>NW_027507785.1:107327429-107927429 GCF_037356315.1 Lithobates pipiens | reverse complement strand
GCTGCTTCAGGACCTTGAAGACTTGCTGTGATAAATGGAACTATAAATTCTGCTGTCTACCAAAAAATCCTGAAGGATAATGTGCGGCCATCTGTTCATGACCTCAAGCTGAAGCAAACATGGGTTCTGCAGAAGGACAATGATCCAGAACACACCAGCAAGTCCACCTCTGAATGGCTGATGAAAAACAAAATGAAGACTTTCGAGTGGCCTAGTTAAAGTCCTGACCTTAATCGAGAATTGAGATGCTGTGGCATGACCTTAAAAAAGATGGTTCATGCTCATAAACCTTGCAACGTGGCTGAATTACAATAGTTCTGAAAAGATGAGTGGACCAAAATTCCTGCACAGCACTGTAACCAACTCATTGCAAGTTATTGCAAAAGCTTGATTACAGTTCTTGCTGCTAAGGGTGGCCCAAACAGTTATTAAGTTTAGAGGGCAAACAAACACTTTTTCAACACAGGGGCATGTGGATTTTGTTTTACCTTAATAAAAACCTTCCTTTAAAGACTGCATGTTGTGTTTAATTGTGTTATCTTTGACTAATATTTGATCTGAAACAATAAAGTGTGCAAAACAATGAAAAATCAGGAAGGGGGACAACACTTTTTCACACAACTGTATAATAAAATATTTACAAAAATGTGAGGGGTGTATTCACTTTTGTGAGATACTGTACGTTACCCACATATCTGTTTCTTGTGCAATATAGTTAGACTCCTCCCTAGTCTGCCACATCGACTCAAATTCTGCTTATTGGCTGGACTTCAGCTAGTGTTTAAAAAGTTCCAACTCCAGTAGGAAGGTTTTGGTTCTTATGTATACAAGAAATACCAAAATAAATTAAAAAAGCATGTTATTAGCAGTTGACACACATTCAATTTTTCTGTATGGAAAATGTGTATTGTGAGATATGCATCATATGTGTAGCACCCCCTAATTGTGTTACTAAAGTGCTAGAGTTTTTGTGTAATGTCATGTACACACAACCGTTTTTTCCGTCAGAATAAACTGTAACGGTTTTTCCGACGGAGTTCTGACAGAGTTCCGCTAAAACGGTCTTGCCTACACATGATCACACCAAAGTCCGTCTAGAACACAGTGACATACAACGCTTATGACGGGACTAGAAAAAGGAAGTTCAATAGCCAGTAGCCAATAGCTGCCCATGGTCCGTCGGAAAACAGCATACAGACAAACGGTTGTTCGGATAGGAATTGATTCAGTCTGAAAGATTTAAAACATGTTCTATTTCTAGGTCTGTCAGAATTTGTGAAAAAAAAGTCAGATAATGCCCACACATGATCGGAATATGCGATGAAAACATTCCATCTAACTTTTTCTGCCGGAAAGTCCAACCATGTGTACACGGCATTAGTGTAGGTGTGTTTTTCTGGGTCAGGTAAGTGACTCAGGTAGGCTGGACGACTCATCAGCAGCTTCTCTGGTGACTCCTCCTGATATCTTGAAACTGAGAGAAGATTCCATAAGCAGTTGGGAGGGATCTAGGAGGAGCTAGCTGGAGTGTTCTGAGGGCCCTGACCAATCCCCAACAGAAGGGTTGGCAGGGGGCAGGCCTCCTCAAATACTCTGGGTCAATCCAACAGGGGCAGTGTGGAGTTTGTTTGGCAGATGTAGTGTTAGGTAGTCTGGGCCTTTGAGAGTAGCTCCACAGTCTGGGGGCGTGAACTCAGGCCTGGGCTCGGGTGCAGAAGGCACCCCTTTGCATGACATATGGAGGGATCCTGACCAAGAGGCATGGGAGCAAGGAGAGGACAACAGGAGGATACTGCTGGGCAAATCTCCAGGGAGGAAGACAGCTACAGGCTGAGAGGCATGCCTGAAGGGACTGGGCAGTCTGGGATGGATGCAGAGTCAGTCTGGGAGGACTGCGGAGAAGTAGCCAGGAGGGCTAGTGAAAGTGGTAGCTGCAGCCAGGTGGGCTGGCAGTGTCTGAAGAGGTGGTACTGGGAACAGTAGCCACAGGAAAAGGACAGCTAGCACAAAAGACCTCTCTATTTTTTGCTACACCAAAAGGGGCCCGCGGTCCCTGCCTACAAATGACATTTACAAGGATCTGAGTCAGTGTTGGATCAAAACCAAAGTGCTAGCTGGTCCTAGAAAGTGTAGTTATACAAGCAAGTGTGTGCTGGAGATAGAAGAAAGGAGTGTATATACCTAATGTATATACATTTATTAGAGTTCTGCTGATCAAGTGGGCATCCGATATTAACTCTTCCCATCCAAGTTCAAATCTCCCTTATAAAAAAATCAAAGCTGCAAGGACTGCTTCTTGACTCCAGAGTGTAAGGAAAATGATTGTGCCTGGCTGTGCAGGGTTGGAGATAACCAAAATTCACCAGCGGCTCCTACAGGGGTAGTGCTACATATAGAAAAAAAAAACAGGAGGATTAGAACACACAAGTGTTATAAGCGTCAAAGTGAGTCCAGGTTTTCAGCTGCCATTTATTGAGAGAAGTTCACAGCTTGGGTACATCAAAGAAGCTCCACATGAGCAGAAAACACTTAAAATCTTCACACACAAATACACCCTGATCATCTTTGCATTCAAAAGCAAACAGGTATTCTTTATAACATCTAGCACTGTTTCTTAAACTTTTTTCATTCAAGGCACCCTTTAAAATTATGCACAGTCTCGAGGGTTGAGGCACCTATTGGAAAAAACGTAATTAATAGTTTTACATACCACAGCACTGAGACATCCACACATGTAGGTCACCCAACATGATTTAAAAAACAGAAAAATACTGCGCTTGTGTCAACTTTTGGGGACCTTTCCTCTAAAACCACACTCCAATAGGGGTCATGGAGTGAACGGTAATGCCTTAGGGTGTACTCCACAGTGGAAAGTCAGAGCTCCCAGACACATAATATATAAATGAGAAAATGCTAGATAGTGTAAAACCTTAAAAACACTGGTTTATTGAATATCACTCGCATGGATAAAAAGTAAATTTGCATATCTCCACCAACATCCTGGGCACTGGAAGACAAACATCCAGGGCCCCGAAAGAAGTCCTTTGGTGACTAAATTTGCAGGGTGGAACGGTGTGTCTACATCATCGTGTTACCCAGAAGTGGCGGCGGATGCCATTTTTACCTGCCGGATGTTTGTGGAGACATCTAAAAAAGTATTTTGGCATGGTGTGTGAATAGTAACACAGAACAAATATATATAGTGGGGTTTTCTCAAATTTGACTGCAAAAGTGGAAAGCTTTAGTTTAAAGGGGTTGTAAACACTCGTGTTTTTTCACCTTAATGCATCCTATGCATTAAGGTGAAAAAACACCTGGCAGTGACCGGCCACCCAGCCCCCCATTTTACTTACCTGAGCCCTGTATTTCAGTCGGCAAAGATGCGCTCCTCTCTCCACGGGGTCTTGATTGGATAGATTGATAGCAGTGCAGACATTGGCTCACACTACTCAAATCCAATGACGCGGGCACCGGGGGGTGGGGCCGAGTCCGGCATTTGTGTCTATGGACGCAAATGCTGGACTCAGGAATGCACCAGCAAGGTAAACCCCCCTCCCCCCTGGGAGAGCGCTTCTCCTAGGGGGTTATCTGATGTGGGAAGGAGCCGCAAGAGCCTCCGGGGGACCCCAGAAGTCGAGGATCGGGACCACATTGTACAAAATGAGCTGCACAGTGGAGTATGATATGTTTGTTATTTTTAAAAAAAACGAGCCTTTACAATTACAGTTAGCTTTTTGCTCTGTCACATTAAGTAACGAAAGAAACGAGTGTCATGGAGAGACAACAATAAAAGCTGTAATCAGTTCTAACACTTCCTTTTTTTTAATGAATGTGATATTGCTGATGTTTGTGTCATCATTTTCTATTCCTTGTGTTCCTGGTCACAAGGACAGGAAGTCAGAGGAAATCTTGCTAATGGAGGTTACAGACAGCAAAAAATATCAAATTCTTCCACACTATATCCCAAAAATAAATAACTAAATAAAAAAGGTATGTCTGTATTGGAGCCTAATGCTCCTTACACATGATTGGAAATTCTGCCAGCAAAAGTCAGATGAGAGCTTTTGGTCGGAAAATGTATCGTGTATGCTCCATCTGACTTTTACTAGCTGAATTTCGGGCAGCAAAAAATTGAGAGCAGGTTCTCAATTTTTCGGCCGGTAAAAAGTTCCGATCGGAAATTCCAATCGTCTATACAAATTCCGTCACGCCAAATTCCTACCCATGCTCAGAAACAATTCGATGTATGCTCTGAAGCACTGAACTTCATTTTCTCGGCTCGTCATAGTGTTGTACGTCACCGAGTTCTTGACGGTGGAAAGTTCAGAGAACTTTTGTGTGACCGTGTGTGTGCAAGCCAAGCTTGAGCGGAATTCGTCAGAAAAGCCATCCAAGTTTTTTTTCGACGGAAAATCCGTTCGTGTGTACGGGGCATTAGGCATTCACACCCTTAACCACTTAAGGACCGCCGTATTGCCAATGTACGTCATTACAATGGCACAGGCAGGCACAAGCACGTACATGTACGTGCCTGCCTTCCAGCGGGTGGGGGGTCCGATCGACGAACTTCCTCCCACTGTGTATTGTTTACACAGGAAGGAGGAAGTGATGTCATTCTCCTCAGGGCGGTCTTTTTGATCGGACTACGAGGAGAAGACTAAAAGTAAGTGCACCAAAACACTACACTGACACATAGGTACACAAACCCCCCCCCCCCCCGATCCCCCCCCGATCGCCCCCCGATCCCCCCCCCCGCCCCCCCTCCCCCCCCCAGTCACATTGTCACTGATTGCATTGATTATTTCTTTACTGATCAATGCATTCAGTGTCAGTTGTAAAAGTAAAAACTGTCAGGGCAGTTAGTGTTAGGTCCAGGGTAGCCCCCTATCACCCCCCAATAAAGATTTAACCCCCTGATTGCCCCTAGAGTTAACCCTTTCACCCCCTTTTGCCAGTGTCACTAAGCGATAATTTTTCTGATCGCTGCATCAGTGTCGCTAGTGTCGCTAGGTAGCTAGTTATTTTTTTAGGTTCACCGCCAGGTTTTTATATCGCTAGGTACCCCGATATACTACCCTACCCAATAATGGTTTTAACATCCTGATTGCCCCTAGTTAACCCTTTCACCCCCTTTTGCCACTGTCACTAAGCGATCATTTTTCTGATCGCTGCATTAGTGTCGCTACTGTCGCTAGGTAGCTAGTTATTTTTTTAGGTTCACCGCCAGGTTTTTATAGCGCTAGGTACCCCGATATACTACCCAATAATGGTTTTAACATCCTGATTGCCCCTAGTTAACCCTTTCACCCCCTTTTGCCAGTGTCACTAAGCGATCATTTTTCTGATCGCTGCATCAGTGTCGCTACTGTCGCTAGGTAGCTAGTTATTTTTTTAGGTTCACCGCCAGGTTTTTATATCGCTAGGTACCCCGATATACTACCCTACCCAATAATGGTTTTAACATCCTGATTGCCCCTAGTTAACCCTTTCACCCCCTTTTGCCACTGTCACTAAGCGATCATTTTTCTGATCGCTGCATCAGTGTCGCTACTGTCGCTAGGTAGCTAGTTATTTTTTTAGGTTCACCGCCAGGTTTTTATAGCGCTAGGTACCCCGATATACTACCCAATAATGGTTTTAACATCCTGATTGCCCCTAGTTAACCCTTTCACCCCCTTTTGCCAGTGTCACTAAGCGATCATTTTTTTGATCGCTGCATCAGTGTCGCTACTGTCGCTAGGTAGCTAGTTATTTTTTTAGGTTCACCGCCAGGTTTTTATAGCGCTAGGTACCCCGATATACTACCCAATAATGGTTTTAACCCCCTGATTGCCCCTAGTTAACCCTTTCACCAGCGATCACAGTATAAGTGTCACTGGTGACGCTGGTTAGCCAGTTAGTTATTTAGGTTCCCCGTCAGGTTTTTATATAGCGCCAGGGACCCCCATATACTACCTAATAAAAATTTGAACCCCCTGATTGCCCCTAGTTAACCCTTTCACCACTGATCACCGTATAAGTGTTACGGGTGACTCTGGTTAGTTTGCTTTTTATAGCATCAGGGCACCCACCATTTATTACCCAATAAAGGTTTAACCCCCTGATCACCCGGCGGGTGATATCAATTAGGTTTTAGGGTCAGGGTCTGCGTCGCCCCAGGCAGCGCTAGGTTAGTGCCAGTACTGCTAACACCCACGCGCAAAGCATACACCTCCCGTAGTGGTATAGAATCTGAACAGATCAATATCTGATCTGATCAGATCTATACTAGCGTCCCCAGCAGTTCAGGGTTCCAAAAAAACGCATTGTTAGCGGGATCAGCCCAGATACCTGCTAGCACCTGCGTTTTGCCCCTCTGCCCAGCCCACCCAAGTGCAGTATCGATCGATCACTGTCACTTACAAAACACTAAACACATAACTGCAGCGATCGCAGAGTCAGGCCTGATCCCTGCGGTCGCTAACAGTTTTTTTGGTAGCATTTTATATTTAAATCCGGAAGGCAGTGCTTTGTTTTCGGGGTCACGTACGTGGCTAGGCTCCAAAAAAGTCCCCCACATGTGGTATCCCCGTACTCGGGAGAAGCAGCAGAATTTATTTTGGGGTGTAATTTGACTTCTGCCCATAGCATGTGTGAGCAATATATCATTTAGTGACAACTTTGTGCAAAAAAAAAAAGTTTGTAATATTCCCGCAACTTGTGGCAAAATATAAAATATTCCATGGACTCAACATGCCTCTCAGTAAATAGCTTGGGGTGTCTTCTTTCCAAAATGGGGTCATTTTGGGGGGTTTTGTGCTATTTTGGTATTTTATGGCCTTCGAAACTGTGATAGGTAGTGAGGAGTTAAATCAAAAATTTGCACCCTTAGAAATCCTGAAGGTGGTGATTGGTTTTCGGGGTGCCGTGCGCGACTAGACTCCCAAAAAGTCCCACACATGTGGTATCCCCATACTCGGGAGAAGTAACGGAATATATTTTGGGGTGCAATTCCACATATAACCATGGCATGTGTGAGCAATATATCATTTAGTGACAACTTTTTGTAAAAATTTTTTTTTTTTTGTCATTATTCAATCCCTTAGGACAAAAAAAATAAATATTCAATGGGCTCAACATACCCATCAGCAATTTCCTTGGGGTGTCTACTTTCCAAAATGGGGTCATTTGGGGGGGTTTGTACTGCCCTGCCATTTTAGCACCTCAAGAAATGAGATAGTCAGTCATAAATTAAAAGCTGTGTAAATTCCAGAAAATGTACTCTAGTTTGTAGACGCTATAACTTTTGCGCAAACCAAAAAATATACGCTTATTGACATTTTTTTTACTAAAGACATGTGGCTGAATAAAATTTGCCCTCAATGGATGACTAAAATTTAGTTTATTCGATTTTTCTTATAACAAAAAGAAAATATTTTTTTTTTTAAAATTTTTGCTCTTTTTCCATTTATATCGCAAAAAAAAAAAAAAAAAAATCGCAGAGGCAATCAAATACCATCAAAAGAAAGCTCTATTTGTGGGAAGAAAAGGACGCAAATTTCGTTTGGGTGCAATATTGCATGACCGCGCAATTACCAGTTAAAGCAGCGCAGTGCGAAATTGGAAAAAGACCTCTGGTCCTTAAGGTGTTTATTGGTCCGGGGCTGAAGTGGTTAAAGATATTTACCTTCCCCCCAGCGCTATACAAGTCCCCCCCTCTCACAATGTATTTATTCAGCAGAATTTCACTTTTCACTCCAATATGGATACAGAACCACACACAGCTTAAAGCACTGATACAATAAACATATCTATAGAAAATCCCCATAATACAGATTATGATAATTTCCAATTAAATGGCTTTGTTAGTTATGCTGAAATACATGATATGGCTCTGAAAGGAAAGAGGCATCTGTGCATTTGGTCTTAATGATATCCTGCAGACAGAAACGTGTTACCCTTTGAATTCAAATCAGAGACATTATTTGTGACGCGCAGATGTTATTTCATATAAACTCCATTCTGTATTGCAATGTAGGGAAATGTGCTGACTGCTCTCCCAGCGCCCCATTCTCATGTGTGACACTTGTGTGACAATTCTATCGTTTGCTTTTCTTCTTTATTGGCTGTGCACACTCAATTATAAAGCACATCCTAGAATAAGCCGGGAAATCTGTACTTTATAAAAACCTTCCACTGTACCTTTGTGCCTAGGGGAGCTTTATATACATTTTTATTAGTAGGACATTTAAATATCATGATCTACACTACCATGTGGAGATAGTAAAGTAAAATGACATTCGGTAAAAATGATCAGTACACCCACAAACTATCAGATTCTGTTCACTTCCCTTTTCTTGTTTTGACTCAGAACTGCAGTAATACCTGCTGCACTAAGTAGCTTTCAATGTTCTAATTAGTTCTTCAGAGCCTTTAATTGCTGCTGGGATGTACTGCATAATGAAATTGTATTGTGTGCAATTATGAATTTGTTATCTAAACCTGGCCATGGATAGAACTGGCTGATTAAAAAAAAACTGATTCCCCCATCCACACAGTTGAGGTGGATGAAGAAATCCTCCTGCTGCTCTATTGTAATATGCTGTCAGAATACATTGATCAGCGCTGCAGCCAATTGGCTGCATGCCCTGATCAAATGAAAATGTTCCATCATTCCCATAGGAGAAGTCAATCATTAGATTGATTTCTTTAATGGGAATGGCAATAGATGAATTGAAATTCAGCTGGTCCCTGCTGAACCCCTTCCAAACTTTAATCCACCTATGGCTAGCTTAAGACTGTGTATAGATGGTTAGTTTTTATTTTTATTTTTTCATTCAGCCCACCAGCTGTTCAGCAAGGTGGACTGAAGTACTCCCCCCCACTCGCCAGGGCATTGTATTGTGACAGTTATGCAGCGTACACACGACCAGACTTTCTGGCAACTAGGTCCGAAGGGATTAGTCCGTCGGACAATCCGATCGTGTGTGGAATAGTAAAATCCGACGGACCTAGAAATAGAACATTTTCAAATTTATCCGACGGACTCAATTCCGACGGACTAAAATCGGGAAAACCGTTCGTCTGTGTGCTGGTCCGACTGACCAAATACGACACAAGGGAAGCTATTGCTTACTGGCTATTGAACTTCCTTGTTTAGTCCCTTTTATGTCATCATGTTCAAAACGAATGGACTTTTGAATGGACTTAGTCTGTTCATGTGTGGCCAAGTCCGTTCGTTCAGAAAGTCAGTCACAACTCCGCCGAAAGTCATGTGTATGTGGCAGTATCTGGCCTAAGAATCATTATGGATTTGAATTATTCATTTTATTTGAAGAAACTTTCTCTCTCTTTTTGTTGAACTGGAAGTAAAGTGACATCTACCCAGCAAGGATCTTTTAATAAAATATGGACCAAGGGGTGTTGGCTCACATACTGTAACTATGTCCTTCACCAATACCACCAATACCACCAAAACGAATAAAAGTTAAAAACAGCAAAACGAAATAAATAAAATTACGATGCGATTTTACTATACAAAATTACGATACGATTCCCCCATATCGAGCACGTGTAGGGGAAGGGCCAGGATGGTACGAAAGAAAGTCTATCTGCCTAGGAGGAAACATACACCATTCCAAAACAAGCCGCTGTAATATTTCATGCCATACACAGCGTGGTGCACTAACGCATCTGGTACATGTGAATACCCCATTGGGGGATTGTTCTTGTTTGTTTAATAAAATGTTTAAAGCGATATCACACTATCAAGGTTTTTTATTTTCCATTATTCCCGAGATACTGTGCGGGAAGTCCAGGAGCATGTTACCATTATAGAACCCAGGGGTGGTTCACAAGCGTGTATTGACTGAGCGTAATCGCTAAGTCACACGCTCCAAGGTGAGCAATCAATACTTAGGGGGTCACTGGAATAAGAGCACAAACACATGATCTGTAATACCTGTCAATCATTTCTAGACGCATGGATTCATAAGCATGTCAGCGGTGTTATTAGTGGATACCACGCATATGCATTTTTTTCAACAGGACTGTCACAGCATTGTTTACAAAAAGACTTGTTTTTTGCACAATAGCACTTTTTGCTATTTAACCACTTTCAGACCGGACCATTTTGCTGGTAAATGACCAGAGGTCTTTTTACACTTTGGCACTGCGCTGCTTTAACTGGTAATTGCGCGGTCATGCAATGTTGTACCCAAACAAAATTTGCGTCCTTTTCTTCCCACAAATAGAGCTTTCTTTTGATGGTATTTGATTGCCTCTGCGATTTTTATTTTTTGCGATATAAACGTAAAAAGACCGCAAATTTTGAAAAAAAATGATATTTTCTACTTTTTGTTATTAGAAAAATCCAATAAACTCAATTTTAGTCATACATTTAGGACAAAATGTATTCAGCCACATGTCTTTGGTAAAAAAAAAGTCAATAATTGTATATTTATTGGTTTGCGCAAAAGTTGTCACATCTACAAACTAAGGTACGTTTTCTGGAATTTACGCAGCTTTTAGTTTACGACTGCCTATCTCATTTCTTGAGGTGCTAAAATGACAGGGCAGTACAAAACCCCCCCAAATGACCCCATTTTGGAAAGTAGACCCCCTAAGGAAATTGATAAGAGGCATGTTGAGCCCATTGAATATTTTATTTTTTTGCCTCAAGCGATTGAATAATGACAAAAAAAAAATTTTTTTTTTTTTTTTACACAAAGTTGTCACTAAATGATATATTGCTCACACATGCTATGGGCGTATGTGAAATGACACCCCAAAATAAATTCTGCTGCTTCTCCTGAGTACGGGGATACCACATATGTGGGACTTTTTGGGAGCCTAGCCGCGTACAGGGCCCCGAAAACCAAGCACCGCCTTCAGGCTTTCTAAGGGCGTAAATTTTTGATTTCACGCCTCACTACCTATTACAGTTTTGAAGGCCATAAAATGCCAAGATGGCACAAAACCCCCACAAATGACCCCATTTTAGAAAGTAGACACCCCAAGCTATTTGCTGAGAGGCATGTTGAGTCCATGGAATATTTTATATTTTGCCACAAGTTGCGGGAAAATTACAAACTTTTTTTTTTTTTTTTTTTTTTTCACAAAGTTGTCACTAAATGATATATTGCTCATGCATGCCATGGGCATATGTGAAATGACACCCCAAAATAAATTCTGCTGCTTCTCCTGAGTACGGGGATACCACATATGTGGGACTTTTTGGGAGCCTAGCCGCGTACGGGGCCCCGAAAACCAAGCACCGCCTTCAGGCTTTCTAAGGGCGTAATTTTTTGAGTTCACTTCTCACTACCTATTACAGTTTTGAAGGCCATAAAATGCCAAGATGGCACAAAACCCCCACAAATGACCCCATTTTAGAAAGTAGACACCCCAAGCTATTTGCTGAGAGGCATGTTGAGTCCATGGAATATTTTATATTTTGCCACAAGTTGCGGGAAAATTACAAACTTTTTTTTTTTTTCACAAAGTTGTCACTAAATGATATATTGCTCACGCATGCCATGGGCATATGTGAAATGACACCCCAAAATAAATTCTGCTGCTTCTCCTGAGTACGGGGATACCACATATGTGGGACTTTTTGGGAGCCTAGCCGCGTACGGGGCCCCAAAAACCAAGCACCGCCTTCAGGCTTTCTAAGGGCGTTACAGTTTTGAAGGCCATAAAATGCCAAGATGGCACAAACCCCCCCCCCCCAAATGACCCCATTTTAGAAAGTAGACACCCCTAAATTTAGGGGTACACTAGTGAGACTAGGTAATAAATGGCGGGTGCCCTGAAACTATAAAAAAATAACTAACCAACCAGCGTCACCTGTAACAGTTATATGGTGATCACTGGTGAAAGGGTTAACTAGGGGGCAATCAGGGGGCTTTATGCGGTAGTATATGGGGGTCCCTGGCGCTATAAAAAGCTGCGGCGAACCTAAATACCTACCTGCCTAACTAGCGTCACCTGTGACACTAATACAGCGATCAGAAAAACGATCGCTTATTAGGCTGGGTTCACACTGGAGCGATGCGGGAACGCCACGAATGCGCGGCGGGTTCCCGCATCGCATGCCTCCCGGCGGCAGTTCACACTGCCCTATGCGAACTGCTGGGAGTGTCAGTGAAATGTTAATGACACCCCCAGATCAGTTCGCATATCGCAGTGCGATCTGCAAACTTGGATCGCATGGTGTGAACACCCATGCGATCCGATTCTGCTGCGGACCAAAAAAAGGGTCCCGTGCGAGTTTGCGGCGGGTGCGGCGGGTGCGACACGAATTCAGCCATACTATCTGTATAGCTGAACTCGAATCGCACAGAGATCGGATGTGATTTGCACTGCAGTGCGGTGCGAATCACATCCGTTCTCATAAACCGCTGCAATGTGAACCCAGCCTTAGTGACACTGGCGACGGGGGGTGATCACGGGGTTAAACCTTTATTGGGGGGGTTAGGGGGGTACCTTAGAACTAAAGGGGGCTAACCCTAACTGCCCTAACAGTTATTAGTCACAAATGACACCTGCCGGGTGATCAGGGGGTTAAACCTTTATTAGGTAATAAATGGCGGGTGCCCTGAAACTATAAAAAAATAACTAACCAACCAGCGTCACCTGTAACAGTTATATGGTGATCACTGGTGAAAGGGTTAACTAGGGGGCAATCAGGGGGCTTTATGCGGTAGTATATGGGGGTCCCTAGCGCTATAAAAAGCTGCGGCGAACCTAAATACCTACCTGCCTAACTAGCGTCACCTGTGACACTAATACGGCGATCAGAAAAATGATCGCTTATTAGGCTGGGTTCACACTGGAGCGATGCGGAAACGCCGCGAATCCGCGGCGGGTTCCCGCATCGCATGCCTCCCGGCGGCAGTTCACACTGCCCTATGCGAACTGCTGGGAGTGTCAGTGAAATGTTACTGACACCCCCAGATCAGTTCGCATATCGCAGTGCGATCTGCAAACTCGGATCGCATGGTGTGAACACCCATGCGATCCGATTCTGCTGCGGGCCAAAAAAAGGGTCCCGTGCGAATTTGCGGCGGGTGCGGCGGGTGTGGCGGGTGCGGCGGGTGCGGCGAATGGCTGAACTCGAATCGCACAGAGATCGGATGTGATTTGCACTGCAGTGCGGTGCGAATCACATTCGTTCTCATAAACCGCTGCAATGTGAACCCAGCCTTAGTGACACTGGCGACGGGGGGTGATCACGGGGTTAAACCTTTATTGGGGGGGTTAGGGGGGTACATTAGAACTAAAGGGGGCTAACCCTAACTGCCCTAACAGTTATTACAGTCACAAATGACACCAATGCAAAAAAAAAAAAAAAAAAAAAAAAAATGACATTGGTGTCACTGTGACTGGGGGGCAGGGGTAATTGGGGGGGTGATCGGGGGGTAAAGGGGGGGTGTGAGTGTGCCTGGCATGTTCTACTGTGTGTGGGATGTGTTGGTGCAACTCACTGATCCGCTCTCCTCCGTGTCGGAACGAAAAATACCGACACGGAGGAGAGAATACATCACTTCCTCTCCTGTGTTTACATTACAGGAGAGGAAGTGATGTCACCGGGGATTTCCATTCGTCGGGAGCGATCGCGAGGGGGTGGCCATGAATGAATGGCCGTCCCCTCGTCCGGGATCGCTCCCGAACGAAAACCGACCGCCGCAGGCACCGGGCGGGGGCCCGATCGGGCCCCCGACCCGCGGGAGGCAAATCACGTACATATACGTGCTTATGCCTGCCCGTGCCATTCTGCCGACGTACATCGGCGTTAGGCGGTCGGCAAGTGGTTAAAGTGCGACTAGTGTTGTTCCCTGTATACCACCGGACACTTATATCTGTGTTACAAAGCACTTGGATGCACATGAGCATGTTATTGCTTCCCTCCCGCCCTATAGCCGAATGACGGCTATAGAGCGGACGCTCTGGTCCGGGAGGCCGTCCCTGGACGCCCTCGTGTTTACTTCCGCAATGCGCGCCGCCGCAGGCGCGCATCTGGGAAGTTTTGTATTTGCTGTGTCCCCCAGAGACAGGCAAACACAGATTGCTGTAAACGGCCAATCACAGCGGCCGTTTACAGCGCGATCGGCCTATCCAATGAGAGATGATCTCATATGTAAACATATGAGATCATCTCTCAGCGCCGCTCTCCCTCCTCACACAGACAGCGTGTGAGAGGGGAGAGATGAACGGCTGCAGCGGCCGTAAGTGAAATAAAAAAAAAAGTAAAAAAAGTGCCATCCGCCCCAGTGCCATCCTCCCCCAGTGCCATCCTCGCCCAGTCCCATCCTCCCCAGTGTTACCTGCCCCCAGTGCCACCTGTTAGTGCTATCTGTCCCCAGTGCCACCTGTTGTCAGTGCCATTTGTCCCCAGTGCCATCTGTCATCAGTGCCACGTATAAGTGCCATCTGTCATCAGTGCCACGTGTCATCAGTGCCACATAGTGCCATCTGTCATCAGTGCCACCTGTCAGTGTCACGTGCCCTCTGTTGTCAGTGTCACGTGTCATCAATGCCACTTATCAGTGCCATCTGTCATCAGTGGAACGCGTCATCAGTGCCACGTATTAGTGCCATCTGTTATCAGTGCCATGTATTAGTGCCATCTGTCATCAGTGCCACGTATTAGTGCCATCTGTCATCAGTGTCACGTATTAGTGCCATGTGTCATCAGTGCCACGTATAAGTGCCATCTGTCATCAGTGCCACGTATAAGTGCCATCTGTCATCAGTGCCACGTATAAGTGTCATTATTGCCACGTATCAGTGCCATCTGTCATCAGTGTCACGTGTCATTGTCCTGGTGCTCCAGGGCCTTCAAAAGTGTAATAGGTAGTCAACAAGTTAGATATGTAATTTATGCTCCTAGAACACGTGATGGCGCTCCCTGCATGTTGGGCCTCTCTATGTGGCCAGGTTGTAAAAAAGTCCCACACATGTGGTATTGTAATACTCAGGAGGAGTAGCAGAATTTTTTTGGGGGCATTATTGGTGGTATACACATGCCACGTGAGAGAAATAACCTATTACAATGACAATTTTGTGGAAAAAATTAAAATAAAATAAAAAATCTTGATTTTGCAAAGAATTGTGGGGAAAAAATGACAACTTCAAAAAGCTCACCATGCCTCTTACTAAATACCTTGGAATGTCTACTTTCAAAAAAGGGGTAATTTGGGGGGTATTTGTACTTTCCTGACTTTTTCGGGTCACAAGAATAGAGATAGGCCACCAGTACATCAGGTGTGATCAATTTTGTATGATTCGCACCACAGCTTGTAGACTCTCTAACTTTCACAAAGACCAAATAATATCCACTCATTTGGGTTATTTTTACCAAAGATATTTAGCAGTATAAATTGTGGCCAAAATTTATGAAGAAAAATTAATAATTTGCATAATTTTGAGACAGAAACAAAGAAATATGCGTTTTTTTCAAAATTTTTGGTCTTTTTTAATTTATAGCGCAAAAAATAAAAACCCCAGAGGTGATCAAATACCACCAAAAGAAAGCTCTATTTGTGGGAAAAAAAGGACAAAAAATTCATTTGGGTACAGTGTTGCATGACTGAGTAATTGTCATTCAAATTGAGAGAGCACTGAAAGCTGAAAATTGGTCTGGGCAGGAAGGGTGTTTAAGTGCCCAGTAGGCAAGTGGTTAATAGACATATTTATTGTTTTATTTTTGTAATATCACATTTATGTCACTTACATCATATATCAATAAAAATATAGCACAATCCAATCCAAAAAAAGTCCAACAGTGAAAGTGAAGGTAATTTGATGAATAATGAAGCACAATCCATCAAATTACCTTCACTTTCACTGTTGGAATTTTTTTGGATTGGATTGGGCTATATTATTATTGATATATTCACTTCACTTTGGATACTTTTACAATTATTAATTTTATTGTATTTTTTACATATTAACCACTTAAAGCGGGAGTCCGCCGGGACTCCGCGTTTTTTTTTTTTTTAAAAGCCAGCAGCTACAAATACTGCAGCTGCTGACTTTTAAAATAGTGACACTTACCTGTCCAGCGCGCCCGCGATGTCGGCACCCGAAGCCAAACTCTAGATCGTCTCCCGGGTGCTGCCGCCGCCATCTTGGGTATGGGAGTCAGGAAATGGAGCCTTTCGGCTTCATTTCCCGGTTCCCTACTGCGCATGCGCGAGTCACGCTGCGCAATAAGGACGGTCCCACTGCCTCTGGGATCTGTGTGTTTCCCAGCAGGCAGCGGGGCACTTGCAGAAAGGGGCGGGCACTTGCGGAAAGAGGCGTAATCTACGCCCCTTTCCGCAGAGAGCTATCCCGGAAGTGGGTGCAGATACCTGTACTGTACAGGTATCTGCACCCCCCCTCTCCCCTGAAAGGTGCCAATTGTGGCACCGGAGGGGGGGAGGGTTCCGATGAGTGGAAGGTCCACTTTAGGGTGGACCTCCGCTTTAAGGACCGCTGTATTGCCATTGTACGTCATCGCAATGGCACAGGCAGGCACAAGCACGTACATGTACGTGCCTGCCTTCCAGCGGGTGGGGGGTCCGATCGGACCCACTCCCGCTGGATACGGCGGTCCGGTTTGCTTCAGGAGCGATCCGAGATGAGGGGATGACCGTTGGTTTCTGGCCACCCCCTCTCGATCGCTCCTGGCGAATGAGAAGCTTCCTCCCACTGTGTATTGTATACACAGGAAGGAGGAAGTGATGTCATTCTCCTCAGGGCGGTCTTTTTGACCGGACTACGAGGAGAAGACTAAAAGTAAGTGCACCAAAACACTACTCTAACACATAGGTACACAAACCCCCCCCCCCCCCGATCCCCCCGCGTTTTCACCGCCAGGTTTTTATAGCGCTAGGTACCCCAATATACTACCCAATAATGGTTTTAACCCCCTGATTGCCCCTAGTTAACCCTTTCACCAGCGATCACAGTATAAGTGTCACTGGTGACGCTGGTTAGCCAGTTAGTTATTTAGGTTCCCCATCAGGTTTTTATATAGCGCCAGGGACCCCCATATACTACCTAATAAAAATTTGAACCCCCTGATTGCCCCTAGTTAACCCTTTCACCACTGATCACCGTATAAGTGTTACGGATGACTCTGGTTAGTTTGCTTTTTATAGCATCAGGGCACCCACCATTTATTACCCAATAAAGGTTTAACCCCCTGATCACCCGGCGGGTGATATCAATTAGGTTTTAGGGTCAGGGTCTGCGTCGCCCCAGGCAGCGCTAGGTTAGTGCCAGTACCACTAACACCCACACGCAAAGCATAAACCTCCCGTAGTGGTATAGAATCTGAACAGATCAATATCTGATCTGATCAGATCTATACTAGCATCCCCAGCAGTTTAGGGTTCCAAAAAAACGCATTGTTAGCGGGATCAGCCCAGATACCTGCTAGCACCTGCCTTTTGCCCCTCTGCCCAGCCCACCCAAGTGCAGTATCGATCGATCACTGTCACTTACAAAACACTAAACACATAACTGCAGCGATCGCAGAGTCAGGCCTGATCCCTGCGATCTCTAACAGTTTTTTTGGTTGCATTTTATATTTAAATCCGGAAGGCAGTGCTTGGTTTTCTGGGTCCCGTACGTGGCTAGGCTCCCAAAAAGTCCCCCACATGTGGTATCCTCGTACTCGGGAGAGGCAGCAGAATTTATTTTGGGGTGTAATTTGACTTATGCCCATAGCATGTGTGAGCAATATATCATTTAGTGACAACTTTGTGCAAAAAAAAAAAATTGTAAAATTCCTGCAACTTGTGGCAAAATATAAAATATTTCATGGACTCAACATGCCTCTCAGTAAATAGCTTGGGGTGTCTACTTTCCAAAATGGGGTCATTTGGGGGGTTTTGTGTTATTTTGGCATTTTATGGCCTTCGAAACTGTGATAGGTAGTGAGGAGTGAAATCAAAAATTTGCACCCTTAGAAACCCTGAAGGCAGTGATTGGTTTTCGGGGTGCCGTACGCAGCTAGACTCCCAAAAAGTCCTACATATGTGGTATCCTCATACTCAGGAGAAGCAGCAGAATATATTTTGGAATGCAATTCCACATATAACTATGGCATGTGTGAGCAATATATCATTTAGTGACAACTTTTTGTAAACTTTTTTTTTTTGTGTCATTATTCAATCACTTGGGACAAAAAAAAAAAATATTCAATGGGCTCAACATGCCTCTCCACAACTTCCTTGGGGTGTCTACTTTCCAAAATGGGGTCATTTGGGGGGGTTTTGTGTTATTTTGGCATTTTATGGCCTTTGAAACTGTGATAGGTAGTGAGGAGTGAAATCAAAAATTTGCACCCTTAGAAATCCTGAAGGCAGTGATTGGTTTTCGGGGTGCCGTACGCAGCTAGACTCCCAAAAAGTCCAACATATGTGCTATCCCCATACTCAGGAGAAGCAGCAGAATATATTTTGGGGTGCAATTCCACATATAACTATGACATGTGTGAGCAATATATAATTTAGTGACAACTTTTTGCAAACTTTTTTTTTTTTTTGTGTCATTATTCAATCACTTGGGACAAAAAAAAAATATTCAATGGGCTCAACATGCCTCTCCACAACTTCCTTGGGGTGTCTACTTTCCAAAATGGGGTCATTTGGGGGGGGGGGGGGGGGGTTGTACTGCCCTGCCATTTTAGCACCTCAAGAAATGAGATAGGCAGTCGTAAATTAAAAGCTGTGTAAATTCCAGAAAATGTACTCTAGTTTGTAGACGCTATAACTTTTGCGCAAACCAATAAATATACGCTTATTGACATTTTTTTTACTAAAGACATGTGGCTGAATAAATTTAGCCCTAAATGTTTGACTAAAATTGAGTTTATTCGATTTTTCTTATAACAAAAAGTAGAAAATATCATTTTTTCTCAAAATTTTCCATTTATATCGCAAAAAATAAAAATCGCAGAGGCAAAAAAAATACCATCAAAAGAAAGCTCTATTTGTGGGAAGAAAAGGACGCAAATTTCGTTTGGGTACAACATTGCATGACCGCGCAATTACCAGTTAAAGCAGCGCAGTGCGAAATTGTAAAAAGACCTCTGGTCCTTAGGCTGTTTATTGGTCCGGGGCTGAAGTGGTTAATTTCCACATATTTGATTAATTTCATATATAATTTATTTTTGTGGTAGCGCTGCTGTTTTATTGTATGGTATTTTGATCTATGTGTATTTCATAGTTAGTCACATATGCACTTTAGCGCAGTATTTTTTCTATTATTTATTGTGTAATATTCGAAAGCGCAGCGTATAATTTTTTTTTTGTAAAATCTTTTTTATTGAGTTTTTCAATAGCATAGAAAATTGCCCAAACATGGGCCAACAGTACCCACGCAGGGGCAAAATCTCTGCTACGGCTACAGACCGCAGCAGGGCATATCAGGTAACACAACATGATCGGTCTGCCACAACAACAGGCCTCAACCAGGCAGACCGATACAAACAAAACTAAACGTAACTAAACCCCCATGTGGGGAGAGGTTAACAGCAGGATAATCCGTGCTCAAAAGCATAAGTACACAATGTCATAGCATAGAAATACAAGTAATACCTGGGTCAGTCTATTACCATATCATGACCTTAATAGACATGTGCATTCGTTTTCGTCCGAATGCATTTTCGTCCCAATTTCAGCTATTTTCGTTTTCGTTTTGACAAACGATAACGAAAGCACAAAATCCGAAAAACGAAAGATCCGACATAAATAAATGCTTTATTTTCGTTTTCCTTGTTACAACAGTTCGATATAGAATAGGAGATTCGACATGACTCTGACAATAACAATCTGTCTATAGAACCTGTGGTCGAATGTGCCTAACCTTACCTCTATTAGTCCAAGATTTTATAGAGAAAATATTCGACAGAGAAAAAAGATTTGACAGAGAGAAAAGATTCTGCAAGTTACTGTCCTAAAAAGTGTTTGGGGACCCAGGTCCTGCCCCAGGGGACATGTATCAATGCAAAAAAAAGTTTTAAAAACAGCAGTTTTTTCGGGAACAGTGATTTTAATAATGATTAAAGTGAAACAATAAAAGTGTAATATTCCTTTAAATTTCGTAGGGGGGGTTGTCTATAGTATGCCTGTGAAGGGGCGCATGTTTCTGGTGCTTAGAACTGTCCCTGCACAAAGTGTCATTTATGCAGGAAAAAAAGTCCTTTAAAATCACTCGCAGCTATTATGAATTGTCGGCTCCGTAATACAGAGAACACTCATTGAAAGTCATTGATAAAAAAATAAATAAATAAAAAAGCGTGGGGGTCCCCCAAATTCAATTACCAGGCCCTTCAGGTCTGGTATGGATATTAAGGGGAACCCTGCCTCAAATTTAAGAAAAAATTTGACGTGGGGTTCCCCCTAAATATCCATAACCAGACCCTTCAGGTCTGGTATGGATATTAAGGGGAACCCCGCGTCAAATGTAAAAAAAAATTTACGTGGGGGTCCCCCTAAAAATCCATACCAGACCCTTTATCCGAGCACGCAACCTGGCAGGCCGCAGGAAAAGAGGGGGGACGAGAGAGCGCCCCCCCCCCCTCCTGAACCGTATCAGGCCACATGCCCTCAACATTGGGAGGATGCTTTGGGGGTCTGTGACCCCTCAAAGCACCTTGTCCCCATGTTGATGAGGACAAGGGCCTCATCCCCACAACCGTGGCCGGTGGTTGTGGAGGTCTGCGGGCGGGGGGCTTATCAGAATCTGGAAGCCCCCTTTAACAAGGGGACCCCCAGATCCCGCCCCCCCTGTTTGAAATAGTAAGGGGGTACAAAAGTACCCCTACCATTTCACAAAGAAAGTGTAAAAAATAGTTAAATAAGACAAACACACTTTTGAAAAATTCCTTTATTAAAAATAAAAAAAATTAAAAAAAAAAAGATTCCAGCGGTGGTAATCCACTCTTGCTATCCAGCGACGGACGGTCATCTCTCCAGCGATGGCTCATCTCATCCAGCGCAGCGTATCCATCCTTCTTCTGTCTCCGCGGAGGAGACACTGCAAGGATTCCGGCAGCCTGGCGTTTCTTATATACGGAGGGCGGGGCCACCCGTCACCTGACCCCGCCCCCCTCTGACGCAAGGGGAAACCCGGGGTTCCCTGTGACGTATGGGTGACCCCGCACCCCTCTGATGTAACACAGGCAGGTTTCCGTTACATCAGAGGGGGGCGGGGTCACCCATACGTCACAAGGAACCCCGGGTTTCCCCTTGCGTCAGAGAGGGGCGGGGTCAGGTGACGGGTGGCCCCGCCCTCCGTATATAAGAAATGTCAGGCCGCCGGAATCCTTGCAGTGTCTCCTCCGCGGAGACAGAAGAAGGATGGATACGCTGCGCTGGATGAGATGAGCTATCACTGGAGAGATGACCGTCCGTCGCTGGATAGCAAGAGGGGATTACCGCCGCTGGAATCTTTTTTTTATTTTTTTTATTTTTAATAAAGGAATTTTTCAAAAGTGTGTTTGTCTTATTTAACTATTTTTTACACTTTCTTTGTGAAATGGTAGGGGTACTTTTGTACCCCCTTACCATTTCAAACAGGGGGGGCGGGATCTGGGGGTCCCCTTGTTAAAGGGGGCTTCCAGATTCTGATAAGCCCCCCGCCCGCAGACCTCCACAACCACCGGCCACGGTTGTGGGGATGAGGCCCTTGTCCTCATCAACATGGGGGCAAGGTGCTTTGAGGGGTCACAGACCCCCAAAGCATCCTACCAATGTTGAGGGCATGTGGCCTGGTACGGTTCAGGAGGGAGGGGGGGCGCTCTCTCGTCCCCCCTCTTTTCCTGCGGCCTGCCAGGTTGCGTGCTCGGATAAAGGGTCTGGTATGGATTTTTAGGGGGACCCCACGTCAATTTTTTAAAAAAATTTTTATTTTCAAATAAATTTTTATTAAGATTTTGATGAATACAAATACAAATGTATAAAGCACATTGCAATGTGCATATTACCGTAATAAGATCAGTGCCATACAATACCGGGACAATTACAACAAGATATCATAAAATATCTAAACATCTTGAAAAACTGAATCAGAAGCATAGAAACTATAGAAACAACGTAAGTTCTTAGAACTTTCCTGAACCAAATAAAAGGTAGTGCGTTATAACCCCTTGCCAACACCAACATCCCGTAAGGGAACTTGCTATGTCAGTGGGGCAGGGTGTTAATTGAAAAAGTGATTCTCACTCATTTAGTAAATAAACTTAAACAATCATAATGAGCGGATAACCTTGACTTAACTAGCAGGTCCGTCAGTATGGGTACAATACCAGAACCTATCACGAATTAGTATATCAAATAATACTAAAATTAATCAAGAAAAAGGGAGGATGAGAATTCGGGAAGGAGGGGAGGGTGAGGGGGCAGGTTGTTTTTTTTTTATTTTTTTGTCAACTCCGTTCCCCGGAACACGTTGGCTGAGTGATGTTTCTATATTCGGGAGTGGATATGAAGTGATACCAGCATGCCCAATTCGCATTGAAAGTCGCAGAACGGTCATGAGCTTTTTTTTTAAATTTGATGCGGGGTTCCCCTTAATATCCATACCAGACCTGAAGGGTCTGGTTATGGATATTTAGGGGAACCCCACGTAAAAAATTTTCTTAAATTTGAGGCAGGGTTCCCCTTAATATCCATACCAGACCTGAAGGGCCTGGTAATTGAATTTGGGGGACCCCCACGCTTTTTTTAATTTATTTATTTATTTATTTTTTTTATCAATGACTTTCAATGAGTGTTCTCTGTATTACGGGAGCCGACAATTCATAATAGCTGCAAGTGATTTTAAAGGACTTTTTTTCCTGCATAAATGACACTTTGTGCAGGGACAGTTCTAAGCACCAGAAACATGAGCCCCTTCACAGGCATACTATAGACACCCCCCCCGCCCCCCCTACGAAATTTAAAGGAATATTACACTTTTATTGTTTCACTTTAATCATTCTTAAAATCACTGCTCCCGAAAAAAAACGGCCGTTTTTAAAACTTTTTTTTGCATTGATACATGTCCCCTGGGGCAGGACCCGGGTCCCCAAACACTTTTTAGGACAGTAACTTGCAAATTAGTCTTTAACCACTTGAGGACCGCCGTATTGCCATTGTACGTCAGCACAATGGCACAGGCAGGCATAATCACGTACATCTACGTGATTGCCTTCCAGCGGGTGGGGGGTCCCATCGGACCCCCTCCCGCTGGTTACGGCGGTCCGATTCGGTCCAGGAGCGCTCCGTGATGAGGGGATGGCCGTTCGTTTTCGGCCACCCCCTCTGGATCGCTCCTGGCCAATGAGAAGCTTCCTCCCCTGTGTATTGTTTACACAGGAAGGAGGAAGTGATGTCATTCTCCTCGGGGCGGTCTTTTTGACCGGACTACGAGGAGAAGAGTAAAAGTAAGTCTGCACGAACACTACACTGACATGTAGGTACACACAGGCACACAAACCCCCCCCGATCCCCCCCCCGATCGCCCCCCCGATCCCCCCCCCGCCCCCCCTCCCCCCCCAGTCACAGTGTCACTGATTGCATTGATCATTTCTTTACTGATCAATGCATTCAGTGTCAGTTGTGACAGTAAAAACTGTCAGGACAGTTAGTGTTAGGTCCAGGGTAGCCCCCTATCACCCCCCAATAAAGATTTAACCCCCTGATTGCCCCTAGAGTTAACCCTTTCACCCCCTTTTGCCAGTGTCACTAAGCGATCATTTTTCTGATCGCTGCATGTGTCGCTAGTGTCGCTAGGTAGCTAGTTATTTTTTTAGGTTCACCGCCAGGTTTTTATATCGCTAGGTACCCCGATATACTACCCAATAATGTTTTTAACCCCCTGATTGCCGCTAGTTAACCCTTTCACCCCCTTTTGCCAGTGTCACTAAGCGATCGTTTTTCTGATCGCTGCATTAGTGTCGCTACAGTCGCTAGGTAGCTAGTTATTTTTTTAGGTTCACCGCCAGGTTTTTATAGCGCTAGGTACCCCGATATACTACCCAATAATGTTTTTAACCCCCTGATTGCCGCTAGTTAACCCTTTCACCCCCTTTTGCCAGTGTCACTAAGCGATCATTTTTCTGATCGCTGCATGTGTCGCTAGGTAGCTAGTTATTTTTTTAGGTTCACCGCCAGGTTTTTATAGCGCTAGGTACCCCGATATACTACCCAATAATGGTTTTAACCCCCTGATTTCCGCTAGTTAACCCTTTCACCCCCTTTTGCCAGTGTCACTAAGCGATCATTTTTCTGAACGCTGCATCAGTGTCGCTAGTGTCGCTAGGTAGCTAGTTAACTAGGCTCCCAAAAAGTCCCCCACATGTGGTATCCCCGTACTCGGGAGAAGCAGCAGAATTTATTTTGGGGTGTAATTTGACTTCTGCCCATAGCATGTGTGAGCAATATATCATTTAGTGACAACTTTGTGCAAAAAAAAAAAAGTTTGTAATATTCCCGCAACTTTTGGCAAAATATAAAATATTCCATGGACTCAACATGCCTCTCAGTAAATAGCTTGGGGTGTCTACTTTCCAAAATGGGGTCATTTGGGGGGGTTTTGTGCTATTTTGGCATTTTATGGCCTTCGAAACTGTGATAGGTAGTGAGGAGTTAAATCAAAAATTTGCACCCTTAGAAATCCTGAAGGTGGTGATTGGTTTTCGGGGTGCCGTGCGCGACTAGACTCCCAAAAAGTCCCACACATGTGGTATCCCCGTACTCGGGAGAAGCAGCAGAATGTATTTTGGGGTGTCATTTCACATATAACCATGGCATGTGTGAGCAATATATCATTTAGTGACAACTTTTTGTAAAAAAAATTTTTTTTTTTTTTTTTTGTCATTATTCAATCCCTTAGGACAAAAAAAATAAATATTCAATGGGCTCAACATACCCATCAGCAATTTCCTTGGGGTGTCTACTTTCCAAAATGGGGTCATTTGGGGGGGATTTGTACTGCCCTGCCATTTTAGCACCTCAAGAAATGAGATCGGCAGTCATAAATTAAAAGCTGTGTAAATTCCAGAAAATGTACTCTAGTTTGTAGACGCTATAACTTTTGCGCAAACCAAAAAATATACGCTTATTGACATTTTTTTTACTAAAGACATGTGGCTGAATAAATTTTGCCCTCAATGTATGACTAAAATTTAGTTTATTCGATTTTTCTTATAACAAAAAGAAGAAAATATCTTTTTTTTTCAAAATTTTCGCTCTTTTTCCATTTATATCGCAAAAAAAAAAAATCGCAGAGGCAATCAAATACCATCAAAAGAAAGCTCTATTTGTGGGAAGAAAAGGACGCAAATTTCGTTTGGGTGCAATATTGCATGACCGCGCAATTACCAGTTAAAGCAGCGCAGTGCGAAATTGCAAAAAGACCTCTGGTCCTTAAGGTGTTTATTGGTCCAGAGCTGAAGTGGTTAAAATTAGCACTTTAGATTTTGAATGTTGGAGTCCCATAGACTTTAACAGGGGTTCTAAAGCATGCTATATACTAGCTCTGTCGAATCTTCTTTATACATTCGACAGACACCATAAGCCTTCAAAGACAGATTCGACTGTAATTCATGTGGATTTTCGGACGAATGCAATTTTTGAACGAAAAACGAAATAAATAAAAACGAATTTCGGGAGTAACTAAATAAATTAAGTTTTCGGACGAAAACGAAATTCCGAAACGAAATATTTTACTCTGCACATGTCTAGACCTTAATATTGGTCTAAGGCATGGGTCTTCAAACTATGGCCCTCCAGTTGTTCAGGAACTACAATTCCCATCATGCCTAGTCATGTCTGTGGATGTCAGAGTTTCACAATGCCTCATGGGACGTGTAGTTTTGCAACAGCTGGAGCGCCGTAGTTTGAGGATCCCTGGTCTAAGGGTTAGTTACTGCATCAGTCGCCGTAGTGTTATCAGCTAACCAACAAGTCCACACCTTTTCAAATTTTTTTGGGCATCCCCTGCCCTCGTAGGTGGCTCTATAAAGGGGCAAACTGGCATTCACTAGACCCTTCCAGAACTTGACAGAGGGGGGAGATGATTGTCTCCAATTCATCATGATGGCCTTACGTGCATAGTATAGTAATAAGGATATGAGTATTTTCCTAGCTCTGTGGATTATCAGCTGCTCCACCAGCCCCAGCAGACAACATTTAGGATCATAAGGAATACTAATCTTAGTAATGTTAACTATCACCTGGAGAACTTCCTTCCAGTAATGCCCAATTGCTGGACAAGCCCAGAAAATGTGAAAAAACTCCCCTGGCTGATACGAGCATGCGCAGCGTATAATTTACTATTTTTATAGAGCAATACCCACTGTGGGTATTCGACAGAGCAGAGAGCTACCTCCCGGTAACTTACTCTCCAGTAATGCATGGTTATACACTGTGAGGTTGATTTATTAAAACTGGAGATGGCAAAATCGGGTGCAGCTCTGTATAGAAACCAATCAGTTTCCAAGTTTTATTGTCAAAGCTTAATTGAACAAGCTGAAGTTAGAAGCTGATTGGTTACCATGCACAGCTGCACCAGGTTGCACGCACTTTAGTTTTCGTAAATCAACCCCTGTATGTCCTATACTTAGGAACTCTCGTTTTTTTTTGACTAGGGATCATACTTCACAGAGGTGCATTGACATACCATTGTGGCTTTACATGTATTTGCAACAAATGTATTCATTAAAAACTTTTGTTTTCAGAACTTTTCAATAGTTGAAACTGTTTAGTTAGGTTTTTATTGCTGATTAGCTGGAAAGTGTGCTGGGGAAGTTTTGTATTGCTCAATAACCATACCGGACGGAAAGTGCTGCAGCATCCTGAAACATTATAGTTTCATTTGATATGGTGTACAATGGGAATATATTGAAAAAACAGACAACATGGGTTCTAATGCCGTGTACACACGATCAAACAAGCGGGTGGAAAAGTCCGGCAAACTCAAGTCCGCCGGACAATCCCCCCGTGTGTAGCCTCCGGCATACTTTTTTGACCCGAAAGTACGGCGTACTTAGAAAGTAGTTTTGCACTCCAATCTTCCCGCCGGACTTGCATTTCGGCGGACAATCCGGCCGTGTGTGTGCCAGTCCGCCGTACTTTTGAAATGAACTGACTTTTCCCACCTGGAGAAAAGTCCGCTCATTTCTAGCGGGTCTCCAGACCCTTGTCCGAGCACGCTACCTGGCCGGCCAGGAAAGGAGGGGAGAGCGAGCGCCCCCCCCCCCCTCCTAAACCATACCAGGCCGCGTGCCCTCAACATGGGGGGTGCCTTGGGGAAGGGGGGGCCGCGCGGCCCCTCCACCCCAAAGCTCCTTGTCCCCATGTTGATGAGGACAAGGGCCTCTTCCCGACAACCCTGGCCGTTGGTTGTCGGGTCTGCGGGCGGGGGGCTTATCGGAATCCGGGAGCCCCCTTTAATAAGGGGGCCCCCGGATACCGGCCCCCCACCCTATGTGAATGAGTATGGGGTACAATGTGCCCCTACCCATTCACCTGTAAAATAAAGTACAAAAAAAACACAACACACAAGATAAACTAATTTATTGCACAGCTCCGGGGGTCTTCCGTATTCGGGGGTCTTCTTGCCGGACTCCTCCGCTATCTTCTTGTAGCTCTTTTGCTAGCGGAGGAGCCCGGCACTCTTCTTCGTCGCCGCGGCCTCTTCCGACTTCGGGGGTCTTGCCCCCTCTTCGGTTCTTCTGCCGGGCCACCGCGCCTTCTAATAGCTCTTTTACAGGCGGTCTTCTGTCGCCGCCGCCGCCTTCCGTTCTTCTTCTTCTTCTCCTTCTTCTCCTGGAGATGTTGACTCGAAGCTCTCTCCGGCCGCAATGCCAGGGACGTGCTGCGTGGTGACTTATATAGGGACAAGGGGCGGGGTCATCGGTTGATGTCACATGGTGACCCCGCCCCCTTACGATGTCACAGTCCCGGAGGATGCTGGGACTGTCGCCATGTGACATCAACCCATGTGACATCAACCCATGTGACATCAACCGATGACCCCGCCCCTTGTCCCTATATAAGTCACCGCGCAGCGCGTCCCTGGCATTGCAGCCGGAGAGAGCTTCGAGTCAACATCTCCAGGAGAAGAAGGAGAAGAATAAGAAGAACAGAAGGCGGCGGCAGCGACAGAAGACCGGGCCACCGCCTGTAAAAGAGCTATAAGAAGGCGCGGTGGCCCGGCAGAAGAACCGAAGAGGGGGACAAGACCCCCGAAGTCGGAAGAGGCCGCGTCGACGAAGAAGAATGCCAGGCTCCTCCGCTAGCAAAAGAGCTACAAGAAAATAGCGGAGGAGTCCGGCGAGAAGACCCCCGAAGACGGAAGACCCCCGGAGCTGTGCAATAAATTATTTTATCTTGTGTGTTGTGTTTTTTTTTTGTACTTTATTTTACAGGTTAATGGGTAGGGGTACATTGTACCCCATACTCATTCACATAGGGTGGGGGGCCGGTATCCGGGGGCCCCCTTATTAAAGGGAGCTCCCGGATTCCAATAAGCCCCCCGCCCGCAGACCCCGACAACCAACGGCCAGGGTTGTCGGGAAGAGGTCCTTGTCCTCATCAACATGGGGACAAGGTGCTTTTGGGTGGGGGGGCCGCGCGGCACCCCCTTCCCCAGGGCACCCCCCATGTTGAGGGCACGTGGCCTGGTACGGCTCAGGAGGGGGGGCCGCTCGCTCGCCCCCCCCTTTCCTGGCCGGCCGGGTAGCGTGCTCGGACAAGGGTCTGATGTGGACTTGGGGGAACCCCACGCCGATTTTTTTCGGCGTTGGGGTTCCCCTTTAAGTCCATACCAGGCGGCGGGGCCAGCGACGTCTGCTTCGCGGGCCCCGCCTACCTGGAGACGTGCTCTAAATGAGCGGACTTTCCTCTGCATGTGTGGGCGAGTCCGTTCATTTCAAAAGTACGGCGGACTTAGTACGCCGTATTAGTCCGCTGAAAAAGTGCCGTGTGTGGGCAAGTAGCCCGTTCGGAAAGTCCGACGGACAGTCTGGCGGGAAGTCCGCCAGACTAAGTCCGTCGGATAGACGGCTACGTGTGTACGCGGCATAACACTTATGAACTCTTTCCAAGTTACAGAAGGAAACATTTTTTGGTTTTAAATATACTTTGATAGTGAATTATTCTAATGTCGATAAATGCACAGCCTATATTTCATTTGCATATTATTAATACACCCAACCTAATTGTCCTTGGAAACTGCATTCAGATGTTGAGAATTGTGATTTATGTAGTCCCTGATATTTCTTAACATAACATTGTAAAGTTATCCACTGAAACCAAAGAAATTGGATTTCTTACTTCACAGTCTTCTGCAAAGTCTAGAAGTCGTTGGTAACCTTGAGCTTAAGCTCCATGTGAAGTGATCTGAAGCTGCTACAGCATCGCTAACATGATTGAGAGCTGGTGGCATTTCAGAAAATGACTAGAAGCCTAGTTGCCATTAGATAGCTGAGAAATTTAGAGCTAAAGATCATAAATACACCATGTGGAAACAGCAGTATTTTATAAGTTGACTTTGACCATTAGCAGTATTAAGATGACCTATAGGCCAGCAGGAGATGACACAGAGCTTCTAATGAATTTAATTTCAGCTGCTCATAACCGGTATCTATGGAAACAAGAACAGATGATAAAAAGTAATGCAATACATTGACATAGAAATGAACTGTTTTTTGGTATATTAAAACACATGTGGATGGCAGTAATTACACATGCCATGGACCACCTAGGATTAAATTAAATAATATTATACATGCAAACATAAGTGCATACATTAAATAATTAATAGTTCTAATTTAAAGGGAAGCTGTGCTTTACCTATTCTGGAAAAAGTAAGAGGTTTGACTCATCTGTCCACATTTAAAATGAAAAGAAGGCAGCTTTCACAGCAAAACTCATCCTATCTTTGGCTCAAGGTGCTCCAAGACGAAGTTGCACTCACACAGCTGTTCAGTCCAGGAGGAACCATCCACCCCACCAGAGGAAGGACTCTTTTATCTGTTTGGAGACTGTCCACCGTGTGTTCTGTCCCAGTAGTACACTGACAAATCTAGTTTGTTTGCAGGAAGGAGGGTTTAGGGTGCAGGATACCTCAGGTATATAAATCTTAGTGGACAATTATCTGAAAAATCTTGTTCCAGCAGCATTAGGGCCGGTTCACACTGGGGGCGATGCGAGGCGACACGACTTGCCGTGCCGCGACCTGACAAGTCGCCCCCGTTCTGTACAATGGAACCGTTCTGAGAGGAGCGACTCGAGTCGCTCCGACTCAGAAAAAAGGTTCCTGTACTACTTTTGGGCGACCTCGGGGCGACTTGCATTGACTTCTATACAGAAGTCATTTGCAAGTCGCCGCTGAGGTCGCGGCAGGTCGCGGCGAGGCAAGTCGGTGTCGCCTCGCATCGCCCCCTGTGTGAACCGGCCCTTAGGCCCTATAGCAGCAGCCTCAAAAATTATGCTAAAGAAAGAGGGAACAGGCAGTAAATCTGAAAGCCTATGTGAGCAGTCACAGAACTGTTGTTTCATCCTTAAGCAGTACTATTATACCTGGAGCTACAACATAAAGGGCCCATCTCTGCAGGTAAGCTTCCACAGGAAAGTTTCCTCCTGCATCTGAAACTACAGGCGAAAGGTCCCACCTCTTCAGCCAGGCTTCCACAGGCAAGTTTCCTTCAGCCACTTGGCATATGGCACCTGCTGAGGCCTAGTAGTAGCAGCATTCTGGAACACATACTGTACATGCCCCTTCCAGGTGGGGAGCCCCAGGAGAAGAGGGACACTGGTCAGATCCTCCTAAACATTTATCTTCTACTCAGCCACACCTTCTAGGTCTGCCTCCCAAGGATTGACTAAGGTCAGATAATTCATAATCCCTATGATTGATCCTCCCACTCTATTCCTGACTGAGCTGATTACAGCAAAGCCATATAATAAATTTAGTATACCTAAATAAGTGCTCGTTCCCTTAATGACAAGCCCCAGAGTGTGGCACCCTAGTGTGTGTGATTTAACTGATACAAAGTGGTTAGTGCCCGTGAATCGCCATATGGGTACATCTGTACCTTTTAAGGAAGATAGCAGGTACACACGCAGCCGAAGGGTCCCGTGTGCCCGATGCACGACGGCGAACACGAAGCTCGAGAGCAGGAACAGGGATTTGTGTGTGTTAACACAAATCCCTGTTCTGTCAAGAGAGAAGAGAGATATCGTTTGTTCCTATTAAATAGGAACAACAATATGTCCCCTCCCCCAGTCAGTCCTCACAGTTAGAACACACCCAGGGAACACACATTTAACCCCTTGATCGCCCCCTAGTGTTAACCCCTTACCTGCCAGTGACATTTACACAGTAATCAGTGCATTTTTATAGCAGTGATCGCTGTATAAATGTCGATGGTTCCAAAAATGTGTCAAAACTGTCTGCCGCAATGTCGCAGTACCACTAAAAATCGCAGATTTCATCACACAAAAGTCAAAAGTAGAAACATGCATGATCTTAACCAAGGAGCGTCTAGGGAGAGATCGGCCTTGTAAATTACCATTCGTAATCTAGAATTAACATTAGTGAGGCGGCAATTGTTGAAATGTTGAAGTGCAGCGCACATTCTCATCTTCTTTAATGGGATAATATTGAAGCTGCTTTGCCGGTGATACTGATGTAGTTATGCCAAACGTATTTTAAAAGGCACTTGTTTTGTACAATCTGAAAATCCCGAATCAAGGATCACCAAGCTTCTACTAACACGAAATTAGCAGAAGAGGCCCAAAGGGTGGCAAATGAGAAATTAACTTCCTCTTTACTCTTATAGTACGTCACTACTTTTGTGTTTGTCAAAAGACAATTTGCGGATAGTTAGTATGCTAGACAAACTCCTACACACGCTCTTTTGACAAAAATCAGATGCTCGGTCATACAACATTCCAACTGTGTGTATGAGGGCCTTATTGGCCAAAGGCACCCTGCCAACTTTTGGTAATATAGTGTATGTCCCCAATAGAAGATCTCCCTGTATTCTTGTTCTGGTGACAACACTGACTCAGAGCTGCAAGCCAAAAGTGGTCAGCAATTAGCCACCATACTGCTGACTGTGCCCTCTCTCCGGTTGTCATAAGAAATTTCAGTAATATCTAGGAGAAAACTATTACTCTACTCTAATCCTATGCATTGATGCAAGAGCCATTACACAATGTTAACAAATAACAAAACAAAATGTATGTGACCATTCAGAGATATTCAGGGGTCTGTATGCTACAGAATATTTTTCAAGGGTAAAGTGAGAATAGTTAGTTGGGAATGGAGTATGGAGTCCATATCAATGGAGTCCAATGGTGTATGCTCTATAGCAGAAATGTAATTGTTCTCATTGACACTTATTTATGAATTATCAGTCTAAAAAAAAAAAAAAACAGTAACTACTTCACATACATAGCAAAAGAATAATTTAAAAAGTTTGTTCACTTTGGAGAAAGAATCAAAAGATGAACTAACACCACTCACCCTGCCCACCCCCATTTATCGCTGTACTTACCTCTGTGGGTGACAAGCTCTCATTTCTGAACATTCTCAGTTCAATTCTACCGCTTCTCTGCGCAGCGCTTTCTGGACAAACCAGTTGTTCTGATCTGTCCAAGAAACACTGCACAGAGTAAGGATAGATTTCAAATCCCCAAATGGCCCGCCGGCATGGGCAAGGACAGATCAGCATCCCTGGAGATAACTACTGCGGGGAGCTGTAGGATGGGGAGGGTGTACAGAGTTAGTTAATTTTTTTCTGTAAAAGTCAATTAATACTTTAATGGAAAAGTCATACAGCCGTGAGTAACTATTGTTAATCCTCCAAAGGTTTATTTTGTTATGTGACCCTCAGGTAAGCTGTAGTGTCTATTTATCAATGTTTTCACTCAGGCTTCACTCAATTTTCACTAAAGATTGCAAGATTTTCTAATTGAATTTTAGTTGGAAAATGTGTGAATCGTGGGTGAAAGCATTGATAAACAGACCCCACTGAGGGTCACATGACCATATATATGTTGATGATTTACTGATTAGCCTATATTTATCTTTACAAAAAGTAAAAGTAGTCATATTTTTGGCCAATATAAATATTAATTAACCGCTTCCCGACCTCCTCACACCGATATACATCAGCAGAAGGGCACGTACAGGCAAAATCATGCACCTGTACGTTGCCCTTTAAGAGGCGGCGGGGGCGCGCGCGTGGGAAGCTCAGACTCGATCGCCGTGGGGATACCCACGATCGCCTCACGGAGAGGAAGAATGAGGAGATGCTAAAGTAAACAAGCATCTCCTTGTTCTGCCTAGCAACAGTGACACTGATCTCTGCTCCCTGTGATTGGAGCAGAGATCTGTAAAACACAGCCACGCCCCCCCCCCCCCACAGTTAGCAACACGCCCTTAGGACACACTTAACTCCTACACTGCCACCTAGTGGTTAACCCCTTCACTGCCAGTGTCATTTACACAGGAATCAGTGCATTTGTATAGCACTGATTGCTGTATAAATGACAATTGTGTCAAAAATGTCCGATGTGTCCGCCATAATGTCGCAGTCAACATAAAAATCGCCGATCGTCGCCATTAAAAAAAAAATTTATAAAAACTATCCCCTATTTTGTAAACGCTATAACTTTTACGCAAACCAATCAATAATCGCTTATTGCAATTTTTTTTACCAAAAATATGTGGAAGACTACGTATCGGCCTAAACTGAGGAAACATTGTTTTTTTTATATATTTTTAGGGGATATTTATTATAGCAAAAAGTAAAAAATAATGCATTTTTTTTCCAAAATTGTCGCTCTTTTTTTGTTTATAGCGCAAAAAATAAAAACCGCAGGGGTGATCAAATAGCACCAAAAGAAATCTCTTTTTTTGTGGGGAAAAAAGGACATCAATTTTGTTTGGGAGCCATATCGCATGACCGCACAATTGTTAGTTAAAGCGGCGCAGTGCCGAATCGCAAAAAGTGCTCTGGTCAAGAAGGGGGTAAATTCTTCAGGGGCTGAAGTGGCTAATATAGACCTCTAAAACTTTAAATGCTGCCTTTTTTAGACTTGAATCAGTGGAAATACTTTTCCTCACATCGCAAAACATAATGTATAAAGCAGGATTTATTAAGTTAAAAAGGATTACAGACGGGTATAAAACATTAAAAAACGTAATTCATTATTAAAAGGTGATCATATTATGATTCATTCCAGCTGTATCTTCATCTCAGAGCCACTGGATCAATATTTTATGGCTGAATATAGTGTAGCTAATACAATCCAAACAAAAGGCTGTTTGTGCTGTTTCCACTGACAATACTGTATATGTTCAGTTTTTTTTTTTTTTTTATAAGATTTTCCTTTAAAATAACGGGTTCCATTTCTGGATAGCAGCCATTGTGATTGTCCAGCTTAGCGAGTGCTGATTGTTTTTAATTCTATTTTTCATGTTTTACATCGTCTGTAACTGTTATTAATCTCGTGATGATAGCTTTGGCAGGTTTCCCTATATTTAGTCAGGAAAACAATCTGCAGATTGGTTAGATGGTCCGAACTCTTCTTTCACGATTATTCAGCAAATTGTTTTCCAATATTCTTTATTCTTCTCCATTTTGGCATTCTACTGCAAATTAAAAACACAATAATCTGTGAATTTTGTATTGTTTTTAACTTTAACATTAACTGATTGCCAACCCACCACCACCATACTGCAGCAGGTTGGTGCAGCTGCGCGAATCGCCCATAGGTGTACGTCGGCCGCTTTAAGAGCGATAGGGGGTGCGCATGATCACTTCTGAGAGAGCCCAAATGGGGATCTGTCAATGTAAACAGACACATCCCCATTCTGACAGGGGAGTAAAGAGAGATCTGCTGTTCCTAGTGATCAGGAACAGCGATCTCTCTCCTCCTCTAGTCAGTACACTGCCCCCACAATTAGAAACACCTCCCTAGGGAACACTTAACCCCTTGATCGCCCCCTAGTGTTTAGCCCTGTCCTACCAGTGACATTTATACAGTAATCAGGGGCTATTTTTAGCTCTAATCGCTGTATAAATGTCACTGGTCTCAAAAAAGTGTCAACAGTGTCTGATCTGTCGGCCGCAATGTCGAAGTCCTGCTAAAAATCGCAGATCGCCGCCATTACTAGTAAAAAATAAATAAATAATAAAAATGCCATTAATATTTCCCCTATTTTGTAGACGCTATAACTTTTGTGCAAACCAATCAATATATATGCTTATTGCGATTTTTGTTACCAAAAATATGTATAAGAATACATATCGGCCTAAACTGATGAAGACATTTTTATTTTTTTATTTTTTTAGGGGATATTTATTATAGCAAAAAGTAAAAAATTTATTTTTTTCAAAATTGACGCTTTTTTTGTTTATAGGCAAAAAAAAAAATGCAGAGGTGATTAACCACTTAAGGACTGCCTCATGCCGACATACGTCAGCAGAATGGCACAACTGGGCATAATCACGTACCTGTACGTGGCTCTTTAAGTGCCCAGCCGTGGGTCAGGAGCATGCGCTCCTGACCTGGTCCTGAGCTCCGTGGCCGCGGGACCAGCGGACCCGATCGCCGCTGGTGTCCCACGATCAGGTCACAGAGCTGAAGAACGAGGAGAGGTCTGTGTAGACAAACCTCTCCCCGTGCTTCCTAGTGTGGCTGTCACTGATCGTCTGTTCCCTTTTATAGGGAAAGATGATCAGTGATGTCACATGCCAGGCCACGTCCCCTACAATTAAAAAACACAAACGTCACACATAACCCCTACACTGCCCCCTAGTGGTTAACTCCTTCACTGCCAGTGTCATTTACACAGGAATCTGTGCATTTAAATAGCACTGATTGCTGTATAAATGACAATGGTCCCAAAAGTGTGTCAAAAATGTCCGATGTGTCCGCCATAATGTCGCAGTCACAATAAAAATTGCTGATCGCCGCCATTACTAGTAAAAAAAATAATATTAATAAAAATGCTATAAAACTATCCCTTATTTTGTAAACACTATAACTTTTGCGCAAACCAATCAATAATCGCTAATTGCAATTTTTTTTTTACCAAAAATATGTAGAAGAATACGTATCGGCCTAAACTGAGGAAAACATTTTTTTATATATTTTTTGGGGATATTTATTATAGCAAAAAGTAAAAAATATAGCATTTTTCAAAATTGTCGCTCTATTTTTGTTTATAGCACAAAAAATAAAAACCGTAGAGGTGATCAAATACCACCAAAAGAAAGCTCTATTTGTGGGAAAAAAAGGACGCCAATTTTGTGAGCCACGTCACACGACCGCGCAATTGTCAGTTAAAGTGACACAGTTCCGAATCGCAAAAAGGGGCCTGGTCCCTTGGCTGCAAATTGGTCCGGGGCTTAAGTGGTTAAATACCACCAATAGAAACTCTATTTGTGGGAAAAAAAGGACATACATTTTGTTTGGGTACAATGTCGCACGACCGCGCAATTATCAGTTAAAGCGAAGCAGTGCTGTATCTCAAAAAATGGCCTGGTTATTAGGGGACAAATCCTTCCGGTCATTAAGTGGTTGAGGCTGGGTTCACACTACAACATGCAGCGGCTCACAGGAGGAGTCCGATGGGTCTCCATTAACTGTTTGAGGGTCGATTTCAGCCCGAATATTGGGCTGAATTCGGACCTGAAAAAGACCGAAAGGCTACAGAACTCCTGTGCAATTCGCAGCTACTGCGGAGATGTGTGAATCGGCTCCATAGAGAGCCAGTCACAATCTCCTTCTATGCGAATTGGATGCAGAGAAACCCACATCCAGTTTGCATAGGTTTGAACCCAGCCTGAAGGCCAACTCCAGGCTCGAGTCCCTGCACCCTGGTCCCTGGTAAAAAAAATCCCAATAAGCGTATATTGATTGGTTTGCGCAAAAAAAGTTATAGCGTCTACAAAATAGGGGATAGATTTATGGCATTTTTATTATTTCTATTTTTTTTACTAGTAATGGCGGTGACTGCGACATTGTGGACACATTGGACACTTTTTTGGGACCTCTGACATTTATACAGCGATCAGAGCTAAAAATAGCCACTGATTACTGTATAAATGTCACTGGCAGGGAAGGGGTTAACACCAGGGGCGATCAAGGGGTTAAATGTGTTCCATAGATATGTTATAACTTTGGGGGGAATGTGGCTGACTAGAGGAGGAGAGAGAGATCGTTGTTCCTACTTAGTAAGAACACACAATCTGTCTCCTCTTCCCTGAACCAGGATTTGTGTGTTCACGCACACAGATTCCAGTTCTCGCTCTCACGAGCGATTGCGGGTGCCCGGCAGTCATTGTGCCCGCCAGGCACGCGTGTTGGCTCCTGGGACATGCTGCGGACCTTCTATAGCATCTTAAAGAGCCGACGTACAGCTGCGATGGCTCGCGCTGGCGAGCCATCCTGCCGCAGTATAACTGCGGGGGCTGGTGGCTGGTTGGGAAGGGGTTAATTAAATAGTGACAGATATAGGCAACAAATGTAATAATATTAGAAAATGTAACAAGAATACACAATATATATGTGTGTGAGTGTGTGTGTGTGTGTGTGTGTGTGTGCGTGCGTGCGTGCGTGTGTGTGCATATATATATATATATATATATATATATATACACACCTTTTCGCCATTGGTTCCCTGTCTAGTGTCCTGGCACCACTTAACGGCATAGCACAGTTGATCAAAACTAGGCACATGAATTTAGGCAGCCCTGAGCTGGAACAATTATTATAAGGACTAGTGTGTGAGTAAATGACCAATCTTAACTCCGTTTACGTTTTAGGAATGTATAGCATGCATTCCTAAAAGGAAAACAGTAGATTGGCCTGTCCAAAAGGTCAGTGTAAAATGACATTCCTATTATAGCATGAAGTCATCTAAGATGATGACTAAGCTTGTGCTTGTATCAGTTTTTTTTCATTCAACCCAGTAGGCTGAATGCAAAAAAACTGATCTCGGGAGGAGCTTGCTGTACTACAGTAACTATCCAATGTTGGCTGTTGAGGAATCTATTGTCACTGGAGGGATCTATTGTTGCTGGTGGAGGATCTATTGCTGCTGAGCGGTCAATGGTTGCTGAGAGAGATCTTCTGTTGAGGGAGATGTCTACTGTTGCTGGCTGCTGGAGGTTCTATTGATGTTGGCTGCTACAAGATCTATTGTTGCTGCAATCTCCCCACTGGGCTATTGTGTTCTGACAGGGGAGCTGCCAGCACTGATCAGATGCTGGTTTTTCAGCATGCCAGTTCGACAGATGCTGGCTGTTCGGCAGCCTTCTGTTGGACAGTCGAATGTCAGCCGGTTTCTGTTGTATTTTCTTTAATTGCCCTTTCACAATGTTTATGTTGCTTTTATTTTATTTTTGTGGATATGGATGTAGGTTTGCTTTAATGGGGTGAGGGTATTTTTTAATGTATTAATGTGTGAATCAAAGAGTTAGCAAAGCACCAACACAGGATGGCACTTTGGGGGCCTAAGGTAGTGCAGTGCCACGTCCTAAACGTCAATTAGTTAAATGCAGAAAGTGAAAAAATTGACGTTCCAGGCACCAATTATAGGAAAATAAACAATAACTTTATACATGTCTTATATGGCCTGGTTTTGATACTCACAATCCTTATTGGAGAGTAGGGATGAGCTTCGTGTTCGAGTCGAACGTACGTTCGACTCGAACATTGGCTGTTCGGCCGTTCGGCGAATTCCGAACGTTTGGGCCGTTCGCGTCAAAATTCGAGTGACGCGCGCGGACCACAATGCACTGCGGTGGCGCAGTGCATTGCTGCCCCATGATTGGCCAAGCATGCACTGTGACCCCGCATGCTTGGCCAATCGCAGCGCCGGCAGCGAGGAGAGCCATGATTGGCCACAGGCATCCTGCCTGTGGCCAATCATAGCTCAGGCTGTGTAGTGCACGCCCCACACTATATAAGGCCGCCTTTGAGGCGGCCTCGTGTAGTGTGTTACTTAGCATCTGAAGCAGTGGGTGTTCTGTGTACCTTCAACACAGTACACACCAATCGTTTTGGGCTGATTTCCTATCTTGCTGCTGTGTAGTGGTTGTTGTCTGTGCCCTGACTGCAGTATACACCACTATATTCACCTCACCTATATAGCTAGTGATCTAGCTTTAACCACTTAACAACTGCCCATTGCCGATTAACGGCTTCAGGGGGGTCGTTTAACTCTGAGAGGCCGTTAATTAACGGCCTCCCAGAATTCTGCTCTCGCGTGCCCCGAGGTGTGCGCACTCGAGAGCATCCGTGACCGCCGGGTCGCATCACGGATCACGGTAAACGGCCGCTCATAGCGGCCGTTTACCACGTGATTGCTCCGTCAAATGACGGAGTGATCACTTGGAAACAAACCGGCGTCATGTTATGACGCCTGTTCCTCCCTCCCCTCTCTGTACCGATCGGTACAGCGGAGGGGAAAGAGATCGGTGTCAGCAGCGATGTGGGCTGCATCTGCAGTGCCCACATCGCTGCTCACCGAATTTAACCCCTCAATTCCCTGCCAATACTCTGCAATACCAGTGCATACTCTGCAGTACCCTGCCATTACTCTGCAGTACCCCGCCATTACTCTGCAGTGCAGTACCCTGCCATTACTCTGCAGTGCAGTACCCTGCCATTACTCTGCAGTACCCCCCATTACTCTGCAGTAACCCCCATTACTCTGCAGTAACCCCCATTACTCTGCAGTACCCGCCATTACTCTGCAGTACCCGCCATTACTCTGCAGTACCCCCAATACTCTGCAGTACCCTGCCATTACTCTGTAGTACCCCCCAATACTCTGCAGTACCCTGCTATTGCTCTGCAGTACCCCGCCATTACTCTGCAGTGCAGTACCCTGCCATTACTCTGCAGTGCAGTACCCTGCCATTACTCTGCAGTACCCCCCATTACTCTGCAGTAACCCCCATTACTCTGCAGTACCCCCCAATACTCTGCAGTACCCCCCATTACTCTGCAGTACCCGCCATTACTCTGCAGTACCCCCAATACTCTGCAGTACCCTGCCATTACTCTGTAGTACCCCCAATACTCTGCAGTACCCTGCTATTACTCTGTAGTACCCCGCCAATACCCCGCCAATACTCTGTAATACCCTGCCATAAATTGCCATACCCAGCCATACTCAGAAATACCCAGCCATACTCGGTGATACCCTGAAATACCCAGCCATAGACGCCCCCCACCCCTCACCGCCCTCCGGTGCTTCTACCAACTCGCCAGTACGATCAAAGCCAGAATCTTTTTTTTTTTTTTATTTCAGGCTTCCCAGCCTAGAGGTGAGATGTGGGGTCATATTGACCCCCCAGATTTCACTGTAAAGAGGACCTGTCACCCCATATTCCTATTACAAGGGATGTTTACATTTCTTGTAATAGGAATAAAAGTGATCAAAAATATATTTTTGGGGAAAAAAATGTCAAACTAAAATAAATAAAGTAAAATGAACAATAAAAAAATAAAATAAAAATTAAAGCGTCCATGTCCCCATGTGCTCGCATGTGCCACACATGTGAGGTATCGCCGAGAATGTTAGAGCGAGAGCAATAATTCTAGTCCTAGACCTCCTCTGCAACTCAAAACATGTAACCAGTAAAAAAAAAATTAAAGCGTCGCCTATGGGGATTTTTTAAGTAGCGACGTTTGGCGCCCTTCCACGGGCATGTGCAATTTTGAAGAGTGACATGTTTGATATCTATTTACTCAGCATAACTTCATCTTTCACTTTATGCAAACATTGGGCTAACAAGTGGTTAATAATAGAGCTTGCAGTCAGTAGTGTTAGGAGATAGTGCGTGCTGTCTGCGTGCTCTGTACCCAGTACATACCGCTATAATATAGGTCAGGCCCCTACTTTCAAACATCCAACTTACAAACATCTCCTACTTGCAAACGCAAGGAGACAGCAGCAAGTGAGATGAAAAAAGATGGACGACAAAACTAATTAAACAGGGGTGATAACCCTTCCCTATGTTTTCCAAAAAGCTTAAAGATAGTTTTTTTGACTGGAGCTACACTTTAAAAATGTACCGGTTGAAAATGACAAACAGATTCAACTTAACACAACAAACCTACACAGTCCCTGTCTTGTTTGCACCGCCTGTATACTGCTGTTCTGAGTATATAGGGCCTGGGGGCCACACGCATTTCCTTTTTTTAATATGGGTACGGGGTTCCCCTTAATATGCGTACAAGACCCAAATAGGCTGGTAATGGGCAGGGAGGGCTACCCATGCCATGTTTCTCAATGATTTTCAACCATATTGCAGGAACCAGATATAACATTAAAACCGCAAGCAGTTTTAAATGGTGTTATTTCCGTTTAATGTCATTTTGTGCAGGGACTGTTCTAAACACGGGAAACACGTGGCACTTCACAGGCATACTACAGACACCCCCCAGGCACCATATTTAAAGGAATATTTCACTTTTTTTTTTCACTTTAATCAGTGCTCCCGCCAAAACGGCAGTTTTTAAAACTTTTTTTTGCAGTGACCCATGTCCCCTGAGGCAGGAGGCAGGTCCCCAAACCCTTTTTAGGACACTATCTTGCATATTAGCCGTTAAAATTAGCACTTTCCAATTCGAACGTTCGAGTCCCATAGACTTCAATGGGGTTCTAACGTTCGTACCGAACGCGGGGGTCGTTCGCAAGTTCTGGTGCGAACCGAACCGGGGGGTGTTCGGCTCATCCCTATTGGAGAGGTTTAGTTGCTATTGCAATTATTTTGCAGTATTTTAAATGTTTTTTATCTCTATGTATTAATTGTTAATAAAAATGTATTGTTTATTTTTCTACGATTGGTGCTTGGAAAGTCAATGTTTTCACTTTCTCTATTTAACTAATGTATTAATGTGGTTCTAAAGGCTCAAAGGGGATAGGATAGTACATTAGGATAAAAAGCCTTCTGTGTGCAGCAGCCCCCCTCAGCCCCCCTAATACTTACCTGAGCCCCATCTAAATCCAACGATGTTATAGGATTGTCTCGGCTGCCTGGGACTCCCTCCTTATTGGCTGAGACAGCAGCGTAGCTCCATTGGCTCCTGCTGCTGTCAAAGTCAATCAGCCAATGAGGAGAGAAAAGGGGTCGGGCTGGGCCACGGCTCCATGTCTAAATGGACACAGAGAGTTGCAGCTCAGCTCGCATGCTCCCCCATAGCAAGCTGCTTGCTGTGGGGGCAATCGACAGGAGGTAGGGGACAGGAGCTCCGAAAAGGGACCTGAGAAGAGGAGGATCTGGGCTGCTCTGTGCAGAACCACTGCATAGAGCAGGTAAGTATAACATGTTTATTATTTTTAACAAAAAAAAAAAAAAATCTTTACGATCACTTTAGGGTTTTTTACCTTAACGCATTCTTTGCAATAGGGTAAAAAAAAAAACTTCCTGCACCCACTCCCCCCAGCCTCCCCCAAATACTTACATGGCTTCTCTTTCGATCCAGTGCTGTTCTCTCTCTCTCTCTACTTACAAGCACAGATGCAGTAGCGGGAGTCATTGGCTCCTGCTGCTGTCAATCAAATACCATGAGGAGGGAGGGGGAGGGCTGGCCAAGCCATGCTGTGTACGTCCATGAATACACATAGCCTGGCTTGGGGGAAAGCCCATTTGTTTGCCCCCAGGACAAGTGCTTGCTATGGGAGCAGACACAGAAGAGGAGGAACCAAGAGCAGGGCCGGACTGGCCTACCAGGATACCGGGATATTTCCCAGGAAGGCAGCCTGCCCTGGGGCCGCTTTTAGTTGCGGCTGCACTGGTGATTTGTACTGCGGATCACAGAGCTGTCTGGCTCTGTATTCGGCGGCTGCTCTGTAACACGGCCCCGCCCCCCCAGACCAGCTCATGTGATAGTAGAGAGAATCAACGTTCTGCCTATCACACGAGGTGGTCTGGGGGGGGGCAGGGCCGTGTTACAGAGCGGCCGCTGAACACAGAGCCACTGCCAGCGCTGTGATCAAGAGGAGGAGATGCCGCCTGTACAGCCAGCCGTGTGTGCCTGGATAGGAGGATCAGCAGGGGGGCTGCATATAGAGGAGATGAGCTTTCTATATTCCTCCATGCAGCCGCTTAATGCTTGCAGGAGGGAGAGGAGGAGAATCATGTATTCAGTGGCTGCATGGAGGACTATAGAAAGATCATTTCCTCTATATGCAGCCCCCCTGCTGATCCTCCTATCCAACTTCTTTAACTGCCCCCCCAGTTCACCTTGTGCTCCCTGCGCCCACCAGTGCTCTCCAGTCTTTCTGGCCCCCTGGTGCTCTCAAGCTCCACCCATCGCTCTCCAGACCCCCCAGTGCTCTCTACCCCCCCCTGTGCTCTTCACTCCTGTTCTTTTTGGCTTCCCCCCAGCACTCCCCACCCCTGTACTCTCCACTCCCCCCTGCATTTTGCCCTCACCCATGTGCTCTCCAACCCTGCCAGTGCGGTCCACCTCCCATAATGCTCTCCAGTCCCCCATGCTTTTCCCCCTGTTCTTTCTGGCCCCCACTGGTATCTCAAGCCCCCCCATTGCTCTCCACTCCCCCCTACTCTTTGTACCCCCCAGTACTATCCAGCCCCCGTGCTCTCCACCCCTGTTTTTCTGCCCCACCAGTGCTCTTCGCCACCCCACACTCTTAGCCCCCTCAGTGCTCTCAGCCTACCATGCTCTCCACCCTTGTTCTTTTTGCCCCCCCAGTATTCTCAAGTCCCCCCCAGCGCTCTCTGCTCCCCACCCCTGTGACCTCCACTACCCCCTGCTCTTTGCCCCCTCTGGAAGGAGCACAGTCCCCATCCAAAACGAGAACAGACCCTGCCTGCAGCTGGCCATCATGGATATCCTGCTGGCATGCAAGGTACCGTACCGGACATCAACAACACACCTTCCCACAGACAGGGACTGCAGACTGGGACATGGGGCACAGGAGGGGCTGCATTCATGGGCTCAGTGAGGCTGCAATGGTGGGCACGGTGAGGCTGTATTCACGGGCAGAGTAAAGCTGCACCCACCCCCCATATCTTAGTGTATTCTTTCTGTGGATGGTGGTCCCCCCCACAGTCTGAGTTCCTGGGGTCCCCCTTGATGATAGTCCACTTGCCACTTTTAACTGGAATTTGCATATATATATATATATATATATATATATATATCTTCCTATGTGATTTCATATCTATATATAATACACCCCTCGTCAAATGTGCTTTAAAATTTATGGTTTTCCCTTTCATGAACAAGAAAATAATGACGTTATGCTGTTGGGCTGGTATAATAATGCTGGGAGACTAGTATGACATTTTTTTCCAGGGCTGGTTTTTATTTCCAGTCCGGCCCTGACCAAGAGCCCCAGTGGGGCTCCATAATATGGGGTTCGGGCCAGTCTGTGCAAAACCTATTGTTATTTTAATTTAAAAAAGTTTGCCTATAATAACGCTTTAAGTTAGAGTAATTTTTTTTTTTTTTTATATCTTTTCTTTACTTCATATTGGGGCTGGATTAAGTTAGTAGAGACCTACATCAGGGATTTATCAATGCAGATGGAGGCAGGACATTGCTGCATAGCTCTGCCCTAGGCTGACAAGAAGTGCTGTGACATTATATTTGATGTTTTAGCCCCCCACTCGACTAAGCTCCAAAAAATTGTTATGTGCAGCAATAAAGGCCAGTGAATGCTGAAGAAAAAAATGTCAAGCAACAAATGCATTGGAATTCGGGATAATTGAATATTGAATTGAATATTTCAGAAGAAAACTACCATTAGATAAAATAGTGAATAGAAGTAAACTACCTCATCTATCTTAGTGAATTAAACCTCATATTTCACTGCCACATAACTATACCACATTGGACTGCAACAGCACATTGTTTTGTATCATGTCATTACAGCAAATAATGTACTGTTGAAAGAACACATTGCACCGTAGCAGCAAATTACATCAACCAGCAACTGGATATCATATCAACCAAAAATGTAGAGTACAATAACGAGTGATATGGTCTTGCAAGAAAAAAGGATGCATTAACACATTATATTGCTCAGCAAATTACATTATGCTATAAAAGCAATTTATATTAACTAATAAGATTATTCAGTCATTACTCAGTCACCACCATCCCCTCTAATATGAGGCCACAATCACATTCAACCATATCACACCCCCTACCCCAGATGGGAGGCTTGTCTAACATTCACGCAGAAAAAGTATAATAACCCTTTCCCTATAAATGACCTTGGAGACAATTGGGGGAAGAGCCTATAATCTGTTGTGCCCCATACACACAATTGGAAATTGGGCCAGCAATTCTGGGACGAGCTAATGGTTGCTGGTTACAGAAGCCCCTAGGGGAGTTAGGGGATTTAGAAGAAGAGGTTATAAAGGGGAATTAAGAGGGATATGTTTGTATAAAAATAACAGGATTACAGATCTAAAATCTGAAGATTATATTTTGGTTTGAAATATGAATGTAAAATGAAGAAATTCCAAAGTAGTGTGTAACTGCTATTATTGATTTATTCCTGTTTTCCTGTAAAGAAATAAAGAATAAAAAAAAAAAAAAAAAAAAGGAAATTGGTCCAGCAAAAGACCGATGAGAGCTTTTGGTCGGAAAATGCGACCGTGTGTATGTTCCATCAGACTTTTTTTGAGATTGAGAGCAGGTTCTCAATTTTTTGGTTTGCAAAAGTTCCGATCGGAAATTTCGATCGTCTGTACCCATTCCGACGTGCAAAATTCCTATGCATGCTCGGAAACAATTTGACGCATGCTTGGAAGAATTAAACTTAATTTTCTCGGCTCATCATAGTGTTGTATGTCACCGCCAGGGCTCAAGTCCTGCGGGAACTCATGGGAACGGAGTTCCTGTACTTTTTCCATAACAGGAACTCAGTTCCCATTAGCAGCCGTGTCCTGCAAGACTTTGAAGTATGCGAGCTGTGTGCCAGGTGCTACACCAGCAGCCGCCGACACAGCTTGCAATAGTAAGTGCCGCACACCAAGGTTGGACTGACCATTCAGGCATTGCCAGTAGGGGGCTAAGAGATTGTACTTAGTCAGACCTCCTCCCTGCTGACCCCTCCTGATTTTCTGTCTCCTCATCCCCCCCCCCCCCCCCGTCTCCTGCATACATGCTCTGTGTGTCCCGCTGAATTCCCCCTCCTCTATCTTCAGTGCCATATGATGAAAGAACCCAGAGGAGGAGCACAGCTATTCTGCTCACAGGACATGCAGGGAGAGAGGTGAGCTGAGGGAGGAACATCAGTTTGGGGTGGTAAGCTGAGCACAATACTTGGCAGATTATGTGGAAATATCTGAAGGGTTGGAATAGCAGCGAGTGTGTGTTGGAGCCCTGCAGAGTTTTCAGCCCCCCAAGCTAACAAACATCTCCTAAGCAGGAACACATCACTATCTCCCCAAGCATTCTGTCCAGATAATGTGCAGTTAATTCATGACCTTTCCGTTTAACCCTGTGTTATCCAAACTCTGTTCAATGAAAAGTGTAAACTCACCACATAAACACTCTATATACAAAATAAAACTCCCAAATAAAGATCAGAACATGATGCATGGAAGCACAATTGAATGAATGCTGATTATTCAGAGAATTACTGTATTTATCTTTATTGAGGATTGTTCTTTTTTCTTTTATGTACTAACAGTTAAGCTTCATACACACAATACGAAAATTGGATGAAAAATATCACTTTTGAAGTGTTTGTGCATATGAGCGTATCATTTTTTTATTTTTTGGTGGGGGAGTGGATCTTAGGTGGGAGTTCCCACACTTTTTTTCCCCAGGACTTGACCCCTGGTCACTGCGTCCTTGGTGGTCAAAAGTTCAGCGAACTTTTGTGTGACCGTGTGTATGCAAACCAAGCTTGAGCGGAATTCCGTCAGAAAAACCATCCAAGATTTTTTCAACGGAAATGGCGCTCTTGTGTACGGGGCGTAAGTGTATTCAGGAGCCTTACAGAAGGCTGCAGATCTTACAATCTATTTGTAGATAGCAGTATATTAATTATGTAGAAGCCGCATTTTCTTACGATAAGACACAGTATTTACTGAGTCTGAAACATCTTTTCTATTAGTTATTATTTCATATTTATTAATAATTCCTATTACTGAAAAGACACTACAATTGTCAAACTCATATTGTGTGAAGATAGATACAGCATAAGGATTCCACTAGGGTTGAAACAAGTAATCGATTAATCGAAAACTAATCGATTATGAAATTAACCCCTGGATAGAATACAGTGTCTTTAACGATAATTTTGGCCTCTCATCATTAAATATTTTCACGTTCTTGCATTATATTTGCACTACATCAAAGTCTTATATCCCCATAGTTCAAAAATTTCAATCGGTTTATAATTTGTCCATAGTCTTCCTTTGCCCTGTGAGATTTATGAACCAACAAGCACATTGGTATGTAATTCAGCAGGATTTAAAAAACAACCAGATTAAAAAGGGATTTGCAAAACAATTTAACATACCAATACCATACGATTGTTAACAACCTATAAAAATTTAGTACAACTGGATTTTTTCATGTTTTAATTTACAATGGTATCAGGGGTGTTGCTAGGTCTACAAACGATCTGGGGCTAGAGCCCATAGCAGTGTAGTAAAGAAAGTCATACGCTTCAAAATTCCAAATGGAAAAGGGGGGAAATAAAACAGAAGGGCTGGAGGGTAACCAACCCTGGGACTTTAAACGATACCAGATTGGATGGAACGAAACAATATATTATAAAAGGTTTTATTTTTATTTATACAAAGAATAAAAATAAAGAAAAAAGCATTGATAAAAATATCAATACATAACAATGAGTATAAGCCTGGTACAAAGCATAAATACATAAAATGTTACCAATGTTATAAATAAAAGAACAGCTGCTACTCTCAACATGTTTCGCTCATTCAAGCTTCCTCAGGAGATAGGTGATGCAGCTTGTAATAAAGACAACAAAATACAGAAAGAACTTGTAAATACATGTTAATATTCATACATATGAACAATCCAAATCAATAATCAAAAATGTAATTTAATTCAAAGGACATAGAAGGCATATGACTGAAAGCACAGAACCAGAGCACAGAAACACATCTTACCACATAGACACGGGTTCCAAAAATTAATCTCTATTGTTTCATAGGTCATAAAACTACCGGTCGAGTCTCTCAGAGCCTATGTGGTACAGTTGAGAATACAGTGGTCGCTAAGAAGTAACGCATCCCGAAAGGCCTGCAGAGAGGGACAATACTGTTACTTGCATCAGGCTCCCCAGAGAGCCTCCTCCTTGCATCAGGGTCCCCAGAGAGCCTCCCCTCCCCTTGGGCTATAGCCCCAAAAGCCACCCCCTAGCGATGCCACTGAGTGGTATATAATTTCCCTAAAGGAGCTCCATGAGAAAGATGTATTAGTTTACATCACCAAGGTAAGACTGAGCAACTCAAGCAAACATTATTTCACATTATTAAACCATATTGGTTAACATCACATTAATTAAACCAACACATCTTCACATTTTTCACTGTAAGAAACAAAAGCTTCCTTCAACTGAAAAATTGAAGAAGCCAGGAAAAGATTTGTTGGCTGAACAGTCAAATGGTACCGGCTATCAGAACACAATAGCAGGCGATACAGGTTCATCTATCAATGCTGTATAGCCTGCAACCTAAACAAAAAAATATTTTTGTGTATGACCAGCTTTATTCTTTAGAAGACACACAGTATTTTCACAGTCCGTTGTACAGAAAAAACTCATACATTACCAGCAGTGAAAGTGGATCTGGTGGGTTTATCAACTTAGTGAAGCAGGGAAGCTGCATTCTTCACATGCAACTCAACAGAATCTTGACCATTCAATACCAAATTCCACTTACTTGGACTAAACACATGTAGCACCCTCTACTAATAGGTAGGTGCTAGTAATAGGATTTTTGTTAAATAGACTGTCAGCACAGGTACATTTAGGAAGGCCTATGCTGAAAGCTAGGCCTGTCTGTTTTGATCTGGGGGGCTGGGAGTGGTTAGTGCATTCCCAACTGGAATTGGCAGGGGGCGGGCCTCCTATATAAGCTGAGGTAACATGCCACTGGGTGGGTTGTCGGCTGAGTGAAGTGGAGAATGGAATACTAGACAGCAGCAGGAGCGGCCCCCCATCGGGGGGGGGGGGGTGCACTGAGCGCAGGAGGAGGCCTGGGGAGAACTGTGAAGGGAATTTGCCTTTACATGGTCATTGGCAATGTCCTCATCAGTACACGGTCATTGATGAGGAACTCCTGGAGCAGTGGGGCAGGTGAAGCTGTCAGTCAAGTACGGTCAAGTTCTCCATCAAGGACTCAAGGCAGAGAAAAGTCAGTGAGTGTACCACAAAGGAGGGCTGGATGTGCCAGGAGGTCTGTGAGGGAACTTTGCCTTTACACGGTCATTGGCAAAGCCCTCCTCATTACACTGTCAATGAGGAGTCCTGGATCAGAGGAGAGACTGAAGATCTGTGTCAAATCGATGTAGCCTGAGGGCACAGGATTTGGAAGCTGGGCTAGCTGGGAACAGTAGTCCGCCGTCCAACATGTGCTTTTAAACTACTAGGCCTCCGGAGAGAGGTGCTGCAGGCCTCTGGCTTCGTAGCAGCGAGCAACTAGAGCCAGCTTAAGGAACTATTCAGAGAGGGTCCTTCTTGCTTACAGAAGATGTGACATTACTTCAGGATACGTTTGTGCAGGAGAAGACGAGTTCTGGGAACATCACCCTTACACGGTCAAGAGTGATGTCCTCATCCTTACATGGTAATGGGTGAGCAAGTCCTGGAAGCAATGGTCTGTGGGAGTTAAGCAGAGGAGGAGCAACAGTCTGCATGGTGACACAGGAGAAAGATCATAGCAATTAAATATTATATAATATATATAAGTAATATATACTTTCCAGCAGTACCCACCAATACCAGCCAGCAGTACCAGCCAGTACCAGCCAATAGTACCAGCCAGCAGGACCCACTAGCCGTACCCACCCTGCAGGACAGCCAGCAGCAGCCACCAGCCATACCCACCTAGGAGACAGCAGCAGCCAGCAATACCTGCAGGAATCCTGAGGAAGAGGTGAAGATTGAGGTCAGTTAAGGTGCAGGTAAACCGCAGTGCACCAGTGTGAAAGCAGCCTTAGGCTCCTTCAAAAGGTTGAATACCCCTGACTTACACCAACAATGAGGCACTGTTTACTTCCACTGACACCAGGACATTTTCTACTCAGTTCAGCCCCCACAAAGTCTGAAGGACAGTATACTGGCCCTTTTGTTTAGAAAGTTTGGAAACCTCTGCTCTAGACCCCAAAACTCTGCAAAGAAGACATTCTCATTTGATTAGACAAAACAAGCTCATCTGGAACAAGATAATCCAGAGTCGCCACTGTTTGCTCCCACATAACAAACTATAAAGATGCATCTCATAAAATTAGAATATCATCAAAAAGTTAATTTATTTCAGTAATTCAAGTCATGAAGTGAAACTCATATTTAATATAGATGCATTACACACAGAGTGATATATTTAAAGCATTTCTTTCTTTTAATGTTGACGATTATGGCTTACAGCTAGTGAAAACCCAAAATTCGGTATGTCAGAAATTAGAATATTACATTAGAACAATAAAAAAAAAGATTTTTTAATACAGAAATGTTGGCTTACTGAAAAGTCTGCCCATGTACATTATAGTATGCACTCAGTACTTGATTGGGGCTCCTTTTGCATGAAATAATGCATCAATGTGGTGTGGCATGGAGGCGATCAGCCTCTGGCACTGCTGAGTCATTATGGAAGCCCAGGTTTCTTTGATAGTGGCTTTCAGCTCATCTACATTGTTGGGTCTGGTGTCTCTCATCTTTCTCTTGACAATACCCCACAGATTCTCTATGGGGTTTGGGTCAGGTGAGTTTTTGGCCAATCAAGCACAGTGATACCATGATCATTAAACCAGGTATTGGTATTCTTGGGAGTGTGGGTATGTGCCAAGTCCTGCTGACAAATGAAATCAGCATCTCCATAAAGTTGGTCAGCGGAGAGAAGCATGAAGTGCTCTAGAGTTTCCAGGGAATTTCCAGGACTGCTCTGACTTTAGACTTAATAAAACACAGTGGACCAACACCAGCAGATGAAATGGCTCCCCAAATCATCACTGACTGTAGAAACTTCACACTGGACCTCATGCAACTTGGATTCTGTGCATCTCCACTCCTCCTCCAGACTCTGGGTCCTTGATTTCCAAATGAAATCCAAACATTTGCACAGTCAGTGATGTTTTGGAGAGCCGTGTCACCTGATGGTGTTGGTCCTCTGTGTTTTATCAAGTCCAAAGTCAGCACAGCCCTCTACCAGGAAATTCTAGATCACTTCATGCTTCCCTCTGCTGACCAGCTTTATGGAGATGCTGATTTTATTTTCCAGCAAGACATGGCACCTGCCCACACTGCCAAAAGTATTAATACCTGGTTTAATGATCATGGTATCACTGTGCTTGATTGGCCAGAAAACTCACCTGACCTAAAATTCATAGGTGGGGTATTGTCAAGAGGAAGATGAGAGACACCAGATCCAACAATGCGGATGAGCTGAGGGCCGCTATCGAAGAAACCCAGGTCTCCATAACATCTCAACAGTGCCACAGGCCGATTGCCTCCATGGTACACCACGTTGATGCAGTAATTAATGCAAAAGGAGCCCTGACCAAGTATTGAATGCATAATGTACATGGACATACTTTTCAGTAGGCCAACAGTTCTGTAATAAAAATCTTTTAATTTTTTTTTATTAGTCTTATGTAATCAAATTTTCTGCGATACTGAATTTTAGGTTTTCATTAGCTATAAGCCATAATCTTCAAAATTAAATTAAAAAAATGCTTAAAATATGTTACTCTCTGTGTATCTATATAAAATATATGTGTTTCACTTTTTGAATTGAATTACTGAAATAAATGAACTTTTTGATGATATTCTCATATTTGAGATGCACCTGTACATTTCACACATCCACATATGCTCAAAATTCTCCAACAGTATAAAACTACAATTTCCCAAGGAGTAGTACACACCAAGATGACAGGCTGAGTAAAGCCAAAGAGGTCCCATTCAACAGGTATTCAATACTTCTCACAGAAATCAATGTACTCATCCAACATCTGCTTTCCTTTCCAAAGGAGAGAGACATCTTTGTTTATCCATCTTTAAAAGTCATTATCTACTTCCTGGACTAAGATGTTGGCTCAGAGATAACACAATCCTACAAGTCTTCTTGCTTTTGAAGTTCTTAAGTTCAAATACTATATCTGACACAGATCTTCTTGTGCTGCTGCCTCTCACCTTATGATGTTGCAATCTTATCACTGGAGAGAGGAAACCAAAAAATAGTTTCCTCCTTTTTCATAAAAGGCTGAGCTCTTTCCGAAACATTATTTTGTTGTGGTGTATTGTGATATGTTAGGAATTAATTCATGTAGACTTGACATCATAACTGAAAGGTTCGCGTTACCGCTTCAGCCCCAGAAGATTTTACCCCCTTCCTGACCAGAGCACTTTTTTCGATTCGGCACTGCATCGCTTTAACTGACAATTGCGCGGCCATGCCACGTTACATCAAAACAAAATTCATGTCCTTTTTTCCCCACAAATAAAGCTTTCTTTTAGTGGTATTTGAGCTCTCTAACATGGCCCCGCCCCCCCAGACCAGCTCGTGTGATAGTAGATAGAATCAACGTTCCGCCTATCACACAAGCCGGTCTGGGGGTGCGGGGCCATGTTATAGAGTGGCCGCCGAACACAGAGCCAGCCAGCGCTGTGATCAAGAGGAGGAGATGCCGCCTGTACAGCCAGCCGTGTGTGCCTGGATAGGAGGATCAGCAGGGGGCTGCATATAGAGGAAATAAGCTTTCTATATTCCTCCATGCAGCCGCTGAATGCTTGCAGGAGGGAGAGGAGAATCAAGCATTCAGTGGCTGCATGGAGGAATATAGAAAGCTCATTTCCTCTATATGCAGCCCCCCCTGCTGATCCTCCTATCCAACTTCTTTTACTGCCCCCCCAGTTCACCTCATGCTCCCTGCCCCCCCCCCATGCTCTCCTCCCCACCACACTCTCCAGCCCCCCCCCCCACAGTTCCCTGTTCTTTCTGCCCCCCCAACCTGCTCTCCAGTTCTCCCCATCCTTCTCTAGCCACCATCCCAGTGCTCTTCACCCCCCCAGTGCTCCCCCCATTGCTCTTCTCCTCCCTGTCCCCCCCTCCACAGTTCTCTCCACCCCTGTTCTTTCTGACCCCCCAATCTGCTCTCCAGTTCTCCCCATCCTTCTCTAGCCACCATTCCAGTGCTATCCACTCCACCCAGTGCTCTTCACACCCCCAGTGCTCTTCACCCCGCCCCCCCAGTTTTCTTCTCCCCCCGTTCTCCCCCCCAGTGCTCTCCCCCCTGTTCTACCCCCCAGTGTGCTCCAATCCCCCCATTGCTCTCCCCCTGTTCTTCCCCCCCAGTGCTCTCCACCCCCCAGTGCTCTATCCCCCCGTGCTCTATACCCCCCCAGTGCTCTATCCCCCCCCAGTGCTCTTCACCCCCCAGTGCTCCCCCCCAGTGCTCTTCACCCCCCCATGCTCTTCTCCCCCCTGTTCCCCCAGTCCTCTCCACCCCAGTGCTTTCCACTCCCCCCAGTGCTCTCCCCCCAGTGCTCTTCACTCCTCCCAGTGCTCCCCCCCATTCTTCCCCCCTCCCAGTGCTCTCCACACCCCCCAGTGCTCTCCTCCCCATCCCCCCCACGTCTCTCCACTCCCCCCCAGTGCTCTCCCCCAAGTGCTCCCCCCTGTTCTACCCCCCCAGTGCTCTCCACTCCCCCCGTGCTCTTCACTCCCCCCAGTGCTCTCCCCCCTGTTCTTCCCCCCAGTGCTTTCCACTCCCCCCAGTGCCCTCCACCCTTGTTCTCCCCCCTCCCCCTTGTTCTTCCCCCCCAGTGCTCTCCCCCCTGTTCCCCCCTAGTGCTCTCCCTCCTGTTCTCCCCCCCCCCCAGTGCTCTCGACTACCCCTAGTGCTCTCCCCCCTGTTCTTCCCCCTCATGCTCTTCACTCCCCCAGTGCTCTCCACTCCCCCCAGTGCCCTCCACCCTTGTTCTTCCCCCTCCCCCTTGTTCTCCCCCCGTGCTCTCCTTTCTGCCCCCTCCCAGTGCTCTCCACTCCCCCCAGTGTTCTCTCCCCTGTTACCCCCCAGTGCTCTCTACTCCCCCCAGTGCTCTCCCCCCTGTTCTTTCTCACCTCCCCAGTGCTCTCCAGCTCTCCCCATCACTCTCCATCCCCCACCCCAGTGCTCTCTATTCCTCCATTCTCTCCACCCCTGTTCTTTATGGCCCCCTGGTGCTCTCAAGCTCCACCCATCTCTTTCCAGTCCCCCCAGTGCTCTCTACCCCGTGCTCTCCACTCCTGTTCTTTTTGGCTCCCCCCGGCACTCTCCACTCCCCACCCCTGTACTCTCCACTCCCCCCTGCATTTTGCCCCCACCCATGTGCTTTCCAACCCTGCCAATGCTCTCTACCTCCCATAATTCTCTCCAGTCCCCCATGCTTTTCTCCCTGTTCTTTCTGGCCCACAATGGTGCTCTCACCCCTACTCTTTGTACCCCCCAGTACTCTCCAGCCCCTGTTCTCTCCACCCCTATTTTTCTGCCCCCCGTGCTCTTCGCCACCGCACTCTCTTAGCCCCCTCAGTGCTCTTAGCCTACCATGCTCTCCACCCCTGTTCTTTTCGGCCCCCCCAGTACTCTCAAGTTCCCCCCAGCGCTCTCTGCTCCCCACCCCTGTGATCTCCACTACCCTCTGCTCTTTGCCCCCATCCATGTGTTCTCCAACCCCGCCAGTACTCTCTGCTCCCCCTTCTCTCCAGCTCCCACCCAGTACGCTCCACTTCCCCAGGACCAGAGGACAGGCTGACTGGGGCCAGAAAATGGGGACGGCTGAAGGTGCAGGTGGCCAGGGACCATTCCATCTCACAGCAAACAGATCCTCTGGAAGGAGCACCGTCCCCATCCAAAATGAGAACAGACACTGCCTGCTGCTGGCCGTCATGGATATCCTGCTGGCATGCAAGGTACCATACTGAGCATCAACAACACACCTTCCCACAGACAGGGACTGCAGACTGGGACATGGGTCACAGGAGGGGCTGCATTCATGGGCTCAGTGAGGCTGCATTCCTGGGCACAGTAAAGCTGCATTTGATGGGCACAGTGAGGCTGCAATAATGGGCACAGTGAGGCTGCAATGGTGGGCACAGTGATGCCGCATTTGTGGGCAGAGTGAGACTGCATTCACGGGCAGAGTAAAGCTGCATTTGGTGGGCACCCGCCCCCCTTACCTTAGTGTATTCTTTCTGTGGAAGGTGCCCCCCCCCATGTTCTGAGTTCCTGGGGTCCCCCTTGATGATTGTCCACTTACCACTTTTAACTGGAATTTGCATATATATATATATATATATATATATATATATATATATATATATCCTTATGTGATTTCATATCTACAGTGCCTTGCGAAAGTATTCGGCCCCCTTGAACTTTTCAATATTTTGCCACATTTCAGGCTTCAAACATAAAGATATACATTTTTTATTTTTTGTGAAGAATCACCAACAAATGGGACACAATTGTGAAGTGGAACAAAATCTATTGGATATTTTAAACTTTTTTAGCAAATAAAAAACTGAAAAGTGGTGCGTGCAAAATTATTCGGCCCCTTTACTTTCAGTGCAGCAAACTCACTCCAGAAGTTCAGCAAGGATCTCTGAATGATCCAATGTTGTCCTAAATGACTGATGGTAATAAATAGAATCCACCTGTGTGTAATCAAGTCTCTGTATAAATGCACCTGCTCTGTGATAGTCTCAGGGTTCTGTTGAAAGCGCAGAGAGCATCATGAAGACCAAGGAACACACCAGGCAGGTCCGTAATACTGTTGTGGAGAAGTTTAAAGCCGGATTTGGATACAAAAAGATTTCCCAAGCTTTAAACATCCCAAGGAGCACTGTGCAAGCGATCATTTTGAAATGGAAGGAGTATCAGACCACTGCAAATCTACCAAGACCTGGCCGTCCCTCTAAACTTTCAGCTCAGACAAAGAGAAGACTGATCAGAGATGCAGCCAAGAGGCCCATGATCACTCCGGATGAACTGCAGAAAACTACAGCTGAGGTGGGAGAGTCTGTCCATAGGACAACAATCAGTCGTACACTGCACAAATCTGGCCTTTATGGCAGAGTGGCAAGAAGAAAGCCATTTCTCAAAGATATCCATAAAAAGTCTTGTCTCAAGTTTGCCACAAGCCACCTGGGAGACACACCAAACTCCATGTCTTCACACTCCATGTGGAAGAAGGTGCTCTGGTCAGATGAAACCAAAATCAAACTTTTTGCCCACAATGCAAAACTATATGTTTGGCGTAAAAGCAACACAGCTCATCACCCTCAACACACCATCCCCACTGTCAAACATGGTGGTGGCAGCATCATGGTTTGGGCCTGCTTTTCTTCAGCAGGGACAGGGAAGATGGTTAAAATTGAGGGGAAGATGGATGCAGCCAAATACAGGACCATTCTGGATGAAAACCTGTTGGAGTCTGCAAAAGACCTGAAACTGGAACGGAGATTTATCTTCCAACAAGACAATGATCCCAGACATACAGCAAAATCTACAAAGGAATAGTTCACAAATAAACGTATCCAGGTGTTAGAATGGCCAAGTCAAAGTCCAGACCTGAATCCAATTGAGAATCTGTGGAAAGAGCTGAAAACTGCTGTTCACAAACGCTCTCCATCCAACCTCACTGAGCTCGAGCTGTTTTTCAAGGAAGAATGGGCAAGAATTTCAGTCTCTCGATGTGCAAAACTGATAGAGACATACCCCAAGCGACTTGCAGCTGTAATCGCAGCAAAAGGTGGATCTACAAAGTATTAACGCAAGGGGGCCGAATAATTTTGCACGCCCCACTTTTCATTTTTTTATTAGTTAAAAAAGTTTCAAAAATCCAATAGATTTCGTTCCACTTCACAATTGTGTCCCACTTGTTGGTGATTCTTCACAAAAAATTAAAATGTTATATCTTTATGTTTGAAGCCTGAAATGTGGCAAAAGGTTGAAAAGTTCAAGGGGGCCGAATACTTTCGCAAGGCACTGTAATACACTCTTCATCAAATGTACTTTAAAATGTATGGTTTTCCCTTTCATGAACAAGAAAATAATGACGTTATGCTGTTGGGCTGGTATAATAATGCTGTGGGGCTGGTATGAAATTTTTTCCAGGGCTGGTTTTTATTCCCAGTCCGGCCCTGGGTACGCCCATTTTCCCACCACTGTCATTGTGCCCACATATATCGGTGTGCAGCGGTCGGCAAATGGTTAAGCTAAACTTGTGGGCAATGCTGCATCTCATAGCAACCAATCAGAAATCATATAACTTCAGTAAACTGATATCTGATTATTTTGAGCTACTGAACAAGTCAAGCCCACTTATATAAGCCCAAAAGACTTAGTAACATTTGTAATTACTTTCAGTAAATAATTCAAAAGGAGCTTAGGAATTCAAATTCATTTTATTAATCCAATGTGTAAATTCATGGCAGATCACACATTACAAGGTCTCTTGTACATTATTTCACAGTCATAAAAATCCATTTAATGAGCCATTTTCTAGACCATTATTGAATTCTGTTCATTAGCAACATAATTCCACCCCTTTAGTTTGAAAATATAGCTGTGTATTTTAAAACCAACCCGGGTATTGTTTGAGAGCAAAATTCACAGCAGCTCAGGCTGGTTCAGAGATTAATTTTAAATCCTGTCAGTCCCAGGAAATTGGTTATTTTGCAGAACGGCACAAAAATCCTATATGCGGTGTCATAAAAGTATTCACAAAAGGCGCTTTAACATTTAAATGCAGGTATACGCTTTTTTTTCTTTCATGGATAGGGTTATTAAGGAGCCAGAAATAGAACAGCTGAAAGGATGATATGCTCCCACAGCTTTGCAAAAGTGAATAATACACCTTAAGATCTGCTAAAAGATTTAAAATGTTTCTACTTTTTTGAACATGTCCTAAAGCGGACATCAGCAAAGTGGATTTAACTGGAAACTGTGATCTCTGTCGGCATCAATACAAGTGGATAGATTGGGTGGTACACGTTAATCGAGTTTTCTCACATTGAAATTATAATGGGTGTGAGCTTTAGGGCTGCAGTTACCTTGAGGCCAACTTCTCTCTGGGCTCAGTAGGTAACCCAGATCACTCCCCTTGAGAAATTATTGAGGAGACCGGATGCTAAAAAAATAACTTTGAAGTACTATTCTGCACTTATTGCAGACTCCAAATAACTTATCGGCCAACGTAGATGGTCTGAGCCGGACCTTCAACTTTCTGACTTTGGATCCTACCAAAAAGCAATAGTTCCCTCTAAGGACAGAATTATTCTGTTGAAACTTTTTCCTCACAGTCACCTCATGCCCATATGGTTGTATATCAGCAGATGGCACCCCACTACTGATTGCTTTTGTGAATGTGGTGCTACAGCCGATGTTTATACATTGTTTTTGTATATGTCCCTTTGTCCATGCTTTTTGAATAGATGTCATTATTTTTATTTCTTTGGCATTAGGTTTTCCAAATATATCCCACCCCAAGAATTGTTTATTAGGTGTGATATATATTGTTAGTGATATCACTATTTCCAATGTAAAGTCTGGGGTTGTATAGCTCAAGTGTAGAACTCACTGGCGAGTACAGTCCATGCCAAATATTTCCATTTAAGGGCTTGTCGAGCGAAGTTCACAAAAATTACCAGAAAACATAAACCATGGGTTTCTCATGCAGGGGGGCATCACCATTAACAGGGAAAAAAAATGAGATATGCAGCCTACTTGTTCAATTTAGTAAAGAAATAGTTATACAGCCTTACACATACCGCAGTGCTGCTCCGGTCTTCCACTTTAGACCCTGGTCTGTCTCCCACAGGCCATTTTCTTGCCAATACTGTCCACATAGATAGCAGCCCCTTGCTGCTCTGGCCCTCAGGCTTGGGTTTCAGTCTATCCCAGGGCACCCATGCACTCCTCTGGCTTCTCTCTTGCACACCTGGACTCCTTGGGAGGGTGGAGCTCAGAAGCATGGTCAGAACTCTACAAAAAGACCTGCAATCAGTGTGCTGGCTGATTGCAGGTCTTTTTGTAGAGTTCTGACCATGCAAGGGGTTAAACAGATAAGGAGGAAGGGAGCCCCATAGTATAGTATATATTATAAGATATACTATACTATGGGGCTCCCTTCCTCCTTATCTTTTTAACCCCTTGCATAAAACCGCCGAGGTATACCACCAATCCCCCCCCCCCCCCACGCTGAAGTACCGCTGAGGGACCACTTACAGAGCCCAATACGGCACAGTAGGCAGGAGACGCCAGGACCCGGGGACACGTGAATAGGACCTCGAGGGATAAGGACCACCAGGAACCCTGAGGATACATATACCATATGCTGTTACCTTACACTGTAAGGTAAGGGGACACCCATATTCTGATTACACAGGACCACGTGGGAGATATCCACCATCACCATTATCACTGTTTAAATCTCTACCTTATAGTGCACATATATTTTAAGCACCAGCATTGCAGGCGACTGTCTTGTTACATGCGATTTTGGGCTAATCGCCACTTGTTGTTGCACCAGCTGAATGGACAATTTTAACTAGGATTACTGTTCCATTGTTGTTTTTTTATATTTTTTATAGCTTCAAACACTGTGCACCTTTTTTCCTTCTGTTTTGGATTATTCCCAGAGGGTTGTCTCCCTCTCACCAACACTTGGATCGTTTATGCGTTTTTGTTTTGATTCAACAATTTGATTTATTTTCTTTGATTGTATGATTCAATTTAGTGCACTGCACCGATATTTAAGTCTATGGTATAAAGACACCCGCACAGAGTCACTTTGCTTAACCCTCCCTTGGCTTTAACACCATATGCGATTTCTTTAGTCACAAGGCAAGCATTACTTACATCTTTTGCCTTATCTAGCTAATGAATACTTTTGTACACTGTTACACATATACTTTGACTTAGCAGATTTTCTTTTCAGATCTATTTATTGTTCAGCACTAGCACTTTGTATGCGTTTTTCGTCATTTTTAACAAATCGCATGGTGATTCACTTTATATATTTTTTATTTCGTCCACTATTTTATGTATAGTACTTTAGTCACTGAAACAAATACAGTAGTAGTTATTTTCACGGACCTTCTTTATATTCAGCACTGCCACTTTATGCAACTCTGCTACCTAAAAAATCGCATTGGGACCACCAGTCTTATTTATCATTAATTGTTTTTCTTATCCATTTGTCTACCACTCAAAATACTACTACGCATAGGAGTGAGGGTCCCTCACTATATATACATATATATATATATTTTTTATATACATATATTGTCTTTTCTTTTTCTACGTTCCATTTATTACCTGTAGTGGAGACGATATTACATTTATCTTCTAATCTTTTGAGTACCTATTGAATAGTGATGGACGAACTTCCGACGGGACGTTTCGCGAACGCGAAACGCGAACGGGCACAAACGTTCGCGAAAACGACCGTTCGCCGCGGGCTCCATTGACTTCAATGGGAGGCGAATTTCGCAAACCTTTAGGTCGAATTTGCGGCCACGGGGTAATTATTAGGGGGTAGCACGCAGTCCCACCACCTGGACAATAGCATAATACATGTATGAGGTGAATTTGGGATCGATAACTACAAGCATTTTTTTTTTATTTGGGAAATTGTTCTGACAATTCAGGACTATGGAGCTAATGAAGGCAATGGAGGAGAGGGAAGGTCAGGGACCAGGGTAGGCAAACAAGAGGGTGCAGGAGATACAGAGCACTGACAGCAGCACCGTAATACAGAGCACTGACATCAGCACCGTGACATACAGCGCTGACAGCAGCTCCGTGACATACAGCGCTGACAGCAGCTCCGTGACATACAGCGCTGACAGCAGCTCCGTGACATACAGCGCTGACAGCAGCTCCGTGACATACAGCGCTGACAGCAGCTCCGTGACATACAGCGCTGACAGCAGCACCGTGACATACAGCGCTGACAGCAGCTCCGTGACATACAGCGCTGACAGCAGCTCCGTGACATACAGCGCTGACAGCAGCTCCGTGACATACAGCACTGACAGCAGCTCCGTGACATACAGCGCTGACAGCAGCTCCGTGACATACAGCGCTGACAGCAGCACCGTGACATACAGCGCTGACAGCAGCTCCGTGACATACAGCGCTGACAGCAGCTCCGTGACATACAGCGCTGACAGCAGCTCCGTGACATACAGCACTGACAGCAGCTCCGTGACATACAGCGCTGACAGCAGCTCCGTGACATACAGCGCTGACAGCAGCACCGTGACATACAGCGCTGACAGCAGCTCCGTGACATACAGCGCTGACAGCAGCTCCGTGACATACAGCGCTGACAGCAGCTCCGTGACATACAGCGCTGACAGCAGCTCCGTGACATACAGCGCTGACAGCAGCTCCGTGACATACAGCGCTGACAGCAGCTCCGTGACATACAGCGCTGACAGCAGCTCCGTGACATACAGCGCTGACAGCAGCTCCGTGACATACAGCGCTGACAGCAGCACCGTAAGCAGCCCCAGGAGGAAGTCAGCACAGCACAGGGATGGTGTGATCCCCTCATAATAAGAACCCCCAGGAGGAAGTCAGCACAGCACAGGGATGGTGGGAGCCCCTCATAATAAGAACCCCCAGGAGGAAGTCAGCACAGCACAGGGATGGTGGGAGCCCCTCATAATAAGAACACCCAGGAGGAAGTCAGCACAGCACAGGGATGGTGGGAACCCCTCATAATAAGCAGCCCCAGTAGAAATATGACACCGCTCAACCTCTTCAAAGAGGAGGGTAGGGGCATATAGTACGGTGTGCTTTTTTGGGTCAGGGAAGTGAGCCAAATGAATTAAGAAGGTCTGTGTGCTTGATTCCAAAAATTGTTTATAGACATATACATGGTCTACTGATCACATGTGTTGAATTCCTCCGAGATCCATGCCTCATTCATTTTTAGAAATGTGAGGTAGTTAACACTGTCGTGAGCTAGGCGAGTACGCTTATCGGTCACAATCCCCCCTGCTGCGCTGAACGTCCTTTCGGACAGGACACTGGATGAGGGGCAAGCCAACAGTTCGATTGCAAATTGGGCAAGCTCTGGCCAGAGGTCAAGCCTGCCCACCCAGTAGTCTAGGGGTTCATCACTCCTCAGAGCGTCCACATCGGCCGTTAACCCAATGTAGTCGGACACCTGACGGTCTAGGCGTTCCCTGATGCTGGATCCGGATGACACCTGTCGATGGGTCGGCTGAAAGAATGACCTCATATCCGAAGTCACCAACACATCTTCAAACCGGCCTCTTCTTGCAGGCGCTGTTGGATTGGTACCCGCAAATCCTTCTCTGGGAGTGGGAATTGCTCCTCTGCCAGCGCACGCAAAAGCAGAATGCAGCATTTCTCGAAGCAAGGCCTGGAAGTGCTGCATTCTGACAGCCCTCTGCGACGGCGGTAACATTTCCGCCATTTTGTGTTTGTACCGGGGATCTAAGTACGTTGCCACCCAGTACTGGTCCTTGACCCTCATGCTTTTTATACGGGGGTCCCTATTAAAACACTGGAGCATGAAGGCCCCCATTTGCACTCAAGCGGAAGGTATGTGGTGGTGGTGGTGTTGTTGGTGGTAGTGTCTTTGGGGGTGCACATAGCAGAGAGTGAAGAAGAGGGTGCAGATCGAGAGGATGAGGAGGGTGCAGAAGAATAAGGCTGAGTGAGCCACTCAACCAAGTCTGGTGCGTCCTTTAAAGTAATTGAACGCACCTTCTGCAACTTCCCACTTTGGCTCAAGGCTGTTGCTCCTGCCCTACCCCTACCACCCCTGCGGAAGGGCCTGCCTCTTCCTCTGCCTGTCATTTTTTAAATCACCCTGTGACAAAACTCTTAGTCCCTATACCGCTGAAGGACTGCTGCAGTATAGGGCAGCGGTCAGCAGTAGTGCACGTCAACCCTATGTATTGTGGACCGATAGCGGTCCTTACAGAACAGCAGACTGTACTGCACTCAGGCCTATGTACCGTAGCACCCTATACCAAGTTACCAGTCCTTATAAGAACTTTTGTGGACCAAGCAGGTTGTGTGTTAGTGATTAGCAGACTGTACGTCAGTCCCTATACCAATGAAGGACTGCTGCAGTATAGGGCAGCGGTCAGCAGTAGTGCACGTCAACCCTATGTATTGTGGACCGATAGCGGTCCTTACAGAACAGCAGACTGTACTGCACTCAGGCCTATGTACCGTAGCACCCTATACCAAGTTACCAGTCCTTATAAAAACTTTTGTGGACCAAGCAGGTTGTGTGTTAGTGATTAGCAGACTGTACGTCAGTCCCTATACCAATGAAGGACTGCTGCAGTATAGGGCAGCGGTCAGCAGTAGTGCACGTCAACCCTATGTATTGTGGACCGATAGCGGTCCTTACAGAACAGCAGACTGTACTGCACTCAGGCCTATGTACCGTAGCACCCTATACCAAGTTACCAGTCCTTATAAAAACTTTTGTGGACCAAGCAGGTTGTGTGTTAGTGATTAGCAGACTGTACGTCAGTCCCTATACCAATGAAGGACTGCTGCAGTATAGGGCAGCGGTCAGCAGTAGTGCACGGCAACCCTATGTATTGTGGACCGATAGCGGTCCTTACAGAACAGCAGACTGTAACGCACTCAGGCCTATGTACCGTAGCACCCTATACCAAGTTACCAGTCCTTATAAGAACTTTTGTGGACCAAGCAGGTTGTGTGTTAGTGATTAGCAGACTGTACGTCAGTCCCTATACCAATGAAGGACTGCTGCAGTATAGGGCAGCGGTCAGCAGTAGTGCACGGCAACCCTATGTATTGTGGACCGATAGCGGTCCTTACAGAACAGCAGACTGTAACGCACTCAGGCCTATGTACCGTAGCACCCTATACCAAGTTACCAGTCCTTATAAGAACTTTTGTGGACCAAGCAGGTTGTGTGTTAGTGATTAGCAGACTGTACGTCAGTCCCTATACCAATGAAGGACTGCTGCAGTATAGGGCAGCGGTCAGCAGTAGTGCACGGCAACCCTATGTATTGTGGACCGATAGCGGTCCTTACAGAACAGCAGACTGTAACGCACTCAGGCCTATGTACCGTAGCACCCTATACCAAGTTACCAGTCCTTATAAGAACTTTTGTGGACCAAGCAGGTTGTGTGTTAGTGATTAGCAGACTGTACGTCAGTCCCTATACCAATGAAGGACTGCTGCAGTATAGGGCAGCGGTCAGCAGTAGTGCACGGCAACCCTATGTATTGTGGACCGATAGCGGTCCTTACAGAACAGCAGACTGTAACGCACTCAGGCCTATGTACCGTAGCACCCTATACCAAGTTACCAGTCCTTATAAGAACTTTTGTGGACCAAGCAGGTTGTGTGTTAGTGTTTAGCAGACTGTGCGTCAGTCCCTATACCGCTGAAGGACTGCTGCAGTATAGGGCAGCGGTCAGCAGTAGTGCACGTCAACCCTATGTATTGTGGACCGATAGCGGTCCTTACAGAACAGCAGACTGTAACGCACTCAGGCCTATGTACCGTAGCACCCTATACCAAGTTACCAGTCCTTATAAGAACTTTTGTGGACCAAGCAGGTTGTGTATTAGTGTTTAGCAGACTGTGCGTCAGTCCCTATACCGCTGAAGGACTGCTGCAGTATAGGGCAGCGGTCAGCAGTAGTGCACGGCAACCCTATCTATTGTGGACCGATAGCGGTCCTTACAGAACAGCAGACTGTACCGCACCCAAGCCTATGTACCGTAGCACCCTAGACAGACCAAGTTACCAGTCCTTATAAGAACTTTTGTGGAACAAGTGAGTTGTGAATGATTAGCAGACTGCAGCAGAAGGGCAGCAGTCAAGTATAATATTCTTTCTATATTTGGAAGAAAGAATATTATACGTGTACAAGCCTATTACCGTACCACTGATACCAGTCCTGAAAAGAACCTTTGTGGAACTAATAGTAACAGCAAGTCTTTAAAATTATCCTCACTGCCTGACACACTGCTTCCTGCCTGTCCCTATACAAATTGGCAAAAAAGAGTAGGCTGGAACGATTAGCTGGAACAGCTCTTTTGTGGACCTGATAGTAACAGCTAATGATGATGATGATGATGATGATGAAGAAAGACTAATCTGGCTGAGCTGTCCCTAAAATAGCAGCATACAGCGCTCTGTCCCTTTATCTAAACTGACAAAAGAAACTCAGGCTGCTGACCTAACACCTATACCAGTCCTGAAAAGAACTTTTGTGTACCAAATAGCTAGCGTTTTCTCTGTCCCTACTCCACACAGGATCCTTTCCCTACAGTGACAGAAGAAAGAATGTAAAATGGCCACCGGATCGGGTGTATTTATAGGTTAGGGGGAATGTCCAAGTGTCCATGAGCTGTCATGTCTCAATTGGTTGTCCTGTAACACATGATAAACGTGTCACGAAAGGTTAAAGTTCTTGTATACATTAAACACGTAAGTCCGCCGGGGCGAACGACGGAAAAAGGCGTTCGAACCCGCGGACGGCGAAAGTCGGAAATTCGCCGCGAAACGACCGCCGGGCGAACCGTTCGGCCATCACTACTATTGAATATATTAAACCTGTTTTAACTAGATTCTTCACCATAGTACCGCGCACCACTACCTTTTTACCTTAAGTCCATTTCGGCGTAACTCTGTCGGAACTCTGTTGAAAAGTCCTTCGGAGTTCAGTCTGACGAGAAGTCCGCTCGTGTGTATGTGGCATTAGAAATATTCGGACTCCAGGCCAAAAACTGATTTTTCTAAAGGAGGAAACTGAAAAGCCAGTTTCCTCATAATTACGCAAACCCCTTGGAGCCCCTCATCCTGCCTGCTTGAGAATCCTTAGTTAGCATTATCCTTGTGGGGCATTGCACTGCCATATTAAGTATACTTTGCATTTACTACATATCCTCTATTTCTATGCAAAAATGACTATTTTACTATCTTGGAAGGGACCTCCCTCCCCTTTAATTAATACTTGGCTGCAATTACTTAATGTTAGTCTCCCTCTCTGTGAACTAACCTTTGAACTTAGGAAAAAAACAAAAATGTTTGATAGGATTTGGGACCACTGGATCTCTAGTACTCTTACTTTAACCTCTCTGGATCCAGGATAATTCAATTAACATGCTGTTGGTTCATCCTGTTGTCTGATCATTAGACCTGGTATGCTGTACTCAATTGAATGCAAGTTTGTCATTATTACTATACACTGTGGCGATGTGGGAGACTGTATAAGCCTGTTTATTCTCTTTGGGTTTTTTTTTCTACTGTTTGAAAACACCAATAAACATAAAAAAACATAAAAAAAAAAAGATTTTTACATTTGTTAGGGAATCTGGTCATTGTTGAAAGGTATCTTAACCACTTGACCACTGGGCACTTAAATACCCTTAATAACCAGACCAATTTTCAGCTTTCGGTGCTCTCACATTTTGAATGACAATTACTCAGTCATGCAACACTGGACCTATATGAAATTTTTGTCCTTTTTTTCACACAAATGGAGCTTTCTTTTGGTGGTATTTAATCACCGCTGGGTTTTTTATTTTTTGTGCTATAAAAGAAAAAATACAGAAAATTCTGTAAAAAAAATGAATTTTTCTTCGTTTCTGTTATAAAATTTAGCAGATTAGTAATTTTTTCTTCATAAATTTTGGCCAAAATTTATACCACCACATATCTTTGGTAAAAATAAGTACAAATTGGTGGATATTATTTGGTCTTTGTGAAAGTTAGAGAGTCCACAAGCTATGGTGCCAATATCTGAAAATTGATCACACCTGAAGTACTGACGGCCTATTTCAATTCTTGAGACCCTAACATGCCAGAAAAGTACAAATACCCCCCAAATGACCCCTTTTTGGAAAGAAGACATTCCAAGGTATTTAGTAAGAGGCATGATGAGTTTTTTGAAGTTGTCATTTTTTCCCACAATTCTTTGCAAAATCAAGATTTTTTTTACTTTTTTTTTTTTTTTTTTTCACAAAATTGTCATATTATCAGTTTATTTCTCACACACAGCATATGCATACCACAAATTACACCCCAAAACACATTCTGCTATTACTCCCGAGTATGGTGATACCACATGTGTGAGACTTTTACACAGTGTGGCCACATACAGAGGCCCAACATGCATGGAGCGCCATCAGGCATTCTGGAGCACCCAGGACAATTCTGACATTTCTCTCCTACATGTAAAAATCATCATTTATTTGCTAGAAAATTACATAGAATCCCAAAACATTATATATGTTTTTTTAGCAAACACCCTGGAGAATACAATGGTGGTCGTTGCAAATTTTTATCTTGCACAGTATTTGCGCAACAATTTTTCGAATGCTTTTTTTTGGGAAAAAAAACAGTTTTGTGCTTACAAAAAAAAAAAAAACACAGTAAAGTTAGCCCAATTTTTGCATAATATGAAAGATGAAGTTACAGCGAGTAAATGGATACCTAACATGTCACTCTTCAAAATTGCACAGGCTCGTGGAATGGCGCCAAACGTCGCTACTTAAAAATCCCCATAGGCGACGATTTAATTTTTTTTTTTACTGGTTATATGTTTTGAGTTACAGAGGAGGTCTAGGGCTAGAATTATTGCTCTCGCTCTAACGTTCGCAGCGATACCTCACATGTGTGGTTTGAACACCGTTTTCATATGTGGGCGGGACTTACATATGCGTTCGCTTCTGCATGCGAGCACATGGGGACAGGGGCGCTTTAAAAAAATATATATTTTATTGTTCATTTTACTTTATTTATTTTAGTTTGACATTTTTTTCCCCAAAAATAAATTTTTTGATCACTTTTATTCCTATTACAAGGAATGTAAACATCCCTTGTAATAGGAATATGGCATGACAGGTCCTCTTTACAGTGAGATATGGGGTCAATAAGACCCCGCATCTCATCTCTAAGCTGGGAAGCCTGAAAAAAAAAAAGATTCTGGATTTGATCGTATTGGCGAGTCGGTAGAAGCACCGGAGGGCGGCGGGAGGGGGGGGGGTGTCTATGGCTGGGTATTGCAGGGTATCACCGACTATGGCTGGGTATCTCAGAGTATGGCTGGGTATCTCAGAGTTTTGCGTTGCAGAGCATTGCAGGATATTGGAGGGTGTTGCAGAGCATTGCAGAGTGTTGCACGGTATTGGCGGGTGTTGCAGAGTGTTGCAGGGTATTGGTGGGTGTTGCAGAGCATTGCAGAGTGTTGCAGGGTATTGGTGGGTGTTGCAGAGCATTGCAGAGTGTTGCAGAGCATTGCAGAGTGTTGCAGGGTATTGGCGGGTGTTGCAGAGTGTTGCAGAGTGTTGCAGAGTAATGGCAGAGTGTTGCAGAGTAATGGCAGGGTATTGCAGAGTAATGGCAGGGTATTGCAGAGTAATGGCAGGGTATTGCAGAGTAATGGCAGGGTATTGCAGAGTATTTGCAGGGAATTGAGGGGTTAATTTTCGGTGAGCAACAATGTGGGCACTGCAGATGCAGCCCACATCGCTGCTGACACCGATCTCTTCCCCCTCCGCTGTTCCGATCGGTACAGAGAGGGGGAGGGAGGAACCGGCGTCATAACATGACGCCGGTTTGTTTACAAGTGATCACTCCGTCATTTGACGGAGCGATCACGTGGTAAACGGATGCTCTCGAGTGCGCGCCCCAGGGGGCGCGTGATAGCGTAATTCTGGGAGGACGTCATATGACGGCCTCCCAGAGTTAAGAAACCGCCCTGTAGCCGTCATTTAGCTATAGGGCGGTTATTAAGTGGTTAAAGTATATGTGAACCCTTACCATGTAAAACAACCCATTCAGTTTTAAATATTGTATACATATAGAAAACATTCTACATACCCCCCCCCCCCTTTTTTAAGCGATCACATAACCTCTATTCTCATTTGCATAAGGATCTTAGAGAGCTGGTAGAGGAGAAACAGCAGTACACTGGCCTTTCCATTCAATGGCTGTGCAAGGAAGGTTTGTCAGCACAAGTCTAATCATTAAAGGAGAGCATGAGTTCCCAACACAGCTAGAAAACTGGCCATGCTATGCTCTTCCACCTAGTGTGGTCAGTTTTTTTGAATTAGGAAAGCAGGGGGACTGGTTAGTGCTTAGAGCCTGTGTCTAGGGTAAGCCCAGGCTATGTAGAGGAAGCCTCACTAATGCTATAGCTACTGGTTACCGAGCCTGACCCCTGACCATGACATTATGTATAGTAAAAAAATTGCTTAAACTGGCCATACATGGATTCGTTTTTTGTTTTTTTTTCATTTAATCAGCAGGCTGAATGAAAGAAAACTGAACAGATTTCCCCTCCACACATTCGAGGTGGATGGGAAAATCCTCCCTGCTGTGTCATTGTATTCTGAGAGCATGACTCCACCCATCATCATAATGCACTAAATAGTGCTGCAGCCCATTGGTTGCTGGTTTGAAACAATCAAATGCTGGTTTTCCAGCAGGACTGTTCAACCAAAGTTGGTCTAATAATCCTACTTCTGTTAAACAGCGAGGCTTATACACGGATATAAATTAAGTAAGAACCTGATGAATCTTGATACATGTATGGTAAGCTTTACATACATAGCTAAGGAGTAGCATGCACTATGGTGGCAATGGTGCAGAGGCTCTATGAGCCTGCAGATTATTGCCACCAAAAGGGAGGAAGGCCTAAAGAACTGCAAGATCAACAGGTATTATCTGATAGAGGATATTATAATAAGTAATCTGAGCTGCTCTTCACCATTAACATAATACACTTAACATCACAAATGTGAATATATCCTAAAAGTGACAAAAATGCTCTCTTTCCTGAAAGGCTCCATGGCAGCATACGTGTGGGTAGCCCCGCCTCCACGATTACCCAATAGGACCCAACTCCCATAAATCTTTGCTCCCGGCTACTATCAGTGTTCCTTTTTTGTCCTCCCCAGTAGGACCAGATGGTTTCTTTCCTGGAAACAAAACTTCACGACGATCGATTGGCTGATTGACTGAGAATTTTTCCTCCGATAGGCCCTGACTGTTAAGCAGGGTATGGAGAGTATTTGCAGAGTAGCGCTGAAGAAAGGATTTCCTACCTTAGTGCGCACGGTCTGTGTCCCGTTGCTATGGGTGACCATTATCTGCTTGGAGGTATGGCGTGTGTGTTCCAGTCCGTTCGGCCAGGTGATCGTTGGTGGAGTGGTAAGCCTTTTATCTATCCATGGCAGCATTGTATTTGTGTGTATTTCTCTTGTTTGTCTTGCGGTCTCCTCCATGCCGTTTGCGTTCGCTTCTGCGTTCCAGCAAATCTCTCTCCTACTTCCGGGTTATGCAGGCGTTCTGCGCATGTGCGAACCCGGTATGAGACCGAGGCTTGGTTCCCGCGCATGCGCGCGAGCGCCTCGCGTCTGACGTCGGCGATGACGTCACGGGCGCCAAATTTAAAAGGCTTTGGAAGCTGTCAGAACCCTGGGAATGTTTGCAGTGGTCGCAGCGACTTCCCGGGGCTGTCAGTGCGGCGGTTTAAGGTAAGAGCATGTCCCTTAGGCTGGGGAAATGCTTTAAAAAAAAAAAAAAAAAATGTATTTTTATTTTTCTCTTTGGTTGCAGTGTTTCTTAAACTGTGGGTTTATTTTGAATATGGACGCCTTACTGCCTCCTAGTGGCCAGCCCGCTCATGTTAGGTAGGTCTTTAGTATTTATGTTTTTTATATAATGGAGAGAGTGTTTGGCATAGGTAGGTTTGACTGTGTATCTTTTTCTCTCTCTGTCTGTTTGTTTTACCCTTACAGCCCTTCTGGGTCTGATCCACAGCCTAACACCTCTAGACGCAGTGGATCATCAAGATCACACCGCCATAAATCCTCCAAGATCTAGCCAGCATAGGTCAAGGTCTGAACAGCGTGATAAGAATTATTCTCACCCCCCTGCTGCTCACTCCAGCAAGCATACGGAAAAATCATGCTGGGGGTGCAGGATGCCTGTTCCTTCAGACAAATCCTTATGCGATCATTGCTTCTCCAAAGCTGCAGATGAAAGGGATGGTGCAGACCAGCGTTTGGAGTCAATAGTAAGACGGGTTGTGAAGGAGTCTCTGCAGGAGAGGGACGCTCTACAGCTGTGTGAATCCCCGTCAGAATTATTGGCTCCTTCACCTGGAGAGAACCCATTGCAGGAGACATGGGAATCCTCTCAGCCAAGCCGCCTATCTGCTCCCATCTCAGACAGTGAATCTGACTGTGAGGATCCTGGTTTAGGATTTGACTATGGACTGGTGCCTTCATTGGTCAAAGCAGTGAGAGAGGCTCTGAAGTGGGAAGACCCTATTACTTCCCCACCAAAGCAGAGAAAGTTCTTTAAACAGCTCAATAAGGAGCGACAATTTTTTCCCTTCCTTTCAGAGTTGGGTGACATTATTACCGAGGAATGGAGCAAGATGGATAAAAAAGGGTTCCATGCAGTCAAAAATCCTGAAGTTATACCCTTTTAAAGAAGAGGATGTGAAGCACCTGGAGTCAGCACCACTGGTGGATGCAGCGCTCATGCGTTTGGTGAGATATGTAACCCTACCCTTAGAGGATACGGTATCCTTTAAAGATCCTTTGGAAATGCGGATCGATTCAGACCTTAAAAGGATATATCTGACTTCTGGAATGGCTTGCAAACCAGTGCTTGCAATGGCAGCGGTATCCAAGGCCATAGAATCCTAGGCTGATTCTGTAGAAGAATTCCTGAGGGGTATTTCTATTGAATCAGCAAAAGACTCCCCTATTCAAGAAATCAGGATGGCGTCTGCCTTTTTGGGGGAGGCATCTATTGATGTTATCCGCCTGATATCTCGGGATATGTTAGCAGCAGTCTCCGCTCGCCGTGCGTTATGGCTCCGTCCATGGCTGGCGGATCCAGCATCCAAACAGGCCTGGTGCCGTATTCCCTTTGAGGGGTCATCTTTGTTTGGTAACAAGCTGGATACTGCCATATCCCGGGCTACAGGTGGGAAATCTGGGTTTCTTCCCCAGGACAGACGTCTTCAAAATCAAAGGCGTCCATTTCCTAGAAGACAAGGCCCTGGGAGGCGCGGAGCTATAGACCTGGTCGAGAATTCTCAAGGTCATGGAGATCCAGGCAATCTTCTTTCAAAAATACCTCAAAAGGGGGTTCGTCCGGCAAGCAGGATTCCGCGAAATCCTTTTGAAATTGGGCCCGCTCAAACTTGTCAGGTGGGGGCTCGTCTTCTCCACTTCAGGCATGTTTGGGCGGCCTCAATTCGGGATTTTTTGGACTGTTAAAACAATTTCCTCAGGTCACAAGTGGGGTTTTATCAGCGCCCCAAGGCTAAGATTTATTCCCACAAATCTTCCAGAATCAAAAGAGAAGAAACAAGTCCTATTGACCTACGTGAACTCTTTACTGGATCAAGGCGCAGCCGTTCCCGTTCCAGAAGAAGAACGTGGAGAGGGCATGTATTCCCCTTTGTTTCTGGTTCAAAAGAAAAACGGCACATGGAGGCCGGTAATAGATTTGACCCATCTCAATTCCTTCATTCGCAAAGAAGTTCAAGATGGAATCTCTGCTTACCATCCAGCAGTCCGTGTATCTGGGGGACTGGATGATATCAGTCGATTTGAAGGACGCTTACTTCCATGTTCCCGTGGCAAAGGAGTTTCAACAATACCTCCGCTTTGCAGTAGGCAATCAACATCTTCAATTTACATGTCTTCCCTTTGGGTTAACAACGTCCCCATGGGTCTTCTCCAAAGTTCTTTTGGCAGTTGTGGCCTTTCTCAGAGTCAAAGGTGTTCGTCTCCACCACTATCTCGACGACCTTCTTCTACTATCCCAGAACAAAGATCAGCTCTTGGAGCACAAAGACCTAGTCATCTCCACTCTACAGGAGTTTGGGTAGCTTCTGAACTTAGAAAAGAGTCACCTAGATCCAACTCAGTCTCTTGTTTTCCTAGGGGTGCAGTTCAACACAGCGGAAGGTACTATCGCCCTTCCAGAAGAGAAGGTTGGAGTCATACGAGACAGGATTCATGCAGCCCTTGCAGCATCCCATCTCTCGGCTCTCCAATGTCTGAGGGTGATTGGCACAATGTCAGCCACCATTCCCATGGTAAAGTGGGCCCAGTGGCACACTCGTCCCTTTCAGAAGGGGTTTCTACAACAGTGGGACTTATCCAGCCAGACACAGCGCATATTCCTCACTCCAGCCATGAGGATGTCTCTTCTTTGGTGGCTGCAGGGGAAGAACCTGCGCAACCACCATTTAATCATTCCCATCTCATGGGTCACGGTAACTTCAGATGCCAGCAACCGAGGATGGGGTGCTCACTGTCTTTCGGAGGTCGCTCAGGGCAGGTGGACATTTCCATCACAAAGAGTCGTCTCCAATGTTCTGGAGCTAAGAGCGGCCTTCCAGGCGCTTCGGTCATTCCACCATCTGACAGCGAATGCCTCGGTCATGCTAAGGTTGGACAACACAACCGCGGTGGCTTACGTAAAGAAGCAAGGGGGAACTCGCAGCTGGTCCCTGTTACAGGAGACGGAGCCAATAATGAATTGGGCTCAGAAGAATTTGTCCAACCTTTCTGCAGTCTACATCCCAGGGGTGCAGAATGTTCAGGCGGACTTCCTATCGCGTGTCGAGTTGGACAACAATGAGTGGTCTCTACACGGGGAAGTATTCGATTGGCTCCTGACCTTAGGATTGTCCCTGGAAGTCGACTTGTTCGCTTCCCCGTGCAATCGGAAGCTTCCGAAATATTACTCAAGGTTCAGGGATCCTCAGGCATATGGGATAGATGCCCTCACAGAACATTGGAAGTTTCAGACAGCTTACGCCTTCCCTCCAGTTCCGGTGATCCTGCAATTCCTTCGGAGACTCAGGTCAGAGAAGGTGGAGATTCTCGCAGTGATTCCTTTCTGGCCCAACAGACCTTGGTTCCCTCTACTGCTGCTCCTCAGTTATCAAGAGCCAGTTCCCCTGCCTCTCAGGTCGGATTTGCTATCTCAAGGCACAAGGTTACATCCATGCCCATCATGTCTGAACCTCAAGGTATGGTTTTTGAGAGGGAAAGGCTAGAAGCTCTTGGTTGTCCGGAAGAGGTCATTCCAACCCTTCTCAATTCCAGACGCGGGAGTACTAATAGGGTATATGAGCGCATATGGTCCAAGTTTTCAGCCCATATGTCCTCCAGAGAAAATTCTTGCAGTTCTCCAACAATACAAGACATACTAAGCTTTCTCCAAACAGGCCTTGATTTACCTCTAGCTATCAGTTCATTGAGAGTCCAAGTGTCGGCTATTTCAGCCTTTACGGGTATTTCCTGGGCAAACCATGCACTGGTACGACAATTCTTCAAGGGAGCTACCAGGCTCAGACCCCAAAGAAAACCAAGGTTTCCTAAATGGGACCTCCCTTTAGTGCTGGATTTTCTCTCAAACCTTGGAAAGGATTCTACGGAGCCTCTGTCCATAAGGGATCTCACTCTCAAGACCATCTTCTTGGTAGCTATAACCTCAGCCAAGGGAGTTTCTGAGATTAGGAATCTAGGTTCGGAGGAACCTTTTCTGACTTTCTTTCCAGATAGGGCAGTATTGATTCCCATGTTGGGATCGAATCCCAAAGTAACCTCGGTCTTCCATGAGAATCAGGAAATTGTGCTTCCCACTTTCAAGAACTCAGAGAGTCAGGATGTTCATCCTCTGGACGTAGGACACGCGCTTAAACAATATTTGGAAGTCACAGCTCCTTTTAGACAAACAATTTCTTTTTGTTCTCCCTCATGGCAAGAATAAAGGATTGCGAGCTTCGGCTAGATCTATCTCTACCTGGATCGTTCAGATCATTCAGAGGGCATACAGAGCAAAGGGCTTGGCTCCTCCTGAGGCATTAACGGCTCATTCAACACTGAGTATTTCAACATCGTGGGCAGCTTCTCGCCATGTGGCGCCTGAAGTTATTTGCAGAGCAGCCTCTTGGTCTTCTATTAATACCTTTGTTTCTCATTACTGTGTAGAGCCAGCGGCTCTGTCTTCTGTTAATTTTGGTTTGCAAGTTTTGTCGGTTGACAATGCAAAATAAACTTTTGTTCTTTGCTCGACATTTTGCCCACCCGGGTGTGTTTGGCGAGTTATTTCCCACAGGTATGCTGCCATGGAGCCTTTCAGGAAAACGGAAAATTTATATCAAATACTTACCGTAATTTTCCTTTCCTGATAGGCTCCATGGCAGCAGGAGTTCCCTCCCAAATGTCTGGAGTTGGCTAGTTACGGAACACTGATAGTAGCCGGGAGCAAAGATTTATGGGAGTTGGGTCCTATTGGGTAATCGTGGATGCGGGGCTACCCACACGTATGCTGCCATGGAGCCTATCAGGAAAGAAAAATTACGGTAAGTATTTGATATAAATTTTCTGTTTTGTAATCAAACACAATTGCAAAATCAAAAATTGCCTAATAGGAAAAAAATCAAGTTCATATATAGTGTCCATATATATATATATATATATATATATATATATATATATATATATATATATTTAAAAAATGTACTAAGATAAAAAAAAGTGTCTCTAAAAAATTAATACTTAATGATTCCCACAAGTAATGCTCTTAAACAAATCTGTGACTTGTGTTCCCTCCACCGGATGTGCTCTCACCTAGGGTATATGACCACAATTTTTAAATATGGTCTATATAGGCTTGTGTTTCTTCCAGAGGACTAGCAATGTGCCAAATCACAGGGTTTCACAAGGAGTTTCTTGACCTGCTGCAGCAATTGTGGATGTCTTCATTTACCAACATATGAAGAAAAGGAAAACACCAAAAATAGTGCTTTATCCTTAAGATTTATTTATTTTGCAATAAAAAAACTAATTTTTTAGACATACACTCACTTGGTTTAGGTGCTACCAGCAGACCAAACTATGCCTAATGTCCATAAACACATACAGAGTCATCAGAGTTGTCACTACACAATCCTCTCACTGGTATAGCTACCGCATTGTCGATTCCAGATAGTCCCCCTGATGAAGCCATGTGACCCTGTAGCGTAACACGTAGGGGAGGGGCTTGATGATGTCATGAAGCTCTACAGAATAGACAGTGGCTTACAGACACTTTAACATTGGAGCGTAATTTATTCACAGTAAAAAGTCCCCCAAATAATCCAGCAATTATCTAAATAGTACAATTATTTTATTGAAAAAGGCCCCAAAGTGCCCCCCAAATTCAGCTATCGACGCTGGATTGCAAGTGTTTAGCCGAAAAAAAAAAACTTAAAAAAAAATGATGTGCCTGTGTGCACTGTAATGAATGATGCATATTGGGCACCATTCTGAAAAGGACCCACACCAGACATTTTAAAAACAAATAATCCACATAAGAATGTAATTATTGCACTAAAAAAAATTGCCCCAAATTAATGTAATGCCTACTTGCACAGTAATGAATCACTTGTACAAATCTCCATTTTTAACAAGAACCCAAACACTCATTTTAAAATCAAGAAATCAACATTAAAGTGTAATTATTTGCCTGAAGAAAGCTCCCAAACTATTGTAGTGACAATGTGTACAGTAGTTGAAGTGATACTAAAGACAATTTTTTTTTCTTATACTTACCTGCTCTGTGCAGTGGTTTTTCACAGACGCTCCTGGTCCCTCCCTCCTGTTGAGTGCCATCCACAGCAAGCAGTTTGCTATGGGGTACCTGAGCCCAGCCACTGCTCTGTTGTGTCCATTCAGACAGGGAGCTGTGGTTTGGTCCCGCCCCCTCTCACTTCCCATTGATTAACTGATTTTGATTGACAGCAGTAGTAGCCAATGGTGCCGCTGATGTGTCTCAGCCAATCAGGAGGGACAGTCCTGGAGGGTGGAGGCACTTGTGCACATCACTGGTTCAAGTTGAGGCTCAGGTAAGTATTAGGAAGGCTGACGGGGGCTACTGCACATAGAAGGTTTTTTTTATCCTAATGCATAGAATGCATTAAGATAATAAAAAAATGTTTGCCTTTACAACCACTTTAACCTCCTCGCGCCCGCCCTATGGCCGAATGACGGCCGTAGAGCAGGCGCATTCGTCCGGGCGGTCGTCCCTGGACGGCCCGATGTTTACTTCCGCAATGCGCGCCCCCGCGGGCGCGCATCGCGGAAGCTCTGTGTTCGCCGTGTCCCCCGGGGACAGGCAAACACAGATCGCTGTAAACGGCCAATCACAGCGGCCGTTTACAGCGTGATCGGCGTGTCCAATGGGAGATGATCTCATATGTAAACATATGAGATCATCTCTCGGCGCCGCTCTCCTTCCTCGCACTGTCTGTGCGAGGAGGGGAGAGGGGAGAGATGAACGGCTGCAGCGGCAGCCATTCTGCCTGTGGGGGGAAAAAAAAAGTAAAAAAATAAAAATAAAGTGCCATCCGCCCCCAGCAGTGCCATCCGCCCCCAGCAGTGCCATCCGCCCCAATGCCATCTGCCCCAGTGCCATCTGCCCCAGTGCCATCTGCCCCAGTGCCATCTGCCCCAGTGCCATCTGCCCCAATGCCATCTGCCCCAGTGCCATCCGCCCCAGTGCTACCTGCCCCCAGTGCCATCCACCCCAGTGCTACCTGCCCCCAGTGCCATCCACCCCAGTGCTACCTGCCCCCAGTGCCATCCACCCCAGTGCTACCTGCCCCCAGTGCCCCCTGCCCCCAGTGCCACCTGCCCCCAGTGCCACGTGTCGTCAGTGCCACGTGTCGTCAGTGCCACATAGTGCCATCCGTCATCAGTGCCACGTATCAGTGCCATTTGTCATCAGTGCCACCTGTCAGTGTCACGTGCCATCTGTTGTCAGTGTCACGTGTCATCAATGCCACTTATCAGTGCCATCTGTCATCAGTGTCACGCGTCATCGGTGCCATGTATTAGTGCCATCTGTCATCGGTGGCACATATTAGTGCCATCTGTCATCAGTGCCACGTTTCAGTGCCACGTATTAGTGCCACGTGTCATCAGTGCCACGTATAAGTGCCACCCGTCATCAGTGCCACATATTAGTGCCATCTGTCATCAGTGCCACATATTAGTGCCATCTGTCAGTGCCACCTGTCATCAGTGCCACGTATAAGTGCCATCATTGCCACGTATCAGTGCCATCTGTCATCAGTGTCACGTGTCATTGTCCTGGTGCTTCAAAAGTGTAATAAATAGTCAACAAGTTAGATGTGTAATTTATGTTCCTAGAACACATGATGGCGCTACCTGCATGTTGGGCCTCTCTATGTGGCCAGGCTGTGAAAAAGTCACACACATGTGGTATTGTAATACTCAGGAGGAGTAGCAGAATTTTTTGGGGGGTGTCATTTGTGGTATACACATGCCACGTGAGAGAAATAACCTATTACAATGACAATTTTGTGGAGAAAAAAAAAAATGAAAAATCTTAATTTTGCAAAGAATTGTGGGAAAAAAATGACAACATCAAAAAGCTCACTATACCTCTTACTAAATACCTTGGAATGTCTACTTTCCAAAAAGGGGTCATTTGGGGGGTATTTGTACTTTCCTGACTTGTTCGGGTCACAAGAAGCGAGATAGGCCACCAGTACATCAGATGTGATCAATTTTGTGCGATTCGCACCACAGCTTGTAGACTCTCTAACTTTCACAAAGACCAAATAATATCCACTAATTTGGGTTATTTTTACCAAAGATATGTAGCAGTATAAATTGTGACCAAAATTTATGAAGAAAAATTAATAATTTGCATAATTCTGTCACAGAAACAAAGAAATATGCGTTTTTTTTCCAAATTTTCGGTCTTTTTTCATTTATAGCGCAAAAAATAAAAACCCCAGAGGTGATAAAATACCACCAAAAGAAAGCTCTATTTGTGGGGAAAAAAGGACAAAAAATTAATTTGGGTACAGTGTTGCATGACTGAGTAATTGTCATTCAAAGTGTGAGAGCACCGAAAGCTGAAAATTGGTCTGGGCAGGAAGGTGTTTAAGTGCCCTGTAAGCAAGTGGTTAAACCCTTTGAGCTGTTTTTTCAGCAGAACCCTTACACCAGCCAAGAAATGAAAAGTGTTTTTAATTTAGTGAAGCCCCGAAAATATATATACTGTATATATCTATATTTAAATTTATATATGAAATTGTTTATCTAATAGGTTTATTCATTATGTATTTAATTATTTATTTTTCCTATACACTTTGGTAATATAATTTGTTTGAGATTCATAAGGATTATAGGATCCACTTATATTTAGGTAGCGCCACATAACCCCCCTTTTTCTTTGATTATTTATTTAAGAGTGTAGAGAACACTTTTATGCATGTGAGCGGCTTTCTAGAATTATAAGATTAGTAATTAACTGGCGAGGTTTGTGCGCACCAGTACTGTTATTTTTATCCCGAAAATATTGTAGTGCGTGTGTGCATGGTTTTTAAAGAGGAACTACAGTTTGCTCACATAATTCCTAATAAAAACATCTTTGCCATTCTAAAGCTTCCCTCCAGTATTACAGCGCTGCCCCATTGATTTCAATGGGGAGCAGCGGTAAACACACCGCTCCTTCACTGCTCCAAAGAAGCTGCTGGCAGGACTTTTCCCTGACGTCCTGCCAGCGCACCGCGGTAGGGCTTTCACACTACAGACAATGGTGCAGCTTTTTTAGGGCGGATTGCAGGCGCTATTTCTAACGCTATAGCGCCTGCAAAACGCCCTGATGTGAAAGGGATCTGAGAGAGAGAGTTGCGCATGATGTCATAAGTCTAGGCTTTTTATCAGACACGAAACAGGAAATGGGCTGTATGAGGTATTTACTGTCAGAAAAACAAAAACAAAAAACAAGGGCAGAAGATTTAATAGATGGAAAGATGAAAAAATGACTGAAGATTCACTTTAAGCACGTTTACTAAACACTAAATCCCAGCCACCCCCCCCCCCCCTTTTTTTTGTAACCCTAACTGAAAGAAAAAAAATAAAATCTCAAAATTTGCAATTAAAAAGCAGCTCCTCCCCCTAAAAAAGATGGGACGTGCAGCAGCCAAACAGTCAAGGTTGTTGCTGACATATTCTTAAAGCGGGATTCCACCCTAAAGTGGAACCTCCGCTGATCGGATCCCTCCCCCCCTCCGGTGTCACAATTGACACCATTCAGGGGGGAGGGGGGGTGGAGATACCTGTCAAAGACAGGTATTTTCACCCACTTCCGGGCATAGACTCCCGTGGGAGTCTACGCCATTTCCTGCCCTGCCGCGCTGTCTGCTGGGACACACACGGGTCCCAGTGACAGCGCGGAGATTTCCTATTGCGCGGCGCGGCTCGCGCATGCACAGTAGGGAACTGGGAAGTGAGGCCGATTCGCTTCACTTCCTGATTCCCTCACCTAGAATGGTGGCGACAGCAGCCGAGAGCCGAGCGATCGATCGGCCTCGGCTGCCGGCATCGCTGGAACCCGGGACAGGTGAGTGTCCATTTATTAAAAGTCAGCAGCTGTAGTATTTATAGCTGCTGGCTTTTAATATATATTTTTTTTTTTTGGTGGAATCCCTCTTTAACCACTTGAGACCCGCAATACGTCTATTGACGTCATGGGGTTTCGCTGGTTATATCTAAATGATGCCTGAGGCCACAGACATCATTCAGATATTGCCGTTTTCAGCCAGCGATTCCCTACACCATAAGAAAGATCATAGCGGCTTGCTGTGGATGGCACTCAACAGGAGGGAGGGACCAGGAGCGTCTGTGAAAAACCACTGCACAGAGCAGGTAAGTATAAGAAAAAAAAATTGTCTTTAGTATCACTTCAACTACTGTACACATTGTCACTACAATAGTTTGGGAGCTTTCTTCAGGCAAATAATTACACTTTAATGTTGATTTCTTGATTTTAAAATGAGTGTTTGGGTTCTTGTTAAAAATGGAGACTCGTACAAGCGATTCATTACTGTGCAAGTAGGCATTACAATATTTGGGGCAATTTTTTTCAGTGCAATAATTACATTCTTATGTGGATTATTTGTTTTTAAAATGTCTGGTGTGGGTCCTTTTCAGAATGGTGCCCAATATGCATCATTCATTACTGTGCACACAGGCACATCATTTTTTTTTTTTTTTTTTTTTCGGCTAAACACTTGCAATCCAGCGTCGATAGCTGAATTTGGGGGGCGCTTTGGGGGCCTTTTTCAATAAAATAATTGTACTATGTTGATAATTGCTGGATTATTTGGGGGACTTTTTACTGTGAATAAATTATGCTCCAATGTTAAGGTGTTAAGTCACTGTCTATTCTGTAGAGCTTCATGACATCATCAATAGAGGTCGACCGATATATCGGCCGGCCGATATATCGGCCGATATTTGCCGTTTTTTAAATAATCGGCATCGGCCGATTTGAGCTGATAAAAAGCCGATTTAGAACTACAGCGGGACTTTTCTATTACAGAAGTCATTTCAGTCAGTGTGAGTTGCCTGAGTCGTCATAGCAACACTTTCCTCCTCTCTGGGCAGGCTGCCAAGAAAAGAACTAAATGATACAATGTTTACACTTGAATGAATGAAGTCATCTCTGTGTGTATAAGTTCTCAGTTTAACCATTTAAAGACTAAATCTTTTCTGACACTTGTTGCTTACAAGTAAAAATCTTGTATTTTCTGCCAGAAAATCACTTAGACCCCCCAAAAATGATATATATTTTTTTAGCAGAGATCCTAGGGAATAAAATAGCGGTTGTTGCAATATTTTATGTCACACGGCATTTGCACAGAGGTCTATCAAATGCATTTTTTTAGGAAAAAAATACACTATTTAAAAAATAAAAATAAAATAAAAACAGTAAGGGCCGGTTCACACAGCGAGGCGCGGCGAGGCGTCTCCGACTTGCCTCGCCGCGACCTGCGGGGATCTCAGCGGCGACTTGCAGAGGACTTCTGTATAGAAGTCAATGCAAGTCGCCCCCGAAGTCGCCCAGAAGTAGTACAGGAACCTTTTTTCTGAGTCGGAGCGACTCGAGTCGCTCCTCTCAGAACGGTTCCATAGTACTGAACGGGGGCGACTTGCGGGAGCGAGGCGAGGCGAGCTGTGTCGCCTCGCATCGCATCGCTGTGTGAACCGGCCCTAAGGGCCGGTTCACACTGCAGGCGCGGCGAGGCGTCTCCGACTTGCCTCGCCGCGACCTGCGGCGACCTCAGCGGCGACTTGCAGAGGACTTCTGTATAGAAGTCAATGCAAGTCGCCCCCGAAGTCGCCCAGAAGTAGTACAGGAACCTTTTTTCTGAGTCGGAGCGACTCGAGTCGCTCCTCTCAGAACGGTTCCATTGTACAGAACGGGGGCGGCTTGCGGGAGCGAGGCGATGCGAGTCGTGTCGCCTCGCATCGCCCGCTGTGTGAACCGGCCCTAAAGTTAGCCCATTTTTTTTTTTCGTCCAAAAGTTTTGACTACCTGTTTTTATTTAATATATAGGTTTTTTTTTTTTTTTTTTATCTAAATCATACATACAAGTAAACTGATTGGGGGTTTTGTTTTGTTTAATAAATGTTTAAATGTAAGAAATTTTCTGTATCACGTATGAAGGCCGCTTTCACACTGGAGCGGGCAGGCGTTGATGGTAAAACGCAAGTTTTAGCGGCTCTTTACCATCATTTTAGCGGTGCTATTTGGCTGCTAGTGGGGCACATATAACCCAGCTAGCGGCCAAGGAAGAGGTTAAATGCGCCCATGAAGCACTGCTGCCAAATCGCATTGCATGCGCTTCGGCAGTGGTGCCCATTCATATCAATGGGCAGGAGTGGTGGAGGAGCGGTATACACCACTCCAAACGTGCTGCTTGCAGGACTTTTTTTTTAAGATCCTGCCAGCGCATTGCCTCAGTGTGAAAGCACTCTGTCTTTCACACAGACTGCAGGGGAGCCATTTTACAGGCGCTATTTTTAGCCCAAAAGCGCCTGAAAAACGCCCCAGTGGGAAAGGTGTGTTAGATCAAGGGGGATTAAAAAATAAAAAAGGAAAAAAATAAATAAAATAAAATCGGCCTAACATATCGGCCCAAAAAAAATCGGCATCATATATCGGCTATCGGCCGCCATGATTTCTAAATATCGGCATCGGCATCGGCCAGAGAAAAACCCATATCGGTCGACCTCTAATCATCAAGCCCCTCCCCTACGTGTTACGCTACAGGGTCACATGGCTTCATCAGGGGGATTATCTAGAATCGACAATGCGGTAGCTATACCAGTGAGAGGATTGTGTAGTGACAACTCTGATGACTCTGTATGTGTTTATGGACATTAGGCATAGTTTGGTCTACTGGTAGCACCTAAACCAAGTAAGTGTACGTCTAAAAAATTTGTTTTTTTTTATTGCAAAATAAATAAATCTTAAGGATAAAGCACTATTTTTGGTGTTTTCCTTTTCTTCATATGTTGGTGAATGAAGACATCCACAATTGCTGCAGCAGGTCAAGAAACTCCTTGTGAAACCCTGTGATTTGGTACATTGCTAGCCCTAGACCTCCTCTGTAACCCAAAATATGTAACCAGTAAACAAAATGTAAAGTGTCGCCTATGGGGATTTTTAAATACCAAAGTTTGGCGCCATTTCACGAGCGCGTGCAATTTTGAAGCGTGACATGTTGGGCATCTATTTACTTGGCGTATCCTCCTATTTCACATTATGCAAAAAAATTGGGCTAACTTTACTGTTTTTTTTAAGCATGAAACTGTTTTTTTTTCTGAAAAAAACGCGTTCAAAAAATTGCTGCGCAAATACCGTGCAAGATAAAAAGTTGCAATGACCGCCATTGTATTCTCTAGGGTCTTTGCTAAAAAAACATATATAATGTTTGGGGGTTCTATGTAATTTTCTAGCAAAAAAATTAGGAATTTTACATGTAGGAGAGAAATGTCAGAATTGGCCTGGGTCTGAAGTATATCTCCCTGGAAAAACAATCTGTTCTGTGTTCCACATTTGCCATTGGAGTGTACACAACACAGCTTTTCTGTGACTGAATATAAATATGGATCAGCAGCATTTAATTCTCCTAATGCCGCATACACACGATCAGACTTTCCGGCAGACTTGGTCTGGCGGACCGGAATCCGTTGGACAATTCCATCGTGTGTGGGCTCCAGCGGACTTTTTTTCCCCAAAAGTCAGACGGACCTAGAAATAAAACATGTTTCAAATATATCCGACGGACTCAAGTCCAACAGACTAAAAATCGGGAAAACCGTTTGTCTGTGTACTAGTCCGACGGATCAGATACGACACAAGGGCAGCTATTGGCTACTGGCTATTGAACTTCCTTGTTTAGCACGTTTACGTCATCACGTTCAAAATGAACGGACTTTCGAATGGACTTAGTCTGGTCATGTGTGGCTAAGTCCGTTTCGTTCAGAAAGTCCATCGGACCTCTGCCAAGTCCGTTGGGAAGGCCGTCGGACCTAGTCCATCGAAAAGTCCGGTCGTGTGTACGCGGCATTAGAAACACTCCAAAATTTCACGGCACAGCACACTGTTAGGGCTCATGCACATGAGCAGCCAGGGGATGATAAAACTAGGAGGGTGAGCTGTAAGCAGTTTTACTTCCCCCCAACACCTGCCTGAACAGCATGCATTGCCGTCCATGGAAGTCATGGAGGCCACCCCAAAATCACCTACATGATAGCAGTGTGGTAGGGCAGCATTTGCAAGGATAAATCAGGTGGCAAGGAAGCGCCATATCACCACCATGCATTGCCACACTTGTGAATGAGCCTTTTGTGTATCTGTCACTCAGTGTTGGTCCTTCTAAGCCACTTATAAGCCAATGGACTACAGTTCAGAGGCCAGAAAGTGTATTGTTGTAAATTGGTTTCTATAAGCTTGAACAGCCACATTTCTTTTCTCCAGCCACGAGCGACTTGGGTTTGGTCAAACCAAACCAACCTCAACCCAAAGCTCATCACTAATAAAAAACAGCAAATATTTTCTCTGCAGTTCTAAATTAGCCTCTAGGAATACCATTGTGTGGATTTAAATCCACTTGTTGGTACTCAACTCTGCAGCCTGTAGGTTGAACACTAATGCCGTGTACACACGAGTGGAATGTCCGACAGAAAAAGTCAGACGGGAGCTTTTCAAAAACAATGCATGCTCTGAAGCAAGTACGCGGAAGCTATTGGCTACTGGCTATTGAACTTCCCTTTTCTAGTCCCGTCGTATGTGTTGTACGTCACTGCATTTTTGATGGTCAGACTTTGGTGTGATCGTGTGTACGCAAGACAGTTTCAGCAGAATTCCGTCTGAAAAACCTTCAGAGTTTATTCTATTGCTACCATTGGATGAATATAAAGCAACAGAAGCCCTGGGTACCTCTCCCAGAACCCAGATGGGAAACCCTGTTCTATCCATTCTGTAGAATGATTTTTAATATCTGTTATATAAATACAAAAAAAAATTATAATAATAATGTTCTTGAACCATCTTGACAGCACTTTAAATGTCAACAGCTCTTCTCATCAGATGCAAACCAATCAATAAACAGTATAATTATGCTGTAATTTGCTGTCTCACCCTTTCAGGTCCAGCTAAATCCTCTGTGCCAGGTCATTTTCACTGGTCAATAATTGCCTGTGGACCCTTCAACAGGTAAATTAATATACTATATCATCATGATCCTTTGTGACCTCGGGGAGGAATGTTAAAATTTAATCATTTTATGGATGCACCGCAATGAAAAGGTCAACTCAAAGGACTAATATATTGATCTCCCAATAAATCACTTTATGTGAACTGACACATCAGTGTAGAATTCCCATGGTTCAAAGTACAAGGGATTTACTGTAAATATACACTCACTAGCCACTTTATTACTGTAAATATACACTTACTGTAAATATACACTCACTAGCCACTTTATTAGGTACACACTATATATAGTGTGGGGCGTGTACTAAACCCCCTGAGCTATAATTGGCCACAGGCATCCTGCCTGTGGCCAATTATGGCTCTCCTTGCTGCCGGCGCTGTGATTGGCCAAGCATGCGGGTCACAGTGCATGCTTGGCCAGTCATCAGCCAGCAATGCACTGCAATGGAGCAGTGCATTGTGGGGCGTGAGCGACACGCGAATATGGTGCAAAACGGCCCACAAAGTTCTGGTGTCATGGTTATGCAATAGAGTTTGTCTGCTTACCTGTCTCCATGTGTTCATCTCTAGAGACCAGCCGACCCTCACCTGACTGCTTTTGTAATCCATCCTCTGGCATGGCTCCACCCTAGCTCCTATCAGAGAAGTCTATATTAACCTGTGCACTGCAGGCCAACCCTGCTGGTCATCCTTTGTGTGTTTGGCTTCCTGTTACCTGCGGTGTGCTCTTCTGTTGTTCTGTTACCGACTTTGGCATGTCCTTGACTATCCCTGTTTGCCTGTGATCCTGACCTTTTGGCATGTCCCTGACTATTCCTGTCTGCTTGTGGCCCCGACCTTGGCTTTATCCCTCACTATCCCTATCCTCCTTTTGCCTACTGTGGGTGTGAGCTGGGGGTCGCGACCTGGAGCCAGTTGCAGCCCAGTCCATCCTCACCACTAGAGGCTCTGGTAAACACCTGCTGGCTCTTAGACTCCGCGCCCCAGGGAATCTTACGCTCTAACCCCGCTAGGATCCGTCTTGGTGTTCTGGCGGCCCTGCCTTCCTTATCACCTTGACTCCCATCCGCAGCAGTCAGCCATAGGGTCCACAACCTTGCGGTGCACTCCTGATCCCTACGGTGTGCATCTGTCACCTGGCCTCAAGGTGACCTGACATCTGGCTTCGCCGAATGGGAAAACACCCAGTGTTCGAGTCGAACATGTGTTCGACTCGAACACCCAGCTCATCCCAAGTTACAAGGTCTCAGGTGTGAATGGGGAGCAGGTGTGTTAAATTTGGTGTTATCACTCTCACTCTTTCATACTTGTCACTGGAAGTTCAACATGGCACTTCATGGAAAAGAACTCTCTGAGGATCTGAAAAAACACAAAGATGACCTAGGCTATAAGAAGCTTGTCAAGACCCTGAAACCAAGCTGCAGCACAGTGGCCAAGACCATACAGCGGTTTAACAGGACAGGTTCCACTAAGAAAAGGCCTCACCTTGGTCGACCAAAGAAGTTGTGTGCTCAGCGTCATATCCAGAGGTTGTCTTTGGGAAATAGATATATGAGTGCTGCCAGCATTGCTGCAGAGATTGAAGGGGTGGGAGGTCAGCCAGTCAGTGCTCAGACCATATGCCGCACACTGCATCAAATTGGTCTGCATGGCTGTCGTCCAAGAAGGAAACCTCTTCTAAAGATGATGCACAAGAAAGCCCGGAAACAGTTTGCTGAAGACAAGCAGACTAAGGACATAGATTACTGGAACCATGTCCTGTGTTCTGATGAGACCAAGATAAACTTATTTGGTTCAGATGGTGTCAAGCGTGTGTGGCAGCAACCAGGTGAGGAGTACAAAGACAATTGTGTTTTGCCTACAGTCAAGCATGGTGGTGGGAGTGTCATGGTCTGGGGCTGCATTAGTATTGCTGGCACTGGGAAACTACAGTTCATTGAAGGAACCATGAATGCCAACATGTACTGTAACATACTGAAGCAGAGCATAATCCCCTCCCTTCGGAGACTGGGCCGCAGGGCAGTATTCAAACATGATAACGACCCCAAACACACCTACAAGACAAGCACTAAAGAAGCTGAGGGTAAAGCTGATGGACTGGCCAAGCATGTCTCCAGACCTAAACTGTATTGAGCATCTGTGGAGCATCCTCAAGCAGAAGGTGGAGGAGTGCAAGGTCTCCAACATCCACCAGCTCCGTGATGCTGTCATGGAGGAGTGGAAGAGGACTCCTGTGGCAATCTGTGAAGCTCTGGTGAACTCCATGCCCAAGAGGGTTAAGGCAGTGCTGGAAAATAATGCTGGCCACACAAAATATTGACACTTTGGGCCCAATTTGGGCATTTTTACTTAGGATTGTACTCACTTTTGTTGCCAGCAGTTTAGACATTAATTGCTGCGTGTTGAGTTATTTTGGGGGGGACAGCAAATTTACACTGTTATACAAGCTGTGCACTTCTTTACGTTGTAGCAAAGTCTAATTTCTTCAGTGCTGTCACATGAAAAGATATAATAAAATAGTTACAAAAATGTGAGGGATGTACTCACTTTTATGAGATACTGTTTATAAATACACTAAATTGTCAAAAATCATAATCCATAGGGCTCAACATTGAGTTGGCACACCCTTTGCAGCTATAACAGCTTCAACTCTTCTGAGAAGGCTGCTTACATGGTTTAGGATTGTGTCTATGGGAATGTTTTCCCAGAAGTGCATTTGTGAGGTCAGGCACTGATGTTGGACAAGAAGGCCTGGCTCACAGTCTCCGCTCTTATTGATCCCAAGGTGTTCTTGGGGTCAATAAGGTCAGGACTCTGTGTAGGCCAGTCAAGTTCATCCACCACAAACTCGCTCATCCATGTCTTTATGGATCTTGATTTGTGCACATATTTTGGTGAAGGGGGGATTATGGTGTGGGGTTGTTTTTTAGGAGTTGGGCCCCTTACTTCCAGTGAAGGAAACTCTTAAGACGTTGGCATATCAAGATATTTCGGACAATTTCATGCTCCTAACTTTGAGGGAACAGTTTGGGGATGACCCCTTCCTGTCCCATCATTACTGTGCACCAGTGCACAAAGCAAGGTCCATAAAGACATGGATAAACAAATTTTGGGTGTAGGAACTTGACTGGTCTGCACAGAGTCCTGACCTCAACCCCATGGAACATCTTTGGGATAAATTAGAGCACAGACTGCAAGCCAGGCCTTCTCGTCCAACATGACTGCCTGACCTCACAAATGCACTTCTGTGGGAAAGGTCAAACATTCACATAAACACACTCCTTCCCAGAAGAGTTGAAGCTTTTATAGCTGCAACGGGTGGGCCAACTCAATATTGAAACCTACGGACTAAGACTGGGATGCCATTAAAGTTCACGTGTCTGTAAAGGCAGGTGTCTCAATACATATTTTATATATATATATATATATATATATATATATATATATATATATATATATATATATATATATATATATATATATATATATATATATATATATATATATATATATAATTTAACAGGTGAGAAAAACGGCACTATGGCAGTCAGGGCTGGTGCAAGGATTTTTGACACCTTAGGCGAAACCTAATTTTGCCATCCCCTCTGGCTTGGCTCCACTCCTGACTCCACCCCCTTTTCCCTGCCCATCTATACCCCATCTATTTAATGAAGCGCCCATCAAATTCAGCCCACCAGTTTGCCTAGTGGTAGCACCGGCCCTGATGGCAGTATTTTAGTGCATGCAATCAGGCCTTCCCAAGTGGCCATATATAGAAACAAATGCTTGGATTGCAGCACTTAAAAAATGTAAAGGTATATTCACATACAAGTAAGTTTCATATCGTTGTTTTGGGCTGTAAGGCTAGTACCCTTCTTCCGGTAGGAACAAACATGAAATGGCAATAGTTTTACACAGGGCTTTTTTTCTCAAACAATAGGAGCTGGAACTCAACCACGACCCCCCAAAACCCCTCCACCCACACACACCCTCCAAATCACATCACATAGTGGGTGTGGTCAGTCAAATTTCATGAACAGTAGGAGGGTCTCAAAGGGGCATTAAATACCAGGATTGCATTACATACAGAGTGCAGAGCTGTCACTTGTAAACACAGAAACCGGACTTCTACGTTTACAAGTGATTGTGGTGAGCAGGCCCCTCCCAAGGGTCTGAGACAGAGGTGGTGGAACTGAGTTCCACCATGTTCACCCTGAAAAAAAGCCCTGCTTTTACATCTCTTTATATTGATACAGTTTTCATCAGGAATCAATTAGGTACTAATTATACAATTAAACAAAATAAAGAAATTTGAACAACTCCATCCTAAATCCTAGATAAACAGTTAAACGAGATGCAATTACCCTCCAACATCCCACAGAAAGTATTCCGTTAGCAATCTATCACCAAAAGACAGATATATATATATATATATATATATATATATATATATATATATATATATATATATATATATATATATATATATATATATACACACAGGTATTCCCTACAAATTATCTACAAATGACTTTATCTAAGATAAAATCTTTTAAATATATCCTTCCATTCTTTTAATATTAGGAAAATCTATTTATTATAGTAATAGATGTAAATCAAAGTCAGAGTTTAAGCCCCTAGGTTGTAATGTATGGAGGCGATTTATACACTGTACTTCCAGTTTTTGTAACCTTTCCACCTCGTCTATTTAAAGGAACTGAATCAATTACCATATATCTAAAGCCGCGTACACACGGGCGGACTGTATGGCCAACTTAGTCCGTCAGACAATCCGACGGACAGTCCGTCATACTTTCGAATGAACGGACTTGATCACACACACCACTTTTTGAGCGGACTAATACGGCGTACTAAGTCCGCCATACTATCCGCCCTACTTTTGAAATGAACGGACTCGCCCACACACGCGGAGGAAAGTCCGCTCATTTCGAGCGCGTCTTCAGGTAGGTGGGCCCACGAAGGAGATGTCGCTGGCCCCGCCGCCTGGTATGGACTTAAAGGGGAACCCCAACGCCGAAAAAAATCGGCGTGGGGTCCCCCCCAAGTCCACAACAGACCCTTGTCCGAGCACGCTACTCGGCCGGCCAGGAAAGGGGGGCGGGCGAGCGCCCCCCTCCTAAACCGTACTAGGCCGCGTGCCCTCAACATGGGGGGGTGCCTTGGGGAAGGGGGGGCCGCGCGGCCCCCCCACCCCAAAGCACCTTGTTCCCATGTTGATGAGGACAAGGGCCTCTTCCCGACAACCCTGGCCGTTGGTTGTCGGGGTCTGCGGGCGGGGGGCTTATCGGAATCCAGGAGTCCCCCTCTTCGGTTCTTCTGCCGGGCCACTGCGCCTTCTTATAGCTCTTTTACAGGCGGTGGCCCGGTCTTCTGTCGCCGCCGCCGCCGCCTTCCGTTCTTCTTCTTCTTCTTCTTCTTCTTCTTCTTCTTCTCCAGGAGATGTTGCCTCGACGATCTCTCCGGCCAGAATGCCAGGGACGCACTGCGCGGCCACTTATATAGGGACAAGGGGCGGTGTCACATGGCTTTATGTCACATGGGTTGGTCACATTGGTTGATGTCACATGGGGACTATGACATCGTAAGGGGGCGGGGTCACCATGTGACACCAAGCCATGTGACACCGCCCCTTGTCTCTATATAAGTGGCCGCGCAGCGCGGCCCTGGCATTGTGGCCAGAGAGATCGTCGAGTCAACTACTCCTGGAGAAGGAGAAGAAGAAGAAGAAGAACGGAAGGCGGCGGTGGCGGCGGCGACAGAAGACCGGGCCACCGCCTGTAAAAGAGCTATAAGAAGGCGCGGTGGCCCGGCAGAAGAACCGAAGAGGGGGACAAGACCCCCGAAGTCGGGAGAAGAGGCCGGCGGCGAGGAAGAAAGCCGGACACCTCCGCTAGCAAAAGAGCTACAAGAAGATAGCGGAGGAGTCCGGCGAGAAGACCCCCGAAGACGGAAGACCCCCCGGAGCTGTGCAATAAAGCATTTTATCTCGTGTGTTGTGTTTTTTTTTGTACTTTTATTTTACAGGTGAATGGGTAGGGGTACATTGTACCCCATACTCATTCACATAGGCTGGGGGCCGGTATCCGGGGGCCCCCTTATTAAAGGGGGCTCCCGGATTCCGATAAGCCCCCCGCCCGCAGACCCCGACAACCAACGGCCAGGGTTGTCGGGAAGAGGCCCTTGTCCTCATCAACATGGGGACAAGGCGGCCTGGTACGGTTTAGGAGGGGGGGCGCTCGCTCGCCCCCCTTTCCTGGCCGGCCGGGTAGTGTGCTCGGACAAGGGTCTGTTGTGGACTTGGGGGGGACCCCCACGCCGATTTTTTTTTTTTTTTCCGCGTTGGGGTTCCCCTTTAAGTCCATACCAGGCGGCGGGGCCAGCGACGTCTCCTTCGCGGGCCCCGCCTACCTGGATACCCGCTCGAAATGAGCGGATTTTTCTCCGGGCGGGAAAAGTCCGCTCATTTCAAAAGTACGGCGGACTGGCATACACACGGGCGGATTGTCCGCCGAAATGCGAGTCCGACGGACAGTATTACGGAAATTCCGAAATACTTAGTCCGCCAGACTGCACGCTGAAAAAGTCCGCTGAAGCCCACACACGAGCGGACTGTCCGCTGAAATGTGTTTCGGCGGACTAAGTTGGCCAGACAGTCCGTCCGTGTGCACGCGGCTTAAGTTGTGAGACTGTATGTCACAGTTCCACAAAGTTTAAGTTAAGTTTATCCCTTATTGAATATTTGTGCCTGGCAATTCTCTCCTTTACCTTCTTTGTTGTTTCACCCAAATATAAAAGGCCACATGGACATTTAATTATATATATATATATATATATATATATATATATATATATATATATATATATTACGTATGACGATTGGCACATATAATATCCCTTAATTTCTATATTATTGCCTCATTGCGGATGTTTAAAGTATTTTCCTTTTATCATTGAGCTGCAATGTATGCAGCTCAAACCTGGGTATGATCCATTATAGTGTGGTCCCAGGAAGGTTGAACTAGACATGTTTTGATGGAATTGATCAAACCTAACAAGTCTACTATATATGTTTCTACCTTTTCGATACAGGAAAAGGGGGACTACTAAATTCAGGGATTTTTGGAAAGTTTTCCTTTTAATATGTGTAAATGTTTCTTAATAATGTTATGTGCACAAAACGAGTATGGATGGACCGGATGGTATTGTGACACAAATGGTAACATTTTGTCCATTCCAATCTTTTTTTTTTTTTTTATTGGCCACATTTCTCCTTTCCCCTTTTATAGTCTGCATCGGATAACCCCTCTATTTTCATTCAGGCGTTTCTCCCGATCTACTTGATTACTGACAATCCTATTAACCCTTATTAGTTGACTTTTTGGGATAGATTTAAATAGCCCAGGGAGGTGAAAGCTTTCATAATGTAATAGTTGGTTACGATCTGGTTTTGTGTCTAGATCACTAAAGAGCCTGCCATTTTTCAACATTATACATGCATCCAAAAACTGCATTTTTTCTTGACTGCAGGGCTACTGATAGAAATCATGGGGCCCCCAGTACAGCCTACCTGATGGGACCCCCCCTCAGCCCCACCCTCAACCCCACCTCTGGCCCCACCCCAGACTCCGCTTTGAAACAAAGTGCTGGTTGTACTGGAATATTAGCGGCCCTGTCCCACCCCTTGCTTTAAGACCCAGTGAACGGGCTGAGATGGGTGGGAAAGAGTTAATGATGTCAAGAGGCCTCCATGTCTTACTTTGTAAACTTACAATCTGTTTATTTATATGCATTGTATTAAAGCATGCAGCAAAGTCAGTATAACTGGCAGACGATGCAGATATGTGGGCTCACAAAATATATGCATGGCTCCTTTATGTTTGGAAAATTATTACTGCCATCAGAACCTTATCACACAGGTGCTTTGCTACATGACAGGGTCTCTTAAAAAAATTCAGTGATGACAGAAATATGTAATCAGCCATTGTTGACCATTGCTTTTGAAAACGCTAGTTGCCTTCCTGGCATGCTGATGCATTGGCTTATTACATTCTGATTTAGATCGCTAGCAAAATTAATTAAAGTGGGTCTTATGCCACCTACACACGTAGCGGACTATCCGGCGGACTTAATCTGGCGGACTTCCCACCGGACTGTCCGCCGGACTTTTCGAACAAGCTACTTGCCCACACACGGCAGTTTTTCAGCGGACTAATACGGCGTACTAAGTCCGCCGGACTATCCGCTGTACTTTTGAAATGAACGGACACGCGGAGAAAAGTCCGCTCCTTTTGAGCGCGTCTCCAAGTAGACGGGGCCAGCGAAGGAGGCGTTGCTGGCCCCGTCACCTAGTATGGACTTAAAGTCGGCGTGGGGGTCCCCCCCAGGTCCACATCAGACCCTTGTCCGAGCACGCTACCTGGCCGGCCAGGAAAGGGGGTGGGGATGAGCGAGCGCTCCCCCACCTCCTGAGCCGTGCCAGGTCACCTGCCCTCAACATGAAGGGTTGCCTTGGGGAAGAGGGGGCCGCGCGCCCCCCCACCCCAAAGCACCTTGTCCCCATGTTGATGAGGACAAGGGCCTCTTCCCGACAACCCTGGCTGTTGGTTGTCGGGGTCTGCGGGCGGGGGGCTTATCGGAATCCGTGAGCCCCCTTTAATAAGGGGGCCCCCGGATACTGGCCCCCCACCCTATGTGAATGAGTAGGGGTACAATGTACTCCTACCCATTCACCTGTAAAAAAAAGTTAAAGAAACATAACACACAAGGGTTAAAATAGTTTATTGCACAGCTCTTCCGTCTTCGGGGGTCTTCTCGCCGAATGATGATGTCCCCACCCATTATGATGTCACAGTCCCAGAGGATGCTGGGACTGTGACATCATAATGGGCGGGGACATCATCCGGTGATGTCCCCATATAAGTCGCCGCGCGCCGCGTCCCCGTCATTGTGAGCAGAGACATCGACGAGGCAACATCTGAAGAGAAGAAAAGAAGAGAAGAAGAGTAGAGAAGAACAGAAGATGGCGACAGCAGCGATAGAAGACCGGGCCACCGCCTGTAAAAGAGCTAGAAGAAGGCGCGGTGGCCCAGCAAGAATAACCGAAGAGGGGGACAGGACCCCAAAGAGGGGGCAAGACCCCCGAAGTCGGAAGAAGAGGGCGGCGGCGAAGAAGAAAGCCGGGCTCTGCTAGTAAAAGAGCTAGCAAAAGATAGCGGAGGAGTCCGGCGAGAAGACCCCCGAAGACGGAAGACTCCCGGAGCTGTGCACTAAAATATTTTAACCCTTGTGTGTTGTGTTTTTTTTTACTTTTTTTTACAGGTGTATGGGTAGGGGTACATTGTACCCCATACTCATTCACATGGGGGGGGGGGCGGTATCCGGGGGCCCCCTTATTAAAGGGGGCTCACGGATTCCGATAAGCCCCCCGCCCGCAGACCCTGACAACCAACGGCCAGGGTTGTCGGGAAGAGGCCCTTGTCCTCATCAACATGGGGACAAGGTGCTTTGGGGTCCCCATGTTGAGGGCACGCGGCCTGGCACGGCTCAGGAGGTGGGGAGGGCGCTCGCTCGTCCCCACCCCCTTTCCTGGTCGGCCGGGTAGTGTGCTCGGACAAGGGTCTGATGTGGACCTAGGGGGGACCCCCACGCCAATTTTTCGGCGTAGGGGTTCCCCTTTAAGTCCATACCAGGTGATGGGGCCAGTGATGCCTCCTTCGCTGGCCCCGTCTACCTGGAGACGCGCTCAAACTGAGCGGACTTTTCTCCGCGTGGGAAAAGTCCGCTCATTTCAAAAGTATGGCGGACTAGCACACACACGGCCGTACTGTCCGCCGAAAAGCGAGTCCGGCTGACAGATTGGAGTGCAAAAATACTTTCTTAGTCCGCCGGACTGTTGGGTAAAAAAAAGTCCGCCGGAGGCTACACACGGGCTACACACGGGCTACACACGGGCGGATTGTCCGACGGACTTGAGTTTGACGGACTTTTTCACCGGATTGTTTGATCGTGTGTATGCGGCATAATATTTCAAGAAATATTTGCTGATTTACTTAGGGCCCCTCCTCCATGCTACAATGCTGCAGTACAGTTATAAAAAAAATTGCTTTAACAGATGGGAGGGGCTTATGGGGCATAGTTATATACAACCCAAGACTCTGAGAAGTATGTAATGTACAATATAGTGTATATAGTGGAGGAGTCTGTAGAGGACTAGGGTGTGCAATGCATGGAGTGTAAAGGTAAGGAGTATGTAACGCATTGCAAAGTTTGGGTGTAGGCAACAAAAAGTGTGGGGGCTACAAATTTACACTGCTATACAAGCGGTACACTCGCTACGTTTTATTGTAGCAAAGTGTAATTCCTTCAGTGTTGTTACATGAAAATATATAATAAAATATTTACAAAAACGTAAGGGGTGTACTCACTTTTGTGAGATACTATATACTGTATTTTTTTTATTTTTTTTTAAATGTATTAAGGAAATAAATTCCGAATGACCTCCAATTATTCTAGGGACTTTATATGAACGTATGGCTCAGTAAGGCTGATCGTTCCATCCCTGGGATTTTAAATGAAACTGTGGCCTGGTAAGGTCACACATTTCAATCCCTTGTCATATCAAAAGAGGGGGGGGGGGGAGGAGGTGGGACTTTCTATGAAGCACGTGGTTGCAAAAACGATAAGTTGGTGAACATATTGGAATTTTTATTGATTGCCCAACAATATAACTGAGCATAACAGATTAATACATATAACAATAATATCATAAAAAGACAAATACAGTAATATAGTACATCAGATCATAATTGAGTAATAGTACATGCTATGGCAAGCAAGAAACCTTCCAAAGTTCACCGGAACGTATATGGGGTTTAAGCAGTAGCATCCAGTAATACTTGCAAAATCTATGAGCTGCTTGGTCCCATGGTGATAAAGTATTGGAGGTGAGCTTAGTATTCAATTAATATGGGTTGAAAGTATAATATATGGCAGCTCTACGCGTTTCGTGGCTGAGAGGCCACTCATCAGGAGCAAGCACAAGGTGTATCTGTTGGTAAAAGAAGTTAAGCTTAAATAATATGATATAGGCACACATATATATAAGGATGGGATAAAAATATACCCTAGCCAAATACCTGTTGACTACTCCCTAGTTCATGTGGTGATGGTGTGGTACCAGGCACCAAATCCATCCATATGAAAGCACCCCACAGTGGGAGCCACGGCGGACGTGTGTATAAATATATATGTATTAGTAATGGCGGTGATCCACAACTTATAGTGGGACTGCAATGTTGCAGGAGACATTCTGACACTTTTTGGAAACCAGTGACACTAATAACGTGATCAGTGCAGCAATATGCACTGTTACTGTACTAATGACACTGGCTGGGAAGGGGTTATACAGGGCGATCAAAGGGTTAAATGTGCACCTAACCAGTGTTTTAGTGTAAACTCTGTGCTGCTTTTACTAAGGTAAGCAATGTTTTATTTTCCCCTGCTTTGCAGGGAAAGAAACATCATCTTTTCACTGCTAACAGGACAGAACTCTGCCTTGTTTACATAGGCAGAGTTCTGCCCTGTGTGTCTTCAGGACACGGTGGGTGCTGGAGGTCATCCATTGGCCAGCACTCGCTGATCAGCATCTGATATGTCACCGCGGCAAACGCACCAGGGTGCACAGGCGCCGCCCCCTCTCTCCAGCCACCCCCTATATGTATCATGGATAGATTCATGCATTGCATGAATCTATCCGTGGCCGCCGCTGCCACCCCCTATTCAGGCGTCCTGCCCCTTTTCGGATGCCGGGCACCTGAATTACAGCTGCGGGGGTGTTTTTAACAGGTTCTAACAGGCTTCAAAAAAAGGTAGACTGCGAGCGCAGAGCATTGTGCTCAGAGCCCACCCAGGTGTGTTAGAAAAATTAATGCATATTCACTTTTCTAACACTGAAACACCTCTCAGCAAAATAGGACGTGTGGGTCTAAAACTCATCACCTGACTGGATGAAGGCACAAGCGATCCCATTAGCCGCCTAGCAGAAGACGAGAAGAGATGCGATGAGGACACAGGAGCCGCCTCCTGACTCGTGCTACCCGTCCCACAGCTCGCGCCTATCACCTGCTGCCTGACCCGCCACCACAATGGGGTAAGTGCTGGGCAGACAGCAGGTGGGCGGGTGTCACAGTTGGTTGCATATGATGGGCACAGTTGGCTATATATGACGGGTACAGTTGGCTGCATTTATTGGCACAGTTGGCTGCATATGATCGGCACAGTGGCTGCATATGATGGGCACAATGGCTGTATATGATGGGCACAGTTGGCTGCATATGATGGGCATAGCGGCTGAATTTGCTGGGCACATTTGGCTGCATATGATGGGGCACAGTTAGCTGTGTATGATGGGCACAGTTGGCTGCATTTAATGGGCACAGTAGCTGCATATGATGGGCACAGGGGCTGCATTAGCATATGATGGGAAAAGTGGCAGCATATGATGGGCGCAGTTGGCTGCATATGATGGGCACAGTTGGCTATATATGATGGGTACAGTTGGCTGCATTTCTGGGCACAGTTAGCTGCATATGATGGGCACAGTGTCTGCATATGATGGGCAAAATGGCTGCATATGATGGGCACAGTTGGCTGCATATAATGGGCACAGTGGCTGCATATTATGGGCACAGTGACTGCATTAGCTGAGCACAGTTGGCTGCATATGATGGGCACAGTGGTTGCATTTGCTCAGTACAGTTGGCTGCATTTGCTGGGCACAGTTGGCTGCATATGATGGGCACAGTGGCTGCATTTGATGGGCACAGTGGCTGCATGTGAGGCTGCATTTGATGTTTTTGTTTCAGTATGTTTCAGAATTTTTAAGTTTGTTGCGTCCCCCCAAAAAATTTTGAGCACCAGCCGCCACTGAACAGCAGGAGCCTGTGGCTCCCACTACTCTCAGCCAGGACAGCTCTGAAGTCGTGAGAGGAGCCAGGTAAGTATTTAAGCATGGGGGGGGGGGGGTGGGCAGGGTGGAGTAGAAAAGATAGTAGGGAGTTTATTACCTAGATACGGAGGATGCAAAAAGAAACAAAAAACTTTAGAATCACTTTAGTAAAACAAATGTACGGTACTTATTTAAATGTAATTTTTGTTTTGCTTAGAGCATTAGATGATGGAAAAAGGGGGAGAAATCATAAAAAGCAAATGCTGTAGAAATAGTTCTCTCAGTATTACAAATGCTTTTATTGTAGGCTGTGATCGAATTTTGGAATGATTGCAGATAGATATTACATCCCTTTCATAGTCTGTGGTGTTGTTTCTCATTGCTTTAACTTTAAAATGAGTGGAGAAATGAGATGGCAACATCCAGGGAAGCGGGTGTATAAGACTGATATGGTTGTGGTGTTAGGACTGAATGAGGCTGCTAAAAATATATTAAATCTAAAGGTCACCCTGCAGTACATTACTGTCAGTTTGATGCGTAAAATAGTGTATTATCAGCCTGTGGCAAATAAAAGAAGGGTATTCAAATGAGTTACTAAGAAATCATTTCCTTCCTGGCTCCTTTGAATGCAAGATAAGTCTGGAACATTGGGTTCGTTTTGAACAGTTGAGCGCAAGTTGCAACTTTGCTGAGTTTAAGAAAATTGCACTGGACAAAGGTTAGTAGCACCGGACACAGGATAGGTAATATAACTGTCATTCCAGGTCTTGCTTTCTCTATCCTTGTATATACTGTATTTTTTGGCGTATAAGACTACCTTTTACACTTAAAAAAAATGCCCAAAAATCGGGGGTCATCTTATACGCCAGGTATACAATGCTGACCAATGGATGTCAGCCCCCAAATGTCTGCTAATACTGTATGTGGCTCCAGCTACAAACAGTATACGCCGTTGAGCCAATCCCGGCAAGCGATGTATTCGATTAATGAATACAGAGCCTGCATGGATTGGAGTAACAACCTCTGGCTTTGAGAGAAAGAGAGGAAAGGGCTGATAATGCTACAGCCTCTGCCAATCCAAGCAGGCGTTGTATTCATTATAATAATACACCGCTCACCATACTTCCCTGGGTAAATCCATTCACTGATCTCCTACTATTATACATCCTGCTGTTTGCCTTTGAGGTCCCAGGCACCCAAGAGGGACAAGTAAATCTGGGACATACGACAGGGGGTTTATTAAATGCATTTTGGTGGACAATTCCCATAGAATGTAACCCAAAAGTGGTATAGGTTTGGTTAGTGAAAAATTCTACTTTCCAGAGTTGTGGCATTCAATAGATCTGTTTGTGTTATTATTGTTTGATTTACTTTATGACATATCACAGCATGGCGGATGAGTAGTTGGCATTCTTGCTTTGTGTTTTTTAATGGTTCTAATGTTTTTTTTAAATGGTGTTGCCTCAGAAGGGGGGTAGTCTTATACCGCGAGTATTGCCCAAAATCTATGTTTTCACTTGAAAAATAGGGGGTCGTCTTATACGCCCAGTTGCCTTATACGCCGGCAAATACGGTAACTGTCATTCCATGTCTTGCTTTCTCTATCCTTGTCTATGGATTAAATAGACTGATCTCAATGTTTGCCATATTCTTAGCATTTGGTTAATAATTTTCAGTATGCATTAATCTTATTTTTTTAACCCATAAAAAGTATTAACATAATAGCCTAATACAGCCTTTTTCTACCAGGGTGCCTTGAGATTTCTTTAGGGGTGCCTTGGCAAAATGCCTAAAAATGTATCAAAAATTGTATACAAGCCAGCAGGTGAATCAAGCTTGCCTTTTAATTATTCAAAGCCACAGGTTTTCATTGTGCACCATTACGACTTTCTAGACACTGGTATCCTAACAACCAATGACTTCATCGATTTAATAAGGAGGATGTCTGTTGCCTCCACAGCATCTTTGTTTGACCCTCCTGTGCCCATCTGCCTTAGCACTGCGGTAACATTAGCAGACTTATGGAGAGAATTTGAGGGAGAAGAGAAACATTGGAATACTAGTCAGTATCCTTGTGCAAAAGTGTATTTACTTACAGGAGTTGTAAAGAGAATTTTTAATTTTTTTTAAAATAACAAACATGTTATACTTACCTCCACTGTGCAGCTTGTTTTGCACAGAGTGGCCCCGAACCTGCTCTTCTGGGGTCCCTCGGCGGCTGTCTCTGCTTCCCCCCGCAAGTACTTCTCACATTCATGCGAGTTCCCTCGCATGGTGAGAAGCACTTGCGGGCGCGCTCCCGTGATACAGCTGGCGGCTATAGCCGCTCGCTGTATCACTCGGCCCCACCTCCCAGCGCGCCACGTCATTGGATGTGCTTGACAGCAGCATGAGGCAATGGCTGAACTGCTTTCAATCCATCCACTCCAGCCAATCTACGGCCAGGCTGAGTGGTGAAGAAGATGTCGGGGGACGAGCGCAGGACTTTCGAGGGGTCAGGTAAGTAAAACAGGGGGGGTGGGGGGGCGGCACTGTCAGATGTTTTTTTTGCATTCTATGCATTAAGGTGAAAAAACTTTTACCTTTACAGCCGCTTTAAGAATAGAATTGAATAAATCACACCTAATTTTGGGTGCCCTATGTGTGGATGTTACTACATTTTAGAATAGGGTGCCTTGAGATTGTCCATCATTTTAAAAGGTGCCTTGATTGAGAAACACCGCCCTAATAAAGTGTATTACAATTTCTTCCTCTATCAGATAACAATTTTATGTGTGGTTTTAAATGACGGGGATGTTTTTTCACCTGCAGTAAATGTTAGGTGAATGACACATTCACTGCTTTATAATAATGCCTCTTAATGTTTGTATTTGTATCTGTTCCTTTCCTTGTAATAGCAAAATACATAAGCTTCAGCGCAGCCTGTAACCAGTGCTAGGATACTTTATTACTACTCTAAATACAATAATATTACTATACATTCTATAGTTTAAAACTTCAGTCTTCAATAAACACACAAACACCAGGAAGATTAAACTGCTGTAAATGTTGGGTGAAAGTCACTTTTACTGCTTTATATTATACCCCTAAGCTAGGGCGATCAAAGGGTTAAATGTGTGCCTAACCAGTGTTTTAGGCCGCGTACACACGGGCGGATTGTCTGGCCAACTTAGTCCGCTGAACCGTGTTTCAGCGGACAATCCGCTCGTGTGTGGGCTTCAGCGGACTTTTTCAGCGGACAGTCTGACGGACTAAGTCTTTCGTAATTTCCGTAATTTTGTCCGTCCAAACTTGGTTTCAGCGGACAGTCCGCTCGTGAGTAGGCAAGTTGGACGGACTAAGTATGACGCATGCCCAGAAAGGATTTACAGGGCGGACAGGGCGGAAGCGCTCGGTCTTGTAAAACTAGTGTTCGTATTGAAGCTAGCATATTCGTCATGCTGCTAATTTTGTGTTTTTTTAATATAGCCCGTTCTTTTCTTCTTCGTAATGCAAGAAAAGTGAAGTAGCTTTGCTGCTTATATTCACACAGAGTTATACCAAATGTTTTTATTCATCCTCATCCTATGATTAATCTTCCAATTTTAGAAAAATATATTAAAACATAATTTAAAAAAAAAACCAAAAAAATAAAATAAATAAATATATATATATATATATATATATATATATATATATATATATATATATATATATATATATATATATATATATATATATATAAATTTAAATAAAAACCCCCCAAAAAAAAAAAAATATATATATATATATATATATATTAAAAAACACATTTTTTATATATATATATATATATATATATATATATATATATATATATATTTTTTTTTTTTAATTATAGAATTTATCTATTACTATATATTTTTGGAACTACTATTGTCAGTTAATTTTTTTTGTGGGGGGGTTTGAAACAAGATGGACTTGCATTTTTTTTTGGCCAAGCAGGACTATGTAAGTAGAGATAGATAAATAAATAATAAATATTTATTTTTCGTCAGAACAAAACTAAATCAAGAGGGAGGCAACACTGGAGACAATTTTGACGTTTGTGAAGCCTTTTGTCCCCCAGGCACACATCAAGTGAGTGGCCACCAAAATTCAGAACCTGTGTAACATGTAAATAGGGAGCACAACATGGTCCTAGAATCCCAAAGACCAGGAACAGCAGCAGATGAGATCTATGTCCCCAGACTGTGGTACTACAACAGCCTGCGTCTTCTTTCAGAGCAGACTGAAGCCAGGCAGTCACTTCCGACTCTTCCGTCTAGCCTTCCCTCCACGCTTCGCTGGAGGCTGTGCCTCTGGTGGTGGACTTGTGGTAGGAGGAGGAGGAGGAGGAGGAGGAGCAGTAGGGTCTGCGTTATACAGTTTGGTGGTCGGTGTTAGCTCACCCTTCAGACCCCGTTGAATGGCATAAAAAAAAATGGCTTCGCACAAGTTGCGCTGTGCTTTTTCCATTTCTAGTAACTTACTAGCCAAATGAGTACCGTAGGCCTCCTCAGGATTGGGGGGTTTGCTCAGCACTTGGGTGGCTTGGCGTATAAGTGCCAAGGACTCCTCCTCTGTACGTGTCATCCTCCTGGGCCTTTTGCTGGCTAGGCGGAGGGGAGGGACCTGGCTTTCGGTCCGACTCCTGCTGGGCCCAGCTAGCTCCTGCGTGTGGCTGGTCTCCTCCTCCATACCACTGGTCCCGGCCTCCTCCTGGGTGAGCTCATCCTGTGTAAAAAAACAAAGCAATCAATAAATAAAATATGTCTATATTTTGAAATCATCAATCACTAACAATTTTACAGTTCTCACTTGCAAATACATTTGTCTTGAAATACAAAAGGCTATCATTTTGACACCATCATTTTTCCATCAGTTCACCAAGATTTGAGCCACATTTGTGGAAACTACTGTATCCTTCTATCTAATTTAATTTGTGATGAAATCCTAGATTTGGAAGCAATTCAAACATTGAACTTGACATCATTAATATTTGAGCAATCCTAACTTTAGAAACTAAAATATACCTGGCTACAGCTGGGCGCATCAACTTCGTCCAGCAAGGAAAGGTCTGGATCTTCCAGGGATGGCTCACCTGAGGTGGAGGGAAGGGTGGAGCGAAGGGTAGACGGAAGAGTAGAAAGTGACTGCCTGGCTTCTGACGTGTCATCCAGAAAACGCAGCCTGTCATAATACCACAGCCTAGGTACATAGACCTGACCTGCTGCTGATCCTGATGTTTGGGACTCTAGGATCTTTTTGCGCTCCCGCCTATACACGCTACGCAGGTTCTGAATTTTGTTGCTCACAAAGTCAGTGTCTGCCTGGGGGAGTCGGGTTTTCACAAACGTCAAAACTGTCTCCAGTGTCTTCCTCCGGCCAGGACGGCTAGAATATTGTGGGTGTTTGGAATCCCAAAGGCTCCTGTGTGACTCTATTATATCAATAAATGTAGAGAGGAAGGCCTCCTCCTTAAAGGGGTCTGGATTATATTTTTGCATTTCGATTTCTGAAAAACAAAAACAAAAAAAAATACATAAATAAATAAATACTAAAAAACAAAAAAAATGTCAGACCAAATGCACACTATTTATATTGTGACAATGTAGGCGAGACACACACTACCACACACGCTACCCCCCCCCCCCCCCCCACACACACACACACTACCCCCCCACACACACACACTACCCCCACACACTACCACACACACACACACTACCCCCACACACTACCCACCCCCCCCCCCCACACACACACTACCCCCACACACTACCCCCCCACACACACACTACCCCCCCACACACACACACTACCCCCCCCATACACCGACCTCCCCCCCCCCCCCCACACACACACACACACACACACACACACACACACACACACACACACACACACACACACACTACCCCCACACACACACCCACCCCCACCCCCACACTACCACACAAAACACCAACCCCACTCAAACACCAACCCACATAAAAATCAATTAACCATCAATAAGATGAAATTTCACTATACACATTCCTAACGCAGGCTTAAAATTAAAATAAAATAAAACGATAACTATCTTACCGTCGCGTGTAGCACTCGCTGCTTACGTTCGGACAAGCGTACGGCCTCGCGGCAACGCTTTATATACAGCGCATGCGTTCAAGCTCCGCCTGCGTCGCCCGCCCCTGACGTTCCGTGTGACCGTATTTCCCCGCCCCTTTTACCCTCGTTCCGCTGTGGGAGATTGATAGGTGAAAATGGTGGACGTAAATTCAATGAGCAGCGCGGAGGAAAGCCCTGAACCCCATGCTTCCGGAGAAAGAAAGAGATATAAGGCCACAAACATGGCCTTTGAAGAGATGGTGGAGATGGTGGCTATATTGAGAAGGGAGGATTATGATGGGGAAAATGGCCGTACCCCAAACCCAATGTCCGGAAAAGCGGCATCATGGATACGGTCGTAACAACTTTGCAGAGCAAATTTGGGGTACGAAGAGGCAAGGATCAGCTCCGGAAACGATGGTCCGACATCAAGTCCAGGGAGCCGGACCAATATCATCGCATCAAAAAGGCCCTGAAAAAAAGTGAGTAAACTCCGCGTTTATCGTGACTGTCGGACATAATCGTTCGTATAGGTATTATATGTAAATCTGGCGAATTTGATCGTTCGTGTAGTTAATAGTTCATGCAATGAGCGAATATGCTTGTTCGTATATGTGGACGTAAATAGCATGAATTTGTATATGGTGTAAATTTATCTGGTGTTGGATTAGATTTTAATTAGTTAATCATTTTTTTGTATTGTTCATGATAAACTGAATTGTCACACTCAGTTTAGGATATAAATTTTTAATAAAGTTTCATAAATTAATTCAGTGCAATGTAGTCTCAATAAAAAAAAAAATGAGATAGATAGATAGATAGATAGATAGATAAAATGCTGGTTCAACATCTGGACTGGGAATCATTTAGTGTAGTTTGGGACATCATAGAACATTTTTTGACATAATCACACACAGGTACTCCAGGGGATGATTCGAGTGTGTCCGTCTGTGAAACTTGGACAAAAGATATAAAGTATCACAGTTTGGTTAAAGGCTAGGTTCACATTGCTGCAATGTACGAGATCGAATGTGATTTGCACCGCACTGCAGTGCAAATCACATGTGATCTCTGTGTGATGCGATTTCAGCCATACATATAGTATGGCTGAATTTGCATCGCATCCGGCCCAAACTTGTACATGGCCCTTTTTTTAGTCCACAGCCGAATCGGATCACATGGGTGTTCACACCATGTGGTCCGATTCCTGTCCGAGTTTAAAGATTGCACTGTGATATGAGAACTAATTTGGAGGTGTCAATAAAACTTTAAAATGACACTCCCAGCAGGTCACATAGGGCAGTGTGAACTGCCTCCGGGAGGCATGCGATGCGTGAAACCACAGTAGATTTGCAGCGTTCGCACATCGCAGCAGTCTGAACACAGCCTAACTAAAAAAATGTCATTTTAATGATGTATTAAACTAGGAGCTTGTAATAACCAGCTAATAATTGTACACCACTTCAAACCAATGTTTCATATTCAAATTTCTGAACTCAAATATCACTGTGCTTAAAAGTATCCCTTTTTTTTTTTGTTTTTTCATTCTCATAGGGGAACAAAGACTCAGACAAGAGGCGGAGCAGCCCAGGACCCCCCGACCTCACCAGCCTGATTGGGCAATTAGCCCAAGCCCCGTGTCGGTGATGGAGCTGCCCAGCCCTGTGTCTGTGAGGGAGCAGCCAAGCCCCATGTCCATGAGGGAGCAGCCAAGCCCCGTGTCCGAGCTGGATCAGCCCAGCCCAGGGCTAGATGTGGAGGAGGAAGAGGTGGTGGAGATACACACCCCACAAAGTGAGTGTCTGACAACCCAGCTTAAGGTAAACAATTAATGGCTGTATATTTTAACCAATTTTTTATCTACACATGTTTTTAGGTGATGATCTGGTTGTGGAAGGACAAGCCGCGGAGCCATTTTCCACGGACAGTGCCCAGCGATTGATTGGTGAGATCATGGCCTGGAATGGCCAGATTGATCGAATGGAGAACCAAATTCGAAACATCCAACGAGAACTGGACACTATGAGGCAGGGAATGAAGAACATGATCGATGTTTTAGGGAGAATCTAAGCCCCTTTTCCCTAAAACCCAATCGATCATGTTCTTCATTCCCTTGTAAAAAAGTTTTTAATGTTTGTATCACATTGTTTTTAGAGGCCAAATTTTGAAGATGCACACGGTGTGCCAACATGTGCTATGTGCCATCAGAGGATCGCAATGTACGCATTTGGTGTTTGCAAACCCTTCCTCGTTCTAGTATGTGAGAGGAAGGGATTGCACCCACCAAACACGTCCATTGATCACTCATGATGGTACATAGCACATGTTGACATTACCAATTTTTGGTGTGCATCTTCAAAATTTGGTTTTACCCCTTGTTTTCTGTAAATAGTTAAAAATATGATTTTATGTATTTTTTTGATAATTGTATTTTATATATAGATATATCTATATATTTCTATGTTTCCAAAAAAACAAAAAAAAACAAAAAAATTACAAAAAAAAAACAAAACAAAAAGAAAAATATCTAAAAAAGAGGCACTGGTTGGAATGTGCACTATTAAAAAATCCAAAAAAAAGATGTGTGTGTGTGTGTGTGTGTGTCTACTTCTTTCAATACTCAATACCAGTTTGGGAAGTCATTTTGTGTTTTCTGTCACAAAGGGCCTTATTTACTATTGGCAAAAACCACTTTGCTATACAAATGCACTAGGACAGGAATATGCAATTAGTGGAAATCCAGCTGTTGCAGAACTACAAGTCCCATGAAGCATAGCAAGACTGACAGCCACAAGCATGAGACCCAGAGGCATGATTGACTTGTAGTTTTGCACCAGCTGGAGGTTGGCCAATTGCATATCCCTGAATTAGGACAATGTAGGAGACAAGCACCGTGAAAAGCAAACAAGAACCAAACTTAAAAATTTGAACAGACAATACATATTTCAAGAAAAATAAATTTTTATTGCACAGCTGGCATTGGAATAGCCCCCCTACCATTAAAATAGCTGACATAGCGGTCACGCACCTCACGTGCTGTTTGGGGGGCTAAGCCAGGAAGGGCATGATCCAGCCCTGTGAGTTCTGGGAATATTAGTCCGGCCTCAGGCCCAATAGGCTGCAGGTACTGGTTCCCTGAAAATTTACGGAGAAAATTGTGCAGAATGCAGCAGCACAGAATCACATAATTCAGTTTATATTCTGCTAGGTTGATCGCTGTCAGTAACAGACGGAACCGGCTGGCCATAATGCCAAAGGCACTCTCCACAACCCTTCTTGCTCTGGCCAGCCGGTAATTAAAAACCCTCCTCTCCGGGGTGAGGGTCCTTTGGGGGAAGGGTTTCATAAGATGGTCACTCAGACCGAACGCTTCATCAGCTAGAAACACAAACGGTAGACCCTCCACATTCTCGGCATCTGGTGGCAAGTCCAGGCCACCAGTGATAAGACGGTGGCAGAACTCGGTCTGCCTAAAGACTCCTCCGTCAGACATCCGGCCGTTCTTCCCCACATCCACATAAAGAAAGTCACATTGTGCTGACACCCCCGCCATTAGCACCACACTATGGAACCCCTTATAATTCCAATAGTAGGACCCCGAATGGGGTGGGGGCACAATCCTCACATGTTTCCCGTCGATCGCCCCTCCGCAGTTGGGAAAGTCCCAACGGGCAGCGAATTGGGAAGCCACAGTCTGCCATTCCTGTGGCGTGGAAGGACACTAGGGAGTCAAACACAGGAAAAAAAAATTAGTCATTAAATAAAAACAATTCATAACAAATAAAACTCAAAAACATTTTGGAACAACAGTTAAACAGAAATATTGCAAATTTTTTTCTGCAAAAAACCCAAAAAAATAGGCGGACCAATTCACAGATTAATCAGCCCTCTGATGGACCAGGGGACATAAGTTAGGTGGGTGAGTGGGGTGGGGGGACTAATTAATGAGTATCCAAAACCTGCAACCAATTTGAGTGGGGTGGGGGGACTAATTAATGAGTATCCAATACCTGCAACCAATTTGAGTGGGGTGGGGGGACTAATTAATGAGTATCCAATACCTGCAACCAATTTGAGTGGGGTGGGGGGACTAATTAATGAGTATCCAATACCTGCAACCAATTTGAGTGGGGTGGGGGGACTAATTAACCACTTTCAGACCGGACCATTTTGCTGGTAAATGACCAGAGGTCTTTTTACAATTTGGCACTGCGCTGCTTTAACTGGTAATTGCGCGGTCATGCAATGTTGTACCCAAACAAAATTTGCATCCTTTTCTTCCCACAAATAGAGCTTTCTTTTGATGGTATTTGATTGCCTCTGCGATTTTTATTTTTTGCGATATAAACGTAAAAAGACCGCAAATTTTTTAAAAAAATGATATTTTCTACTTTTTGTTATTAGAAAAATCCAATAAACTCAATTTTAGTCATACATTTAGGCCAAAATGTATTCAGCCACATGTCTTTGGTAAAAAAAAAGTAAATAATTGTATATTTATTGGTTTGCGCAAAAGTTGTCACATCTACAAACTAAGGTACGTTTTCTGGAATTTACGCAGCTTTTAGTTTACGACTGCCTATCTCATTTCTTGAGGTGCTAAAATGGCAGGGCAGTACAAAACCCCCCCAAATGACCCCATTTTGGAAAGTAGACCCCCTAAGGAAATTGATAAGTGGCATGTTGAGCCCATTGAATATTTTATTTTTTTGCCTCAAGCGATTGAATAATGACAAAAAAAAATTTTTTTTTTTTTTTTTTACACAAAGTTGTCACTAAATGATATATTGCTCACACATGCTATGGGCATATGTGAAATGACACCCCAAAATAAATTCTGCTGCTTCTCCTGAGTACGGGGATACCACATATGTGGGACTTTTTGGGAGCCTAGCCGCGTACGGGGCCCCGAAAACCAAGCACCGCCTTCAGGCTTTCTAAGGGCGTAAATTTTTGATTTCACTTCTCACTACCTATTACAGTTTTGAAGGCCATAAAATGCCAAGATGGCACAAAACCCCCACAAATGACCCCATTTTAGAAAGTAGACACCCCAAGCTATTTGCTGAGAGGCATGTTGAGTCCATGGAATATTTTATATTTTGCCACAAGTTGCGGAAAAATTACAAACTTTAATTTTTTTTTATTTTTTTTTCACAAAGTTGTCACTAAATGATATATTGCTCACACATGCTATGGGCATATGTGAAATGACACCCCAAAATAAATTCTGCTGCTTCTGCTGAGTACGGGGATACCACATGTGTGGGATTTTTTGGGAGCCTAGCCGCGTACGGGGCCCCGAAAACCAAGAACCGCCTTTAGGTTTTCTAAGGGCGTAAATATTTGACTTCACTCCTCACTACCTATTACAGTTTTGAAGGCCATAAAATGCCAAGATGGCACAAAACCCCCACAAATGACCCCATTTTAGAAAGTAGACACCCCAAGCTATTTGCTGAGAGGCATGTTGAGTCCATGGAATATTTTATATTTTGCCACAAGTTGCGGGAAAATTACAAACTTTTTTTTTTTTTTTTTTTCACAAAGTTGTCACTAAATGATATATTGCTCACGCATGCCATGGGCATATGTGAAATGACACCCCAAAATAAATTCTGCTGCTTCTCCTGAGTACGGGGATACCACATATGTGGGACTTTTTGGGAGCCTAGCCGCGTACGGGGCCCCGAAAACCAAGCACCGCCTTCAGGCTTTCTAAGGGCATTACAGTTTTGAAGGCCATAAAATGCCAAGATGGCACAAACCCCCCCCAAATGACCCCATTTTGGAAAGTAGACACCCATAAATTTAGGGGTACACTAGTGAGACTAGGTAATAAATGGCGGGTGCCCTGAAACTATAAAAAAATAACTAACCAACCAGCGTCACCTGTAACAGTTATATGGTGATCACTGGTGAAAGGGTTAACTAGGGGGCAATCAGGGGGCTTTATGCGGTAGTATATGGGGGTCCCTGGCACTATAAAAAGCTGCGGCGAACCTAAATACCTACCTGCCTAACTAGCGTCACCTGTGACAATAATACAGCGATCAGAAAAATGATCGCTTATTAGGCTGGGTTCACACTGGAGCGATGTGGGAACGCCGCGAATGCGCGGCGGGTTCCCGCATCGCATGCCTCCCGGCGGCAGTTCACACTGCCCTATGCGAACTGCTGGGAGGGTCAGTGAAATGTTAATGACACCCCCAGATCAGTTCGCATATCGCAGTGCGATCTGCAAACTCGGATCGCATGGTGTGAACACCCATGCGATCCGATTCTGCTGCGGACCAAAAAAAGGGTCCCGTGCGAGTTTGCGGCGGGTGCGACACGAATTCAGCCATACTATCTGTATGGCTGAACTCGAATCGCACAGAGATCGGATGTGATTTGCACTGCAGTGCGGTGCGAATCACATCCGTTCTCATAAACCGCTGCAATGTGAACCCAGCCTTAGTGACACTGGCGACGGGGGGTGATCACGGGGTTAAACCTTTATTGGGGGGGTTAGGGGGGTACCTTAGAACTAAAGGGGGCTAACCCTAACTGCCCTAACAGTTATTACAGTCACGAATGACACCCGCTGGGTGATCAGGGGGTTAAACCTTTATTAGGTAATAAATGGCGGGTGCCCTGAAACTATAAAAAAATAACTAACCAACCAGCGTCACCTGTAACAGTTATATGGTGATCACTGGTGAAAGGGTTAACTAGGGGGCAATCAGGGGGCTTTATGCGGTAGTATATGGGGGTCCCTGGCGCTATAAAAAGCTGCGGCGAACCTATATACCTACCTGCCTAACTAGCGTCACCTGTGACACTAATACAGCGATCAGAAAAACGATCGCTTATTAGGCTGGGTTCACACTGGAGTGATGCGGGAACGCCACGAATCCGCGGCGGGTTCCCGCATCGCATGCCTCCCGGTGGCAGTTCACACTGCCCTATGCGAACTGCTGGGAGTGTCAGTGAAATGTTAATGACACCCCCAGATCAGTTCGCATATCGCAGTGCGATCTGCAAACTCGGATCGCATGGTGTGAACACCCATGCGATCCGATTCTGCTGCGGACCAAAAAAAGGGTCCCGTGCAAATTTGCGGCGGGTGCGGCGGGTGTGGAGGGTGCGGCGAATGGCTGAACTCGAATCGCACAGAGATCGGATGTGATTTGCACTGCAGTGCGGTGCGAATCACATTCGTTCTCATAAACCGCTGCAATGTGAACCGAGCCTTAGTGACACTGGCGACGGGGGGTGATCACGGGGTTAAACCTTTATTGGGGGGGGTTAGGGGGTACATTAGAACTAAAGGGGGCTAACCCTAACTGCCCTAACAGTTATTACAGTCACAAATGACACCAATGCAAAAAATAAAAATAAAAATGACATTGGTGTCACTGTGACTGGGGGGCAGGGGTAATTGGGGGGGTGATCGGGGGGGTGTGAGTGTGCCTGGCATGTTCTACTGTGTAGTGTCGTGTTGGTGCAACTCACCGATCCTCTCTCCTCGGTGTCGGAACGAAAAATACCGACACGGAGGAGAGATTACATCACTTCCTCTCCTGTGTTTACATTACAGGAGAGGAAGTGATGTCACGGAGCATTTTCATTCGTCGGGAGCGATCGCGAGGGGGTGGCCATGAATGAATGGCCGTCCCCTCGTGCGGGATCGCTCCCGAACGAATACCGACCGCCGCGGGCACCGGCCGGGGGCCCGATCGGGCCCCCGACCCGCGGGAAGGCAGGGACGTACATGTACGCCAATATGCCTGCCCGTGCCATTCTGTCGACGTACATCGTCGTGCGGCGGTCGGGAAGTGGTTAATGAGTATCCAATACCTGCAACCAATTTGAGTGGGGTGACTAATTAATGAGTTGACAATCCATATATATATATATATATATATATCTATATACACACACACACACACACACACACACACACACAAAGGGTGTATACAAAGAGTATACAAAGGGTGGGGGGGCCAGTAAAATAGTACAATGGAGCTGACAATATGAATTATAGAGAAAAACTGTCTCGGCTGTGGGTGTATAGGGGCCCATATATGCACATGGGACACAAAAAGGTAAAAAGCTCAAAAAAAATGACACAAAAAAATAAAAAATAAACCATCAAAAAAATAAAAAATAAATAAAAATGCATGCATTCATATAAAGGGGACATTCACATCATATTCCTGTCATGGATATTAAAAGTCATGATGAAATGAATACAAACATACAATGCATATAACGCATATAATGCAATATTAAAAGAACAAACTTACCTTCATATATTCCTTCTGCAGGACCCGAATAATGGCAGAACAGGTCTCTGGAATAATGATCCCCAGAGCCTGGGGGGAGATGCCTGTCGAGAACTTGAGGTCCTGAAGGCTTCTCCCTGTCGCCAAGTACCGCAACGTGGCGACGAGTCTCTGCTCCGGAGTGATGGCTTGCCGCATGCAGGTATCCTGCCTGCTGATATAAGGGGTCAGCAAAGCCAGCAGACGGTGAAAAACGGGGTCCGTCATCCTGAGATAATTCCTGAAATCATCAGGATTATTCTCACGGATCTCACGGAGTAAAGGCATATGCGAGAATTGGTCACGCTGGCGCAACCAATTCTTTGTCCATGAACTCCTCCTCACCCTGTTCACAGACTGGGCTCGGGTCAATGTATTAACCCCAACACCAAGCCCCAATATAGCACAAACTCGTTCCCGAGTACGTCCACTCTCCATGGCTTTGAAACGGTCGGCTGGACAAACAAGCTCAACTGAACGCACTGAAGAACAGTCAGACCTATGAAGAACGACCTGAAACCCAGAAACGAGAGGACCAGAAGCGCCTAATAACAGGTACAACTGATCCACACGTACCGAAAGACAGATACAAACCTCACAGGTAGACTGCGCCGCAGTGAACGGACAAATTAAGCTGAAGTCTGAAAAGCGTGAATCGTCTCTAACCAAACTTCTACTAACGCAAAGTCAGCAGAAGGAGCCCAAAGGGTGCTTTGCTGTGTCTTGGACTTCCTATTTCTAGTCCCGTCGTACGTGACGTACGTCATCGCGCACGCTTTCAGCGGACTGTCTGTTCATCGTGTGTGGTCAAGTCCGTTCATTCAAAATTTGGACGGACTGTCTGTCGGATTGTCTGACGAACTCAGTTGGCCAGACAATCCGCCCGTGTGTACGCGGCCTTAGTGTAAACTGTGTGCTGCTTTTACTAATGAAAGCAATGCTTTTTTTTGTTCACAAAAAAAGATAATCGGAACTCATACCATCACTGAAACAATCAAAGTGGTCATGATTTGTATCCCCTATTATGTCTCTCCTCCGTTTACAGGAAGCTACTACCATAGCCAAAGACAGCATTCAACAAAAAGAGGGGGTTACCTTTCAAGTACAGTCAAGGGTTAACCATACCCGAAAAGAAAAAGACAGCTACTATGGCTGTAGTGGACAAATATAGGGTAGTACTAATTCATTCAAACTTTTTATTAGTTAACAAAAACAGACCACACAAGTATAAAATCACATTGCCCTATGACTAAAATACATAATTTATGTGTGAATGGTTCCCCAGAATAAATATCTAAAGAAAACAGGCTTATTTCGTATAGCGTGGTTGACGGAGCAACCAATTAATTCATGTCAGGTGTTACCAATGGACTATCACCACTTGAACAAGTCACTTTTCTCTCCATCAAATCTTATTTAAATCTTCTGAAGTTCTAATATTCCAAGAGATATGTTATTTCATTAACCACTTAAGGACCGCCGTATTGCCATTCTACGTCATCAGAATGGCACAGGCAGGCACAAGCACGTAGATGTACGTGCCTACCTTCCAGCGGGTGGGGGGTCCGATCGGACCCCCTCCCACTGGCTACGGCGGTCCGTTTCCCTCCGGGAGCGATCCGTGATGAGGGGATGGCCGTTGGTTTCTGGCCACCCCCTCTCGATCACTTCTGGCCAATGACGAACTTCCTCCCACTGTGTATTGTTTACACAGGAAGGAGGAAGTGATGTCATTCTCCTCGGGGCGGTCTTTTTGACCGGACTACGAGGAGAAGACACAAAGTAAGTGCACCAAAACACTACACTGACACATAGGTACACGTAGGTACAAAAATCCCCCCCTCCCCCCCCCCCCCCCAGTCACAGTGTCACTGATTGCATTAATCATTTCTTTACTGATCAATGCATTCAGTGTCAGTTGTAAAAGTAAAAACTGTCAGGGCAGTTAGTGTTAGGTCCAGGGTAGCCCCCTATCACCCCCCAATAAAGATTTAACCCCCTGATTGCCCCTAGAGTTAACCCTTTCACCCCCTTTTGCCAGTGTCACTAAGCGATAATTTTTCTGATCGCTGCATCAGTGTCGTTAGTGTCGCTAGGTAGCTAGTTATTTTTTTAGGTTCACCGCCAGGTTTTTATATCGCTACGTACTCCGATATACTACCCAATAATGGTTTTAACATCCTGATTGCCCCTAGTTAACCCTTTCACCCCCTTTTGCCACTGTCACTAAGCGATCATTTTTCTGATCGCTGCATCAGTGTCGCTACTGTCGCTAGGTAGCTAGTTATTTTTTTAGGTTCACCGCCAGGTTTTTATAGCGCTAGGTACCCCGATATACTACCCAATAATGGTTTTAACATCCTGATTGCCCCTAGTTAACCCTTTCACCCCCTTTTGCCACTGTCACTAAGCGATCATTTTTCTGATCGCTGCATTAGTGTCGCTACTGTCGCTAGGTAGCTAGTTATTTTTTTAGGTTCACCGCCAGGTTTTTATAGCGCTAGGTACCCCGATATACTACCCAATAATGGTTTTAACATCCTGATTGCCCCTAGTTAACCCTTTCACCCCCTTTTGCCAGTGTCACTAAGCGATCATTTTTCTGATCGCTGCATCAGTGTCGCTAGTGTCGCTAGGTAGCTAGTTATTTTTTTAGGTTCACCGCCAGGTTTTTATAGCGCTAAGTACCCCGATATACTACCCAATAATGGTTTTAACATCCTGATTGCCCCTAGTTAACCCTTTCACCCCCTTTTGCCAGTGTCACTAAGCGATAATTTTTCTGATCGCTGCATCAGTGTCGTTAGTGTCGCTAGGTAGCTAGTTATTTTTTTAGGTTCACCGCCAGGTTTTTATATCGCTACGTACTCCGATATACTACCCAATAATGGTTTTAACATCCTGATTGCCCCTAGTTAACCCTTTCACCCCCTTTTGCCACTGTCACTAAGCGATCATTTTTCTGATCGCTGCATCAGTGTCGCTACTGTCGCTAGGTAGCTAGTTATTTTTTTAGGTTCACCGCCAGGTTTTTATAGCGCTAGGTACCCCGATATACTACCCAATAATGGTTTTAACATCCTGATTGCCCCTAGTTAACCCTTTCACCCCCTTTTGCCACTGTCACTAAGCGATCATTTTTCTGATCGCTGCATTAGTGTCGCTACTGTCGCTAGGTAGCTAGTTATTTTTTTAGGTTCACCGCCAGGTTTTTATAGCGCTAGGTACCCCGATATACTACCCAATAATGGTTTTAACATCCTGATTGCCCCTAGTTAACCCTTTCACCCCCTTTTGCCAGTGTCACTAAGCGATAATTTTTCTGATCGCTGCATCAGTGTCGCTAGTGTCGCTAGGTAGCTAGTTATTTGTTTAGGTTCACCGCCAGGTTTTTATAGCGCTAAGTACCCCGATATACTACCCAATAATGGTTTTAACATCCCGATTGCCCCTAGTTAACCCTTTCACCCCCTTTTGCCAGTGTCACTAAGCGATCATTTTTCTGATCGCTGCATCAGTGTCGCTACTGTCGCTAGGTAGCTAGTTATTTTTTTAGGTTCACCGCCAGGTTTTTATAGCGCTAGGTACCCCGATATACTACCCAATAATGGTTTTAACATCCTGATTGCCCCTAGTTAACCCTTTCACCCCCTTTTGCCAGTGTCACTAAGCGATCATTTTTCTGATCGCTGCATCAGTGTCGCTACTGTCGCTAGGTAGCTAGTTATTTTTTTAGGTTCACCGCCAGGTTTTTATAGCGCTAGGTACCCCGATATACTACCCAATAATGGTTTTAACCCCCTGATTGCCCCTAGTTAACCCTTTCACCAGCAATCACAGTATAAGTGTCACTGGTGACGCTGGTTAGCCAGTTAGTTATTTAGGTTCCCCGTCAGGTTTTTATATAGCGCCAGGGACCCCCATATACTACCTAATAAAAATTTGAACCCCCTGATTGCCCCTAGTTAACCCTTTCACCACTGATCACCGTATAAGTGTTACGGGTGACTCTGGTTAGTTTGCTTTTTATAGCATCAGGGCACCCACCATTTATTACCCAATAAAGGTTTAACCCCCTGATCACACGGCGGGTGATATCAATTAGGTTTTAGGGTCAGGGTCTGCGTCGCCCCAGGAAGCGCTAGGTTAGTGCCAGTACCGCTAACACCCACGCGCAAAGCATACACCTCCCGTAGTGGTATAGAATCTGAACAGATCAATATCTGATCTGATCAGATCTATACTAGCATCCCCAGCAGTTTAGGGTTCCAAAAAAACGCATTGTTAGCGGGATCAGCCCAGATACCTGCTAGCACCTGCGTTTTGCCCCTCTGCCCAGCCCACCCAAGTGCAGTATCGATCGATCACTGTCACTTACAAAACACTAAACACATAACTGCAGCGATCGCAGAGTCAGGCCTGATCCCTGCGATCGCTAACAGTTTTTTTGGTAGCATTTTATATTTAAATCCGGAAGGCAGTGCTTGGTTTTCGGGGTCCTGTACGTGGCTAGGCTCCCAAAAAGTCCCCCACATGTGGTATCCCCGTACTTAGGAGAAGCAGCAGAATTTATTTTGGGGTGTAATTTGACTTCTGCCCATAGCATGTGTGAGCAATATATCATTTAGTGACAACTTTGTGCAAAAAAAAAAGTTTGTAATATTCCCGCAACTTTTGGCAAAATATAAAATATTCCATGGACTCAACATGCCTCTCAGTAAATAGCTTGGGGTGTCTACTTTCCAAAATGGGGTAATTTTGGGGGGTTTTGTGCTATTTTGGCATTTTATGGCCTTCGAAACTGTGATAGGTAGTGAGGAGTTAAATCAAAAATTTGCACCCTTAGAAATCCTGAAGGTGGTGATTGGATTTCGGGGTGCCGTGCGCGACTAGACTCCCAAAAAGTCCCACACATGTGGTATCCCCATACTCGGGAGAAGTAGCGGAATATATTTTGGTGTGCAATTCCACATATAACCATGGCATGTGTGAGCAATATATCATTTAGTGACAACTTTTTGTAAAAAAAAATGTTTTATTTTTATTTTTTGTCATTATTCAATCCCTTGGGACAAAAAAAAAAAATATTCAATGGTCTCAACATGGCCCTCAGAAAATAGCTTGGGGTGTCTACTTTCCAAAATGGGGTCATTTGGGGGAATTTTGTGCCATCTTGGCATTTTATGGCCTTCAAAACTGTGATAGGTAGTGAGGAGTAAAAAAAAAAATGTATGCCCTTAGAAATCCTGAAGGCGGTGCTTGGATTTCGGGGTCCCGTACGCGGTTAGGCTCCCAAAAAGTCCCACACATGTGGTATCCCCGTACTCAGGAGAAGCAGCAGAATTTGGGGTGTCATTTCACATATGCCCATAGCATGTGTGAGCAATATATCATTTAGTGACAACTTTGTGCAAAAAAAAAAAAAGTTTGTAATATTCCCGCAACTTGTGGCAAAATATAAAATATTCCATGGACTCAACATGCCTCTCAGTAAATAGCTTGGGGTGTCTTCTTTCCAAAATGGGGTCATTTTGGGGGGTTTTGTGCTATTTTGGCATTTTATGGCCTTCGAAACTGTGGTAGGTAGTGAGGAGTTAAATCAAAAATTTGCACCCTTAGAAACCCTGAAGGTGGTGATTGGTTTTCGGGTGCTGTGCGCGACTAGACTCCCAAAAAGTCCCACACATGTGGTATCCCCATACTCGGGAGAAGTAGCGGAATATATTTTGGGGTGCAATTCCACATATAACCATGGCATGTGTGAGCAATAAATCATTTAGTGACAACTTTTTGTAAAAAAATTTTTTTTTTGTCATTATTCAATCCCTTAGGACAAAAAAAATAAATATTCAATGGGCTCAACATACCCATCAGCAATTTCCTTGGGGTGTCTACTTTCCAAAATGGGGTCATTTGGGGGGGGGGGGTTGTACTGCCCTGCCATTTTAGCACCTCAAGAAATGAGATCGGCAGTCATAAATTAAAAGCTGTGTAAATTCCAGAAAATGTACTCTAGTTTGTAGACGCTATAACTTTTGCGCAAACCAAAAAATGTACGCTTATTGACATTTTTTTTACTAAAGACATGTGGCTGAATACATTTTGCCCTCAATGTATGACTAAAATTTAGTTTATTCGATTTTTCTTATAACAAAAAGAAGAAAATATCTTTTTTTTTCAAAATTTTCACTCTTTTTCCATTTATATCGCAAACAAAAAAAAATCGCAGAGGCAATCAAATACCATCAAAAGCTCTATTTGTGGGAAGAAAAGGACGGAAATTTCGTTTGGGTGCAATATTGCATGACCGCGCAATTACCAGTTAAAGCAGCACAGTGCGAAATTGGAAAAAGACCTCTGGTCCTTAAGGTGTTTATTGGTCCGGAGCTGAAGTGGTTAAATATTTTGTAAACAATATGCAACAAAAAAATGTCAAGTTCAAATACTGATGGGAAAGAGATCTTTTTCCATTGAAAGAAGGGTTTTGTGGATGACGCGTTTCGCAACGGCACGTTCCAGTTGAAGCTACGCAAGATGCCATTGCGAAACGCGTCGACATAATCACGGACTACAGGCACCTAGAATGTTACCCCCAGCATGGAGAGTGGTTGCTTATGTCAGTGCTATGTAAAACTAATGGACACGGTAAAAACCATTTACAGCGATTCAGTGCTCTGCCGGACGCCTTAATGTCTGTGACTTTTGATATAGCAGAGGACACTACCACCTGAACGGAGATCCAGAAAAATGCTGATAGCCCACCAGTATTGTACTGAGATATCGGCTAAGTAAATTACATCAACATATGCCTGTATTCTGATTGATTGGATAGGCTGAACAGCACTGTGTTGGGCATTGTCCTGTCCTCTGGAAATCTGAATAAGAAATTAGGATGTTTAATCACGGTTGTTAACCTGGTAAACTGCCAGCAATCGATCAACGCTCTGTCAGAAAGTGGTAATGTAGTAAAGCTCTGTAAAACTGAATAGCTGTAAGAGAGATAAGATGGCTACAAGGCTATTTAAAACCACTGTTTCTACAGTCTGCTACTTTGTTTGGGACTGAGGACCTGTATTTTGATACAGGAGACATCCGTGGAAGCTTTCTGTGATTTAAAATCATCCACAAAACTCTTCTTTCAATGGAAAAAGATCTCTTTCCCATCAGTATTTGAACTTGACTTTTTTTGTTGCATATTGTTTACAAAATATTTAATGAAATAACATATCTCTTGGAATATTAGAACTTCAGAAGATTTAAATAAGATTTGATGGAGAGAAAAGTGACTTGTTCAAGTGGTGATAGTCCATTGGTAACACCTGACATGAATTAATTGGTTGCTCCATCAACCACGCTATACGAAATAAGCCTGTTTTCTTTAGATATTTATTTTGGGGAACCACTCACACACTGAGCTCTTTGGTATAGTATAAATTATTTAAGTCTGGTAATAAGGAAGATTGTTCCCATAAAGGAGCTCAATGTGTGAGTGATCTGAGTGGCGCCTTGTCCATTTTGTTTGTCTTATATGTGAGTCTTTTTGTTTAAATGTATCTAGATCATTGGTTGTAGGACGCACTAAGGGTACACGTGTTGGACTTTTTGGTGTGTCGCTATCCGAGGTCCAGCAGGGTCGGATGAATTTTAGTCATAGGGAAATGTGATTTTATACTTATGTGGTCTGTTTTTGTTAACTAATAAAAAGTTTGAACTAATTAGTACTACCCTATATTTGTCCACTGCAGCCATAGTAGCTGTCTTTTTCTTTTCGGGTATGGTTAACCCTTGACTGTGCTTGAAAGGTAACCCCCTCTTTTTGTTGTTGTTTTTTTTTGTTCCCCTCCTTTCTAGGGAAAGAAAATCCATATTTTCCTTGCTAACAGAACAGAACTCTGCCCTGTGTGGCTTCAAGATATGGTGGGTGCTGGCGGTCATCCATTGGCCAGCACCAGGGGCGTTGCATCCATAAAGGGCGTTGGAGCGCCGCCCCCCTCTCCTGCTCCACTCTAATCACCATAGACAAATTCATGCATTGCATGAATCTATCTATGATCGTTGCTGACACCACCTATTCAGGTGCCCGGCCCATTTTTGTGTACCGGGCATCTGAATTACACCAGTGGGGATGTTTTGCTCTAATAGGCGCCCAAAAATGTGAGAAGCGGGCGCAACGCTGTGCATTCGCTTCTCACTCAGCTGTATCTCAGCCAGTCAGGTTGCCAGGTCTGTGTTACCTGTCACCTGATTGGCTGAAATGACAGGCGCTATGATTGGACGCCTATCGGGTGGCCAATCATAGTTGAGGTCGAGAGGAGAAGCAGGCGGGAGAAGACATTGGGGTCGGGGAAGAAATGGAGGACACTGCTCGCCACCTGCAACGTCACCTGCTGCCCACCTGAGACAAGGTAAGTGACATGCAGGCGGCGGGGGGCACAGTGGCAGCACTTGGGGCACAGTGGCAACATTTGGGGCACAGTGGCAGCACTTGGTGCACAGTGGCAGCATTTGGGGCACAGTGGCAGCATTTAATGGGCACAGTGGCAACATTTGGGGCACAGTGACAGCGTTTTATGGACAAAGTGGCTGCGTTTGTTGGGCAAAGTGGCTGCGTTTGATGGGCACAATGGCTGCGAATGATGGGCACAGTGGCTGCATTTCATAGGCAAAGTGTCAGCGTTTGACGGCACAGTGGCAGCGTTTGATGGCACAGTGGCTGTGCTTGGTACAGTGGCTGCATTGATGGGCACAGTGAGGCTGCAATTGATGTTTTTTTTTTATTACTACTCCAAATACAATAATATTACTATACATTCTATAGTGTAAAACTTCAGTCTTCAATAAACACACAAACACCAGGAAGATGAAACTGCTGTAAATGTTGGGTGAAAGTCACTTTTACTGCTTTATATTATACCCCTAATGCCGCGTACACACGTAGGACTTTCCAAACGAGCTACCTGCCCACACACGGTACTTTTGCGGCGGACTAAGTACGGCGTAGTAAATCCGCTGGACTATCCGCCGTACTTTTGAAATGAACGGACTCGCCCACACACACGGAGGAAAGTCCGCTCATTTTGAGAGTGGCTCAAAATGAGCAGACTCAGCGGCGACAGCGGCAACAGAAGACCAAGCTACGGCTTGTAAAAGAGCTAGAAGAAGGCGCGGTGGCCCAGCAAGAAGAACCGAAGAGGGGGACAAGGCCCCCAAAGTCGGAAGAAGAGGGTGGCGGTGAAGAAGAAAGCCAGGCTCCTCCGCTAGTAAAAAACGAGCAGAAGATAGAGGAGGAGTCCGGCGAGAAGACCCCCGAAGACGGAAGAAGGCCCAGTGCAATAAGACGGAAGAGCTGTGCAATAAACTATTTTAACCCTTGTGTGTTTTATTTTTTACTTTTTTTCACAGGTGAATGGGTAGGGGTACATTGTACTCCATACTCATTCACATAGGGTGGGGGGCCGGGATCCGAGGGCCCCCTTATTAAAGGGGGCTCACGGATTCCGATAAGCCCCCCGCCCGCAGACCCCGACAACCAACCGCCAGGGTTGTCGGAAAGAGGCTCTTGTCCTCAACAACATGGGGACAAGGTGTTTTTGGGTGGGGGGGCCGCGCAGCCCCCCCTTCCCCAAGGCACCCCCCATGTTGAGGTACAGCTCAGGAGGGGGGGGTCGCTCGCTCGTCCCCACCCCCTTTCCTGGCTGGCCGGGTAGTGTGCTTGGATAAGGGTCTGATATGGACCTGGGGGGGACCCCCACGCAGTTTTTTCGGTGTAGGGATTCCCCTTTAAGTCCATACCAGGTGACGGGGCCAGCGACGCCTCCTTTGCTGGCCCTGGCTCCCTGGAACCACGATCAAAATGAGCGGACTTCTCTCCGAGCGGGAAAAGTCCGTTAATTTCAAAAGTATGGCGAACTGGCACACACACGGCTGTACTGTCTGCCGAAATGCGAGTCCGGCGGACAGATTGGTGTGCAAAACTACTTTCTTAGTCCGCCGGACTTTCGGGTAAAAACACACGGGCGGATTGTCCGGCGGACTTGAGTGCACCAGACTTTTCCACTGGATTGTTTGATCATGTGTACGCGGCATAAGAGTTTGTTTATATGCATTCAGAATTTATGATAGACCCAGCCAGGACAGGGGCTTTTGGAGGGGACTGCAGGGTGGCCTCTTGCATACTGACTATGTGCCCTGGCTTTTAAGGGAACACTATTCTTTGGAAGGTGTATGCCTGGGGGATCCGTGGTGTGGTCTTGTTACTGATTCAAGTTCATGTCTCCCCAAAACACACAGACTCTGAGAACTGAAGGTTCCAAATACATATTTGGGGCCTCTATGCCTCAAACCAGCAAGGACTGTAGATGTTAATGTAATCAGCTCAAACCACTGGGGTTGTCTGCCATAATGTGTTTATTGTAAGTAGGTCTCTCCCATTGTGTGCCTCCATATTCCTCCCATTGTTAATTAGATCCCCTATTGTTTCTGTCCGTCTTCTCATCTATCTGTTTATACAGGCATACCCCACTTTTAAGTGCACAATGGGGTTTATTTACTAAATCTTCAAAAGCAAAATCAGGCTCACTTCTGCATAGAAATCAATGAGCTTTCATGCTTTATTACAAAAGCTTAATTGAATAAGCTGGGGTTAGAAGCTCATTGGTTTCTATGCAGAAGTGAGCCTGATTTTGCACTTTTCAGCTTTAGTAAATAAACCCCATTGTGTACTTAAAAGTGGAGTATGCCTGTACTTGTAATAATGTGTATTGTACAGTACTTTGTATTCAAGGTTGTATGTGCCGAATGTTCTGGTCACCTAGGCTGGTTTAAGGGCCTAGATAATTAGTTCATGTTAATTATATCCCTGTCAGCTAGATGTGGATTAGCATATAGTATATGTTGGTTGAACATTAGTTATGTTAATTATATTCCTGTATACAGTTTCCTTTGCAAACGATAATGTGATCAAGCTTCTATCTGATTTTGTGTGGTATATAAATTCTCTGTGAGTTTTCAGTAAACATTTTATGTTTTTCACCATCCTACACTGCGTCCCGACTAATGACTGGGTGGGGTGCAGAATCTTGTAGTGTTCTGTTACCGGGCAAAACTTATACGATGGACATACTCCTCTTGAGTACCGGGGTCTGTCACATACATAGACTATTTTATTATGTCCTGCCCCGCCCATAGTCACATGACATCCGCAGGAGGGATTTCCCATCCTGGGCGGGCATCATATGAGGTCCTAGGGGGCGCATGTGCTGCCACGTCACTCAGGAGCCGGTGCGTGATGTCCGCCAGGCAACCGCAATTGCCGGTTACAGAGCCAAGACGTGGATCTGTGTGTGTAAACACACAGATCCACGTCCTGTCAGGGGAGAGGAGACCGATCGTGTGTTCCCAGTACAGAGGAACACTACTCAGTCTTCTCCCCTTGTGAGTTCCCTCCCCCTACAGAATCCCTTCCTAGGTAACACATTTAACCCCTTGATTGCCACCTAGTGTTAACCCCTTCCCTGCCAGTGACATTCATACAGTAATCAGTGCATTTTTATAGCACTGATCGCTGTATAAACGTGAATGGTCCCAAAATAGTGTCAAAAGTTTCCGATGTGTCCGCCGCAATGTCACAGTCACAATAAAAATCACAGATCGCCGCCATTACTATAAAAAAAATAATAAAAATGCCATAAATCTATTCCCTATTTTGTAGATGCTATAACTTTTGTGCAAACCAATCAATATACGCTTATTGCGTTTTTTTTTCCAAAAATATTTAGAAGAATAAATATCGGCCTAAACTTATTTTTTTAAATTGTGATATTTATTATAGCAAAAAGTAAAAAATATTGTGTTTTTTTTTCAAACTTGTCACTCTTCTTTTGTTTTTTGCGCAAAAAATAAAAACCGCAAAGGTGATCAAATAACACCAAAAGAAAGCTCTATTTGTGGGGAAGAAAATTATAAAAATTTAATTTGGGTACAGTGTTGCATGACCGCGCAATTGTGATTCAAAATGCGACAACACTGAAAACTGAAAATTGGCCTGGGCAGGAAGGGGGTGAAAATGCCCTGTATTGAAGTGGTTAAATGGTTAAATGGGCATGCCAATAGAGCTTGGGACCATGTAAACAAATGGGCTCATTTACTAAAGGGTTTAACGGATATAGGGTGAGCGAGCCCTAAGGCTCTGTTTAGATGTGTCGCTAACATTGCCACAACACTGAAAAGTGATCCGTGGTGGATCACTTTTCTGAAGCACTTGACAGATGGTGAGGAGGTGATATGTCACCTTTCTATCTATTTTATGTGTGTGCATTACACATGTTAATTTAAATGGGTAGTGTTCCTTGACGTATGCAATAGGGGGTATATTTTTTTGCAGGGGCCAAAAACATTGCAGCTGTGGCATGCATGCACCCCTGGTTAAATTTATTTTGCAGCTTGGGGGTGGGAGGAGGGGTTGGTAAAAACATGGCTCAAATGCCAGTTTTTATTGCCCACCCAACTGCAAGTGTAGAGAAGCCCTAAAAGATTTGAGAATCTTCACTCAAATGAAGCCCCATACACACTATCAGTTTTTCTGCTTGTTTTTTCCTTCAGATTTACCAAAACCATATAATATGAGGTCAAACCTTAGGAGTTTTCATTTGTAAGTAATCAGGCAGACCCTTGCACTACATGGTTTTGGTAAACCTGAAGGAAGAACTCAGCAGAAAAACTGATAGTGTGTATGGGGCTTAATTGCGTGAATATCCACTTCAATTGTCCAATTAGGTGAAATGCATCTGCACAAGTTTGGGTATTCGAAGTAAACAGTAAAAATAATTTCAATGTTCAAACAATTTTTGGAGTGAAGATTTCAAGTTCCTCGCTCACATGGGTGACTCCTCGCTCACATGGGTGTCTTGCTCAAACAACTGTTTTCTATGTGTGCTCCTTCCACCATACAGGTGCATTTCAGAAAAATGCAACATGTCTGTAGTTTCACGCAACTCAAGAAACAACAGTGCGTTACAGCTAACAACAGTGCGCCACAATGCATTGCTGTACATATAGGTGAATGGAGTGTTTGGCAATATTAGCTGACTGAAAAGATTTCCCAGCCAAGGTGGGATACTGCCCCCCACTAGGGCGTATAATGCATTGAGTGAGGGTGGTATGATATTCAGGGGTGGGGGTATGCAGTAACTTCCCTGACCCACCCTCTATACCGTATACTGTATTTGCCCCTGATCTTAATGAAATGATACAAGATGCATGTTAATGTAAGTATCACGTTTAAGGTTAAGTTAAGGGTAAAGTCTGGACTAGTACAAAGGAGAGAGTTAGAATCGGGCTAGGGTTTAGCTTATGGTTCAGACAACAGTAAGCACGAAAAATTACCTTTGGACAGAGGGTTATACAGACCATACATGCTACAATTCTTAAGAGATTAGTTGTGCAATCAATTGCTAATTGATTTAGACAGATCATTAGACCATTTGAAACTTGGATCATCAACATATGAAGGTTTTCAATGTTCAAATGGTTTTGATCAGAATACTAACATTTATGGGTAAAGTTGATCCAGGGAATATCCGATTGACTCGCAGGGTATCAGGAAGGAATTTGTTCCCCTGCTGGATCTAATTGGTTCATGCTTTTTTTTTTTTTTGCCTTCCTCTGGATCAACTGTGGGTATGGGATTGTGTATATAGGATTGTAAGAAAAAAGCTTGTTTAGCTCGGCTTCTCCTATGGATCACAGGAGTGCAATTCGTTTTGCACCCACGTGACCCATTTTCAGCAGAGAGCGGACTGAAGTCTATGGGATTATGTAAACAGGATTGTATGCCCAATTAGCCATTTTCCCTCTTTGGTGTCATGTAACTCGTTAGTGTTATTATTTAACTATTATTATTATTTTCCAACACTGCCTTAATCCTTTTAGGCATGGAGTTCACCAGAGCTTCACAGGTTGCCACTGGAGCTTTTCACTTTTACCCTAAGCTTTTTTTATCAAGGAGGTGTGTTTGGGGTCGTTATCATCTTTGAATACTGCCCTGCAGCCCAGTGTCCGAAGGGAGGGGATCATGCTCTGCTTCAGTATGTGACAGTACATTTTGGCATTCATGGTTCCCTCAATGAACTGTAGCTCTCCAGTGCCGACAGCACTCATGCAGCCCCAGACCATGACACTCCCACCACCATGCTTGACTGTAAGCAAGACACACTTGTCTTTGTACTCTTCACCTGGTTATCGCCACAAACGCTTGACACCATCTGAACCAAATACGTTTTCTTGGTCTCATCAGACCACAGGACATAGCTCCAGTAATCCATGTCCTTAGTCTGCTTGTCTTCAGCAAACTGTTTGCGAGCTTTCTTGTGCATCATCTTTAGAAGAGGCTTCATTCTGGGACGACAGCCATGCAGACCAATTTTATGTAACGTGTGGCGTATGGTCTGAGCACTGACAGGCCGACCCCCCACCCCTTCAACCTCTGCAGCAATGCTGGCAGCACTCATACCTCTATTTCCCAAAGACAACCTCTGGATATGATGCTGAGCACGTGCACTCAACCTCTTTGGTTGACCATGCCAAGGCCTGTTCTGAGTGGAACCTGCCCTTTTAAACCACTGTATGGTCTTGGCCACCGTGCTGCAGCTCAGTTTCAGGGTCTTGGCAATCTTCTTATAGCCTAGGCCATCTTTATGTAGAGCAACAATTCTTTTTTTTCAGATCCTCAGAGAGTTCTTTGCCATGAGGTGCCATGTTGAACTTCCAGTGACCAGCATGAGAGAGTGAGAGCAATAATACCAAATTTAACACACATGCTCCCCATTCACACCTGAGACCCTGTAACCCTAACGAGTCACATGACACCAGGGAGGGAAAATGGCTAATTGGGCTAAATTTTGACATTTTCACTTCGGAGTGTACTCACTTTTGTTGCCAGCGGTTTAACATTAATGGCTGTGTGCTGAGTTATTTTTGAGGGGACAGCTGTACACTCAATACTTTACATTGTAGGAAAGTGTAATTTCTTCAGTGTTGTCACATGAAAAGATATAACAAAATATTTACAAAAATGCGAGGTGTGTGCTCAATTTTGTGAGATACTGTATATCTTCACTGTAAAGCACAAGGAAGTTCTCCTATGTCATGGACATTTGGTCCCTCTGTACATATCTCCTCTCCCAACAGAAAGAGGAGCGGAGAGCTCCACTCACGGAAATGCAGTCTTAATTGGATTTAAAGCTCGCAGAAAGAGTAGATGTCCAGTAACTTTGAACTACCATGTGATTGAACTCCTGTTCATACATCAAAAATCTGATCATAATTTGCGCCTAGTTCATAGCTAATTTGGTACAGTAACTGAGAGGTTATCAACAGATGGGTTCTGGTCTGCCACGGGCAGTTGTTTAAATGCAGGGTCTGCGAATGCCAATAAGGCAATATCTGAGGTGGGAGAGACTGAGAGCGATCCACATATGTGCTCTTTCCAGTGTGCCCAGGTGGAACCAAAACTTCTTCAGGTGTCCCTGCAGGTGGCAAGCCACTCTTCTGCCTCCCTAATCTTTTTCACCTTCCCAAGCCACTCCGTTTCACTCGGAACTGTGTTTATAGCTGGAAAGAAGCGGAATATGGAGGAGAAAGTATTAGAAGAATTGGGAAGGTCTATCCTGAGTCCATCCAACATATGTTTACGAACCATTACCCAAAAGGGTTGGACAGTCCCACCATATGTGGAGGAACGTTCCCCTCTGTCCACAGCCCCTCCAACACAAATCAGAAATCGAGGGGTAGATTTTAGCAAGAGTCGTGGGCAAATGGTACCACCTAGAAGATAGCATGTAGTTATTTTCCTGTGCCTTGGACTCCACTGAGCTAGAATGTGTCAGATGGTACAAATGCTGCAGTTGTTACATAATTACATAGTAGGTGAGGTTGAAAAAAGACACAAGTCCATCAAGTCCAACCTATGTGTGTGATTATATGCCAGTATTACATTGTATATCCTTGTATGTTGTGGTCGTTCAGGTGCTTATCTAATAGTTTTTTGAAACTGAGACCACAGCCTGTGGAGGGGAATTACACATCCTTGCCGCTCTTACAGTAAATAACCCTCTACGTAGTTTAAGGTTAAACCTCTTTTTTTCTAATTTTAATGAGTGGCCATGTGTCTTGTTTAACTCCCTTCTGTAAAAAAGTTTTATCCCTACTGTGGGGTCACCAGTACGGTATTTGTAAATTTAAATCATATACCGTATCAAGCGAGAGAATAAGTTTAGTGCCCGCAACATTTCTTCATAACTAATATCCTCCAGTCCCTTTATTAGCTTTGTTGCCCTTCTTTATACTAGCTCCATTTCCAGTATATCCTTCCTGAAGACTGATGCCCAGAACTGGACAGCATACTCCAGGTGTGGCTGGACCAGAATCTTGTAGAGTGGGAGAATTATAGCTTTATCCCTGGAGTTAATCTGTTTTTTTAATGCATGCCAATATTACGTTTGCTTTGTTAGCAGCAGCTTGGCATTGCATGCCATTGCTGAGCCTATCATCTACTAGGCTCCCAGGCCCCTTTACATCCTAGATTCCCCCAGAGGTTCTCCCCCCCAGTGTATAGATTACATTCATATTTTTGCCACCCAAATGCATTATTTGACATTTTTCTACATTAAACCTCATTTGCCATGTAGGTGCTCACCCCATTAATTTGTTCAGATCTTCTTGGAAGGTTTCCACATCCTGCGGAGAAGTTATTGCCCTGCTTAGCTTAGTATGGTCCGCAAATACAGAGATTGAACTGTTTACTCCATCCTCCAGGCCATTTATGAACAAATTAAATAGAATTGGTCCCAGCACAGAACCCTGTGAGACCCCACTACCCACCCCTGACCATTCCGAGTATTGCCCATTTATCACCACCCTCTGAACTCGCCCTTGTAGCCAGTTTTCAATCCATGTACTCACCCTATGATCCATGCCAATGGAGCTTATTTTGTACAGTAAACATTTATGGGGAACTGTGTCAAATGCTTTTGAAAAATCAAGATTGGAAGCTCTCACTGAAGATCATGCTCCCATTCTCTAATGAAATATGGTTTAGAAATCGACTTGGCTGCATCTAATAATTGAATAAAATATTTTGTATAACCACAGAGTGGTACTTAGGATACTGTTAAAGAACTCTGTGCCACGTCCTATAATTTGAGACAAAAAATTGGAATGGAGGGCTTGGACTTTGTAGGCACAACCACATGGGGTATTTGATATGTAAAAAAATGTTGTTTATTAAAGCGGGAGTCCACCGGGACTCCGCGTTTTTTTTTTTTTTGTAAAAGCCAGCATCTACAAATACTGCAACTGCTGACTTTTAAAATAGTGACACTTACCTGTCCAGCGCGCCCGCGATGTCGGCACCCGAAGCCGATCGCTAGGTCTTCTGTCGGGTCCTGCCGTCGCCATCTTGGGTATGGAAATCAGGAAATGGAGCCTTTCGGCTTCATTTCCCGGTTCCCTACTGCGCATGCGCGAATTGCGCTGCGCAATAAGGACGCTCCCCGCTGCCTCTGGGAGCTGTGTGTTTCCCAGCAGGCAGCGGGGCACTTGCGGGAAGGGGCGGGCACTTGCGGAAAGGGGCGTAAGTTATGCCCCTTTCCGCAGAGAGCTGTCCCGGAAGTGGGTGCAGTTACCTGGATTATCCAGGTAACTGCACCCCCCTCCCCCCTGAAAGGTGCCGATTGTGGCACCGGAGGGGGGGAGGGTTCCGATAAGCGGAAGGTCCACTTTAGGGTGGACCTCCGCTTTAAACATAGAAAATACATTTAAAACACTATATCAGCAATATAGAAAGTCAATGTAACAAGATTTAACAATATACTGTACATAGCCGTAGGAAATAGCTTAATTGGCTTGGAGGTGAAAAAACACTCATTAAATAGTGAGTTTGTTGAATTCAAAAATTAGGCTTTGCAGCAGATTCAGGTGGTAATAATATCCTGGGCTGTTACGCGCCTTGCGCTTCTTCAGGAGCATCAATAAGACTTAATGTATTTGACGATATAAGCAAAAAAACTAATATGGATAGTGAACACTTAATGACTAAACATGGAGATAGTGTTAGACAGGTGATCAATGATTAATTGGTGATCATGTGAGCCAGAGGATCCTGAACAGCCCATAAGTGTTCAAACTCCATAAGAATGGATCTAATCTGCGATACACGATGTGTCAAGGCAACAAAGTCCGCCAGCTGGCAGTTCTCCAGAAATCAAAAGGGAAATTCCCGTATCATTCCCTGAGGGTAACAAATGGGACTATGGTATGGCCCTCCACAAAACGTGTCAGGCTGACTATACCGTCCCTCGCCCAAGTTCCAAAAGAGGACAACCGCTCCCCTGGGGTAAACCAAGGGAATCCCCCTATTGGGGCCAGCGACGGAGATGTTGGGGGAGCTAAAGCCAAGGAACTACTGAGTCTGTCCCAGACGTTCAAATAATGGGTAGTCAACAGGGACACTCAATCAGAGAGACGTCTGTTCATCAATGGAACCCAGGGAGCATACGACAGATTGCGGCCTGCAATGTTTTTTTTCCAGTGAAACCCATAATTTAGAAGAAACATTACATTTCCAGTCAAGTATACGTTGCACAGCTATCGCTTAATAATATTGGAGAACATTAGGCAGACCCAAGCCCAAGTTTTCGCCTGGATCGCTGCAGCAATTCCATGGCTAATCGTGGTCTCTTGCATAAACATATGAAAACATCATAGCCATAGTAAGTATACAACCCTATCTGGCTGCCTTGGCAGCTTAAAGAGGAGCTCCAGTCTCCCCATAAACATTTGAAAGTCAGCAGCTACAAATACTGTAGCTGTTGACGTTTAATATAAGGACACTTACCTGTCCAGGGAACCCAGCGAAGTCCGCACATGAGCCAGTCCGCACAACTGGCTTCAGGGGCATCTTAGGTAAGGGAAACCATCAGCTGCAGGTAAGTATTCCAGCTGAACACAGTGTCCCCAAATAATTCCTACTGCACTGCGCTTTGTGAATGGAACTGCAGTCTTCTGAGACCTGTGTGTATCTCAGAAGGCTGTGAGGGATAAAGGAGAGGCCGAACATCCTCTGTGAAAACCAGGTATCCCCCCCAGAAAAAGTGCCAAATGTAGCAATGGAGGGGGAAAGGATGCAAACAAGTAGGGGCTGCCTGTTTTTATTACCCCCAAACTGCATATTTAAACCTAGCCTTACAATTGTAGAAAGGGTATGAGCGTTTCCTCTCTCCATTCCCAGCCTGCTGATAGGACAGCAGTCTAACAAAGTACAATTGCATGTAGTGCCCCTTACTAGCCCACAGTCCACCCCTCCATCTACCAGTCTGAGTGCCCCTGTATAGGAGATTGCAAGAGAACAATATCAAATTCAAAGTCAAATTCAGGTACTGAGATGGCTTTCATTAAAAAAAATATTTAATGATTTATTAATAAATACATAGCTGCATTCATTTGTGTCTTTTTTTATTTCCCAGATATTCATTAACCAATAAAATGTCAATAAAACACACTGAAGATTTCTGTATATAATAGATCAACTTTTATTTTAGTGGTTACATCAGACAGATTTTCATCATGGCAAGGAATGATCTAATTGGAAAAAGGGCATTATATTTTAATTATGACTCAATAATTGTTCTTAATGAAGTTGACAAATTTACTTTTATGAGCCATATTTCACCCACAGACAATTAGCTTCAACTTAAAAAGTTTCAGTCTTTTGCTACAGCCGGATTTTTTAATTAGAAAGGAGCTGGTGAGATGTGATGCAAATAGCACAATCTTCGGCTTTCACTCCTAATCTCCCACTTTTTATAGCAAAAAAGTCCATTACCTGGGCTATTAACATGTGGCTTCTAAGATTCACACATCTAACACAAAGTGAATGTTTGTAAATGGATTCGTTTAATTAACCAGATACATTTCTAATGTACAAAAATGAAGCTATTTTGCCAGTTTCTTGTTTAAATGTTACTGATTTTCCTTAATATATATATTATAGCATGAATTTCTTTTCTGCAATATTTCCACATTATACTGATATGATAATTTCCCAGTAAATTAGACTATTAAAAAAAATCTATATTCACAGCATACACTTTTATATTATAACATCAGAACTGTAATAGAAATACAAATTACAGTTATTTTTGACAATTCAATATAAACTTACTTGAAAACTCTCCTTTGATGTTGTGAGTGCTATCTATCTGCTGGCCATCTCTTTTATTTAGTTTATTTATTTAGTTTGATATAGAATGTGAAAAGGTTAGAGCCACTGTCAGGATGTTTTTGCTGTCAGTGTTTCTTCTGGGTAGATTTAGCATTTCTATTTTTTCTGACGGCTATTGTCTTTCATCATATTCCATCCAAGTAATGGGAAATGCCAAATTTTTAGCCATCACATGAACCAAAAGTGAAGGTAAGTCATTCAATTGGAACATCTTAACCACATCTTAACCAGTTACTTAACCACTTCCTGCCTGGGCTATAGCCAAAAGACAGCTACAGCACAGGCCTAATTTGCCAGGAGTGAGTATATAGATGTCCTCTCGTGATTGTGCTTTGGACTCAGCTGATCAGAGATCGGGGCGAAGGACCAATCACCAGGTGATCAGCTGTGTTCAATGACAGCTGATTATGGAAATAAACACAAACTGGTTATCAGCTGACAGCGTGAGAAGAGAAAAGGAGAGCCAAACTGGCTTGGGTTGAAGGGACATTGACGCTGATTTTCAGTGCAGTTCCAACAGTGCCTACCAGTACTGCCAATCAGTGCCACCTACCAGTGCATGTTAATTTTGCCTACCAGTGTCCATCAGTTCTGCCTTTCAGTGCCCATCAGTGCTGCCTATCAGTGCTGCCTCCTTATCAGTGCCAATTATCAGTGTCCATCAGTGCCACCTATCAGTGCCCATCAATGCCACCTATCAGTGCTCATCAGTGCCGCCTCATCAGCCCACATCAGTGAAGGAGAAAAATTACCTGTTTGCAAAATTGTATAACAAACTTTAAAAAATGGGTTCTTCTTTCAAAATTTTCTGTATTTTTTCATTTGTCCAGCAAAAAAGTAAAAAACCCAGTGGTGATTAAATAGCACAAAAAGAAAGCTCTATATGTGTGGAAAAAAAAAATTCATTTGGGTTACAGTGTATGACCGTGCAATTGTCATTCAAAGTGCGATAGCGCTGAAAGCTGAAAATTGGCCTGGGCAGGAAGTTGCCATGCACTAATAGATTTTTGATAGATTCGTACTAAAACTCATACAAAACAATTGCACAAAACTTCTCAGCATATTTTATGACTTAATGTATCTCGAAAGCACTTTAAAAATTTACCAGATGATTTGGAAATAAATGGACTTCCCTGATCCAATACCACATACACTGTTAAAAATTTGTTCATTCAATAAAAAAATTTCATCCCGCTTTTCCAGTTTTCTTGTCACTGCAGTTAAAAAAGGAGAGCCAATTTGACCCCACTGATAATTATAAAATAGAATGAACGAAAAATGTCGAAATTCTGCTAGTGTATGGCCAGCTTTACTTCCTGCTGTGATTCTGGGACAAAGCAATTCGGCGATGCATCGCTTTAACTGACAATTGCGCAGTCATGGGACGTGACTCCCAAATAAAAAGTCTGGTCGTGTGTACGCGGCATTAGTGAACACTGATCTCTGCTCCAATCACAGGGAGCAGAGATCAGTGTCACTTGCTGTTAAGCAGAATGGTTAGATGCTGTTTACTTCCGCATCTCCACATTCAGCCTCCCCGTGAGATGATCACGGGTATCCCCGCAGCGATCGAGTCCGCGAGACCCGAGTCTGGACTCACGGGGCCCCGACCGGCATGTGCGCGTGCCACTGCCGGCGAGCACACAATGGCACTGCGGCAATTTTAAATGGACGTACCGGTATACCAATTTGCCTGTCCGTGCCATTTTGCCGACATACATCATTAGGGATGAGCCGAACACCCCCCTGTTCGGTTCGCACCAGAACCTGCGAACAGACCTAAACTTCGTGTGAACTTTAGAACCCTATTAAAGTCTATGGGACTCGAACGTTCACAATCTAAAGTGCTCATTTTAAAGGGTAATATGCAAGTTACTGTCCTAAAAAGTGTTTGGGGACCCGGGTCCTGCCCCAGGGGACATGGATCAATGCAAAAAAAAGTTTTAAAAACGGCCGTTTTTTCAGGAGCAGTGATTTTAATAATGATTAAAGTGAAACAATAAAAGTGTAATATTCCTTTAAATTTCGTAGCTGGGGGGTATCTATAGTATGCCTGTGAAGGGGCGCATGTTTCTGGTGCTTAGAACTGTCGCTGCACAAAGTGTAATTTGTGCAGGAAAAAAGTCTTTTAAAATCACTTGCGGCTAAATTGTCGGGTCTCCGTAATACAGAGAACACTCAATGAGTGTTCTCTGTATTAGCCGACAATTCATTCATTCATTGATTAAAAAAAAAAAAAAAAAAGCGTGGGGGTTCCCCTAAATTCAATTACCAGGCCCTTCAGGTCTGACATGGATATTAAGGGGAACCCCGTGTCAAATTAAAAAAAAAAATTGACGTGGGGGTCCCCCCAAATATCCATACCAGACCCTTCAGGTCTGATATGGATATTAAGGGGAACCCCGCATCAAATTTTTAAAAAAAATTGACGTGGGGGTCCCCCTAAAAATCCATATCAGACCCTTTATCCGACTGACGTTTCTTATATTGGGAGGGCGGGGCCACCCGTCACCTGACCCCGCCCCTCTGACGCTGCAGAGGGAAGCCAGGGGTTCCCCAGTGACGTGTGGGTGACCCCGCCCCCTCTGATGTAACGCAGGTTTCCGTTACATCAGAGGGGGCGGGGTCACCCACACGTCACTGGGGAACCCCTGGCTTCCCTCTCCAGCGTCAGAGGGGCGGGGTCAGGTGACGGGTGGCCCCGCCCTCCCAATATAAGAAACGTCAGCGCTGTGCTCTCTGCAGTGTCTCCGGAGAGGAGACAGAAGAAGGATGTATGGACAGCGCTGGACTGAGAGATTCCCCCGTCGCTGGATATGATCATCCATCGCTGGACCCCGGAGATCCGTCGCTGGATAGCAAGAGTGGATTAGCACCGCTGGAATCTTTTTTTTTTTTTTTTTTTTTTTTTCATTTTTAATAAAGGAATTTTTCAAAAGTGTGTTTGTCTTATTTAACCATTTTGACACTTTCTTTGTGAAATGGTAGGGGTACTTTTGTACCCCCTTACCATTTCAAACAGGGGGGGGGGCGGGATCTGGGGGTCCCCTTGTTAAAGGGGGCTTCCAGATTCTGATAAGCCCCCCGCCCGCAGACCCTCACAACCAACGGCCAGGGTTGTGAGGATGAGGCCCTTGTCCTTATCAACATGGGGACAAGGTGCTTTGAGGGGTCACAGACCCCCAAAGCATCCTCCCAATGTTGAGGGTATGTGGCCTGGTACGGTTCAGGAGGGTGGGGGGGCCGCTCTCTCGTCCCCCCCTCTTTTCCTGTGGCCTGCCAGGTTGCGTGCTCGGATAAAGGGTCTGATATGGATTTTTAGGGGGACCCCCACGTCAATTTTTTTTAAAAATTTGATGCGGGGTTCCCCTTAATATCCATATCAGACCTGAAGGGTCTGGTATGGATATTTAGGGGGACCCCCACGTCAATTTTTTTTTAAAATTTGACAGGGGTTCCCCTTAATATCCATGTCAGACCTGAAGGGCCTGGTAATTGAATTTAGGGGAACCCCCACGCTTTTTTTTTTTTTTTTTAATCAATGAATGAATGAATTGTCGGCTAATACAGAGAACACTCATTGAGTGTTCTCTGTATTACGGAGACCCGACAATTTAGCCGCAAGTGATTTTAAAGGACTTTTTTTCCTGCACAAATGACACTTTGTGCAGCGACAGTTCTAAGCACCAGAAACATGCGCCCCTTCACAGGCATACTATAGATACCCTCCAGCTATGAAATTTAAAGGAATATTACACTTTTATTGTTTCACTTTAATCATTATTAAAATCACTGCTCCTGAAAAAACGTCAGTTTTTAAAACTTTTTTTTGCATTGATCCATGTCCCCTGGGGCAGGACCCGGGTCCCCAAACACTTTTTAGGACAGTAATCTGCATATTACCCTTTAAAATGAGCACTTTAGATTTCTCCCATAGACTTGTATAGGGTGTTCCGGCTTTTCGAATTTGCTGCGAACAGCCCAAATTGTTCACTGTTCGCTGAACAGGCGAACAGGCAATGTTCGAGTAGAACATGAGTTCGACTCGAACTCGAAGCTCATCCCTATACATCATCATGCACGGGTCGGGCAGCGGATAATAAACCCTTAAAAGTAAGATTTATAATGGCAAAGAATAGAGAAAAAACTTCATAAAGACTTCTCCTCTGTCTGTCAGCAACAATGATTTCATCACTTCCGGTTTTAGAGCTGTCATTCCCTAGCTATTACAGCCAGGGAGGCAGCTAATAGACCCCGGATATCTCTATAAAAAGAACCTGTCACCTGCCCAAAGCTATCAGTGAGCGTGAGTGCAATAATTCATTCTAAACTGGTGAGCCTGTGAAGGCTTTCCAAGCGTATGAAAAAAATTAGGCATTGAAGTTTGTCGCAATTTCACGGGTTCGTGCATTTTTGAGTCTTGACATGTTTGGTATCTATGTACCATGATTTGCAAAAGTATTCACCCCCCTTGGCATTTTTCGTGTTTTGCATTGTTTAGGAGATATCCCCTGTATCAGCAGGTGCCGATGTCATTGGCACATGTGCACTGAAGCAACGGCTCATACATGCCGTGGCTTCAGCTGATGCCGGTGGCTCCCACGCACACGTGCGGGAGTGACGTCATCGCGGCTCCGCCAAATCATAGCGCCGGAGCCCCTCAAACTCCAGGAGACATGTCACTGGGCAGAGTAGTGTGTCTGGGCCGCTGCAGGGTTTTCCCTCTAAGGTGAGTATTTAAAAATGAGCTAGTATGCTGTGCATACTAGCTCATTATACCTTTTTCTTGCAGGGTTTTATTTATTTTTTTCCTGGATTTACAACCACTTCAACACATTTAGCAGCATAGAAGTGATTTGTTGTATCTATGATTATTAGCTCATAAAACAGTGTTAATATGTGGATATGTCTCATCTGAGGGCCAACTTAGTCAATTTCATGGTTTCTATTTCGCTGTGGTCTCTGAGCTATCTCTTCTCTGACTAAAGCAGTAATTTAGCTGCAGTTTGTGCCAGGTGCCTCAACGTAATTTGCATTTTCTTATGGACATTTCCACAATTAGGTTTGTATTTTAATATTACATTTCTCAGCCGAGTGTCCAATGGAAATTACCTTAAATTGATATGGCATTAAAGACATTTAGTTACTGACATTCATTTACTATACTGATAACACTTGGTTACAACTTCCGGAAATAACCATATGTGTGTTCTGGAGAAAATAGCATCTATAATCAGGAGTATGTAATAAGGCTATACCAAAAGGGAGAGATGATGTGCCATGTGCATAGAAATTGGATTTCATATTACAACACATAACCGAAATTCTGAATCTGGATGACTTCTTTGGGCTGCTGCACATTTCTTTTGCCTTATTAAATAAGTTCAGCACAGTTACTATTTTCTGTGTAATAAGATAGAAAGCAGGCAAAGTCACTATATATATATATATATATATATATATATATATATATATATATATATATATATATTATACTATATACAGTGGTGTGAAAAAGTGTTTGCCCCCTTCCTCATTTCCTGTTCCTTTGCATGTTTGTCACACTTAAGTGTTTCGGAACATCAAACCAATTTAAACAATAGTCAAGGACAACACAAGTAAACACAAAATGCAATTTGTAAATGAAGGTGTTTATTATTGAAGGTGAAAAAAAATCCAAACCATCATGGCCCTGTGTGAAAAAGTGATTGCCCCCTAAACCTAATAACTGGTTGGGCCACCCTTAGCAGCAACAACTGCAACCAAGCGTTTGCGATAACGTGCAATGAGGCTTTTACAGCGTCCTGGAGGAATTTTGGCCCACTCATCTTTGCAGAATTGTCCTAATTCAGTTACATTAGAGGGTTTTCGAGCATGAACGGCCTTTTTAAGGTCATACCACAACATCTCAATAGGATTCAGGTCAGGACTTTGGCTAGGCCACTCCAAAGTCTTCATTTTGTTTTTCTTCAGCCATTCGGTGGTGGACTTGCTGGTGTGTTTAGGATCATTGTCCTGCTGCAGAACCCAAGTTCGTTTCAGCTTGAGCACACGAACAGATGGTCGGACATTCTCCTTCAGGATCTCTTGGTAGACAGCAGAATTCATAGTTCCTTTTATCACGGCAAGTCTTCCAGGTCCTGAAGCAGCAAAACAGCCCCAGACCATCACACTACCACCACCATATTTTACTGTTGGTATAATGTTCTTTTTATGAAATGCAGTGTTCCTTCTACGCCAGATATACTTGGACACACACCTTCCAAAGAGTTCCACTTTTGTCTCATCGGTCCACAGAATGTTGTCCCAAAAGTCTTGGGGATCATCAAGATGTGTTGTGGAGAAATTGAGACGAGCTTTGATGTTCTTTTTGCTCAGCAGTGGTTTTCTCCTTGGAACTCTGCCATGCAGGCCATTTTTGCCCAGTCTTTTCCTGATGGTGGAGGCATGAACGCTGACCTTAACTGAGGCAAGTGAGGCCTGCAGTTCCTTGGACGTTGTTGTGGGGTCTTTTGTGACCTCTTGGATGAGTCGTCGCTGCGCTCTTGGGGTAATTTTGGGCGGCCGGCCACTCCTGGGAAGGTTCACCACTGTTCCATGTCTTCGCCATTTGTGGATAATGGCTCTCACTGTGGTTCGCTGGATTCCCAAAGCTTTGGAAATGGCTTTATAACCCTTTCCAGACTGATAGATCTCAATTACTTTCTTTCTCAATTGTTCCTGAATTTCTTTGGGTCTCGGCATGATGTGTAGCTTTTAAGGATCTTCTGGTGGACCTTACTGTGTCAAGCAGCTCCTATTTAAGTGATGCCTTGATTGTGAACAGGTGTGGCAATAATCAGGCCTGGGTGTGGCTAGAGAAATTGAACTCAGGTGTGGACAACCACAGTTATAGTATGTTTTAACAAGGGGGGCAATCACTTTTTCACACAGGGCCATGATGGTTTGGATTTTTTTTCACCTTTAATAATAAACACCTTCATTTACAAATTGCATTTTGTGTTTACTTGTGTTGTCCTTGACTATTGTTTAAATTGGTTTGATGTTCCGAAACACTTAAGTGTGACAAACATGCAAAGGAACAGGAAATGAGTAAGGGGGCAAACACTTTTTCACACCACTGTAAATACACACAGTATAATGTGTAATAAATTTACTCCCTAATAGAATCTGAAATTTATTTGTTCTATTTAGAATATCCATTAAATCTAATTTCTTTTTGCTAGAAAATACCACACTACCACCTACGGGTTATGAAGTTCATTGGAAAAAAGTAATTAAAGCGGGGTTCCACCGCCGTTTTTTTATTGTCTTAATTGCACTAATTAAGTTTTCTAATTATGTTACATACTTGTATATTTTCTAAAAGTGTCTTGCTGCCGTTTTTCGTTCGTAGAAAGCCTTTTTAAAAACGTCTCCTGACGTTTTCCATTTTGCCTGTGGGCATGTGAAGCCCACAGGCATTGTCTTCCGGGACACTGTGCTGCTAATGTCCCAGCATGCACTGCCCGTATAATCTACAATCTCGCGCATGCGCAGATTAAACCGCTCGAGCGCTGACAACAACTCAGGTTGCCATCACAACGGGCGGCATCTTAGGAAGTCCTGCCCCATTGTGATGGCAACTGAGATGCACGCGCGCGAGAACTCGAGCCTGGGCGCCGCACAGACTCCTGGGAAATTGAAAAAACAATGCCAGGAGCCCGTGCGGCCGACAGGAAGAGCTGACCTGCCGCTGAAGCCCTGCCCATATCCGCAGCAGCACCGCCCCTTTCCGGAATCTCCAGGAGCAGGAGATTTGAAATAAGAAAAAAAGAGAAGAAGACATCAGCAAGGTAAGGGGGATATCCAGCGATTAGGGAAGCAGATGATCACATAGGCATAGGACTAGGAATTAGGAAAAACTCTGCTTTAAAGATAATTTATTAAAGCATCACTTTTTGGAATAATGGGTGTAAAAAAAAAAAATGTTAAGAAAAAGTGATTGTTGCCCATCTCAGCCAATAAGGATCTATCTATCTATCTATCTATCTATCTATCTATCTATCTATCTACAGTGGTGTGAAAAAGTGTTTGCCCCTTTCCTCATTTCCTGTTCCTTTGCATGTTTGTCACACTTAAGTGTTTCGGAACATCAAACCAATTTAAACAATAGTCAAGGACAACACAAGTAAACACAAAATGCAATTTGTAAATGAAGGTGTTTATTATTAAAGGTGAAAAAAAATCCAAACCATCATGGCCCTGTGTGAAAAAGTGATTGCCCCCTAAACCTAATAACTGGTTGGGCCACCCTTAGCAGCAACAACTGCAACCAAGCGTTTGCGATAACGTGCAATGAGGCTTTTACAGCGTCCTGGAGGAATTTTGGCCCACTCATCTTTGCAGAATTGTCCTAATTCAGTTACATTAGAGGGTTTTCGAGCATGAACGGCCTTTTTAAGGTCATACCACAACATCTCAATAGGATTCAGGTCAGGACTTTGGCTAGGCCACTCCAAAGTCTTCATTTTGTTTTTCTTCAGCCATTCGGTGGTGGACTTGCTGGTGTGTTTAGGATCATTGTCCTGCTGCAGAACCCAAGTTCGTTTCAGCTTGAGTACACAAGAAAAGAAAAAATATGTGTAGCGCTTCAATATTACTGAATATAATCAACATAAAATAATTAATGTGTAATCAACATAAATTGTAGAGTGATACAAAAATTCATATAGTTAATAATTTGAGAAAAAGAGTCCATAGGATGGGCACCAGTTTCACAATGGAGCTGATATAGAGATGACTGGACCGTTATAAAACAAAAACAGGTCACTGGGCAAGTATATTCATGTAGGCCAGCTTGTCTGTAAACGTCAAAAGAAGGTAGATAAATACTTCTTACCAGCTCTGTTGGACTCACAAAGTCATATGACAATTGAGTCTGAAAAGGCTTGAGGTCTCACTCTGGGACCAGAGAGTATATGGAAGGAGGTCCGTTGGACTGGTGGAGGAACTTCAAACAGCAGTGTACTCAATGGCGTGTTTCGCAAACTGGAACATCGAGGTAGTTTGGAATCCAGCTCAGACACGGTCCAATACTCCAATCGCCCCAAATGGGGAGAGAAATGTTTGAGGGTTTAAACCACACAGAAGGGAGAAAAAAAAAAAGAGCTCCACATGGTGCGGGTCAAATGATATAAAATACGGATTTATTGAAGTCAAAAAGTTATAAATGACTTGGTGATCACAGAAATAAAATGAAGTAAAGTTAAAAGCAATGTAGGGTGCCAACAGCTAGCCCGACGCGTTTCGACATAAAAGTCTTCGACAGGGGCATGTTGGAACCCACCACATTGCTAACAAATATATAAGGGGTCAGAGACAGTTCCGCCTACAAAGGGGCGGAGACTCCTGTTACAGACCGCCTTTCACAAAAACAATGAACAATTTAGATCAGGTCAAGATAAAAATGTTCAAACGCAATAATCAAGTACACATATCATCTAATATAACCCTTCTATTCACATAAGCAGTTAGTTTAGATTTAGTGATGGTGAAGGATAGATCATATAACATACATACCAAGTGAATCAGTTGCATATATTGATCTAAAACTCTTCCAAAGGTGTCTGATATAATCACAGGGCATATGCAAACAAACATCTAACACTAATGTAAAGTTATTAGCCATACAACATTACCTCAATATAAATTATGTTATACCATCATCTAAGAGGACTGATTCACATTTATATTGTATCACCGAAGTGGCTGAGGGAATCAAGAAAAGGTATCTCATGATGATCCGTCGTTGTATAAGCTAGATGTTTCTAGCTTGTTTGTTAGCGGTGTGCAGACAAGGATTGTGTATTGGTAACTATGGTAACTAGTATTACGTATTGTTTCATGGGTCAGAAATTCCGATCAGGTGACCGGAAAGTGTCATGGCGTGCAGTGTGGCAAAGAAACCTCCACCAATCACTCGATATACATGTCACATGACAGGATGTGGGAGTGATTGTGGAGGGCAGCCGTCCGCAAAAAAGGGCGTATACTTGTGAACGTCAGCTGGTCCTTTACCATGTAGGCGTATGAGAGCGGGGAAGGGCGTCTAAAATTGGCGCCATTTACCCTAATGTACGTCAGACGCCACGGGGCATGGTGGGCGGAAAGGGCGTCTAAAATTGGCGCCATTTACCCTAATATACGTCAGACGCCGCGGGACATAGCGGGCGGCGCCGTGACGAGTCTTCGGCGTTCAAATGTGTGACGACATTACGCATGCGTTATGGCTTGTGACGCAACTACGTCACTTTGTGCGCCGAGGTGTACAAAGAATCCCAAACATCCGGGACAAGCGAAAAAAATATTTATACAGAGGGCGCAGTTACGTCAGGCCGGACCAAATGACGGGTCACAGCGTAGCCATAGCAACTAAAAGAACATCCTGCATTTTAAAAGGCAGAGTATAGTAAAGTGAAAAATTAAAGAAAAAACAAAAAAGGGGACTTAAACTTCTTATCAAGATTAGCATGGAGCACTAATGATGGAAGAAAAAAACATAAAACAGGTTTAAAAAATATATAGATTTAAAAATTATATAATGGGTCTGATACTGTGCGTTTGAATACGCACCACTTAGTAAGACAGACCCTCGGGTATCTCGGTCCCTAAGTTAGATTTGGAATGTAATTAATGTAATGTATACACAGATCATACCGAATAATTAAGAGAGACAGATGAAAATATATGTTTTTCACAGAGGATATATACCCCCAATCACATAAGGTTAAGGAAATGCGATGTAATCGCACGAGGTTACAATAAAGGGTGGAGAAAAAATGGGAAACATGTGAAAAAATAAGTGAATCGAAATATGAGAAATTACAAATTATATCTATAAGATTGGGTGACGTGAAAATAGGGTACAGACCAAAGATTGTGGATTGTGTACCATGGAGGTAGAATGTTACATGAATTATTATGCAAACATACTGGAAATCCATGGAAAAGGTGAAAGGTGAAAAAATATTTTTTGAAAAAATATTTTGTAATACAGTGTGACAACTGTGGCTAAATTAAGCTTGATTGATGAAGCTATTGATGTCCCAATCTGTGTTCATGCCAAAGGGGGAGTAGCACCTCAATTCATAAATCCAAAATGTCTCGAGGCGCGACACCCCCCTCAGGCATGAATCTCCCCTCCAGTTCGGGACAAATTTATCAATAATTTGAAAGCGTGTGCCCGTAGGGTCTCTATTGTGTTTCTCGAGATAGTGTCTCGGGACCGTGTGTTTATCACAGCCTTTTTTAATTTTGCTGAGATGTTCGTTGACTCTGATGGAAAAGTTACGAATGGTACGGCCAACATATTGTTGGTTACAAGGACATGTGATCAAGTAAACAATATACCTGGTAGTGCAAGTGGTAAAGTGTTTCATAAGGTACCTGCGTGAAGTGGCTGTGGATGTGAAAGAATCACTTTTCCTTTTACCCAACGTGTTATGTATACAGACGTTGCATTTTTTACAGGGGAAGTATCCTTTGCTCTGTGGGAAAAATTTTATTGGTTTAGGAATGTCTATTACGTTGGGGGAGATGTCATTTTGTATTGATCGAGCTCCTCAGTAAATAGTTCCAGGTTTCTCTGGAATTATTCCCCCTAGGACTTTATCACTACTTAATACCTTCCAGTGCCTATTAATGATTCTCTTTATATCGTTATGTTGTGTAGAGAAAGTTGTGAAAAACGACCATTTAAATTTGTCGTTTATTCCTGTTTTAACTTTCTTTTGTATAAGGGAGGCCCTATCAGTGTGTAAAGCTGCTTTAATATCAGCATCCAGGGCACATGGATCATAACCCTTATCAAGGAACCTCTTGCGGATGGTATAAGATTGTGAAATAAAGTCACTAGTATTCGTGCAGTTACGCCTAAGCCTGAGAAATTGGCCACGTGGAATGGAACTAAGCCATTGGCGGTGGTGGCAACTATCAACCGGAATGTATCCATTCCGGTCCGTTGGTTTAAAAAAAGTTCTCAAGGCTAGGCGTTTCTGCACTACTGTCACCTCTAAATCAAGAAAGTGAATACTAGTTGTACTGGCCTCAAAGGTCAGCTGTATGCCACGATCATTTCTGTTAAGGGTTGCCATGAAGGTATCAAGGGATGACCTACTGCCTTTCCACAGGAGGAGGATGTCGTCTATATACCTTGCCCAAAGCACCAATTCTGGCCTATTAAGGGCATAGACGACATCCTCCTCCCACTGGGCCATAAACAAGTTGGCCAGGCTGGGTGCGTATTTAGCCCCCATTGCAACCCCTCTGGTCTGGGTATAAAAATTGCCCTGAAACCAGAAATAATTGTGGGACATGGCGAATTCTAATATTTGCATAAGGAAATTCCTGTGTATCACAGGGAGTGTAGAATCTCTGGAGAGAAAAAGTTCAACGGCTCCCAAGCCTAAGTTCTGTGGAATGCTAGTATACAACGCAGAAACGTCTGCTGTAACTAGAATGAGATCTTCGTGATACTGTACACTCTCAAGCAGTCGAATTGTATCGCCTGTATCCTGTAAATAGGATGGTATATTCCTTACTAAGGGCTGAAGATAAGAATCTATATATTTGCCTATTCGCGAGGTAATGGAATCTATACCGCTGACGATTGGACGGCCTGGTGGGTTCACTGAGTCCTTATGTATCTTAGGGAGTTGATACACAGTTGGAATCCGTGGAGCCAGTGGGATCATAAATTCTCTCTCTTTCTTATTTAGAATACTCAAAGAGAAACCTTCATCTATGATCTGTGTAAGTTCTTTTTTATATTTAAGGGTAGGGTCACCTGGTAGGGGGCTATAAGTAGTAACGTCACTCAATAATCTATTCATTTCATCAATGTAACGTGTTTTGTCTAATACCACTAAGCCACCCCCCTTATCAGCAGGGCGAATGATAAGGTTTTTCTTTTCACATAAGGATTTGAGGCCCTGTGCTATGGAGGGATCTTGATGTACCCTTTTAATAGGTAACTTATCCAAATCATTTAGAACGAGATTTTTAAAAACGTTAATAGATGGGGGTAGAATACCTGGGTTGAACAAAGAGGGATTGCTCAATCCAGAGTGTCTGACTGTTGTGGAATCAGGAATCTTGTTGGTTACACTAGGAGAGGACAAAAAATGTCTCTGAATGTGTAACTTGCGAATGAACTTCTGCACGTCAATGAATGTATTAAATTTGTTGAGTTTTCTTGGAGGGACAAATTTAAGGCCCTTGTCTAAAATGCGTTTTTCACTCACTGATAATGTTGCTGTACTAAGGTTAAAAATGCCCGCGCCTACTGTGTCCGTTTTCTTTTTGTGCTGGATACGCCTCCCCCCTCTGGTGCCTCGTTTGGTTTTAGGTTTGCCCCACGAATGGGGGTATCCCTGTGAAAATCCTGATGATAAGGGGGCCCTGGTGGATAATTACGATTATATGGAGGTCTAGAGGGGGGTTCATCATTATATGTCATATAGGGAGGAGGGTCACGTTGAAAATCGTAATGGTCCTCGTCCCTAAGGGGTAGATAGCGATTATAGGTGCGAATCGGAGTGCTATGTGAATAGTCATCCCTCCTATGACTATATTTGTCATCTCGCCGGGTTCCATTATGTTCACGGGGAGTGTGTTGATAGCCACCATTAGTGTCACCATGGTGTCTATCTTGACCGTGACTTTGATTGTTTCTACCTCTACCCTTATTTCGGGGTTTGAAGCCTTTACCTTGATGGTTAGGGTATGGTGCTTGAGCAGGGGATCTATATACATAATCATTTGTTCTAGAGGGCCCGATAGGCCTGGGCTGGGGTGGAGGAGGTTCGTAAATCAACCTTCTTTCCATCTCCATAGCTTCAGGCTGTATATTATCTGATGCTGGATTATTACCTGGTTCGGAAACGATTTTTTTCTGCCAATTAAAGACAGAATTAGATTTATAATCATTCACATCACGATTGTATTTTTTTTGCTTTTTAATTCGTTGGTCTTTTTCCTCTTTCTCTAGATGGTTTTTTAGATTGGAGGATAACGTATTATATTCTGATGTGCCTAATGCCGGTGTAAGTTTTTCTCTAATGTCTTTGATTTCCTTGTCAATGGAGGGTAGCCTAGCCTGTTTCTTATCTATCAAAAAATTCAACAGTTTAATACCCATGTCATTAAAAAAGGTAAACCAGACATCAAACTCCACCTCCCCCTGTTGGGGATGTATATCCCAACGTAATCCCCGGGGGACCATCTTTTCCTTGATATATTGCCTCAAAAAGGCGATGTCCCATTGGAGATGAACCTCAGAGACCATCACATTTTTGAGTCTAATAAAAAGGCCACTGACTTCAGTATTGGTGGAATTAGATGTAAATACACCATCAGTATTGAAGGACCTAGAGGTTCTATATTCAAAAATATCCATATGAAAGATAAAGCAAAATGAAACAAGGAGGAAGCTGCAGTGAATAATATGTCACAAAGAAAAATAAAGTAAAAGGGAAAACACTGCGCTAAAGTTAAACCTGTAACAAGACGGCCGGTGATGGCCAAAAATAGCAGCTAACACTAAAAACAAACAAAGTTCAGCATACAAAAGAAAAAATATGTGTAGCGCTTCAATATTACTGAATATAATCAACATAAAATAATTAATGTGTAATCAACATAAATTGTAGAGTGATACAAAAATTCATATAGTTAATAATTTGAGAAAAAGAGTCCATAGGATGGGCACCAGTTTCACAATGGAGCTGATATAGAGATGACTGGACCGTTATAAAACAAAAACAGGTCACTGGGCAAGTATATTCATGTAGGCCAGCTTGTCTGTAAACGTCAAAAGAAGGTAGATAAATACTTCTTACCAGCTCTGTTGGACTCACAAAGTCATATGACAATTGAGTCTGAAAAGGCTTGAGGTCTCACTCTGGGACCAGAGAGTATATGGAAGGAGGTCCGTTGGACTGGTGGAGGAACTTCAAACAGCAGTGTACTCAATGGCGTGTTTCGCAAACTGGAACATCGAGGTAGTTTGGAATCCAGCTCAGACACGGTCCAATACTCCAATCGCCCCAAATGGGGAGAGAAATGTTTGAGGGTTTAAACCACACAGAAGGGAGAAAAGAAAAAAGAGCTCCACATGGTGCGGGTCAAATGATATAAAATACGGATTTATTGAAGTCAAAAAGTTATAAATGACTTGGTGATCACAGAAATAAAATGAAGTAAAGTTAAAAGCAATGTAGGGTGCCAACAGCTAGCCCGACGCGTTTCGACATAAAAGTCTTCGACAGGGGCATGTTGGAACCCACCACATTGCTAACAAATATATAAGGGGTCAGAGACAGTTCCGTCTACAAAGGGGCGGAGACTCCTGTTACAGACCGCCTTTCACAAAAACAATGAACAATTTAGATCAGGTCAAGATAAAAATGTTCAAACGCAATAATCAAGTACACATATCATCTAATATAACCCTTCTATTCACATAAGCAGTTAGTTTAGATTTAGTGATGGTGAAGGATAGATCATATAACATACATACCAAGTGAATCAGTTGCATATATTGATCTAAAACTCTTCCAAAGGTGTCTGATATAATCACAGGGCATAGGCCGTCTTGTTACAGGTTTAACTTTAGCGCAGTGTTTTCCCTTTTACTTTATTTAGCTTGAGTACACGAACAGATGGTCGGACATTCTCCTTCAGGATCTCTTGGTAGACAGCAGAATTCATAGTTCCTTTTATCACGGCAAGTCTTCCAGGTCCTGAAGCAGCAAAACAGCCCCAGACCATCACACTACCACCACCATATTTTACTGTTGGTATAATGTTCTTTTTATGAAATGCAGTGTTCCTTCTACGCCAGATATACTTGGACACACACCTTCCAAAGAGTTCCACTTTTGTCTCATCGGTCCACAGAATGTTGTCCCAAAAGTCTTGGGGATCATCAAGATGTGTTGTGGAGAAATTGAGACGAGCTTTGATGTTCTTTTTGCTCAGCAGTGGTTTTCTCCTTGGAACTCTGCCATGCAGGCCATTTTTGCCCAGTCTTTTCCTGATGGTGGAGGCATGAACGCTGACCTTAACTGAGGCAAGTGAGGCCTGCAGTTCCTTGGATGTTGTTGTGGGGTCTTTTGTGACCTCTTGGATGAGTCATCGCTGCGCTCTTGGGGTAATTTTGGGCTGCCGGCCACTCCTGGGAAGGTTCACCACTGTTCCATGTCTTCGCCATTTGTGGATAATGGCTCTCACTGTGGTTCGCTGGATTCCCAAAGCTTTGGAAATGGCTTTATAACCCTTTCCAGACTGATAGATCTCAATTACTTTCTTTCTCAATTGTTCCTGAATTTCTTTGGGTCTCGGCATGATGTGTAGCTTTTAAGGATCTTCTGGTGGACCTTACTGTGTCAAGCAGCTCCTATTTAAGTGATGCCTTGATTGTGAACAGGTGTGGCAATAATCAGGCCTGGGTGTGGCTAGAGAAATTGAACTCAGGTGTGGACAACCACAGTTATAGTATGTTTTAACAAGGGGGGCAATCACTTTTTCACACAGGGCCATGATGGTTTGGATTTTTTTTCACCTTTAATAATAAACACCTTCATTTACAAATTGCATTTTGTGTTTACTTGTGTTGTCCTTGACTATTGTTTAAATTGGTTTGATGTTCCGAAACACTTAAGTGTGACAAACATGCAAAGGAACAGGAAATGAGGAAGGGGGCAAACACTTTTTCACACCACTGTATCTATCTTTTCTTTTTTGATATGTGCGTTCGAAATGGTTGGGAGCCATCGTCCTCCCATTAGTCTGTGTTAGTCATCTACATGCCCTAGTAATTCTAAATGGCTTTGTGCAGTTTAGTGTAATGGTGTTTACCATGGCAACTACAAAACCTAAATCTTTCCTTCTGGCTCCTGTATAATGGTAGATTTTTATTTTTTTTCTTTGTCATGTAAAGTATATAACCAAAATGTTCTTTGATCAAAATTATAATGTGCATGATCTAAGTAGAATTACTATAATAGTTATTGCTAATAATGAATCACACTCCTATAGAAAAAAATTTATTGAAATAGAGATATTTGTGAAATTATGGCCGTAATAAGTAGCAACTCATCACATTCAGTTCAGACCAAGGTCACCTTATCAAGACATTGTCTAGGTTGCCTAGCATACCTTCAGCTCTCATATATTCTCAGTAATACAAAGACAAGCCTAATGGCAAGGGGCTGGCAGTCAGAGGAAATAAAATATATATTTTTTCCAATTTGCAGTTTCATTGCAGCAGCAGAACTGTTGGCCTAGCACAAAGCGGAGATAAACTATATGGGCAGGTGGATAAATTAGGTCTCTTAGATGAAAAATTGATACTGAAGTTGAAAATGAATTAATGCAAGATACGACTCAGCAACTAAAATATAATCTATAGTAATAATGTTTTGCTGCAAGGTGTTTGGAAAATAATGTATTGAGGATAATTCATTGCACAGGAGAACAGCAATTGGAATTATGTGTCGGAAGTACAAGGAAATATGGAAGCAGTGAAAGAGCTGCAGATCCCAGAGCTGAACTAAGGCTGCTCTGATAAATGTGCTATGATAGTGTACTAGAGACATTACATTCTGTGTGAATATCAGCACCACAGGTGCTACAGTAGTGAGCCTCCTTCAGAGACATCAGTCACCGGCTGAGCAAGACTTTGCTACATTGAAGAATTGATAATAAGAAAGCTCACGTTTTTTTTTTTATTTGAAAATAAAATTTGGCCTGTATAGGAACAGGTTTAGCAGTTTGCAATGTTATAAGCCCTAACATAGTCGGTACTCCTAGCAAGTGCTCATGACAGGCCCAGCTGATCGTATTAACCCCCACAACACTGCAAGATTATGGCTGTGGGGTTATGGCATGGGCAGGGGGGGCATAGGACTTTGAATTTCAACTAAGAGACCAGCCAGCAGCACAAGGGACTTTTTGTATTGAATATGAGTGTCCCTTGTGATGATTTATTTTTCTACTATTAACTATGCTTGATGGAGTTGTAAAGGCAGAAGGTTTTTTTTATCGTAATGCATTCCATGCAAAAAGCCTTCTGTAGCAGCCCCCCTAATACTTACTTGAGCTCCATCTCTATCCAGCGATGTCCATGAGGTAAAAAAAAAAAAAAAAACTCTGCCTTTAGAACAACATTAAAGCGGAGTTCCACCCAAAAGTGGAACTTCCACTGATCTGCTTCCTCCCACCCTCATTTGGAACCTTTTAGGGGGAGGGGGGAACGGGTACCTGTCTTTGACAGGTACGTTTCCACACTTTCGGGAGATGGCGCTGCTGTGGCATCCCTCGGAAGTTCGGCCCCCCTCCTCCTTCCCCCGCCGCCGGGCACATTAGAAAGTGCAGCACGCTTCACGCACACATACGCACATAGGCAGTATGGAGCCGGCTGTGAAGCCTAGAGGCTTCACTGCCAATTTCCTTTATGACGAATGGCAGTGGCAGCATCCGCCAGCCAATCCAAAAACCACTGTTTATTTATTTTTTTGTTTTACTAAACAAACAAACTATTGAGAATTAAAAAAAAAAAAAAAAAACTGTTTTTCTTATTTACAAAATGTTATAGCAGAAACTAAGTAATTTTTCTCCTTCACTGATGTATGCTGATGAGGCTGTACTGATAGGCTGCATTGATGGGCATTGATAAGGTGGCACTGATTGGTATATTCTCCAGCCCAGGTTCCCATTGTTGCAATTTGGTATGCGTTTTGACATGATTTTGTGGTGCCACACCAATTCACAAAAGTCGTTTCTGTACTACTTTTGGCATGCAGGAACCTGCACAGATGTCTCCGAAATCGACCCACGAAAACAGACTGATATGCAGGTATGAAATCCTGCAACTTCAGCTTAATTTGCGCAATTTCAATCCCGCAGCAGCATGAACCTAGGCTTAAAGGAGAAGTCCAGCCTGAGCTTGTTTGGCTGGGCTTCTCCTATGGATCATAGGAGTACAATGCGTTTTGCACTCCTGTGACCCTTTTTCAGCAGAGAGCGGTCTGAAGTCCGCTCTCTGCTGACGTCACACAGATTAGTCCAGGCAGTCTGGGAGTCTGGTTCTATCAGGTGCCTGGACTGGTGGCCGTCTCAGCCTCTCAGCGAGTCCCTCCACAGCTCCAGTGAGTATGGAGGAGCAGGAGAACTGCTGATCGACAGGCATGAGTTGGTGAGCCGAGAGAACCGAATCATCGGTGATGTTAAATGGCTCGGGTCTCGGCACAGATAAAAAAATCATTTCCATACTTCTCTTTTAAGGTATAAAACCTTCATGTGTCTGTGCCCCCCCCCCCCTTTTAAACACGTACCTGATGCCAAGATGAAAAAAGCATGTTTTTACCCCCAAAAGAAAAAACATGCCACATACCTTATTAAAGCATATGAAAAAATTGGTTGGAATGAGACTTTTGAGGCAGGGATATCAAATAAAATATTTATAAAAAATATACACATTTTATTAATCAAGTCTTAATAACTCTTCATAAAAACAAGAGAACAGATGTAATAATGATCATAGTACAACTTGGCTCCTGCTGTTGTCAGTCAAAAACCTGTAGAAAGGGAGCAGAAGGCGGACCCGTATGAGTGGAATGTCTATGGGAGAACACAGAGAAGGTTGCCAGTGTAGGATCCCAGAAGAGAAGGTTCAGAATTGCTCTGTGCAATACTATTGAACCAGAGCAGACAGGTATAACATGTTTGTTATTTTAATTTGAAAAAAAAAATCTTTACAATCACTTTAAATATATATATTTTTATCTGAGGTAGCTTGGGAATCAGTTTGGTAAAAGCAAAATAGTTTCTTTATTTGAAAATGGATAAACAAAAGACAGCTTACTTCAGCCAAAATCAATCAACAATCCAAAGTCCTGGTATCACAAAACCTAAACAGCAGGCTCACCGCTTTTTGGTTTTGCACTGGGGTTGAACTCCTCCATGGTAGGGTGCTAGACAGACAGGCCACACAAAGGGTCAGCAACCCACGACTCAGCTTGTCTGAGAATTCACGCTTTACACCACAGCTTGTTAGCCTCTCTCCCCACTCACTTCCCTGACAGGGGTGCTGCTTTCACTACTGCCTTTCAAGCCTCCCCCTGCCTGGCACCTAACCCCTTCTGGACCAGAGTCCAGGTAGTCAGCATTTGGAGGTTCTTTCCACCCAAATCTCTTAGAACATCCAAAGTCCCAGGTCCCTGATAGGAACTTACCACTTCAGAGAGAACTGATAATCAGTGTATCCTGTACAATAAAAGTTGTGGTTATTAAATATCCCCAAAATGCTCCATCTGAAACCTCAACAAAAATGTAAAAAATGCAAACTATTAGCGCACTGAAAACTGAAAATTGGTCTGGAAAGTAAGGGTGTGTAACAAGCTGTTATTGAAGTGATGTCTTCATGTTTAGTGTTTACAGATTTCAACCTAAGCAGCAAAAACATATACATGGAATTATAATCGTAATAATAAAGTGTATTAAAATAATATTATAATGCAATATGATAAACTATATTTAATCTTATGTCTTACAGGCACTGTAGAGTAAAATGTCTTGGTTTCTCATGCTACTTTTATTTGGGTTTGGTGCAAGTAGTATCGATTTATGCCCCACCTCTTGCAGTTGTGGTGCAATTGAGACCCATGGATTAATAGTTAACTGCAGTTCGAAGCATCTCACAACTGTGCCAGATCTCCCAATTACCACAGTGAAGCTTTATTTGCAAAACAATTTGATGACTACAGTTTCACCAGGAGCTTTGGATCACCTAGCCAGCCTCCAGGAAGTTGATGTCTCTGGGAACCCTTGGAATTGTGACTGCAGTATCCTTTATCTCAAAGCATGGTTGGATTCCCAACCTGTGCAGAGAAACCCTGCAAAAGTGCAGTGTGCAACTCCACAATCTGCATCCATGAAGGCTTTCAAAGACCTAACGGGGAATGAAATACCAAGGTGTGGAAGACCATGGCCAATCAAATGCAAAAAATTCTTTGTGCGGGACTTGTACATAAATGGACTTGCAGTGGTGGTCCTGGTCTTCATGTCCTATATAGCACGGATGGCCCGGAAACTCTCTTGTCGCGTTGCAGTCTCAACTCCCTTTCTCCAAAAAACATCCATGAAAGAAACCTCCAAATCTAAATAGGACTTGCATTACAGCTAATCATAACCGATGCATTTAGCACATAATGTACAGTATACAGTTTTGACAGTTTTGGTGTTATCGGTGAAAAATATTGCCTTAGGGGCCCTTTTTATGCAACATATACCGCCGAGGTATCTGCCTGGTGCACAAGTTTTAGATTACACGAATATTTGCTGAATGTCACATTCATTGCTTCATAAGTACCTTTTGAGTCAATCATTTTCTAAAACTCAATAGTACTGGATGTGTTTTTTGTTGTAGAAAGAAACATTCTTGGAATATAATCCATACTAAATATGCCAATACATTTTGGAACAGTAAATAAGTCATAAGTAAAATATAAAAAATCCCCACAATAATATATAATAAACAGTTATTATCTTAATATTCAGGAAATGGTCACCAACCATTCTATAGGAATATGTTCCATTATAACAAATGCTGGGACCAGCCAAGAAACAATAAATAGATGGTTGTGTGCATGAATGTGTTTTCTAGGAGAAAGGATATCAGGGCACCAAGAGAGATCTATCTCATTCATATTCTTTGCAAGTAAGGTACTAGGTATCACATAGTAAAGGAATGTAAAGAAAAAACAGCATGCCAAGCATTAAAACACCCAACTTGGGTTTTATAAAACTATGTCATGCTGTATTAAAGTTAGTCATTTATTAGTCATTACCTTATTTGATAAATCATATTGTCACAACAATAAAAAAAAGTATGTATAGAAACTAAATAGTAAAAAAAAAAGAAAACACAATAATGAGTTCTGGATTTATAGATATCCATAAGTGTATTAGAAAAAAAAACACTTAAAGCCTTATCTATTAAAAAACAGAGCTATTTCTCAGATGTCAACATTCAAACTCAAACTTTACAGCAGGTCTGATGTTGAATGGCAGCTGAGGCGACTTTCATTTAAAGTGTTACTAAACCCAGGACCCTGCATTCATTATATCCGGTCTCCCACAATACACAGAACATGGAAATGCAATTATTTTAGTAAATATAAACTGCTAAATATCTTTTCTCATCGACAGTATATAGCGGTCTTGTGACTTCTAACAGTGTCTGGTTAAAGCTTGTAGCAGTAGTTTTCATTTAACTCTGCAGGACCCCTGATCCTCTGTCTGGACAGTGCTGATTGGCTCTGTGCCGATCACATGCACCCTCTGAAGAAAACAAAAACTCTCTAGCAATACACACCAAACTGAACATGTGCATAGTGCCTCCAAAAACTGTGTACTATCAGGAGATGAATTTGGCACTGTGGAAGAAGGGGAGGATCAGAGGAGACAGGATCACATAGCCTTTTTACACAATGTAGATGATTACCCCTTAGGTTCCACAGTGAGTATAACAAGCATGCTTTATTGCATATACAGAATTATTTAACAGTAGTGGGTTTAGTAACACTTTAGGTTCTGGAGCACAGAGGGCCACACACTGGGGGGAGATTTACTAAAACTGGTGCACCCACAATCTGTTGTAGCTGTGCATGGTAGCCAATCAGCTTCTACCTTCAGCTTGTTAAATTTAGCTTTTACAATAAAACCTGGAAGCTGATTGGTTTCTATGCAGAGCTGCTCCAGATTTAGCATCATGTAGATTTAGTAAATAAATCTCATTAAGCACTGGTTGGCCGCATGTTGGGAACTAGGACTTTGTACTATCATTCCCAATCCCCAGCCAAAGAGAAAACAGGCTGTAAATATTCAGGTCTGACATTAAAACAGAAGGATATTTTTAAGCTGATAGTGAGTTTTACTTTTTTGTATCAGAAATACTTTGCTATTCCTTATAGCTTTTAAGGTACATAAATGCCAAATGTTCTGAACCATATCAAAATGAGAATACGACAGGCGCTGATCTAAACACTCTTTATCTAAGAACTAGAGTTATTTCCCAGACGTCAACATTTAGATTCAAACTTAATGGCAGGTCTGATGTTCAATGGTGATTGAAAAGTAATGCCAAGTTGCTGCAAGAACGCAATAATAAATAAGGGATTGGATTGTCTGTTCCCCATAAAATACATTAGGTAATGCACATTTTGATGTGGAGAATGTTACTAATAAAATCCTCAATAAAAAACGTTTAACTTTTTTTAGATTTGGAACACAGTGGGCCACACACTGAGCACTGGCGGGCTACATGTGTAGGGCACCGGGGCTGTATACTATTTTCTATTCAAAGGGTAAAATATTTTTAGAAGGGAAATAAGGCCTGATGTTGAAACAAATGGAACTTATTATGCTGATGGTGAGTTTTACCTTGTATCAGAATTACTTCTGGTTTAAAGATTCTTTTATATCTCCAGAGCAGTCAGTGGTGCATCACTAGTCCTTATAGCATTCATGGTACACAACTGTCAAATGTTCTGAACCATATCAAAATGGGAATACAACAAGCATTGAGATACACTTTCTATTTACAAATGTTGTGCTATAACATACTATTGTATGTAGCACTACCCCTGCAGGAGCTGCTGCTGAATGTTTGGTTCGGCACTCTACCCTCTCAACTCCAGGAATGGACTTGACCCCTCTGGCACACCTGCTTAGTAATATTAGTGTGGAACCCAGCAGTATAGGAAAACACAGTAACAACAGAACATGAAATATATTCACCATAGCCCTGGATCCTGTCCCTTCACCAGTTGAAGGAGTAATAGAGACACACACAGATTATCAATTAACCACTCAGAAAGTTTAATAAAGTGGGTAATAAACATAAGGAACAATGTAGTGAGATATAAACAGTAAATGACATTGGATAACAATCAATATGGATATGAGAACGGTAGATTCAATAATAAACATATAGAATATAGGGGTACAGTAGGACAAATGTTTAATATTCTCAAAGACCTATATCAAACATCTTCCCAGTGAAGCCTCAACACAAACACCAAATTGCAAAGTAATGTCTTTCACATGTAATGACACAATGCAATATCTATCTTATCTCAAGGGCCCCCCCCCTTAGGGTTGCCACCTTTTGTTCAAGTAAAACCCGAACACTTTAGCGGAGCACGCCAATTTTTTTTTATAGTATAAACTATACATATATTTTGCTATTAAATGACATTTCTAATCATATGAAGTTAATAACAAGAGTCCCCCTTTACATCAGAGTCCACAGAGTTCCCCTTTTTACATCTGAACTCGCAGAGTCCACTTTCACTGTAAGGGGGGGACTCTGCAGACTCTGATGTAAGGGAGAACTCTGGGGACTCTAACATAAGGGATGCTCTGGGAACCCTGATGTAAGGGGGAACACTGAGAACTCTGATGTACGGAGAGGACTCTAATGTAAGGGGGAACACTGTGGCTTCTGGTTTAAAGGGGAAATCTGATGTAAGGGGTGCTCTGAGAACCCTGATTTACATTAGTGTACTCATTCAGAGGCAGGAGATAGAAGGGGGGAGACTTCAGTCACAGACAGGGATGGATGGTGAGCTCACTCACCCCTTGGCAGTCAGAACCTCTCATCCAGATGTATCTGAGGCTGCTGAATTCAAATTTTTCCGGCCCCAACTTTCCTTTTCTGAATCACAGCGCCTGGGATTGGAGTGTGGGCAGACGCATGATTCCAAACCCAAACTGTCCAGGTGAATCCTGGACAGGTGGCAACCCTACCCCCCCAGATTGTAATTTAGTGTCCCAACTTCCTAGTAGAACCATGACGCTTTGTAAAAGATGATAAAAGTTATTTTTCTTCAGATATCTTCAGCTAGGCTGTGTTTTAAACTGCAGTATTTGTAATCCACAATGCAAAGAGAGAAAAGGCAGACTGTAGAACAAAATGAAGCGCTGGTAATTGTAACTGAACATATATGGCACTTGAAACACTTCCTCCTTATCATTGGGTATTATATAGTACTGGCTCTTCAGCACAAGAAACAACAAAGCTCAGAGTTCAGCTATATGTAGCCTGTGGATAGGTGGAATCACTTCCGTGGAACTACAAGTCTCACCAGTAGTCTGTAGACAACTCACTAATAGTGCACTGTAATGGAATGGGCAGGTGCCTATTCACCACAATAGACCCAGAGGCTGTGAGGCTCCATCCAGACTCCCCTCCTGATGTCTCAGTCTCATGAGAGGATGGTGCCGCCGCACTGTACCATTCCTCTGGATGGCTGGGATGGAGGGAACTCCAGATGTCCTGACACTAAAATCGATCCACTTGCTGGACTCGTAGGGCCCGTATCCTGAAGTTCCTCAGAGGCTGGCGATCCCGCTTGATCACACATACCAGCTCTCCCTGCTGGTTGTTGAATGGCATCCGGAGAGAGAGAAGGCATGACACGCCTGTCCTTTTATCTCCTTACCCAGCAGGCTGTTCTGTGACTTGGCATTGTGGGTATGTGAACTGGGCATTGTGGGTCAGTAGTTCCCAGCCTGATATAAGCACAAGAGTCACTTCCTCAACAAACTACCAATCCACAATGCATAACTGTTTGCTTCTAAAATAGAGAAAAGGTCCTGACAAAGTTTTAGTGGTCACTAGAGGGAGCCAAACCCTTACTTAATAAACAACACATTACGTAGCCTGATAACTTGGGTAGCAAAACCCCTGTGTTACATGTATAACAGAAAAAAAGAAACAGTTGCCTATGAAGGCAGCCTAGAAAGTACTAGGGAACCTTATTGATGTATTATCTATCAAAAAAAGAGTAAAAAAAATCACATTTTATTAATGTTGATCCAAGCAAGCATAACAGGTTGACCAAGACTAAAATTCTGGACAAACTAAAAAGTTGTGAACAAAGCCCGCTATATATGCAGAGCCCCATCCACTGCGTTTATACCTACATACATAATACACTGGGTTTCTCCTTTGCCCAGCTCTGACTAGATACAACTCCCCTAAATAAAATCGCTTGTCCGTGTATCTTCTGCTGGCCGTTCTTTGAGTTTACGGCACTATGCATTTCCTCCACTCACACTGATCTGTGGATCACACCCCATGATGAGAAACATCCATGCAAAACGCAGGAAGAACAGCCAATCCTGGGAGAGATGGAGAAGAAAGAGGGGAGGGGAGGGGAGGGGAAGGGGGATGTGAATTGGGAAGTACACAGAATGTCTCTCTCAGGCTCGTGCACAAGTTATGTAAATCACCTGCCACTCACAGCAAGGGAGAGAAACAGACTCCTATTTCTCTGTCTGTCTGTTTTTATCTCACTGAAAAAAAAACTCTCACAGGCATCCCTGTGCTCTGGGGATGGACGGGACATGGAATCGCAGATGCAATCCATGCATACATATCTGCACTCCCTGCCCACAAAAAATGACTTTGAGCACTATGTCCCCCTCATGGAGAAGACCTATAGGAAAGAGATTGCTGAACTTAAAAAAGATCTGGGGACCCGCATAAGAGCTGCCAGCACACAGGATTCCATCCGGCTGAATGATACCCCCTGTCATGCTACTCCCAGATCTCTCGCGCCAAACTCTGCCCACGAGATACGCTCTTAAACCAATCACATCTCTCCTCCTGACTGATCCCCACACTGGGAGTGTTTAACCACTTCAGCCCCAGACCATTTGGCTGGTCAAAGACCAGAGGACTTTTTACAATTTGGCACTGCACTACTTTAACTGGTAATTGCGCGGTCATGCAATGTTTTACCCAAACAAAATTTATGTCCTTTTTTTCCCACAAATAGAGCTTTCTTTTGATGGTATTTGATTGTCTCTTATTTTTTGCGATATAAACGGAAAAAGACCGAAAATTTTGAAAAAAAATTATATTTTCTACTTTTTGTTATAAGAAAGTCCAATAAACTCAATTTTAGTCATACATTTAGGCCAAAACTTATTCAGCCACATGTCTTTGGTAAAAAAAATGTCAATATGCGTATATATATATTGGCTTGCGCAAAAGTTATAGCGTCTATAAACTAAGGTACATTTTCTGCAATTTACGCAGCTTTTAGTTTATGACTGCCTATCTCATTTCTTGAAGTGCTAAAATGGCAGGGCAGTACAAACTCCCCACCAAATGACCACATTTTGGAAAGTAGACACCCCAAGGAAATTGCTGAGGGGCATGTTGAGCCCATTGAATATTAAATTTTTTTGTCCCAAGTGATTTAACCACTTAAGGACCGCCGTATTGCCAATGTACGTCATTGCAATGGCACGTACAGGCACAAGCACGTACATGTACGTGCTTGTCTTCCAGCGGGTGGGGGGTCGGATCAGACCCCCTCCCGCTGGATACGGCGGTCCGTTTCGCTTCAGGAGCGATCCGGGATGAGGGGATGGCCGTTGGTTTCTGGCCACCCCCTCTCGATCGCTCCTGGCGAATGAGAAACTTCCTCCCACTGTGTATTGTATACACAGGCAGGGAGGAAGTGATGTCATTCTCCTCGGGGTGGTCTTTTTGACTGGACTACGAGGAGAAGACTAAAAGTAAGTGCACCAAACACTACTCTAACACATAGGTACACATAGGTATACAAACCCCCCCCCCCCGATCACCCCCCCGATCGCCCCCCCTCCCCCCCAGTCACAGTGTCACTGATTGCAGTGATCATTTATTTACTGATCACTGCATTCAGTGTCAGTTGTAAAAGTAAAAACTGTCAGGGCAGTTAGTGTTAGGTCCAGGGTAGCCTCCTACCACCCCCCAATAAAGGTTTATCCCCCTGATTGCCCCTAGAGTTAACCCTTTAACCCCCTTTTGCCAGTGTCACTAAGCGATCATTTTTCTGATCGCTGCATTAGTATCGCTAGTGTCGCTAGGTAGCTAGTTATTTTTTTAGGTTCACCGCTAGGTTTTTATAGCGCTAGGTAGCCCGATATACTACCCAATAATGGTTTTAACCCCCTGATTGCCCCTAGTTAACCCTTTCACCCCCTTTTGCCAGTGTCAGTAAGCGATCATTTTTCTGATCGCTGCATTAGTGTCGCTAGTGTCGCTAGGTACCTAGTTATTTTTTTAGGTTCACCGCCAGGTTTTTATAGCGCTAGGTACCCCGATATACTACCCAATAATGGTTTTAACCCCCTGATTGCCCCTAGTTAACCCTTTCACCCCCTTTTGCCAGTATCACTAAGCAATCGTTTTTCTGATCGCTGCATTAGTGTCACTGATGTCGCTAGGTAGCTAGTTATTTTTTTAGGTTCACCCCCAGGTTTTTATAGCGCTAGGTACCCCGATATACTACCCAATAATGGTTTTAACCCCCTGATTGCCCCTAGTTAACCCTTTCACCCCCTTTTGCCAGTGTCACTAAGCGATCATTTTTCTGATCGCTGCATTAGTGTCACTAGTGTCGCTAGGTAGCTAGTTATTTTTTTAGGTTCACCGCCAGGTTTTTATATCGCTAGGTACCCCCATATACTACCCAATAATGGTTTTAACCCCCTGATTGCCCCTAGTTAGCCCTTTCACCAGCGATCACAGTATAAGTGTCACTGGTGACGCTGGTTAGCCAGTTAGTTATTTAGGTTCCCCGTCAGGTTTTTATATAGCGCCAGGGACCCCCATATACTACCTAATAAAAATTTGAACCCCCTGATTGCCCCTAGTTAACCCTTTCACCAGTGATCACCGTATAAGTGTTACGGGTGACTCTGGTTAGTTTGCTTTTTATAGCATCAGGGCACCCACCATTACCCAATAAAGGTTTAACCCCCTGATCACCCGGCCGGTGATATCAATTAGGTTTTAGGGTCAGGGTCTGCGTCGCCCCAGGCAGCGCTAGGTTAGTGCCAGTACCGCTAACACCCACGTGCAAAGCATAAACCTCCCGTAGTGGTATAGAATCTGAACAGATCAATATCTGATGAGATCTATACTAGCGTCCCCAGCAGTTTAGGGTTCCAAAAAAACGCATTGTTAGCGGGATCAGCCCAGATACCTGCTGGCACCTGCATTTTACCCCTCTGCCCAGCCCACCCAAGTGCAGTATCGATTGATCACTGTCACTTACAAAACACTAAACACATAACTGCAGCGATCGCAGAGTCAGGCCTGATCCCTGCGATCGTTAACAGTTTTTTTGGTAGCATTTTATATTTAAATCCGGAAGGCAGTGCTTGGATTTCGGGGTCCCGTACGTGGCTAGGCTCCCAAAAAGTCCCCCACATGTGGTATCCCCGTACTAGGGAGAAGCAGCAGAATTTATTTTGGGGTGTAATTTGACTTATGCCCATAGCATGTGTGAGCAATATATCATTTAGTGACAACTTTGTGCAAAAAAAAAAAATGTAATATTCCTGCAACTTGTGGCAAAATATAAAATATTTCATGGACTCAACATGCCTCTCAGTAAATAGCTTGGGGTGTCTACTTTCCAAAATGGGGTCATTTGGGGGGTTTTGTGCTATTTTGGTATTTTATGGCCTTCGAAACTGTGATAGGTAGTGAGGAGTGAAATCAAAAATTTGCACCCTTAGAAACTCTGAAGGCAGTGATTGGTTTTCGGGGTGCCGTACACAGCTAGACTCCAAAAAAGTCCCACATATGTGGTATCCCCGTACTCAGGATAAGCAGCAGAATATATTTTGGGGTGCAATTCCACATATAACGATGGCATGTGTGAGCAATATATCATTTAGTGACAACTTTTTGTAAACTTTTTTTTTTTTTTTTTGTGTCATTATTCAATCACTTGGAACAAAAAAAAAATATTCAATGGGCTCAACATGCCTCTCCACAACTTCCTTGGGGTGTCTACTTTCCAAAATGGGGTCATTTGGGGGGGTTTTGTGTTATTTTGGCATTTTATGGCCTTCGAAACTGTGATAGGTAGTGAGGAGTGAAATCAAAAATTTGCACCCTTAGAAATCCTGAAGGCAGGGATTGGTTTTCGGGGTGCCATACGTGGCTAGACTCCCAAAAAGTTCCACATATGTGGTATCCCCGTACTCAGGATAAGCAGCAGAATATATTTTGGGGTGCAATTCCACATATAACTATGGCATGTGTGAGCAATATATAATTTAGTGACAACTTTTTGTAAACTTTTTTTTTTTTTGTGTCATTATTCAATCACTTGGGACAAAAAAAAAATATTCAATGGGCTCAATATGCCTCTCCACAACTTCCTTGGGGTGTCCACTTTCCAAAATGGGGTCATTTGGGGGGGTTTTGTGTTATTTTGGCATTTTATGGCCTTCGAAACTGTGATAGGTAGTGAGGAGTGAAATCAAAAATTTGCACCCTTAGAAATCCTGAAGGCAGTGATTGGTTTTCGGGGTGCCGTACGCGGCTAGACTCCCAAAATGTCCCACATATGTGGTATCCCCGTACTCAGGAGAAGCAGCAGAATATATTTTGGGGTGCAATTCCACATATAACTATGGCATGTGTGAGCAATATATCATTTAGTGACAACATTTTGTAAACTTTTTTTTTTTTTTGTGTCCTTATTCAATCACTTGGGACAACTTCCTTGGGGTGTCTACTTTCCAAAATGGGGTCATTTGGGGGGGGGGTTTGTACTGCCCTGCCATTTTAGCACCTCAAGAAATGAGATAGGCAGTCGTAAATTAAAAACTGTGTAAATTCCAGAAAATGTACTCTAGTTTGTAGATGCTATAACTTTTGCGCAAACCAAGAAATATACGCTTATTGACATTTTTTTTTACTAAAGACATGTGGCTGAATAAATTTTGCCCTAAATGTATGACTAAAATTGAGTTTATTCGATTTTTCTTATAACAAAAAGTAGAAAATATCATTTTTTCTCAAAATTTTCGGTCTTTTTCCATTTATATATCGCAAAAAATAAAAATCGCAGAGGCAATCAAATAGCATCAAAAGAAAGCTCTATTTGTGGGAAGAAAAGGACGCAAATTTCGTTTGGGTACAACATTGCATGACCGCGCAATTACCAGTTAAATCAGTGCAGTGCGAAATTGTAAAAAGACCTCTGGTCCTTAGGCTGTTAATTGGTCCAGGGCTGAAGTGGTTAATAATGACAAAAATTATTTTTTTTACAAAAAGTAGTTACTAAATTATATATTTATCACACATACCATGGTTATATGTGGAATTACACCCCGAAATAATTTTTTCTGCCTCTCCTGAGTATGGGGATACCACATGTGTGGGACTTTTTGAAAGCCTAGCTGCGTACAGGACCACGAAACCAAGCACCTCCTTCAGAATTTCTAAGGGTGTAAATTTTTGATTTCACTCCTCACTACCTATCACAGTTTTGAAGGCCATAAAATGCCAAGATGGCACAAAACCCCCCAACACGCTACTAAAAAGTCTCACACACGTGGCATCCCCGTACTCAGGAGAAGAAACAGAATGTTTTTTGGGGTGTGATTTCACATATGTCCATGTTTGAGCAATATATAATTTAGTGACAACTTTGTGCAAAAAAAAAAAAAAAAAAGTTTCTCATTTTCCTGCAACTTGTGGCAAAATATAAAATATTCCATGGACTCAGCATAATACCTCACATGCATGGTGCAATTGCTGTTTACATATGATGCCAGACTGATGCTTGCGCTCGCCTTTGCGTGAGAGCAGGGGGGAACAGGAGTGCTTTTTTTTTATCTTATTTTTAAGGTTGAACATATTTTTATTTCCAGGATCAATGAAAGTTCAGTAATACAAAATTACAAAAATACACAAGTACCGAGGTACATAAATATGGAGGACCTTGTGTGTAACATAACTTATTAACAGCCGTTTTTAATCACATACAGAGGGAGAAATAGGTTAGCAGGGGGGGCGGGGAGGAGGGGGGTGGGAAGGGGGAAGGGGAAAAGCAAGGTAGATAGGAACCCTAGAGATGGTGAGTGCTTGAGAACACAGAAACAAGGTGTGGGCCCAGTATCCCTGTGGCATCAGCAATTGCTGGTGGGGACACTATCAGTGAACTTAGGGCCCAATACCTTGTGACAGTGAAAAGAAAAAAAAAACTACATAACAGATATCATACGTCTTGTGGCATAACTGCAAAAAACGTTGTCAACCCCCGGAACAAACTCAGGGCAGTGTTCTAACAGCTAGCATAGATTGTCTCAAAGAAGGGGAGAAAAAGCCAGTAAAAGTGGGTATGTATGAGCAACCAAGAGAACCGACATCTGAGCCGTGTGGCCCTTTAGATAGTTTCCAAAGTAAACACTTAAGTTCAGCTCGATTTGCCTCTTGAGCGTAAACCATCTAGGAAGCTTAGCGAGGCTGAGTGATGGCGCCATATGGACCACAGGGTGACGAACTTGTCATACCTGTCATCAACCTTCGCCTGTAGTTCCTCCATGACCATCATATCATTAAGAATGTCGACCCAGCCAATCACAGATGGGGTACGATCTTTTTTCCAATAAAGGGTGATGTTATGGCGGGCAGCAGAGAGAAGGAATCTAAGGAGGCAATTTTTGTGCGATTTAATGGAGCCCGGTATGATGGACAGGAGAGCGACCAAGGGCGAAGGGGACATGGCAGTTTGATACCTAGCTTTATATGTCTCAAAGACCTTATCCCAGAAAGGACGGATCATGACACATTCCCACCATATGTGAAGAAATGTTCCCTTTGCTCCGTGGCACCTCCAGCACACATCCGTTGATCCGGGGAACATCTTGTGCACCGAGACCTGGAACTCTGTACCACCGTGACATCAGTTTGTAATTCTTCTCCTGAGTGAATCCTGATCTGGAGGATTGATGGGTAAGTATAAAGGCTGTATGCCATTGTGTTGGGATAATCTCTGGGTCAACGTCACTGGACCACTTGTTAGTGTATAGAGGAAGAGAGGTGTAGGTGAGTGATTGGATCTCCTTATAAAGTAGAGATAGAGTATGTTTAGGAGTGTGGGGGAGGGTGCAAAATTCCTCAAACAGGGTGAGCGGCCTATGGATATTACCGGAGATATGTAGCGATTTACAAAATTGGTTTAGGGATCGCTTGGAAAGCCAGTCCAAGCTGGACGAGGGTAATGATGTTGACGGTTCCCTTAGTTGACCTGTGGAAGGGTGAACAAATTGATTAGCCGTGGGCCAGTCCTCTCTATGGAATGCCCCAGCATGGGTTGCTGAGAGGAGAGTGGGTAAGTGTGCATTATCAAAGAGGGGGGAGAGAGGGCCGGGGTCCGTAGACAGGCCCAGTTTACAAGACACTTCATACCATTTGGTCAGAACGCGACCGTTAGTGGGGAAATCCGTCGAAGCGAGCAAAATTTAGTGTGGTGTCCCCATAAAAGGGCTCTAAGGTCAATTGGGATCATGTCTTGTTCAATAGCTACTGAGGGTTTAGACAGGGGTCTCGGGAACCATTCCAGGAGTCTGGATAATAAGGACGCCGTGTGATACAATTGAAAGTTGGGTAAGCCCAGGGGTTGACAAATTTGCTTGGAATCTAGGAGCCAGCTAAAAAAGTTAGGAGCCAGGTCCGTGACGGCGATCTGGACCTGTCCCTGGCCTGACATGGAGACGAGTGAGGGGAAGATAGCCCCCCACCTGTCTCCAAGTCATTGCCCATAGCTCTTAGAGGGACATTTTGTTTTTTTTATTTTTTTCAAATGATAAATTTTTTTTAAATTGCATTTTAGTGTAAATATGAGATATGAGGTCTCTCTGACCCCAGATCTCATATACAAGAGGACCTGTCATGCTTTTTTCTATTACAAGGGATTTTTACATTCCTTGTAATAGGAATAAAAGTGACACAATTTATTTTTATTTTTAAAAAGAACAGTGAAAAAAATAAAAGTTAAAATAATAAAAAAAAATATTTTAAACATGCCCTGTCCCGCCAAGCTTGCGAACGCATATATGAAAGCGGTGTTAAAACCACACATGTGAGGTATCGCTGCGATCGGCAGCGTGAGAGCAATAATTCTAGCCCCAGACCTCCTCTGTAACTTAAAAAGTGCAACCTGTAGAATTTTTTAAACGTCGCCTATGGAGATTTTAAAGGGTAAAAGTTTGTCGCCATTCCATGAGCGGGCGCAATTTTGAAGCATGACATGTTGGGTATCGATTTACTCGAAGTAACATTTTCTTTCACAATATAAAAAAACATTGGGCTAACTTTACTGTTGTCTTACTTTTTTTTTTTATTAAATAAATTTTCCCCAAAAAAGTGCGCTTGTAAGTCCGCTGTGCAAATACGGTGTGACAGACAGTATTGCAACGACCACCATTTTATTCTCTAGGGTGTTAGAATAAAATATATATATAATGTTTAGGGGTTCTGAGTAAAGGGAAGGAAGATAGGCTGGCAGGCAGGGGAATTAGCATTGCATTCATTAGCATTGCTGGTTGTAATTCCAACGGCCACCACAAGAGGGCGCCAGATTCCAGAAGGAACCATAGGATCGTAGAAGGCCTCAAAGCCGGGGGCTTAATTACGCGCCGCCGGCGGCGCGGCCCGACGTGATCGCGTCGGGGGGTCCGCAGAGACAGCATACCCCCAGCTGTGCTGCCCCAGGCGCCAGGTCACTAATTCTAGTCACAAATGCGACCTGGCGCCCGGGTTTTGTCGAGCCCTGGGTAAGCCAGTACCACCTCTAAGCTTGGGGCCACAGAGGACTTTATGTTTCAGTCTGGGAGGGTGGTTTAGCCATATAAATTTAATTATCGAAGAGCGGAGGGAGAGGAAGAAAGCCCTGGGGAGAAGTATGGGAAGTGTTTGAAACAAATATAAAACTTTAGGCAGTATATCCATTTTAATGGCGTTCATCCTCCCCCCACCAAGTAAGTTTCAATTTGTGCCACGATTCGAGAGAGCGCCTAAGGTTAGTCAACAGTGGGCTAAAGTTCAAGGAGTAGATGTCCTGTGGGTCCCTAGGGATTGCGGTCCCTAGGTATTTAACTGAACGCGATTGCCACCGCAACGGAAATTTTTCTTGGGGAGGGCCGTCAATTCCTGCTGGGGTAGAGAAATGTTTAGGGCTTCCGTTTTCGTGATGTTAAGTTTGAAATTACTGTAGCTACCAAAGCGGTCTAACTCCGCTAGAATAAGCGGTATGCTAGTGTGGGGCTTCGTGACGTACAGAAGTAAGTCGTCGGCATAGAGTGACAGCTTGCGGGGAGCCGCGGGAGTGGGAATACCATGAAAAGAAGCATTGTTACGTATAGCCTGTGCCAGGTGTTCCACTGTGATTGCGAACAACAAGGGCGAAAGAGGGCAGCCCTGTCTTGTACCGTTGCTAATTTGGAATGGTGCGGACGATTCCCCATTAGCTGTGACTCGAGCGGTAGGTTGGGAGTTCAGGGCCATGACCTCCGAGAGTAATTTGGGACCTAAGCCTATTTGTTGCAGGGATGCTTTGAGGAACTGCCAGCTCACCCTGTCAAACACCTTTTCAGCGTCGCAGGCCAAGAGGCAGGTAGGAATATTATGTTCTTTAGCGTAAGAAATTAGGTGAAGTGTTTTCGTGGTGTTGTCCCTGGCCTCTCGGCCCGGGACAAATCCCACTTGGTCCCCGTGTATCAAAGAGGGAAGAAGGGGGGTTAAGCGTGTAGCTAGAATTTTAGCGTAAAGCTTCAGGTCGACGTTCAATAAAGATATAGGGCGATAGTTACCGCATAATGTGTGGTCTTTCCCCGGTTTGGGGGAGAAGCCAAGGGTCAGTGAGTGGAGAGTAGGTTCAGGAAAGGGGAGGGCATCAAGAAAAATAAAAAGTTACCACCTCCAGCAGAGGGGCCTGGTACTAACGTCCAGAGGAAGCACACAGGGGCACCGTCACCCTCAAGGGGACCCCGGTGAGCCCGTGTGAATATGTTGGGATATGGTGCCCTCGGGCAGGGTAGGTAGGGTGCAGTCAAACCACACCCTCTAGTGTTCATTGGGGAGAAGGGGAATGAACACTACTCAGTATTTCTAAGAAATATCAGGAAACAGAGGCAATAAAGACTCTGCACGCCCTAACGTGGGGAACGTGGTAAGACAACATGACAAAACAAACAATAGAAAAAAAATGCTTGTCTAAAGCGCACAGCACAGTGCATTGAGAGAGCTTAAACCAACAGTTAACAGTGCAAACTTAGTAACAAAGTGGCTGAATTACAGCCCATGTCCGTGTTCAAAGCAGGTGCCCGACCCTGGCCTAAGTGGCCAACAGAGGGGCCTATGTCGAGTCTAGCTTTCCAAAGAGTTGGCAGAAACAGGTAGAACTAGTAGGCAGGGAGGTAGTCCTGTAGAGAAGGCAAAGCTTCTCAGGTTGTAATGAATCGTCAGAGTTCATTGGCCAGTCCAATGGTCTCCTAGGAAAGGAGAGGAGGAATCACCCTCCGTCGGCCACTGTGAAAAGGAGGGCCAGGACTTCAAAACAACAACAGTCAAGGAAAAAACTCAGGGGGGGGGACCCCCATAAAAAAGGGGCAAGGGAATCATCCTGGTGGAGATTTAGATGTACGAGATCTGGATCTCTTCTTCCTGGATTGCTTTTCCCATCTAGGGGCTTTAGGGAACCCTGGAGTGGCCGCTTCCAATGGCCAGTCTGGAATCCTAATCTGCGGCAGTTCAAATACTCCTAGGAAGTTAGGTAGATCTCCCAGGGTGCAAAAGGTGGCTGATTTACCCTCGTGGGATGCAAACAATGGAAAGGGAAGCCCCATCTGTATTTAATTTGCTTGGCGTGGAGTACATCTGTGAGCGGTTTCAGGGCTTTCCGCATAAGTAGAGTCTGCCGTGAGAGATCTGTCAAAAGCATGATGGGAGAGCCATTAAACAAGATGGATTGCTGATTCCGGGCGGCCTGCATGATTTCAGACTTGGTATGGAAGAAGTGAATGCGGCAGATAATGTCTCTGGGGTAAGCGGAGTTTGGATTGCGGGGGCCCAGGGACCTGTGAATTCTGTCAATTTCCAGATGATCTTCCTTAGGCTTGTTCAGTAGCTGATTAAACATTGTAGTGGCTGCTTTAGCAAGGTCCTTGTTCTCAACTGATTCGGGTACCCCTCGGATGCGAATATTATTGCGGCGACTTCTGTTCTCTTGGTCGTCGAGACCGTAAAACAGTTGTTGGATCTGATTTGTATGTTCTTGTAGGATGTGATCATGTTCAATGATTTTGGTCACAGACTCCTCCACAGTAGCTTCAATATCATCAAAGCGCTGTCCTATATCGTGGCGTAGGTCAGTGATTTCACGCTTATAGGAGCGCTCTAGTCTGCTGATGTAGGCCTCAATGTCCCCTTTAGTGGGGAGGGCTTTAATGTAACTCTCCATATCCCATGTCCCTGGCTGAGTGTGTGATTGGGGGCGGAGGGCTCCCGGGACACTGCGGGCTGTGGGGGCTCTGATTCCCTGGCCCGGGGGATTGCGGTGAGGGAGGGGAGGGTGCAGGTTGCTGAGCGAGTACCTGTGAGGCAGTAAGGGCCGCTTGTGCTGCCACCGCGTGGGTCGCCGTCATCTTGGAAGCCGGCGCGGTCCGGCCCTCGGGACCTTTCGTGGTGAAATAACTGCCGATTTCTCCGGATTTGTGGTTCCTCGAGGTACGGGGGGTGTCTCCGGTCCCTCTCCTGCTCATGTGGAAAGGCTGCGAGGCAATGGATGGCTGTGCTGTGCGCCGTTTCGTGGTGTGAGGTCTCAAGCTGCCGTCTCCTCCATGCGCCAAGCCCCGCCCCCCTTAATCTTATTTTTAAACAGTTCCTTTCACAGTATGACAAGCCTGTCAGTAGGTTTAAATCCAAATCTGTGTGAGTCATATGCATGGAATCATATAGGGAAACACAGAGTTTTTCTGCCAGTTCAAGGTTAAAAGTAAACATAGTTTATTTGAGCAACCCGGGCTCCATGTTATAGAACACACTATACTTGTGCCACTCCCCCCAGCCCAAGTTAGGTCTGCTGCTGTAATTCATCCCTGGCTCCATGGCTGAACAGGGAAGGGTATGGCACTGTGTGTCAGGGAGATGGCAAGGCGGGCTACCCCAGGGGCTAATAGATTTCAGGGGGGTGCATCAAATGTACTTACTGAGGCAATCTTTCTGTGTATCAGCTAGGCCAGTTGCTCCCGCCAGTCTATCCAGGCTGCAGCCGTAGCAGGATCCTCAAAGAATTGTACCGGACCGTCTTCTTCCACTCTGAGTCTGGCTGGAAATAACATGGTGTATTTGAGGTGCAATATCCGAAGGCGACGTTTAACATCTTGGAACTGAGATATTTTCCTTTGTACTTCATTTGAAAAATCAGGAAATACCACCAAATGGTATTACCCACTTGTATATTTCCTTTTTCTCTGGTTCGCCTCATAGTTTTGTCCTGATCTCTGAAGTTCAAGAATTTAGCAATAAAAGTGTGGGGGGGGGGCCTGCTCCTGCTGGTGGGGGTTTCACCGGTATACGGTGCCCCCGCTCTACCACAAACATAACCGAGAATGCCTCTCTGCTATATTTTGTTATGAGGCGGTTCTCTAGGTACTCGGCCAGGTCTTTACCTTCTGTACGTTCTGGCAATCCTATGAATCTGAGATTGCAGCGACGTATTCTGTTCTCCACGTCAGCCTGATGTGAGTGGAGCTGTTGAATTTGCCTTTGCATGTCTTCAGTGGTATGCTGCAAGGGGTGTAAAATGTCCTCTGCTGTGCTAATTAGGGTTTCCATCTCAGTTACCCTGTCCTTTAGTTTAGAAAGGTCCTGCCTCAGGAGTGAGATATCTATTTTCACCTCATCTATTTTGACCGTAAGTGTGCTTGAAGCTTAGCTATTGCATCCAGCACTTTAGCCGTGTCTGCTGCTTGGTGGTCTTCATCAGGACACGCGTTGGCACCATCTTTGGCCTGCATGTCGTTTTCTTGGCGGCGATATTTTACCAATTTATCCGCCGTTTCTGTCACCTTCTTTGGCGGCAACATAGTGTCCCCTGCTCCCGGTATCTGTAAGCAGCTTTGTGGGCGATTATGCACCCGGAATTGTGGTCAGGTAGTTAGACAGGAGAGACGGCAAGAGGAGCTCCCGCTAACCACACCCTACTCCATCGCTCTCCAGGCCACGCCCCCTTGATCAGCTGGTTTAATTTTGCTGATGTAGCTTATACCCCCCTCCTATCCCTAACCAAGCTCTATATCCCAAAGAGTTCCCCAGGTTTCCCTTTGTATTTGTACTACCAAAGAACGTGTGTGTGTGTGTGTGTGTGTGTGTGTGTGTGTGTGTGTGTGTGTGTGTGGGGGGGGGGGGGGGGGGGTGCTCACCTTATGTGGTGCATCTGTGCTCGAAAATTTTTATTCAATTAAATATGTATTTTATTGATAGTTGACTTTTGTTTAACAACAGTTACTGTACCTCTGTGGACCCCGGGACTGGGAGGCACTCAGTGTGCTTACCATGTTTACCCTCCTTAGGACTGATAGTGCTTGAGTGAGCACTGTACTTTTGTTAGTCTGCTCTACACATTAGACATGTTAAGCTATTTGCCTAATTATTCAATGCTGCCACCTAGTGGCTTGTTTTTTTTCCTCTCTATGCTCGCAGCCATGATTTCCATCTCCTACAGCTCTGACTCTCACCGTTACTGGAGCTGGTTCTAATCCACCCTTACTGCTCTCATTTCTTCCTCATCCCCCATTCTGTTCTCTCCCCCTTCCTATTCCCCACTGTTCTCCCCCCTCTTTCTCCCAGACTGGGCCGACCTTGGTGCTGACATAGTTAGAAACTGATGTCATTCCTTCTCAATGCTATCATGATCCCTCTTTATCAGATAACCTCTTCGTCCTTTAACTGCAGAGGCATCAATACTCCATATAGCCTTTCACAAATTGTTCCATCCTGAAGTCTTAGACTCCCTTATTGACCCTCTATGACGCTATTTGTTACGTTAAAATCTATCTCTCCCATCTTTACAGTGGCTAACGTATATGGACCGAACCAAGACCAGTGGAGCTTCCTGTCTGTGATTCTGAACAAGTTACTCTCTTTTGGCGGTCCCTGTTTCATTCTAGGTGCTGACCTCAACGTGGCCCTTTCTCCAGCCATGGACACTTCCCTCCATATCGTAAACTGCCCTCTTACACATAAAATCACTCCTGCATTCTGCACAATTGGTGGATGTCTGGTGAGTGCAGCACCCATTTGAGAGAGACTACAGCTGTTACTCCGTGGCCCACAACACCTATAGTTGTATTGACTATTTCTTAGTCTCCCAATCCCTGCTTGACATACCACTTAAGGCATCCCTAGGTAATATACTGTGGTCTGACCATGCCCCTGCACACCTTAGCCTAACTCACACTCCTACATCCCACAAAATGTTCTCATGGTGTTGCGGCGATTGAAAAGGCGACCTGTGACTTTGAGGACCATCGTACCAATGACACCAACCCCCTCACTAAATGGGAAGCCCTACATACCTCAGGGGACTCTCATACAACATTGCTCAAACTGGCACATAAAGGAGACCCAGACCCAGCAACATATGTCAACCTCTCTAACGTGCACAGGGAATTGCTCTGCCTCTTAGATGCCAACTTCCTCATAGTCAGGGATTGGGGACGCAACCAACACTACACTCTGGCCAACAAATGCGGGCAACACCTGGCGAGGGTCCTCCACCCCCGTCTCCCACATCGACCTATCCAACTCATATGTACTGCAGACCAACAAAAGATAAGCTATCTCGGGTATCTCAGGTGCTTTCAAGCATTACTACTCTAACTTATACAACCTGCCCCCATTGACCACATTGGCCGATGTGGGAGACTCACACCTCTGCAACATGAAGGGTTACATCTCAGAGACGGCCCTGCCACAGATAGATCCCGAGCAGGCTTCTGCCATGGATAACCTCCTAACGGTGGCGGAATTCCTTACTGCTTTTAAAGGCTTGAAATCTGGTAAATGCCTGGGCCCTGATGGGTTCTCCCCTAGGTTTTATAAGTAATTTGCCCAGCCCCCCATTACTGCCCACAGCGTTTAACTCTATAGACAATACCCACCTACCCTCCAGTAACCTACTATCCATGGGCGTCCGCAGCAGGGGGCAAGGGGGGCCAAGTGCCCCCCCTGGAATCCCCAAGGTGTTGCAGCCGCCGCCATGCTGCATTTTTTTTACTGAGTCTGCCGGTGGCTGCATCCTCCGCTCTCTCCTATGGATCACAGAGCTGGCTGCCTCTGTGTTCAGTGGCCGCTCTGTAACATGGCCCCACCCCCCTCAGACCTGCTTGTGTGATAGTAGAGAGAATCAACGTTCCGCCTATCACACGATTCGGTCTGGGGGGCGGGCCATGTTACAGAGCGGCCGCCATACACAGCCAGCCAACGCTTTTATCCATAGGAGGAGATGCTGAAGGTACAGCCCGCCCTGTGTGCCACAGTGCCTGGATAGGAGGATCGGGGGGGGGGGGGCTGCCAATTCTTCTATCCAACTTATTTTACTGTCCCCAGTTCACCTTGTGCTCCCTGCCCCCCTCCCAGTGCTCTCCTCCACCACACTCTCCTGCCCCCCAGTGCACTCCTCCACCACCACACTCTACTGCCCCCCCAGTGCACTCCTCCACCACCACACTCTACTGCCCCCCCAGTGCACTCCTCCACCACCACACTCTCCTGCCCCCCCGTGCTCTCCTCCACCACACTCTCCTGCCCCCCCCATTGCTTTCCTCCACCACCACACTCTCCTGCCCCCCCAGTGCTCTCCTCCACCACCACACTCTCCTGCCCCCCCCCATTGCTCTCCTCCACCACACTCTCCTGCCCCCCCCCATGCTCTCCTCCACCACACTCTCCTGCCCCCCCATTGCTCTCCTCCACCACCACACTCTCCTGCCCCCCCCAGTGCTCTCCTCCACCACACTCTCCTTCCCCCTCCATTGCTCTCCTCCACCACACTATCCTGCCCCCTCCAGTGCTCTCCCCCACCACCACACTCTCCTGCCCCCCCAGTGCTCTCCTCCACCACCACACTCTCCTGCCCCCCCCCCCCACAGTGCTCTCCTCCACCACCACTCTCCTGCCCCCCCCCAGTGCTCTCCTCCACCACCACACTCTCCTGCCCCCCCAGTGCTCTCCTCCACCACCACACTCTCCTGCCCCCCCAGTGCTCTCCTCCCCCACCACACTCTCCTGCCCCCCAGTGCTCTCCTCCACCACCACACTCTCCTGCCCCCCCCACAGTTCTCTCCTCCCCTGTTCTTGCTGCCCCCCCTGCTCTCCCCATCCTTCTCTAGCCACCATTCCAGTGCTCTCCACTCCCCCTGTTCACCCCCCAGTGCTCCTCCCCCACAGTGCTCTCCACTCCCCCCAGTGCTCTCCCCCTTATCCCCACCCCCGTGCTCTCCTCCACCACACTTTCCTGCCCCCCCCCACAGTTTTCTCTCCCTTGTTCTTGCTGCCCCCCCTGCTCTCCAGCTCTCCCCATCCTTCTCTAGCCACCATCCCAGTGCTCTTCCCCCCTGTCCCCCCAGTGCTCTCCCCCCTGTCCCCCTCCAGTGCTCCCCCCCTGTTCCCCCCAGTGCTCTCCACTCCGCCCAGTGCTCCCCCCCGCCCCCCCCCCCCCACAGTGCCCTCCACTCCCCCAAGTCCTCTCCCCTCCGTGCTCTCCCCCTGTTCTCCCCAGTGCTCTCCCCCCTGTTCTTTCGTTCTTTCCCTCCCAGTGCTCTCCACTCCCTCCAGTGCTCTCCCCCCTGTTCTCCCCCCACTGCTCTCCCCCAGTGCTCTTCCCCCCGTTCTTTCTCCCACCCAGTGCTCTCCTCCCCCCCAGTGCTCTCCTCTCCCCCCCGTTCTTCCCCCCCCCAGTGCTCTCTGCCCAGGGCTCTCCACTCCCCCCAGTGCTCTCCCCCCCCCCAGTGCTCTCCTCTCCCCCCCGTTCTTTCCCCCCCCAGTGCTCTCCGCCCAGTGCTCTCCACTCCCCCCAGTGCTCTCCCCCCTGTTCTCCCCCCCCCCAGTGCTCTTCAGCTCTCCCCATCACTCTCCAGCCCCCCATTCTCCCTACCCCTGTTCTTTCTGCCCCCTGGTGTTCTCCAGCCCCCTCCCCCAGTGCTCTCTACCCTCTGTGCTCTCCACCCCTGTTCTTTTTGGCTCCCCCCAGCACTCTCCACTCCCCACCCCTGTACTCTCCACTCCCCCTGCATTTTGCCCCCACCCATGTGCTCTCCAACCCTATCAGTGCTCTGCACCCCCCATAGTGCTCTCCAGTCCCCTGTGCTTCCCACCCCTGTTCTTTCTGGCCCCCACTGGTGCTCTCAAGCTCCCCCCCCATTGCTCTCCACTCCCACCTGCTCTCTGTACCCCCCCAGTACTTTCCAGCCCCCATGCTCTCCACCCCTGTTTTTCTGCCCCCCCCCAGTGCTCTTCACTACCCCACACTCTTAGCCCCCCCAGTACTCTCAGCCTACCATGCTCTCTACCCCTGTTCTTATTGGCCCCCCCAGTGCTCTCAAGTTCCCCCCCAGCGCTCTCTGCTCCCCACCCCTGTGATCTCCACTCCCCTCGCTCTTTGCCCCCACCCATGTGTTCTCCAACCCGCCAGTACTCTTTGCTCCCCCTTCTCTCCAACTCCCACCCAGTGCTCTCCACTTCCCCAGGACCAGAGGACAGGCTGACTGGGGCTGGAAAATGAGGACAACTGAAGGTCCAGGTGGCCAGGGACCACTCCATCTCACAGCAGACAGATCCTCTGGAAGGAGCACCGTCCCCATCCAAAACGAGAGCAGACCCTGCCTGCTGCTGGCCATCATGGATATCCTGCTGGCATGCAAGGTACCATACCAAGCATCAACAACACACCTTTCCACAGACAGGGACTGCAGACTGGGACATGGGGCACAGGAGGGGCTGCAATGATGGACACAGTGAGGCTACATTCATGCCACAGTAAAGCTGCATTTGATGAACACAGTGAGGCTGCATTTGATGGACACAGTAAAGCTGCATTTGATGGACACAGTGAGGCTGCATTTGATGGACACAGTGAGGCTGCATTTGGTGGGCACAGTGAGGCTGCATTTGGTGGGCACAGTGAGGCTGCATTTGGTGGGCACTGGTGAGGCTGCATTGAGCTCTTGCATCAAGTTTGCAGTCTCTGACCATCTCCTGTAGCATGTCTGCAGTCTCTGAGGGAGTCTGGAGAGGAGTCAAGAGTGGGAGCACCGCCAGGATGGGGGTCATGGGAGAAGTCAGACTTGTGTGGACTGTGGACAGGAGACTATAGGATAAAACCAGAGCCAACTGACTGAGCCCTGCACAGTGCACCTGAGAGGAGGTCAGTGAAAGCACTGCCAGGCCAGTCGGGGGGGGGGGGGGGGTGGTCACTGATGAAAGGGGGGAGTGAATACGATAATGTAAGGGGCACTGATATAAAGGGTTTCCTCCTTATATTAGTAACCCACCCCCCTTACCTTTGAGTAGTCTTTCTGCAGAAGGTGGCCCCCCCCCCCCCCCACGTTCTGAGTTCCTGGGGTCCCCCTTGATGATTGATCACTTACCACTATTAACTGGTAAAATGTATGGTTTTCCCTTTCATGAACAAGAAAATAATGACGTTATGCTGTTGGGCTGGTATAATAATGCTGTGAGGCTGGTATGAAATTTTTTCCAGGGCTGGTTTTTGAAAGCATGGGCGTCCGCAAGGTTACTCAGGTGGCTGCGTACCATGTCCATATAGCCTAGAGAATGTACATCTTTTTACATTGCAATACATCTGTTGTTGCCATATATTTATCTTTATGAAAACAGCCTATACAGTGACAGTATGAGATCAAAATATGGCAACAACAGATGTATTGCAATGTAAAAAGATGTACATTCTCTAGGCTATATGGGCATGGAACACAGCCGCCAGAGTAACTTCCAATACAAAGTGAAGATGAATTATCTGTTATATAACACATATGTATTACCAGTGGAAAGATTTTCATGAGATTGTCGAAAAGGGGCGGAGCATGAGTGGCCTTAAAATGATGCCCCCCCCTTGGAAAAAGTTCTGCGGACGCCCATGCTACTATCCACTAATATTTCGGTCATACCCAAGCCTGGCAAGGCTCCCTTTCAGTGCAGTAGCTATCGGCCGATATCGCTCCTCAACCTCGTTGTTAAACTTTACACAAATGTCTTCGCAAACCGTCTTTCCCCCCTTTTACCCTCAATTTTTCATAAAGACCAGGTGGGCTTTTTCCCTGGTCGTGAGGCCAGGGACAACACCACATATCCTACATACAGCGGCACAATCTGAAGGCATGCCTACTATTGTTTGATGCGGAGAAGGCCTTTGACCGGGTCAACTGGATGTTCTTTCGCCTCTCCCTGGAGCAGATTGGCCTTGGCCCTACCATTGTGTCCAAGGTTATGGCACTATACTCCCGCCCCTCTGCATCTGTTCTGGTCAACGGTTCCTCCTCCGCACCATTCCAGATCTCCAATGATACTCGATAGGGCTGCCTCCTGTTGCCCCTGCTTTTTTTTTTACTAATAGAACACCTAGCTCAGGCCATCAGATCAAATGCATCTATAGTAGGGATCCAGACACCCTCCTCCAACCATAAACTCTCACTTTACACGGATGACCTCCTGGTCTACATCCAGCAGCCACATACATTCCTACCCTGTTTGATGCAGAAATTCTGCAGATTTGGGGAATTTAGTAATTTTTAATTAAATATGTCTAAGAGGGAGGCCCTTAATATATCCCTACAGCACATGACCCTTACCCGAGTACAGGCTAACTTCCCTTTTCGATGGGGCTCCAGGGGCATCTCCTATCTAAGGATAACGATCCCCTCCAACCTATCTGATCTCTATGCTCTCAATTATCTCCCCTTATTGACGCGACTCCGGAAGGAACTAGATGTCTGGAACTCTTCTCCATTGCCCTGGTGTGGACGCATCAATACTTTGAAAATGGACACCCTGTCTAAACTGCTTTATTTGTTTCAAACTGTACCTATCACTGTCCCTAAATCTTTTTTTACCTCCCTGTGATCTATGTCCATACGATTCATATGGCACTAAGGCATATCCCGCATTCGTCATACTGTGCTCACGTACCCCAAAACCGAGGGTGGGGTAGGCCTTCCTGACCTGGCCTTCCTGACCTTGAACTATACCACAGAGCAGCGCTGCTGTCTAAGGTCCTAGAGTGGTTCCCTCATCCCTCCCCCAAAGTGTCTACCATGGTGGAACAAGACCTATCTGCCCTCGACCTTCGGGCCCTACTCTGGGGCTATGGGCAACATTTACACTTACTCTCTTCTGCCTCCCCGCTGACAACCGCAGCTCTGCATCTACAAAAAGGCATGCTATCATTATTGTCATCAGAACCCTCGCCCCTCAAATCTCTGTTTGACCACCCTGTACTGCCTCAAGGCATGGGATCCAACGCAGTATGCCCCTACTCCCACCAGGGGCGGATCCAGGGGGGGCAACGGGACAATTGCCCCCTCGGAGAATGTGAGTGGGCGGGCAGGCTGAGAGCACGGGCGGCTCTGTTGAGAGACAGCGGGTGGCTCGGCTCGGCTCACTGACATTGTGTGAGTGGCTGCTGGCCAATCAGGGAGCCGGCGGGCAGGGGAGAAGAGAGATGACATCATCTCTCACCGCCAGGCGCCCGCCCTGCATCCCTGCAGTTCCGCCCTCACTGTGCAGTGTGCAGGCAGCCACGGCAGCAGAGAGATTACTTCATCTCTCTGCTGCTTGACTGGTGATCTGCTGCCTGGGACAGAGCAAGAGAAAATCTGCATTGTGTGGCATGGGACATGGCAAATGACAATCCACATCGTGTGGCATGGGACGTGGCAAGTGACAATCCACATTGTGTGGCATGGGACGTGGCAAGTGACAATCTGCATCTGGTGAAAGGTGACGTGGCAAGTGACAATCTGCAACGTGTGGCATGGGACGTGGCAAGTGACAATCTGCATCTGGTGACAGGTGACGTGGCAGGTGACAATCTGCAACGTGTGGCATGGGACGTGGTGAGTGACAATCTACATTTGGTGACAGGTGACGTGGCAAGTGACAATCTGAAACATGTGGCAAGTGACAATCTGCATTGGGTGACAGGAGACGTGGCAAGTGACAATCTGAATCTGGTGACAGGTGACGTGGCAAGTGACAATCTGCAACGTGTGGCATGGGACGTGGCAAGTGACAATCTGCATCTGGTGACAGGTGACGTGGCAGGTGACAAACTGCAACGCGTGGCATGGGACGTGGTGAGTGACAATCTGCATCTGGTGACGTGACCAGTGACAATCTGCATCTGGTGACAGGCGACGTGGCAAGTGACAATCTGCAACGTGTGGCAGGTGACAGCGGCAGGTGACACGCTCGGGGCTCCCACTGATTCTGCATTATGGTAAGTTGAACCATTTAATTTTTTATAACAATGTAATAATAGTAATGTGCTTCAATCATCCTGACACCATAACAACCATTGCGCCGTGATGATTGAATCGCTAACACCAGCAATTTCCCTGATAAATTTACCCCCAAAAAACATATTTTCTGGCAGTGCCCCTCCTGAGACTAGGCTCTGGATCCACCCCTGACTCCCACCCCACTTGGCCTGTAGCGAGCTCATGCTGACCAGGGCAACTGGTTCATAGCCATTCGCATATCTTCCTTTTGTGCTGACCTTTTTTCCTATTGTCAAATTCACCGGCCCCTGACGAGCTACAAATAGCTGTGCTCTTTCTCAGAAACACCCAGACATTTACTCTCTACCATGTACACACTACAACACGTCCTGCTATATGCTGTATACCTTACAGCAGTAAGGTAATTACCTGGTGTGCCTAGTGAACACGTGGATATCACTTGAGTGGAGAGAGCATTGCACTGTGAATGCACAATTTCACTATACAGCTTTATCGTTTTTGTGACACCCTCACTGCAATACCCACCATTGGACTATTATATTGGTCACTTTGAATAATAACAACATTGTTTTATTTATTGATGTCTATTTGCTATAAGCGATATTATATGCACATTAGCACTTTATTTGTTTGATCACTGGTTTTATATCACAGCATGAGTGATACTTTATTGTTTACACATCAATTGCTTTCTTGGTCTATTAATTTATTTATTTATTTATGATATTCTCTGTAAATCATTCTGTTAGACACTTGAGCACTTAAATATCTGTTATAAGTTTCTTTTTTTACACTATTTAAATAGTGTTATATTCTTGCAGGATATTTCCACCTTCCTTTTCACCTCCTTGTGGTAGCGCAACATCAATTCTTTATCAATTTATATGTATATGAGAGTGTAACTCAAAGTGTTTGCAGCACCCAGTCAGGTATAATTTTTTCCCATTTCATATACAGCGCAGGAGCCCTTACATATAATTGACACCTGAATGTTACTTATGTTACCTTAAACTGTTAAAAACAATAAAAATATATTTTACTCTAGGTAAAGTCCCCAAACTGGCATCTGGCACCACGCTGACCGGCGCTGGCATGTGACGTCACCGAGTCAGATCCCCCACAATGCGCGTGTGAGGGCCACGAGCGCATGCACACTGGAGTCATGGATCGTGACTGAAAGGGAGCCGTGCCACGTCATATAACAGGCGGGGGGACGGATTGGGAGAACACTCCCCGGTACCACCCACCACCCGGGAGATCACATGTGACATGTTGTACACTATCTATGCTATAGCTCACAAAATAACTGCAGAGAATTATTTTTATTATCAAAATATTGGTACTGTCTTTGTGGTAAAATATGAATCCAATTTTTCAAATTTATATAAAGAAATGGAAGGAGAAGTTCTTAAAGGATACTTTTTATGATCAGTTATTACTCTGCAGATGACATGTTGAAGATTAAAGACGACTCTAAAATGTTTTATTGCATACATTACTAAGGGTTTGCTTTTCAAAGAGAGATAGCAATGGAAAGAAAGTCCGAAAAGAAAGCAGGTTCCATTGTTCGGATTGTGACGTCGGACTGTGTGCTGTACCTTTATCACACTCCGGATGTTTATTGAATTTTCTTTGACAAGTTTCATTATTTTGTATTACATTATTGAATAAAATGATTTATTAGATTATAATTCATGATTTTGTGTTTCAAACTTTATCACATCTGGGATGTCTACTAGAGTCTTGGTTGGTCAGGTTTAAGTAAGTAATTACTAAGAATTGCAGGCCTATAATACATAACACCAAATTTCCTTGCAAAAAATTGTACCGCTTTTGGTACAAAATTCCTGACATAATCATACCACCAGGGAGGTTAAAGTGGAACTTTACCCATAACAACTTGGTAAAAATAATGTTCTTTAGCAAGAAACATACATTCCACATTAATATTTATGCTACCAAAATTAGAGTGTACTGTAAATTGCCACCAGCATTGTTCCCGTTTCTTCTTACTGAAGGCAGCCATTTTTCTCAAAACCTGAGCCCCTGAACAGCAGTAAATTTTTAGGCTGTCAGCACATCGGCATCTACTAATTTGGCACAGTGCCTACAAATGGAGAGCAACTGAGGATTTGCACAGCAGGGGAGACAGTGTGTTACTGGATTTTAAACAGTATAGGCACTTATTATTAATGTTTTATACAGCTTTATCTGCAAAAGGGGCCAGCCTCATGTGAACTAGCAGGACTTAATTTTCTGACTAATGTTCCATTTTAGGAGTATGAAAGGATTAGAGCCCCTGTCAGATTTACTGCTATCTGGGGCTCTGTTAGAGGGATTTCTCAATTTTTTAGTGTTCCGGTGACAATCTTTTCACCAGACAAGAATTAATCTCTCCGACAGCAACTGATACAGTAAAAAAGATTTTAGTTATACAGGAGAATACCAGAATACCTGTTAGCTTTTTTATTGCTGTCTGGTTTCCTGTTGCAGACCTTCCCTCACTACTTGTCCAATGAAACTATTGCCACCAGAAAAAACAAATGAGTGAACATTTTTTTCAAACAGTGCCCTGGACAGCAGTAAAAACTCACACAGGCTCTAATTCTTCCATTTCTATCAAAACTAAAAAAGTAAGTTTTGGCTAGACTTACACTTTTAGTACACATTCTTCTTATGTTGATAGTACAAGTTGTCATTATACCCATGGCTTAGGAACGTACCCAATGGACAGCTTTCTAGATTATGCTCTGTTTTTTTAAAGACATATTTATGGAAGCAGAAAAAAGGAAAAACAGGATTTTTAAAACAGTTTACCTGTAAAATCCTTTTCTTTGATGTACATCAGGGGACACAGAGCCATAGTGGTTAATATGTGGGTTAATAAGGCCACCTTTAGGTGATGGACACTGGCACGCCCTAAGACCAGAAGTGCACTCCCTATATAACCCCTCCCACCACTGGGAGTACCTCAGTTTTGTAGCCAATCAATACAAGTGTATAACAAGAAGGGAGGGACCTGTGTGTCCCCTGATGTATATTAAAGAAAAGGATTTTACAGGTAAGCTGTTTTAAAAATCCTGTTTTCTTTTCATACATCAGGGGACACAGAACCATAGTAGTTACTATGTGGGATGTCCCATAGCAATGGCAACTGAAGGGAGGGAGACACAACAGACAAAGTAGGGCAAAAGAGGCTAGAGGACTCACTCATACTGCAGCCTACAGTACACTATGCCCAAAGGAAAACGTTGATTTGATAAATTCTTGCACCGCCCAAGAGGCACTAACCGCCCTGGTAGAGTGTGCTTTAACATGAAAAGGAGGTATTTTCTTCTTTAAGCCATAAGCTTGAACAATCACTTGACAAATCCATTTGGAAATAGTGGACTTTGATGCTGCCTGTCCCCTTTTTGGACCTTCTGGCAGTACAAACAAAACATCTATTTTGCGAACCTGAGCGTTCTTAGTACATCAAGGGAATGTAGTGCCTTCTCTTCCCTAGATTGAGGCTCTGGGAATAAAGAAGGTAGAATAATATCCTGGCTTAAATGAAAACCTGTCACCAGTTTTGGTAGGAATTCAGGATGAGGACGCAAAACCCCCTTATCCTTATGCATGATCAAATATGGCACTTTACAAGACAGAGCCGCTAGTTCCGATACTCTTCTAGGAGAAGAAATGGCAACCAAAAAGATTATTTTTCTTGTCAAAAGAACCAAGGGAATTTACCGTAGGCTGATTCTGTAAAACTGATAAGGCCAAATTTAAATCCCAAGGATTTAGAGGTGCCTTGATAGGAGGATTAATCCATGTCATCCCCTGAATAGAACTACGCACCAGAGAGTGAGAAGCAATAGGCTGTTGAAAAAACACTGACAAGGCCGAGATCTGGCCCTTGATAGTACTCAAGGCCAGCTTCATTTCTAATCCCATTTGCAGGAAATAAAGGATCCCACCTATGACATACTTCCTGGGGTGCCAACCCTGGATCCACACCAGGAAACATATGCCTTCCAGACTCTGTAGTAAATGATTCTGTTAGCCAATTTCCTGGCATTAACCAAAGTAGACACTACTGAAGGGGATAGCCCCCAGTCCTTTATAATGTGGGTCTCAATAGCCAAACGGTTAAATTTAGCATCCATAAGGTAGGATGGAATACTAGTCATTGTGTGAGAAGGTCTGGCCATAATGGCAGAGTCCAAGGGACTCCTACCGCCATCTTTATGATCTCGGCAAACCAAGATCTTCTGGGCCACGCTGGGGCCACCAGAATCAGCTGCTTTCCTTCCTGCTTGATCCTGCAAAGAAGGCGCGGAAGTAGCTGAACTGGAGGAAATGCATAGATCAGTGAAAACTGATCCCATGGGAAGACTAATGTGTCTATTCCGCATGCCAGCGAATCCCTTATTCTTGACACAAAGTTGTCGACTTTGTTGTTGAATCTGGACGTGAACAGGTCCACGTCCGGAATACCCCATCTCTGACATATCGCTAGGGAGATGTCGGGGTGAAGAGACCATTCCCCCGGAAATAACTGTTGGCGACTCAAGTAGTCCACCTGCCAATTTTCTATTCCTGGAATGAAAATCGCTGATAGGCAAGGAATGTTGTTTTCTGCCCAAACTAGAACATGATTCACCTCTTCACCTCTGCTGCATGACTTCTTGTGCCCCCCTGGTGATTGATGTAAGCCACATTGTCGGATTGAATCCTGACAGGACAATCCCATAACCTGAGCGTCCAAGACTCTAGGGCCAGACGTACTGCCCGAATCTCCAAAATGTTGATGGGCAAGGTCCTTTCTGACTTGGACCATCTCCCCTGGACAGAATCTTCTTCCAGGACTGCTCCCCAGCCTAGAAGGCTGGCATCTGTTTCCAGGATACTCAAGGATTTCACTTTTTGGAGGTTACTGGATATCAACCACCAATTTAGGCTCTGACTTACATCGAGGGATAAGCATATTGGAAAATCCAAAGCCTGAACCTTCTTGTTCCAGACCAACAGGATGGTGTTTTGTAGCAGTCTTGAGTGAAACTGCGCATAAGAGATGGCCTCAAAGGAGGCCACCATTTTCCCTAACAATCTCATGCACAGCCGAATGGAAGGATTTTTCTTTGCTTTGAGAAGTTGAATCAGTCCTATAATGGAACTGACTCTTGTCTTGGCTAAGAATACCTTTTTCTGTATGGTATCTATGACCAGCCCCAAGTACTGTAATCTCCTTGATGGTTTTAAGGAGGATTTTTCTAGGTTGAGTATACAACCCAGAGATTCCAGGTAGTTTACAGCTGTGATTAAACTTTGGTTTAGACCAGAGACTGAATGATCTATTAAAATTAGACTGTCTAAATAGGCTAGGGCCGTTATGCCCTGAGCCCTTAATCTGGCTAAAGGAAGTGCCAGAATCTTTGAGAACACCTGCGGTGCGGTGGCTAAACCGAATGGCAGGGCCACAAACTGAAAATGATGATTTTCTATCTCGAAGCGTAGAAATTTCTGGTGAGCAGGAAATATTGGCATGTGGAGATATGCATCCTTTATATTGATCAATGCCAATAACTCCCCCTCCTTGCAAGATGTAAACCACCGATCCGATTGATTCCATGCAAAAGGACCGGGTATTTAAGTGCCAGTTCAGATCTTTGAGAACTAGAATGGGTCTTACCCCTTTGTTTGGTTTTGGAACTGTGAAAAGGTTTGAATAAACACCTGTGCCCTGTTCCTCTAAGCGAACCTCTGATAGCACCAGCTGGGATAAGAGATGATCCAGAGCTAGAAAGAGAGACTTCTTTTTCTCTGGAACCCTGGGAACATTTGATCTTAGAAAATGAGGAGACGGAAACTCTCGGAACTCTAGTTTGCAACCTAGAGAAACTGAGGAAGCCATCCATCTGTCTGTCAGGGCTGGCTTAGCCTTCTCTGGGCTGGCCGCTCAGCTGTCAGCTAATTGCCAGCTCTCTTCTCTCTCCACAGTTATCAGCTGTTCCCAATGATGCTCGTCTGACCTGCCTACTTAAAGCCTTCCAGCTCACGTCACCTCTGCCTTCGTGTTGGTCACATCACTAGAAACCATCTCCTGCGGTTTGTTTCAAGACTGGCTTGCTGACATCCCTCCTGGCTCCTTATCCTGCTTGCAGTTGCTCTTCTTGGATCCCTGACTTCTGGCCTGGCTTATCACCCGATCTGATTATTGAAATTTGGACTGGCTGACTACCCGATCTGGTCAGTGGACTCTGGTTATGCTTGACTACGCTTTTTCTATTTACCTTTTTATTTTTATTAATAAACAACTGGGATTTAATTGTACTTCTGTCTCAGTCTGATTCATGGTTTCTGACACTGTCTTGACACTGTTCCTGCCAGACTTTTGAAAATTGCAGGAGCTTTCCCCCCACCCGAACGAGCAGAGGCGCCCCTTCATAAGGAGGCTTTAGCATTCTGTTTTGTGGGCTTTTTGCCCCAAGACCTCTTTTGACACTGGTGCTGCCCTTGGGGTCTTCCCCTTGAACCTGATGGTGGAGGCTTTCGAGACTGGTACAGGTGAGGAAGCACGCTTAAAAGGAGAAATGTTCAAACTTCTTCTTTACTGGTAAAAGAGAGCTTTTCCCATTAGAGTTCCTTTGGATGTATTTATCAAGATCGTCCCCAAATAGCCGTTCACCATGAAAGAGGAAACTGGCCAAGAGTTTCTTACACAGTGCTTTGGCTGACCAATTTATCAGCTACAGAACTCTGCGAGAATACACTAGTCCTAGCATAAGCCATGAGGCTTGGATGATAGAATCTTTCATAGCATCTACTATGAAACATAGTGTGTCTGATACGCCAGCCCATTGCTGGGCCTGCTGATCAGGAAGAATCTTAAGTATCTCCAAAAACTGTTCCTTAATGGACTGAGATACACCAATTGCCGCAAGAACTGGCTGCGCTACTGAACTTACTAAAGACATATTGCTTTTAGAAAGAAGTTCCCATTTTTTATCTGTTGGATCTTTTAACATCAGCGCATTATCCACCGGACACGTGAGACTCTTGTTCACTGAGGCGATTGCAGCATTAATTGCTGGAACCCCCCCCCCCCATTTCTTATAGAAATCCTCCTCCATAGGATATAGTGTAGAAAACTTTCTGGGAGGATAATACTGTTTATCCGGATGTTCCCATTCCGAATATATAAGCTTTTTTAGCCATGAATGAATAGGAAAAGCATCCCCAGATGGGAAGGATTTAGTGATCCCAAACCAGAGGTGGGTTTATCAAGAGCCTGCGCTGCAGGCAGTAAAAAGGTTGAACGAACCAATTTAATAAGAGAGTGTACAAGCAAACTGTCCTGTGACACTACTCCCTCCATATTAGGATCCTCGGAAGAGGATATATTAGTATCTTCCAAATCTCTTGGAAGATCTTCCTGATCCCCTGCTCTTTGCACCTCAATACGAGGGTCCTGAGCACTGGATGGCGATCTGCTACATTTAGACCCACTATAGAGAGTGATCATAGCATCAATCTTTTCCAAATTAGAAATGGTAGAAGAAAAAACCTCCTGTGTGATATATATAGGGGCTGAAGTGTCCAGCACTGCTGCAACATCAGTCTCCCCTGACGGCTCAATCTTACCGGCCGCATCACTCTCAGAGGAGGATGACATTCTTTTGGAGATGGATTTAGGTTGTTGTGAAACCATCAAGCCCTTAGAACCCTTTGAGGAGTTCCTGGTCCCTCTTCCACTCATAGCCTGAAGCACAAAGCAGAGGCACTACCAAAAGGAATGTACACTGTTAGGTTACAGTCCAGCACTACAAGCTGCTATTAATGCCTAGCCTGGTAAAGTAATAATGTGTCAAAGGGGAAGGCCTGTGCCACCAAACACCGTTAGCCCCACCCCCTGCGCTGGTTAAAAGAAAGTGCTTTATATTACTTAAAGGAGAAATTCATAAGAAATTCATAAGAAAATCTTCACCCTTCACAGTGGGCTCCAAAACCTTCAGGAGCAGGGGAACCTAGAGGTTACTCACAATCCTGGACCTGCAACAGCACCCTACCAGTAAAAACTTTATGGCTTTACTACCAAAAAGTACTGGATGCCAGGGTCCAGCTCTCTAAAAAGAGAAGCATTCGCAAGCAAAGCCTCGTTTCTTCGGACACGAGGCCCAGGTACTGTTCCTTAGGCCCATTAAAGAACACTCTGAACGGATCTGGTCAGCATGGCTAGCCCCAGCAAGGATTGTTCCAGTGGAGGTCAGCACAGCACATCTTTACTCGTGACCAACACCTTAGACACTGGTGAAAAAACGGAGGTACTCTCAGTAGTGGGAGGGGTTATATATGGAGTGCACTTCTGGTCTTAGGGCATGCCAGTGTCCATCACCTAAAGGTGGCCTATTAACTCACATAGTAACTACTATGGCTCTGTGTCCCCTGATGTATGAAAATAAATACATTTTATGGTTAGGAAATATACAGGAGGTTTTTGCAATTGTTAAGCAAGTAATAATAAAATGGAGTTCCGCCCCAACCTCAGCAACATTTTTTTAAATCAGCAGCTACACATACTGTAGCTGCTGACTTTTAACATAAGAACACTTACCTGTCCTGGAATCCAGCAAAATCAGCGCCCTAGCCGATGTTTCCATTGGCTCTCGGGTACCGCCACCACCATTGCTGGTAAAGGAAACTGGCAGTGAAGCCTTTCAAGTTCACAGCCCGTTCAGTACTGCGCAAAGCACACTGCGCTTTTGGGAATGGCGCGGCCAAACTTCGGATTGATCTCACCATGGCAAGATTTCTCGAAAGTGGGGGCGGGTACCTGTCAAATGTGAGAGGAGGCAGATAAGTGGAGTTTCCACTTTTGGGGGTGAACTCAGCTTTCAAGCAAAAACTCAAATTTTCTCCAGATATACTACCCGCTGCATATCTTTAAAAATAAAAAATGTTATGCATGCATTTTCCAGCATTTTTAAGGACTATTTAGAGATATGAAAAGTCAAGGCTTTACCAGAGGCTGATGCCACCCAAGGCAAGCAGTGGCAGGAAGTCCCTCCTTTTGGTATGAACATTGGTCAGTGCAGGTGTACTATGAGCCCAAGCTCCGGGATGATGTGTTCCCAAGGAGTGCAACCATGACAGCCTAGACTCAGAGACAGTGGGTCTAGCTATGATTCAACTGGAAGACCCACAAGGAAAAATATGCACACACTTATAAAATGAATGATTCGGTTGTATGAAGATCAATGAATAGAATGTCAGGCAAAGAAACATGTAACAAGAGCTAACAACAAGTGAGGTTATTCAGCAAAGAAACAATTCAGAAACACAGTATAGTACCCCTTTAAAGATATTCTCACCCATTCTGCAGGACTGAAGATGTAAACGATAGCTCTCAGATTTAGAGATTTTCCCCAAGTGAGCAAAAGAAGAGTATACAAAAACACAAGGCTAACTCGCTTGTAGGCCATCAGCCAAAAGAGACTAAGTTCAAGCTCCAGGAAGTTATGCATTGTGTTCTTCTGCTAGCCAGTTGGGGTCTATAAGATGATGTGTAGTGAAGGATACAGTCCCTTTGAGATGCGAAGAATAATCCTTTTGGCAGTAAAGTGATTTGCAGGGTTATCCTTAATAGGTGTAGAGAAAGGTTCACATAAATGATATTGATTTGTAAGCTAGAGACACTTTGGTGGTTACATTTGCTGGTAAAGGTCACTTTAGAAGAAGAGTGGGGTTGTAAAATGTATGTTCCTTTAAATACAGAAGTTGAACTTGAGCAGGTAATTCCTTCCTTAGAAGGCTTGAACCTGTGTTATATACAGAGTTCTGCATAGCAGGGGATAGCAGGGGTTACCTCCATCAAATAACCTGCAGGCAGTATTTGTAGAAGCGGTAAAGATTAAGAATGATAGACAGCTCAATGGATGGGCTCTGGTACATGTGCTGATTGCATAAGAATGTCAGACTGTGGTAAAAGATGGGCTTTGGAACCTGTCATTTGCAGAGGCCTGTACTATATAGTGTACTTAAACTTGAAATGCATTTAACAGCAGATACTGTATGCTTGAAACAAGAGTGGTGTAAAGTGCGTTAGGAACCCTCTCACCTGGTCCTTATGCAAAGAAGAGGGTATTGATGAGCATACGGCTGGGGTGCTCCCTTTGCTCTTTGAAGATGGGGCTGTAATCACAGCTCCCAAATGTCCCTGATTTTGTGGGACTGTCCCTCATTCCTCCTCATTTGTCCCTCATTTTGGTCTGATCTCTATAGTTGTATATAAAAATGCACTATTTATCTATCAACAAGTGATTCCTAGTGCTAAGTCTTTCATCCAATTTCTAACTTGCTGCATTTATTAGTTTCCAAAGCCAATATAAAGGAATAGGTGTGGTAAAAAAGTACCTGTGAATGAAACCAATAATATTTGTCATATAATTCTCTTTTAAGGGGGCGTGGCAGGGGATGTCCTATGTTTACATACTTTTGCTGATAGGTGTCCCTGGTTTCATCTCAAAAAGATGGGATGTACGACTGTCATGATGATGACTTTGCGATCCAGCAAAAATCAGATCTCCACCAGTCTGCTTGCTCAGGTTACCTGGCTTTCCAATGTCACTCATGGCTTTCTGGCGCAACCTGTTCCTGTCCTGACCCACGCACCTCGACACCGCTCTCCCACACCTGTCCTTCCAACAGCAAAGTCCCTATTTAACTTTCCCCCTGTTTTCCTGGGCTTTTTCTTTTATATCCTCCTACCCCCTGACAATTGCTCCTGGGCTTTGTAGTTTGATCTCAGCTAAACTATAGAAAAAGTTCTGCTTTCAGCATACAAGTCCCAGCGGACTTGGGACTTATGACGAACAGAGTTGCTGAACATCTTGTGGTCTAAATAAAATCTGCATTACGGTAATATTGCACAATGTTACACTGTTTTTTATTCAATGAAAGTTAACTATTTGGTTTAAAATAGAATTCCAGGTTTTATTTCACTTTAAGGTGGCCCAAACAAACTATTTCCATTACTTAACAATGTGGCTGCTGTGTGTACTGTAATGCACCGTTGTAGATTTAGTTTATATATACGGTAAGCAATACTGCATTTGGGCAGTAGTACAGATGACATCCTGTCTGCTGCTGGAATTAAAGAGATTTGGACTTAATGCTTCTTGGCCATTCAGAAGAACCCTTGTATTTTTATTAATACACAGGATTGATCTGATAGGCCAAGGTGAAAATTGTGATGTCACCTGCCAGCCGCTTCTCCCAAATACCAGAGACACACTCCATATCTCCTGTACTGCTGCTGGAAAATGGTGCCAATTAGTGTTTCTAGCTAATGCTACTATATTATATTACAGCACACACAGCAGCATCATAATTTTTATTATTTAGAAATTAATTTGTTTGGGTCAGCTTAGCCCAAGCTATTTATAGTGAATGAAACCTGTAATTCTACTTTAACCACTTCAGCCCCGGACCAATTGTCAGCCTAAGGACCAGAGGTCTTTTTACAATTTCGCACTGCACTGCTTTAACTGGTAATTGCGCGGGCAAGCAATGTTGTACCCAAACGAAATTTGCGTCCTTTTCTTCCCACAAATAGAGCTTTCTTTTGATGGTATTTGATTGCCTCTGCGATTTTTATGTTTTGCGATATAAATGGAAAAAGACTGAAAATTTCGAGAAAAAAATATATTTTCTACTTTTTGTTATAAGAAAAATCTAATTAACTAAATTTTAATCATACATTTAGGGCAAAATTTATTCAGCCACATGTCTTTAGTAAAAAAAATGTCAATAAGCGTATATTTATTGGTTTGCGCAAAAGTTATAGTGTCTACAAACTAGAGTACATTTTCTGGAATTTACACAGCTTTTAATTTACGACTGCCTATCTCATTTCTTGAGGTGCTAAAATGGCAGGGAAGTACAACCCCCCCCCCCAAATGACCCCATTTTGGAAAGTAGACACCCAAGGAAATTGCTGAGGGGCATGTTGAGCCCATTGACACAAAAAAAAAGTTTACAAAAAGTTGTCACTAAATTATATATTGCTCACACATGCCATAGTTATATGTCGAATTGCACCCCAAAATATATTCTGCTGCTTCTCCTGAGTACGGGGATACCATATATGTGGGACTTTTTGGGAGTCTAGCCGCGTACAGGACCCCGAAAACCAATCACTGTCTTCAGGATTTCTAAGCGTGCAAATTTTTGATTTCACTCCTCACTACCTATCACAGTTTCGAAGGCCATAAAATGCCAAAATAACACAAACCCTCCCCCCAAATGACCCCATTTTGGAAAGTAGACACCCCAAGGAAATTGCTGAGGGGCATGTTGAGCCCATTGAATATTTTTTTTTTTGTCCCAAGTGATTGAATGATGACACAAAAAAAAAAAAAAGTTTACAAAAAGTTGTCACTAAATGATATATTGCTCACACATGCCATAGTTATATATGGAATTGCACCCCAAAATATATTCTGCTGCTTCTCCTGAGTACGGGATACCACATATGTGGGACTTTTTGGGAGTCTAGTCACGTACGGCACCCCGAAATCCAATCACTGCCTTCAGAATTTGTAAGGGTGCAAATTTTTGATTTCACTCGTCACTACCTATCACAGTTTCGAAGGCCATAAAATGCCAAAATAGCACAAAACCCTCCCAAATGACCCCATTTTGGAAAGTAGACACCCCAAGCTATTTACTGAGAGGCATGTTGAGTCCATGAAATATTTTATATTTTGCCAAAAGTTGCAGGAATATTACAATTTATTTTTTATTTTTTTTGCACAAAGTTGTCCCTAAATGATATATTGCTCACACATGCTATGGGCATAAGTGAAATTACACCCCAAAATAAATTCTGCTGCTTCTCCCGAGTACGGGGACTTTTTGGGAGCCTAGCCACGTACGGGCCACCGAAAACCAAGCACTGCTTCCGGATTTAAATATAAAACGCTACCAAAAAAAACTGTTAGCAATCGCAGGGATCAGGCCTGACTCTACGAACGCTGCAGTTATGTGTTTAGTGTTTTGTAAGTGACTGTGATCGATCGATACTGCACTTGGGTGGACTGGGCGGAGGGGCAAAACGCAGGTGCCAGCAGGTATCTGGGCTGATCCTGCTAACAATGCGTTTTTTTGGAACCCTAAACTGCTGGGGACGCTAGTATAGATCTGATCAGTCAGATATTGATCTGTTCGGACCTACGGTGGGGCGGTGACCGGATGTGTGAGGGGGTGTGGTGCGGGTGGGAAGATGCGAGGTGAGTGAGACGCCGCTGCTCTGTCTCCTCCTCGCTCTATCTCTGAGAGACACACGCTAGATGGCTTGTCGTATAGCCCAGGGAGCAGCGCAACCCGAAGTCGGAAGTGCCGGCATAAGCCGAGTTTGTCTGAACACGCCCGAAGATACCTAGAAGCACGGCGAGCCCGGCCGAAGACCTTCGGGACAGTACTACAGCGAAGGCATGGTAATCTTCGCCAGCTACGAACGGCCGAGGTCACAGACAAACCAGCGTGGCCATCTTCCAGACGGCGTCTCCTTCCAGTATATGGTAGCCGTGAGTACCCCCTGTCCCCCACTGGGGGAATACAGCTGAGGAATACTCTCCCTTGGTGAGAGGAGAGGAGCCAAGCTTAGTGCAAGTGTTCCTGTGTTTTTGTGATGGTTTAAAAGATCACTACACTGGGGTCTTTTCCGTTTCACTTTTGGCATACAAAAACTAAATCAGCTGGATGTAATCTACATTCCCCCTGTGTCTCATACATTTGCTGTGTATTCCTCCGTGTTGGGACCTAAGGTATACATCGATATAATGCCATATCTTGAACTGTAAATAGCTCTGCATTTTTGAAGCTGATTTTTTTCTCTGGAAGCTGGCTTGGCAGGACGCAATTTATAAATCTACATGTGTCTTATATCTGTTATACTTCCCTCGGTGCCGGGATATAGGGCTTATATAGGGATAATGTTTTACACTGAACTGTTCTGTTTGTTTTTTGGAGGTTGATAAAGACTATCCCTTTTTAAGTGAAGAGAAGAGGGGGAGAAATAGGGAAAGGAGAAAGAAAAGAGAAACCCCCTGAATGATATTATATACATAACTGATTAACGGCAAGTTTACTATTGGTTAACTACTCCTGTTTAAGGTTATTAGTGATTACAGCCTTGCGCGGGTTTCCTTTTTTTTTTTTTTTTTTTGGGAAGGGGAAGAGAAAATAAAGGGAACATAGGGCTTTAGCAGGGATTCCATAGAGGGTGGTGGGAAATAGGGGGGATACTTTTTCTCTTGGAGGGATACTCCCTCTTTTTCCCCTTACAGTAGTCTTCCCCTTGTGTATGGTAAGGAGCTGGGGGTCTCCTGGGGAGGTCTTGATACTGGTACATTAGGTCTTCGGCTAAAATTCAGGCTCTATCTTGGGGGAACGGCCTACATAAGTAAATATGTCTAGACGCCGCGGGGAAGACCAGGGGCAGCAGGAGGGGCAGGGGACACAACATCTTCGCTCCTCTAAAGAAAAAGAAAAAGAAAAAAGTACACAAGCAGCAAGTTTAGCTGCGGCAAAACTAGAAAGGTTTGCGCATGCCCCAATGCATACCCCAGATCAAACACCAATAAAAGGGGCACAGGTGGTACAAACCAAAGCTCACCCCGGGGGTTCCACGGACAGAAAAAGTCAAGGCCAAGTGGCCCCATTGTCTACTTTGGTTCCTGAGGGTAAGAGTAAGAAGAGCATGGGTGGTACTCAAGGAGAACTGGAGGCTGATAGACCTGGCAGGCCGCAAGAGGAGGCCCCAACCCTGAGGGATGTATTACAGGCGGTCAATGTATGCCAACAGTCTTTGGGAGACCTGGCAGCTCAGCTAACAGGAATGAAAGAGGATATACTGTTAGTGCGACAGGACATCCAGAAAGTAATTGAAAGAACAGCGGAGCTGGAAGTCAGAGTAAGCCAGCTGGAGGACGAGCTAAATCCAATATCGCATACGGTTAAGAATATGCAAAAAAACTTGGACAGCTACGCCTTTAAGATGGATGAGTTAGAAAATCGAGCACGCCGGGACAATATTAGACTCCTGGGGCTACCTGAGAAAAGTGAAGGCCCAGACGCCGTAAAATTCTTGGAGTCCTGGCTGCCAGACAAGTTTGGAAAGGAAGGTTTTTCTTCGTTTTTTTCGATAGAGAGGGCCCATAGGTATCCCTCTAGAATACCACCGCCAGGGGGACGCCCCAGACCTCTAATGTTGAAGTTCTTTAACTATAAGGACAAGGTGACACTAATGCGTAAGGCAAGGGAGAAGGGGGACATCTCCTTTAATGGTTCAAGGATTTCTTTTTATCCAGATTATTCTCCTGACTTACAGAGGCGTAGAGCGGAATTCCGGACAGTTAAAGCCACTTTTCAGACATATAATTTAACATACGCCCTCTTATACCCAGCAAGGCTGCGAGTGGTAACCCCTTTTGGGGTCCAGATTTTTGATTCAGCACCCGGAGCACTGAAATGGTTGGAGGATAACAAGGAGTCTTTACGGTCTAGCCACAGGGAAAGGGAGGGGAGATAGGGGAAGAGAGTGTTTATAAACGAGTTTGATAAATTCATGGATGGAAAATGTAGCTTTTAGGATGGGGTGGGGGGGGGATTATTGCGGTGGTGTTTGTGTGATAGGGTGTGAGGAGGGTTATGGATGGTTTGGTCACGTTAAACGCCCGTAAGGGATACCTGGTTAGGTGGGGGGGAGGAAGGGAGGGTTTGTTTTTGTTCTTAAATGAGCGGGAAGGCGGGTTGTGGGAGGGTGGAGGGCCTAGAAGGGTAGGGATGGGAGGGATGGAGGGGGGAGGCGGGTTGGGGGGAGGTGGGGTGGGTGGGGAAGAAAAATTGCTTGTAAAAAGAAAACACATAGAGGTAGAATTGGAAAACAGCACGATAATTACACAAGAGAGTAAAAACCCGAAGGGGAAATATGTAGGTGGTAGGATAAATGCACAGGATAGAATGAATATAAACACAAAGCACCATTATAAGATATTCTTTAGGGTTAAATCTAACTGCGTTTTAGGATGGCACATAGCTGGGAAACACCAATGGGTTATGATATTTGGTAATTACCAATGGGTTATGATATTAAGTGGGCTGTACTTGACGAGAATAGATATCCTAGTAGACCCAATAATCGATAAGTCTTATATACTCCCCTCCTGCTTGGCTGTGTGGTGCTTTCTGTTTGTTAGCATGTCTTCTTTTATAACAGATGGTAAATTTGGTGCAGGGTAAAGTTATTAACATTGGATCTTGGAATGTGAGGGGCTTGGGTACCCCAGCAAAAAAAGCGATAGTTTTAGCTATGCTGGAGAGATTTGATATTGGTTTGGCATGTTTGCAGGAGACCCACCTAACTAACATGTCTAAGTCACTGTTAAATAATAGGAAATATCAACAACAATACCATTCAGTTTATTCCTCCTATTCAAGAGGAGTAAGCGTGTTAATAAAGGAGGGGGTGAGCTTCTCATGCATCCAGGTTAGCATAGATGAGTTGGGGCGATATGTTTTCCTGTTTGGTAAACTTGAGGGTATTAGCTGTATACTGGCAAATATATATATACCCCCCCCGTTTAAAATGGAAGTTATTTACAAACTGATGGAATTCATCGGGGATAAAGAGGACATTCCTATTATTGCGATGGGGGACTTCAATGAAGTCCTAGATGTAAACTATGATAGGTTTCCCTCTAAGGATCGTTCCGGGGACTTGGGTGAAACTAGGCTGAGTCGCTTCCTGAGTGAAATAGGCTTGAGGGACCTTTGGAGAGAGAGATACCCGAGAGTTAAGCAATATTCCTGCTTGTCAGGAGCGTATGGTACCCTGTCTAGGATAGACATGGTTATAGGAAATTCGGAAATGGCACAAAAAATAAGGGAGATAGAATATCTGCCAAGGGGGATCTCAGACCACTCTTTGGTGAGGGTTGTGTTTAATACTGGGGTTAAAAAAGTTCAAGGGGGTTGGAAGATTAGCCCTTTTTGGCTAGAACTCATGAAGGATGAAACGGTAGTCAAACTAAGATTAAGAGAATTTATAAGTTTTAATCTGGGCTCGGCGCCAATGAATGTGGTCTGGGATACCCTAAAGGCGTTTACTAGGGGCGTGTTGATTCAACAGGTAGCAGGAATGAAGAGAAAATCTAGAATATGGGAGGAGAACATCAGGAAGGAACTCTTAGAAGCAGAGAATACCTATGTCATGGACCCAACTCCAGAAAATCAAAAAATTTGGCTAAATAAACAACAAGGTTATAAAACAGCGATAGTAAAAAAAGAAGAGAGTAAACGAATCTTCGTGAAACAGCGATATTTTGGAGAAGGAGAAGGGGTGGGAAGATTGCTTGCGCAGTTGGTTAAGACAAATTCTTCACCCTCACTCATTTTAAACATTAGAAATATAAACGGGGCGATAACATGCAATAGTGAAGAGATCGTAGAAATCTTCGGAAATTATTATAGGGAGTTATACCAGTCACAAGGTACAGGCGAGCCAGGTGCAATGGATAGCTTTTTGGAAAACTTAGAAATGGTGACCCTTAACCGGGAGGAACGGGAAGTTCTAGACGCCCCGATAACCCTTAGTGAGCTTCAACAGGCAGTGGCCGGGATGCCAAATTGTAAGGCCCCAGGCCCGGATGGGCTCCCGGTAGAATTATATAAATATTATGGAGAACTGTTACTCCCTGAGCTGCATAAAACTTTAATAGATATAACGGATGGGAAACACCTACCGGCATCAATGACAGAGGCAACGATCATAGTGATCCCCAAAACAGATAAGGACCCGATGGAAGTGGCCTCGTATAGGCCAATTTCATTACTGAACGCGGATGAAAAAATTTTAGCTAAAGTACTTTCAAATAGGCTGAATCAATTTATGATAAAGTTAATACACCCAGATCAAACAGGGTTTATTATGGGAAGATCTACTAGTATGAATATCAGAAGAACTTTCCTAAACATGCAGATCCCAGTAGAGAATGCAGGAGAGAGGGCTATAATGTCTCTGGATGTAACGAAAGCTTTTGACAGCTTAGAATGGAACTTTCTGTGGCGGGTGTTGGAGAAAGTAGGAATGGGCCCCAACTTTATTGGCTGGATCAAAAAGATGTATAACGCCCCTAGCGCTAGGGTAAGGGCTAATGGCAGATATTCGGAGAGGATCGAGATGAGTAGAGGGACAAGACAGGGTTGTCCCCTGTCCCCTCTACTCTTTGCGTTGGCCATAGAACCTTTGGCCATAGCCATTAGGGCAAACTCCGGGATTAAGGGCTTTCAAAGAAGTGGAGGGGGACAGGAAAAGATAGCCCTATACGCAGACGACGTGTTACTGTTTCTGGGAGATACTGGTTCATCCTTAACGCAGGTAGTCACTTTAGTAGAAAGCTTTGGAGACCTCTCAGGGTTGGCCATCAACTGGGCGAAATCCGAACTGCTCCGAGTCGACCCCCCGGCTGTTGCGTCTTTGCCGCCGGGTATAAAGGTAAGAGAGGTAGATGCGTTGAAATACCTGGGCATATTTTTGACACAGAACCCTGATCAATATATCAATAAAAATTTAATTCCCCTTCTGCATAAATTTAAGCGTAAATGTGACGTCTGGAGTAAACTTCCGCTTTCGGTAATGGGCCGTTGTAGCTTGATCAAAATGATTTGGTTGCCTCAGCTGCTGTACGTTTTGCACAATGCGCCGGTATGGATTTGTAAAAAATGGTTTAGGAAATTAGAGACCCTCTTTCGGGAATTGATCTGGAAGAAAGGCAAGGCCCGGATACGACTCCGAACGCTGCAAATGCCAATAGATAGAGGAGGCCTAGCGGTTCCACATCCTAGGAGCTACTACTTGGCGGCGCAGATGCAGCACCTGGCGGGTTGCGACTCGGAGCAGGGAAGGAAGCTAAAAGGAGGGATTAGAATGATAGGAGCCCCACATGAACTCATGGCTGAGGTCCTGGAGGCCGACTCCTTTCGACATAATAATTCGATAACTAAAATGCTAATTAAGGTATGGAAAGAGGTGAAGTTAAAACTGGGTTATTCAGGGTTATTAGAATCTATACCCCTCTGGGACAATAAAAATCTACCTGAAATATTAACCATTGGTAAGATTAAATCATGGGAAAGAAAGGGTATAACTAAGTTGATCCAGCTTTATGATGGAGGGGCCTTAAGGACATTCTCGGATTTAAAAAATAAATATGATATACCACAGTATTCATTTTTCAGCTGCCTGAGGGTGAGACACGCCCTGGCAGCACAATTCGGGGGAAATATGCCCACGTGGGATAAAACCCCTTTGCTTCAGAAGTGGCTCACTACAGATGGGGTAAAGGGGTTTATCTCAGGTATCTACAATCAATTAGGTATGATTCTTAATCAGGAAACCGCTCACCCGAACTTGAAGAAGAAATGGGAAGAGGATGTAGGAGAAATACTGGATACACAGTGGAGGAGAATTATGGAATTAGGGCCGGTAACCTCAACCTCCCCTTCCCAAAAAGTTTCACAGTTGATGTTGATCCACAGGGCTTATTACACACCCAAAAAATTATGTCAGTTTGGCAGGAGGATAGACGACAGATGCCCCAGGTGTCAGGGACAGGGAGATCTCCTACACATGCTGTGGCGTTGCCCGAAGCTTTTTCGTTATTGGAGTGAGGTGTCGGCGAGTATTAATAGGGTGTTTAAGTTGGAAATGGTAATGGACCCGATTCTGTGTGTATTGGGATGCAGGCAAGAGCCGAGAGAAGGGAAACATATCACGGCAGCAGTGGTAAGATGTTTGTTTCAGGCACGTAGACTGATCACGCAAAGATGGCAAGCTGAAAGAGCCCCCACAGTAGGAGAATGGATCCAATGTATTAATGACTTGGTCTGGAAAGAGAAAACTTTGTATGTAAGGAGAGGAAACTATAGAGAGTGGAAGGGAATTTGGACCTCTTGGATAATAGAGATGGGATTTCCTATAGATTAGTCTGATTAAGAGATATCGTGGTAGAATACCGATGTGCTTGAGTATATGGGTTTGTGGGCGACCTACGGGAAGGGGGGCTTGGGGGGGAGGAATTAGGATGGGTAGGGATAGGGTGAGTCTGCGTGGGAGGGTTAGGGAAGGGGGGGGTGGGGGAGCGGAACTAGGATGGTATGGGCTGGGGGGGTAGGAAATAAATTTCACTGGGAGTTGTTGCTGGTTAGATATGATTTAGGAAGGATTGTAAATGCTGTTCGGTTATGTAATAATGAGAGAAAAGAAAAGGGGGGGAAAAAAAAAAAAAAAAAAAAAAAAAAAAAAAAAAAAAAAAAAGTATAATAAAAAAAAGAAAAATTTTTTTTTAAAATAAATAATAATGCATAAACCACGATGATGAGATATTGTGCAGTGATATAGATGAGAGGCAATATGAATGAGTCTCTAGCACACGAACTCTGACGTGGGAGAAAAAAAAAAAAAAAAAAAAAAAAAAAAAAAAAAAAAAAAAAAAAAAGATATTGATCTGTTCAGATTCTATACCACTACGGGAGGTTTATGCTTTGCGCGTGGGTGTTAGCGGTACTGGCACTAACCTAGCGCTGCCTGGGGCGATGCAGACCCTGACCCTAAAACCTAATTGATATCACCCACTGGATAATCAGGGGGTTAAACCTTTATTGGGTAATAAATGGTGGGTGCCCTGATGCTATAAAAAACAAACTAACTAACTAACCAGAGTCATCCGTAACATTTATACGGTGATCACTGGTGAAAGGGTTAACTAGGGGAAATCAGGGGGTTAAAATCTTTATTAGGTAGTATATGGGGGTCCCTGCCACTATATAAAAACCTGACGGGGAACCTAAATAACTAACTGGCTAACCAGCGTCACCAGTGACACTTATACGGTGATAGCTGGTGAAAGGGTTAACTAGGGGCAATCAGGGGGTTAAAACCATTATTGGGTAGTATATGGGGGTACCTAGCGCTATAAAAACCTGGTGGTGAACCTAAAAAAATAACTAGCTACCTAGCGATACTAGTGACACTAATGCAGCAATCAGAAAAATTATCGCTTAGTGACACTGGCAAAAGGGGGTGAAAGGGTTAACTAGGGGCAATCAGGGGGTTAAAACCGTTATTGGGTAGTATATCGGGGTACCTAGCGCTATAAAAACCTGGCGGTGAACCTAAAAAAATAACTAGCTACTTAGCGGCACCAGTGACACTAATGCAGCGATCAGAAAAACGATTGCTTAGTGACACTGGCAAAAGGGGGTGAAAGGGTTAACTCTAGGGGCAATCGGGGGTTAAACCTTTATTGGGGGGTAGGGGGCTACCCTGGACCTAACATTAACTGCCCTGACAGTTTTTACTGTCACAACTGACACTAAAGGCAGTGATCAATAAATAAATGATCACTGCAATCAGTGACACTGTGACTGGGAGGGGGAGGGGGGCGGGGGGGATCGGGGGGCGATCGGCGGGTGAGCGGGAGGGGTTTGTGTGCCTATGTGTGCCTACATGTCAGTGTAGTGTTGGTGCACACTTACTTTCACTGTTCTCCTCGTAGTCCGGTCAATAAGACCGCCCGAGGAGAATTACTTCACTTCCTCCCTGCCTGTGTTTACTATACACAGCGGGGGAAGCGTCTCATTCGCCAGGAGCGGTCGAGAGGGGATGGCCAGAAACCAACGGCCATCCCCTCATCCCGGATCGCTCCTGAAGCGAAACAGACCGCCGCATCCAGCGGGAGGGGGTCCGATCGGACCCCCCACCCGCTGGAAGGCGAGCACGTACATGTACGTGCTTGTGCCTGTCGGTGCCATTGCACCGACGTACATTGCCATGCGGCGGTCCTTAAGTGGTTAAGATAACAATCAGACAACTTGCATTTACAAAACAAGAGTTCAGCAATGGCAGCCTACATGTTTTCGCAAAAGAGTTTTCCTTTCCTAATAAAGAATATTGTCTCTGGCTGAATTCCAGGCAGATATAAGAGTCAGAAATGAACTGCTTTCCAAATGTAGGCCGTATATTCGGGTTAAGGGTTGAAGTGGTTATACCAGGATCATGACTATCTACAATCATGATCCTGGTATGTGTTTTTTGAGCTGGCGATTCTCTTTCTAGTAAAATAGACCCCCTATCTCACCATACAGCGGACCTATCAGGGCTCATGCTATCACAAGGGATGTTGTTCGTCCCTTCCAATAGCAATAAAGTTGAACCAAAAAAGGAAAATGAAAAGGTGCAGTGTAAAAAATAAACAAACAATAGAATAAAAAAACATTTTTTGAAAGTGCCCCTGTACCCCTGAGCTCACATGCAAATGCACATGTAAGTCCTGTATTCATAAGTAAACGACAATCGCATAAAACATGTGAGGTATCATCAGGAACATCAGAGCGAGAGCAAACATTCTAGAACAGTAACTCCTGTGTAACTCTAAACCGGTAACCTGTAAAGGCTTTAAAGCTTCTCCTATGGATATTTTTTAATTTGTCGCTGTTTCACATGCGCGCAACATTATAAAGCATGTTTGGAATCTATTTACTCTCTTTACTATCTTTTTACAATCTACCAAAAAATTGGGTATCATATTGTGTTTGTGTATACTAAAATTCATTAAAGTGCATTTTTTCTAATAAAATATGTGTTTGAAAAACTGTTGCGCAATTATCATATGACATAAAAAGTGCAACACCCATCAGTTTTTTTTCTCTACGGCCTCTGCTTAAAAAAAATGTGATATTTGGGGGTTTCTAGCATAAAAATGCAAATTTTTACATGTATGGCAGAAATGTCAAAACTGGCCTGGGGGTCAAGTAGTTAATGCAGTTTTGTATTTATGAATACATCCCTAAACTATACAGAACAAAAGGAGAGCAGCCCCATCTAAGTGCAGCAACTAATGTGAAATTTATTAAGAGTAACAATAAAAACTCACAAGATTACAAAGATGTACTCAGATGGTGCTGCTCTACTGTTCTGCATCTCCACAGAGTTCCTTCTAGCTTATACCAAAGCCTGCAGGCATCCAAAGCCAGCACCCTACCCTCTGCAACTTCAATTGCTTTGGAACTTGCATTTCATGAACTTTCATCTTATGAACTTTTTATGACAGAGATTCTAATTGCCCACTCTCCCCACCCGGCCCAAGTGCGCATATGAGTTTGTTAAACTATACATAAACTCTAAGCCCTTGTACACACAGTCGGACATTCCGACAACCAAATCCTTTGGATAAATTCCGACGGATTTAGTCTGGAAGTGGTCCGGAAGTGGTGTTGCATACACACGGTCGGACTAAGTTGTCGGAATTTCCGGTTGCCAAGAACGCGGTGACATAACTCGCGTACGACGGGGCTAGAAAAGGGAAGTTCAGCACCACGTTCGGCACCCTTTGGGCTCCTTCTGCTGATCTCGTGTTTATCGCATGTTAGTAGAAGTTTGGTTTGCCTAATGTCAACACGTGCTATCTCCCATCATGGGGTATCAATGTACATGTTTTGGGGGTGCAACCCCTTCATCTCAGCCACTTTAGTAGCATGGAAGGGGTTGCACCCACAGAACACGTACATTGATTCCCCCATGATGGGAGATAGCACATGTTGTCACACTGTGTGCATCTTCCAAATTTGGCTTTTCTAAAAATATAAAAGTGTTTTTTAAAAATTAAAAAACGATGCTAGCTAGTTTGGGGTGTTTCAGACTCTTCCCAAAACATCAATGATGTTCTTCATGTTTTGTTGAACATCATTGATGTTTTTCTGTATATTCTCTAAATCGCGATTGCACCCCATTATCTCCCCATTGAGGATCTGGGCACTTTCACTGGTAAAATGTGATTCTTTTTCCACATCACCTAAAAAAACAAAAAAAACACACCATGTATTATAAATATGCAGACATACATTGATTAGCTTGCTTACCTGAAGCTGTGGTCTCCGACACTCACCTGTTGTGGTGCCAATTTTGCCAATTTCAACAATCTCTCCTTCCTCCTCCTCCTCTGCTTGTGCTTTTGGTATTTCCCCTTCTTTGGGAGGTGTGGGGTCCCTGGTGTCCTCAGATGTCCCGAGTCTTCTCTCCCCTATGAGAATGTAAAAAAAGGAATACTTAGCACACTGATATTTGAGGGCAGAACTAGGAATATGAAACATTGCTTGGAAGTGTCATGCAATTGTGTTTTTTGGCAGAGTTTAAAGGTGAAAACATTATTTTTGACACTTTTTAAAGCTGGAATACTTACCTGTAGTGTGAACAAATGTAGTCAAGTGCAAGTTGGCAAAACAGCGTTTTTGGAGTGGGCTAACGAACGATGTTTATTACGAACTATTGAACCCATGAACATGAAAGTGGCCATTTTACACTGTACAACATTAAATCAAAGCACATGGAGCAGTATGCAAGCAATAATAATAATAATATGAACATACGACAACTACTTACTTTTTTGAAGAACTCGCTTGATCCTTCTGTGCTGATAGTGCTCCCTCAGTTTCAGGTCTGACCAGCGTTTCCTCAGTTAATCCTTGGATCGTCGTACCCCAAAATTCTTCTGAAGGCTCTTCACAACTGTAGTCATGATCTTGGCCTTTCTGATATTTGGGTTTGGGTAAGGTCCGTACTTCCCATCATAGTCGTTCCTCTTCAATATGTCCACCATCTCCAACATCTCAACAAAAGACATATTTGAGGCCTTAAATCTTCTCCTCCCGGATTAGGACGTTTCTGGCTCCAGACTTTCCTCGTCCTCCTCCTCGTTAGTGGAATTATTATTGCGCACCTGCTGTGTCTCCCCCATGTGCTCTCTCCACTGCGCCAAAAGAGAAGGGGCAGGGAATAGTCTAGAAAGAGCGTCAGGGGCGGGAGGAGTTTCACGCATGCACACTGTATATAAAACGCAAGACGCGTGTGTCGTACGTACGATCTGTGAGCAGAGTGAGGAGCTGACGCGCCGATCTTCCAAACGAAGATACAATTTTTAACTTGGTACATCACTAGCCTATACTGCTTCTATATAGGCCTATGTTGGAACAAGATTAGGAGTTTCGCATGGCATTATTATTAGGGTTTGTCTTGTGTTGTGTCTTGCAGACAAGATGAATCCCTTCCAGAAATCGCATTTTATGGGGCTATTCATTGATCTGCTCAGGGAGCTGCCATGCGTGCCTGTGGCAGATGAACAACCCCTTTTATAATGACCTAAGAAAGAGGAAGGCAGTGCTGGAGAAACTACTTGGTTTTGTAAAGACCATGGTCCCCACGGCAGACATGACCTATGTGAAGGCCAAAGTTGGTGCCCTGAGGAGTACATATCTGAGGGAGTGCAAGTACCACCAGAATTCCCTGAGATCAGGAGATCCAGATGCCATTTATATCCCCAGGATGGTGTACTACGAGAGGCTGCATTTTCTGGCAGACCAGGGGGAACCCAGACCAGCACTCTACAGTCTTAATTCAAGGCTTTCTTCATCCCCAGCTGAGGCTTCCAACGTCCAACCTGGGCCTTCCAGGCTGCAACATGTGGAGGGGCCCAGCTTGAGACAGGTATAGCATTGTTCAAGATATTTCTTGTTGTACATTTAATGATGTTAACTAGATGTTATTATTGATCAGTAAGTTGTGATTTAACAAAGTGGTTTACATATCAATAGACAGTAGTGACCAAAAATTATTGGGACAAGAATGAAAAATGCTGAGCTCAGAATGATAGTCTGTTCTATTTGGTCTATTCAATTTGCGACAGTCATGAGCACAAAATTGTGTGATGGATGACCAAAAAACTAAAACTATGTCCCACTTTCATACACAGGAATACCTCAGCCGGGAGGAGGCTGTGGCAAGTGGCAGCCGGGAGGTCGACCATCGCCCTCCTCCTACCACAACTACAGGAGCTGAGCCACAGCCTTGAAGGAAGCCTGGAGGGAAGTGCCTAAAGAGTGATGGCCTGGGTTCAGTCTGGTCTGACAGAAGATGCAGGATCTTGTAGGACCACAGCCTGGAACATAGATGGCATCTGCTCTTCCTGATCTCTTGGACTTCTGGACCAGTCTGCTCTCCCTGAGATATGTACTCCTCAGGCCACCAATTTTGCATTTTCAAATTATTTCATGTCTGCCCTGGGGGCCATAGGCTTCGCCAAATTGACCAGTTTCTCCAGCGCTGCCTTCCTCTATTTGTTTGACACCTAAATAAAGTTTTTTTTTGGTTGAAGAAATACTTGCCTATGTGTTTTACTTCAAAAAGGACAGTTTATTTGTGAGTAAGCAGGTACATTTCAAAAATACAACGTCAAATTATTAACAAGGGGCACCAACACCAAACAACCTCCTCTAGATTAAAAAAGAAAACAATAAAATAAAAAGATAATAATGGTGTTGTGGTAAGTTGACACACAACAAAAAACTGCAAAGATGAGCAAACTGTCAAAAAAGTAGATGTTGATTAAAAAAACCAACCACCAAATTTAAAAACAACAAAAAAAATGATTGGGGAGATGTGACGAATTAAAATATTGTATTCATGAAATGAGTAAAAAGAATAAAGAAATACGTTTGGGAGAAGTGTGTGTGAATATGAGCAGAAAAACAACTTCATTCTTGTAGCATTGTAAAGAAAAAGAGAATGTGCTGCATTAAAGAATTTTTAACATTGCAGCGCGACGAATGTGCTATATCGATTACGAGCGGTAGTTTTACCTGACCGAGTGCTTCCGTCTCAGAATTTTATTGTGAGCATGCGTGGCACCTTGTCCGTCAGACTAGGCTACACACAATTGCAACTGACGCGATCGGATCATGTTGTTGGAAAGTATTATAGCCAAGCTCTCAAACTTGGTCCGTCGGATATTCCGACGGAAACAGTCCGATGGAGCCCACACACTGTCGGATTATCCGACAACACGGTCCGATCGGACATTTTCCATCGGAATGTCCGACCGTGTGTACAAGGGCTAACTATTAATTTCTCATACTTGCTCTTTCTTGGTCTATTAAATGTAATAATGAAAGCATTTTCTTATAGCCGATAAGTGCAAAAAATACCGTAACTGTTGATCCTGTGAGAAATATAGTTAAATATTTTTTGCTAATCGGGCACATAACAATTAATGCCAAGTAGGGCATTTAGTAGAGACAAGAAAGTTGTGTTTCTGGGGTGGTACAAACAAAACCCTTTAAATAGTGTGGCTGGACTAATAATTTTATCTCAGGGTCCAGTTGTAGGTGTATAGCAGGGTAGAAAAAAAGTTTGGCACCAGTCCCTTAACCACTTGCCGACCGCCTCACGCCGATGTACGTCGGCAGAATGGCACGGGCAGGCATAAGCACGTAGATGTACGTGATTTGCCTCCCGCGGGTCGGGGGCCCGATCGGGCCCCCGCCCGGTGCCTGCGGCGGTCGGTTTTCGTTCGGGAGCGATCCCGGACGAGGGGACGGCCATTCATTCATGGCCACCCCCTCGCGATCGCTCCCGACGAATGGAAATCCCCGGTGACATCACTTCCTCTCCTGTAATGTAAACACAGGAGAGGAAGTGATGTATTCTCTCCTCCGTGTCGGTATTTTTCGTTCCGACACGGAGGAGAGCGGATCAGTGAGTTGCACCAACACATCCCACACACAGTAGAACATGCCAGGCACACTCACACCCCCCCTTTACCCCCCGATCACCCCCCCAATTACCCCTGCCCCCCAGTCACAGTGACACCAATGTCATTTTTTTTTTTTTTTTTTTTTTTTTGCATTGGTGTCATTTGTGACTGTAATAACTGTTAGGGCAGTTAGGGTTAGCCCCCTTTAGTTCTAATGTACCCCCCTAACCCCCCCAATAAAGGTTTAACCCCGTGATCACCCCCCGTCGCCAGTGTCACTAAGGCTGGGTTCACATTGCAGCGGTTTATGAGAACGAATGTGATTCGCACCGCACTGCAGTGCAAATCACATCCGATCTCTGTGCGATTCGAGTTCAGCCATTCGCCGCACCCGCCGCACCCGCCACACCCGCCGCACCCGCCGCAAATTCGCACGGGACCCTTTTTTTGGCCCGCAGCAGAATCGGATCGCATGGGTGTTCACACCATGCGATCCGAGTTTGCAGATCGCACTGCGATATGCGAACTGATCTGGGGGTGTCAGTAACATTTCACTGACACTCCCAGCAGTTCGCATAGGGCAGTGTGAACTGCCGCCGGGAGGCATGCGATGCGGGAACCCGCCGCGGATTCGCGGCGTTTCCGCATCGCTCCAGTGTGAACCCAGCCTAATAAGCGATCATTTTTCTGATCGCCGTATTAGTGTCACAGGTGACGCTAGTTAGGCAGGTAGGTATTTAGGTTCGCCGCAGCTTTTTATAGCGCTAGGGACCCCCATATACTACCGCATAAAGCCCCCTGATTGCCCCCTAGTTAACCCTTTCACCAGTGATCACCATATAACTGTTACAGGTGACGCTGGTTGGTTAGTTATTTTTTTATAGTTTCAGGGCACCCGCCATTTATTACCTAATAAAGGTTTAACCCCCTGATCACCCGGCAGGTGTCATTTGTGACTAATAACTGTTAGGGCAGTTAGGGTTAGCCCCCTTTAGTTCTAAGGTACCCCCCTAACCCCCCCAATAAAGGTTTAACCCCGTGATCACCCCCCGTCGCCAGTGTCACTAAGGCTGGGTTCACATTGCAGCGGTTTATGAGAACGGATGTGATTCGCACCGCACTGCAGTGCAAATCACATCCGATCTCTGTGCGATTCGAGTTCAGCTATACAGATAGTATGGCTGAATTCGTGTCGCACCCGCCGCACCCGCCGCAAACTCGCACGGGACCCTTTTTTTGGTCCGCAGCAGAATCGGATCGCATGGGTGTTCACACCATGCGATCCAAGTTTGCAGATCGCACTGCGATATGCGAACTGATCTGGGGGTGTCATTAACATTTCACTGACACTCCCAGCAGTTCGCATAGGGCAGTGTGAACTGCCGCCGGGAGGCATGCGATGCGGGAACCCGCCGCGCATTCGTGGCGTTCCCGCATCGCTCCAGTGTGAACCCAGCCTAATAAGCGATCGTTTTTCTGATCGCTGTATTAGTGTCACAGGTGACGCTAGTTAGGCAGGTAGGTATTTAGGTTCGCCGCAGCTTTTTATAGCGCCAGGGACCCCCATATACTACCGCATAAAGCCCCCTGATTGCCCCCTAGTTAACCCTTTCACCAGTGATCACCATATAACTGTTACAGGTGACGCTGGTTGGTTAGTTATTTTTTTATAGTTTCAGGGCACCCGCCATTTATTACCTAGTCTCACTAGTGTACCCCTAAATTTAGGGGTGTCTACTTTCTAAAATGGGGTCATTTGGGGGGGGGGGTTTGTGCCATCTTGGCATTTTATGGCCTTCAAAACTGTAACGCCCTTAGAAAGCCTGAAGGCGGTGCTTGGTTTTTGGGGCCCCGTACGCGGCTAGGCTCCCAAAAAGTCCCACATATGTGGTATCCCCGTACTCAGGAGAAGCAGCAGAATTTATTTTGGGGTGTCATTTCACATATGCCCATGGCATGCGTGAGCAATATATCATTTAGTGACAACTTTGTGAAAAAAAAAAAAAGTTTGTAATTTTCCCGCAACTTGTGGCAAAATATAAAATATTCCATGGACTCAACATGCCTCTCAGCAAATAGCTTGGGGTGTCTACTTTCTAAAATGGGGTCATTTGTGGGGGTTTTGTGCCATCTTGGCATTTTATGGCCTTCAAAACTGTAATAGGTAGTGAGAAGTGAACTCAAAAAATTACGCCCTTAGAAAGCCTGAAGGCGGTGCTTGGTTTTCGGGGCCCCGTACGCGGCTAGGCTCCCAAAAAGTCCCACATATGTGGTATCCCCGTACTCAGGAGAAGCAGCAGAATTTATTTTGGGGTGTCATTTCACATATGCCCATGGCATGCATGAGCAATATATCATTTAGTGACAACTTTGTGAAAAAAAAAAAAAAAAAAAAAAAAGTTTGTAATTTTCCCGCAACTTGTGGCAAAATATAAAATATTCCATGGACTCAACATGCCTCTCAGCAAATAGCTTGGGGTGTCTACTTTCTAAAATGGGGTCATTTGTGGGGGTTTTGTGCCATCTTGGCATTTTATGGCCTTCAAAACTGTAATAGGTAGTGAGGCGTGAAATCAAAAATTTACGCCCTTAGAAAGCCTGAAGGCGGTGCTTGGTTTTCGGGGCCCTGTACGCGGCTAGGCTCCCAAAAAGTCCCACATATGTGGTATCCCCGTACTCAGGAGAAGCAGCAGAATTTATTTTGGGGTGTCATTTCACATACGCCCATAGCATGTGTGAGCAATATATCATTTAGTGACAACTTTGTGTAAAAAAAAAAAAAAAATTTTTTTTTTGTCATTATTCAATCGCTTGAGGCAAAAAAATAAAATATTCAATGGGCTCAACATGCCTCTTATCAATTTCCTTAGGGGGTCTACTTTCCAAAATGGGGTCATTTGGGGGGGTTTTGTACTGCCCTGTCATTTTAGCACCTCAAGAAATGAGATAGGCAGTCGTAAACTAAAAGCTGCGTAAATTCCAGAAAACGTACCTTAGTTTGTAGATGTGACAACTTTTGCGCAAACCAATAAATATACAATTATTGACTTTTTTTTTACCAAAGACATGTGGCTGAATACATTTTGTCCTAAATGTATGACTAAAATTGAGTTTATTGGATTTTTCTAATAACAAAAAGTAGAAAATATCATTTTTTTTCAAAATTTGCGGTCTTTTTACGTTTATATCGCAAAAAATAAAAATCGCAGAGGCAATCAAATACCATCAAAAGAAAGCTCTATTTGTGGGAAGAAAAGGACGCAAATTTTGTTTGGGTACAACATTGCATGACCGCGCAATTACCAGTTAAAGCAGCGCAGTGCCAAAGTGTAAAAAGACCTCTGGTCATTTACCAGCAAAATGGTCCGGTCTGAAAGTGGTTAAAGTGATTGTAAAGTCTCGTATTAAAAAAAAAAAAAAAAAAAAGAACAACAACAAACATGTTATGCTTACCTGCTCTGTGCAGTTGATTTTGCACAGAGCAGCCTGGATCCTCCTCTTCTCGGGTCCCTCTTCGCCACTCCTGGCCCCTCCCTCCTGTCGAGTGCCCCCACACCCAGCAGCTTGCTATGGGGGCAAAGAAGCTGAGTCACAGCTCCGTGTGTCCATTCATACAAAGAGCCCCGACCTGGCCCACCTCCTCTCTTCCCCTGATTGCCTAATTGGCATTAATTGACAGCCGCAGGAGCCAATGGTACCGCTGCTGTGTCTTATCCAATCAGGAGGATAGTCCCGGATGGCTTAGACACATCGCTGGAGAGAGACAGGGCTCAGATATGTAATTATGGGGTGCTGGGGAGGCTGCTACACAGAAGGTTTTTTTATCTTAATGTATAGAATACATTGAGATAAAACATTATTCTGCCTTTAGAACTCCTTTAAATCTTTTTACCTTTTAATGCAAAACTCAATTGCAGGAGAGAAGGTTTAGAGGTGTAGGCTACCCACAAATAGGACAAGTATTCTGAAAGTAGCAGTAGGCCCTTTAAAAACGTGGAAATTTCTGGTCCTGTGAGAACAGCCAGGCTGTGATATGAGATGTGAGTGGTAGCGAATATCTCTTTGACTTTTTAGAGTAGTCAAAGATACCCTAAATCAACCTGTGGCTCTCCAGCTGTTGTGGAACTACAAGTCCCATCATGCCTCAGCCTTTGGGAGTCATGCTTGTAACTGTCATGGGACTTCTAGTTCTGCAACAGCTGGAGGGCCATAGGTTGAGCACCCATTCCTAAATGATGGGTCACCGTCGGCGGTAAAGCACTGGTATTTTTAGCGGCGCTTTACCGTCATTTTAGCAGTGGTCTGCGGCCGCTAGTGGGTGGTTTTAAGCCCCGCTAGCAGCCAAAAAAGGGTTAAAACCGCCTGTAAAGCGCTGCTGCAGCGGCGCTTCGTGCCGGTATAGCCGCGCTGCCCCATTGATTTCAATGGGTAGGAGTGGTTTAGGAGCAGTGAATACACCGCTCCTTTCACCGCTCCAAAGATGCGGCTATCAGGACTTTTTTGGTGGGGGAAAGATGGACAGCTGTAATTAGGGTGTGTGTAGTTTTCCAAATGAACAAAATTCTGTTGGAAGTTTACTGGGGAAAAGTGTTCATTCCTGCAATTTTATTGTCACTGCAGTCGAAAACATGCTTTAATTTGCTCCATTAACATTCTGAAAATCAAATGAATGTTCCCGAAGAGAAAGAAGATATCTTCAAACAAAATTCTTTTAGTGTATGGCCAGATTAAATCTACAAAGCAGGAACCTAAATAACAATAAAAATATTTTGGAGCTCCCTTGCCTTTCTCCTCTCCAGGGCAAGTCTCCTCTCTCTTCTCCTCTTCCCTTTCCTTATTGTCCATTGGTAGCTCTAGGCAGTTACTCCCCACTCTGCATTTCCCTGCCTTCCAATACTGAGCCCTATGTTAGGCTCCATATCATTCTTGTCTCTTTTCCCCTCTTAAGGATGCAAATGCCTTAATTGGTATTGGCAGCCATCACTGGTGTAGCACTACCCCCCAAAAGAGCCACTTATTAGATTGCCCGCAGTCCTTTCCCCAGTAGCTGCCCTGCAGCCTGGCACACAGTCAGTCTTTGTGAATGTCAGTCTTTGTGAATGTGAGTAGGGGGCGCTAGTGCATTAGTTATTAGGCTAAAACATATAATCATACAACCAGGTTAATTAAAGTGCTCAGTGCAAAAGAATATTACATTCCATATACAACAATAAACATAAGTGAATATATTCACTTAAAAGTCCATAAGTTCTTCTGTGATAAATTTCTGTGGTAAATTTCCAAAACTTGCCACCATCACCATAAGCAGATACGAGAAGTTACACCCGATATGTGTGGTAAGAATTCCTACTCACCGGAGGAACATGACCTCTTTAACTAAAAAAAAAGGTCAAAATAGGCTTTGTTTGTGGGTCTTTGCACTTGCTTGTGGATCTTTACACTGGGGGTGAACCAGGGTAGCTTTCCAAAGAACAGCCTCCTCTCTACCGAGATAACCCATTACAAAGAAGGCACTTTTTTAGATAGGGCAGGTTTTCACTACTGCACTAGGTGCAAGGCGTGCAAAACCACAAAGAGAACCAAGAGGAAAATTGATAGCTTCCAGTTGGTGGCCACACAACAATTCAAGGTCAAACCACTTATCACATGAGATTCTGAATAGGTCACATACGTTTCGGAATGCCCATGTTCAAGGCAATACGTAGGCAGAACAATGCGGATACTACATACAAGAATAAATGAACATCTTACCAATATCAAAAATGTTTTGTCAAACACAAACACTGTGAAAACACTTTAGACAATACCATAATAGAGATCCAACCCAACTTACCTTTTATGGAACAGATAAAATTTCTAAACACTGGAGGGGTACCCATCTGAAACAAGCAGCAACACAAAATAAAACCCTATGGCTACACAAGTTGGGAACCCTGCAACTTGTAGGAATGAATATAGATTTAGATCTTAATTGTTTTATAACCAATGATTAAGTCGGTGATGTTGGTGGTGATGTCAAAATGTAAGGTTGGTGAGGGCCAGACAGGTGGCTGCACAGCCAACATCACGATGGGGAAATTCTCTTCATTGAGGATGCATAACATATCAATTTAACAAGTAATGAAAAATATTCCTTTATATCATGAAGTAAGTTCTAGTGCATGAACTGCTAATACACATCCCACACCTATTTTCTATCTATCACTATTTTTTATTTTATTTATTTTTTATTAACGTAACACCCTCTACTAATAGGTAGGTACTAGGAATAGGATTTTTGTTAAATAGACTGTCAGCACAGGTAAATTTAGGCAGGCCTATGCTGCAAGCTAGTTCTGGAAGAGGGACAGGGCCTGGAACTGGAGTGGCTGGCAGCTCATGTGGGAGGCCTGACCAATCACCACCTGGAATTGGCAAGGGGCAGGCCTCCTATATAAGCTGAAGTAACATGCCACTGCAGAGAGTTGTCAGCTGGGTGATGTATGGGAGTCTGGCAGTGGGGTGAATTGGTGGATGTTTGTTACTAGTGGCAACTACACCGCTACATTTATATTTATTTTTATATTTATTTTAAGTTTCCTTTTTATTTATATTTTTAATTTTACTTCATTATATTCTACATTGTTTTATATTTTTAATATTTTAATATTTTTTAATATTTTTCCTATTTTCTAAATTGCATGTTTGCATTTAATTAGGTTCCCCTAACATCTTTGCAATGATTCTATTCCAATGATTCCAATTCATATTCAAGCATTCCCAGTTATGTATATGTTGCCAATTCGATTGTATCTTAACTGTTAGTAAAATGTATGTGGACTTATTCCTGGCAATAATGGGAGACTGAGGTCCATCACTTCCGTTTTTGTAGCAAAGCCAGGCTGTGGTTACTCTGTCTCTGCATTTGCGCATTAGTAAAGGGGTGGGTCCTGGTCTCAGAGATGAGGTAGGTGGAGAGTAACATCACTGCCAATCACATGTCAGGGCCAGGCTATTTAATCAAACCTGCCTACAGTGCCTAGTGACTGTAATCGCTTCCTGATGACGTCGTACAGAGAAAGGTATGTTTTTAATTAATTAATTTAATTAATATTCTTTCATTTTGTTCCCACAAATAGAGCTTTCTTTCGGTGGTAATTGATCACTGGTGGGGTTTTTATCTTTTGCGCAACAAATAAAAAAAGACCAAAAATTTTGAAAAAAAAAACATTTTTTTTTGTTTCGGTTATAAAAATTGGTAAATAAATAAGTTTTCTCCTTCGCTGATGAGCACTGATGAGGCTGCACTGACGGGCACTGATAAGGTGCCACTGATGGGCACTGAGGAGGTGACACCAATGAGGTGGCACTGATAAGGAAGCAGGGATGATGGGCACTGTTAGGTAGCACTGATAGGTGGCACTGGTATGCAGCACTGATGGGCATTGATAGATGGCACTGATGGGCACTCATAGGCGGCACTGATGGGCACAGAAAAGCTGCACTGATGGGTACTTATGGGTGGCACTAATAGGTGGCACAGATGGGCACGGGTAGGTGGCATGATGGACACTGATGGGTGGCACTGCTGGGCATCACTGGAGACATCTGGCAGGCATTCATAGTGAGCACTGACTGGCACCATTTGTGGGCACTGATTGGCATCTTTTAGGTCACTGTGTGACATCCCTGGTGGCCATGGGGGGCATACCTGCTCATCAATGTGTGGTGGGAACCCTGGTGGTCCTGGCAGCATCCCTGGTGGTTCTCCTCTTCTCACGTCTGTCAGACACGAGTGAGGAAAAGCACATAAACAGCTCTTCCTGTTTACACTGTGATCAGCCGTGATTGGACATGGCTGGTCACGTGTTAAAGAGCCTCCGTCAGAGGCTCTTTACAGAGATCGGTATATCGGTGTGTTAGACTAACACGCCACACCACGGGCGAGCACCGGCGGTTATTCTGCTGGACGTCATATGACGCCTAGTCAAGATAACTGAACCACCACCCAGCCGTCATTTTGCTATCATTTTTTTGGGTTTAACTTGGATGGGGTTAGCAAATTGAGTGGGATACTCTCTAACTATAAGATTAATCTTCCTCTGGTGGAAAATCAAAGCCAAGTAATTTCATAAGGAATTAAATAGACTGAGCTCTTCAGGAACTGAACACTAGGGGATGGCCTTAGCCCACAGTCTCCGTAGGATCTCTCTCTCCAGTCTGTACTCACAAATGTCTTTGAAAAATTGCTTGCCTCCTTCCAATATCCTTGCAACATTTTCACCCTGTGATACCAGACTAGATCCTCAGATGACAGTCCCTTAGTCAGCTCTGTGCAACTTCCAGCAAAGCAGGCCTCCATGTAGTCTACCTGAAGCCTCAAAACCCTACAGGCACATGGTGGGATGGCCTACGGGAGCGAGTAGCCTCTTAGGCTGTGATCGCCTTCTAAGTTTAGCACCACCCCTGAAGGAGCTGTTTTGTGATTATGGTTTCTATGTTCTCCGCCTCGAGGCCAAGAACAACCTCAGCCCCTCTGGCACATCTGTGTAAAGAAAAACAAATGTGATTTCACTTACATAAGCAGAAGATAAAATTGTGTTTGTAAAATGGCAGGGATGCCAAACTTCCAACTAACTAACGACCCCGATGACATCAGATGTTGCTGATGATACGTGCCACGTCACTTCTGCCACTTGTTGAAATGCAAGTGGAACACTGTTGGTGTCCCTGCCATTTTACAAACGCGATTTTATCTTCTGCTTATGTAACTGCAACATGTTTTTTTTTTTATACATTTTCTAAATGGTACTGCACTATGAGGAGCTTCTGTTCTTGTCTTTTTTATGTATATGCCATTTCCATTTGGTGATTGTGTCAAACCCTGAGCTGCCGTTTCTTTGGACATCTGTTTGTCTTGCTGCTGTTTTTGACTACCTGTCATGGGTGTCAATTTCGTCTGGTGAGTAGGACATTTGCCTAGAAGTTGGTGGAAGTAGATGCACTGAAGACATTAGCCATATATATGTTTTCTTCACAGTCACGTTTGATGTATAGAAGCATTACTAGCACTTTATGTGGGTCTAACTAATCGGTGGTGGATCATTGGACTTTTTTGTTTATTTTATAATCACTTGATATTCATTATAAATACATGATTATATATTTATTTTTTAATGTTTCTAATGTGGTATGAAATCACAGTTGTTTTTCTTTACACATTGAGGCTTTGAGCCTTACTACCTGCTGCTTTGTTTATACACTGATTTTGATTAATATTTTGTTATTGCACTGTATATCACTTTGTTTACACTCCAGGGTGCGCAGGTAGAAGGGGTTTCTGAGATACCCCTTTTTTCTTTTGCCTCTGGTACACCTGGTTGAATACAATTCAGCAGAAGTAACAACACAAGTGTAAAATACCTTTTGCCTGGCTGTGAGGTATTGCCAGTAACGAAACACACATACCTGGTTAGTGATAAAAGCGCTTAATCTATTAATGTGGATTAGCATAAGTAACAGAATAAGTAACAGTTTAAACAGAATTTGAACACATACATCAGGCAAGTTAGCAATAAACAATGTATACAAACTGTACGTGTAGCAAGCATATTTATAATCCTATGCTGGGTTTTGAGTGCACTCAAATGAATGGACATAAGTATGGTAACTCTTTAACTAGCAGATATGTTAGGGCTTTGGGTCTGCTATGATTAAGGGGGCAGTCTTTAACCACCTTCAGACCGGACCATTTTGCCAGAGGTCTTTTTACAATTTGGCACTGCGCTGCTTTAACTGGTAATTGCGCGGTCATGCAATGTTGTACCCAAACAAAATTTGCGTCCTTTTCTTCCCACAAATAGAGCTTTCTTTTGATGGTATTTGATTGCCTCTGCGATTTTTATTTTTTGCGATATAAACGTAAAAAGACCGCAAATTTTGAAAAAAAATGATATTTTCTACTTTTTGTTATTAGAAAAATCCAATAAACTCAATTTTAGTCATACATTTAGGCCAAAATGTATTCAGCCACATGTCTTTGGTAAAAAAAAAGTCAATAATTGTATATTTATTGGTTTGCGCAAAAGTTGTCACATCTACAAACTAAGGTACGTTTTCTGGAATTTACGCAGCTTTTAGTTTACGACTGCCTATCTCATTTCTTGAGGTGCTAAAATGGCAGGGCAGTACAAAACCCCCCCAAATGACCCCATTTTGGAAAGTAGACACCCTAAGGAAATTGATAAGTGGCATGTTGAGCCCATTGAATATTTTATTTTTTTGCCTCAAGCGATTGAATAATGACAAAAAAAAAATTATTTTACCACAAAATAAATTCTGCTGCTTATCCTGAGTACGGGGATACCACATATGTGGGACTTTTTGGGAGCCTAGCCGCGTACGAGGCCCCGAAAACCAAGCACCGCCTTCAGGTTTTCTAAGGGCGTAAATATTTGACTTCACTCCTCACTACCTATTACAGTTTTGAAGGCCATAAAATGCCAAGATGGCACAAAACCCCCACAAATGACCCCATTTTAGAAAGTAGACACCCCAAGCTATTTGCTGAGAGGCATTTTGAGTCCATGGAATATTTTATATTTTGCCACAAGTTGCGGGAAAATTACAAACTTTAATTTTTTTTTATTTTTTTTTCACAAAGTTGTCACTAAATGATATATTGCTCACGCATGCCATGGGCATATGTGAAATGACACCCCAAAATAAATTCTGCTGCTTCTCCTGAGTACGGGGATACCACATATGTGGGACTTTTTGGGAGCCTAGCCGCGTACGGGGCCCCGAAAACCAAGCACCGCCTTCAGGCTTTCTAAGGGCGTTACAGTTTTGAAGGCCATAAAATGCCAAGATGGCACAAACCCCCCCCAAATGACCCCATTTTGGAAAGTAGACACCCCTAAATTTAGGGGTACACTAGTGAGACTAGGTAATAAATGGCGGGTGCCCTGAAACTATAAAAAAAATAACTAACCAACCAGCGTCACCTGTAACAGTTATATGGTGATCACTGGTGAAAGGGTTAACTAGGGGGCAATCAGGGGGCTTTATGCGGTAGTATATGGGGGTCCCTGGCGCTATAAAAAGCTGCGGCGAACCTAAATACCTACCTGCCTAACTAGCGTCACCTGTGACACTAATACAGTGATCAGAAAAACGATCGCTTATTAGGCTGGGTTCACACGGGAGCGATGCGGGAACGCCACGAATGCGCGGCGGGTTCCCGCATCACATGCCTCCCGGCGGCAGTTCACACTGCCCTATGCGAACTGCTGGGAGTGTCAGTGAAATGTTAATGACACCCCCAGATCAGTTTGCATATCGCAGTGCGATCTGCAAACTCGGATCGCATGGTGTGAACACCCATGCGATCCGATTCTGCTGCGGACCAAAAAAGGGTCCCGTGCGAGTTTGCGGCGGGTGCGGCGGGTGCGACACGAATTCAGCCATACTATCTGTATGGCTGAACTCGAATCGCACAGAGATCGGATGTGATTTGCACTGCAGTGCGGTGCGAATCACATCCGTTCTCATAAACCGCTGCAATGTGAACCCAGCCTTAGTGACACTGGCGACGGGGGGGTGATCACGGGGTTAAACCTTTATTGGGGGGGTTAGGGGGGTACCTTAGAACTAAAGGGGGCTAACCCTAACTGCCCTAACAGTTATTACAGTCACAAATGACACCCGCCGGGTGATCAGGGGGTTAAACCTTTATTAGGTAATAAATGGCGGGTGCCCTGTATCTATCTGTATCTATCTGTATGGCTGTATGGCTGAACTCGAATCGCACAGAGATCGGATGTGATTTGCACTGCAGTGCGGTGCGAATCACATTCGTTCTCATAAACCGCTGCAATGTGAACCCAGCCTTAGTGACACTGGCGACGAGGGGTGATCACGGGGTTAAACCTTTATTGGGGGGGTTAGGGGGGCACATTAGAACTAAAGGGGGCTAACCCTAACTGCCCTAACAGTTACTACAGTCACAAATGACACCAATGCAAAAAAAAAAAAAAAAAAAGCAATTGGTGTCACTGTGACTGGGGGGGCAGGGGTAATCGGGGGTAAAGGGGGGGTGTGAGTGTGCCTGGCATGTTCTACTGTATGTGGGGTGTGTTGGTGCAACTCACCGAACCTCTCTCCTCGGTGCCGGAACGAAAACTACCGACACAGAGGAGAGAATACATCACTTCCTCTCCTGTGTTTACATTACAGGAGAGGAAGTGATGTCACCGGACATTTTCATTCGCCGGGAGCGATCGAGAGGGGGTGGCCATGAATGAATGGCCGTCCCCTCGCCCGGGATCGCTCCCGAACGAATACCGACCGCCGCAGGCACCGGGCGGGGGCCCGATCGGGCCCCCGACCGGCGGGCAGGCAAGGACGTACATGTAAGCCCTTATGCCTGCCCGTGCCATTCTGCCGACGTACATCGGCGTGCGGCGGTCGGCAAGTGGTTAATCTGAAGTCTTCACTAGATAAACATTGGAGCTTATTGGCGTGCATTGCAGCAGTCAATAAAGCATGTAGGCAGTTTAAGGGCTATAGGATAGCAAGTTAGGCTAGTTTTGAATAGCTCAGTCTATAGCAGCGATAACAAGTAATGGTAGACATGTGCACAGACAAAAAATTCACTTGTTTAATGCTGGCCATACACGGGTCAAATTTCGAAATAACTTTCTTTTGAAAATCAGAAAATTTGTGCGTTTTGTGATTCGATGGTGATTGATTTCGAAATTCGACCAACCAAACCTTCAATTTCATCTCATGTTCCTACAGAAAATAATTTTCCTATCTGGGAATCTTCTTTTCTTTCCGGGAATATTCTTTTCTTGCACATGCGCATTTCGTTTTCGATTACATTTTTCGCACGATTCTCCCATCATTGATTAGAAAATCGTTAGTTTTTTCAAAAAAATTCCAACATGTCCGATTATTAAAATTCGATGGGCGCACGAGAATCGGCCATTACTGCAGCCCACTAATGGTGCAAAATTCGTACGAAAATTCTTAGATACGATTTTCGAAAGAAAGTTCTTTCGAAATTCGACCCGTGTATGGCCAGCATTAGTTTCATTCGTTTTTTTTCATAAATGTGAAAATTAGAAAATCTGAAAAGAAAGAAAATCAGTAAAATTCTAAATAATAACTAACTATTAGATTATAGGTATTTGAATTTCCTTTCAAATTTGGCTGTTCGGCATTCGTTATTTCAGATAATTCGTAACTTTGGATAAATTCGTACTCATTGCGTTTACTAACAGCCAAATTTGAAAAGAAATGCCAATACCTATAATTTAATATTTATTATTAGTTATTATTTCAGATTTTTGGGTTTTCGAATTTTCAGATTTTCATTCTTTTGAATTTTCAGATTTTCATTCTTATTCTTGGATTTTCAAATTTCCATATTTTAGAATTTTTAAATTTATGAAATTTAGAATATTCGAATTTCCGAAAATTCGTAAATACGTAAAAAAAAACTAATTTGTCAAAATTCGTTAAAAAACTAATTTGGAACTAAACGAATTGCACATGTCTAGTAATGAGCGCAAGGCCCTCTCACTAGACCCAGCAACACAGCAGTAGTTGTCTCTCCGATTGGCGTCCACTCGATTGGGTTACTTAAGGCAACTGTGTCAGGCAGCACAGCAAAGAGTGTCCCAGCAGTGGCTCTGTATCTCCTCGTTCAGGTCACAGATCTGCATCCCCACACTGTAGTGGTTCCAATGGTGATGTCTCCCCTGTCTCTGGAGATGACCCTACACCTCGTCCTCTCCCAACACTAGCACTAGCACTGATAACACTCTGCAGCCTCCGGAGTTCTCTCACAAAGCTGTGGGCTTCCCTTAAAACTGGGCTGTCTCTCTCTCCCTCTAATGTCCTCCCAGCACCATCCTCTCGCTCCTTTCCCTTGGGTAGCACTTGACACACCTTTTCCTGGGCTCCAACTCCATCTCCCCCTTCTTTCAGACGAGCATGCCAGGGGCCGAAATTTGTCCCCTGTGGTCCACAGTGGGGCAGCTTTTCACTACATGTCCCATGGCCCTGTGATTGGGCCTTCCCTCTGCAGCCAATGCAATCAGGAACAGAGCGGGTGTCTTGCTCTGACAAGCGTTGTTCTATGTAGCAGCATTAAAAAGGTGGAGGGAGCCCGCAGCTGTTCCAGTCTCCTTCTGTTCAGCTTTCCTCCGTGATAGGAGGAGGGGGGATGGGCAGCAACAGCGACCCTCTCCTCCAGCTGTTGACAGCAGCAGCTGGCCAAGAAGGATGGGGGTTCGGCACCCGATACACAAGTAAAAAGCTTGTTTAAATACTTTGAGACGGATTATTTATACAGGCTCCCAGCAACCATCTGGGAGGAACTGGCCAGGGCTGTATGACTATTTAGCTGCTGATTAGACTCTCCTGACCACTAAATTTGCAGAAATGTCTGTACTAATCAGGGGGAAGCAGTCATTCGTTCAATTACTGAAATATAGAACAGACCAAAACAATTACCGCAGCACATTGGTTACAGTGTGCCAAAACTAAATTTACGTAACAACAAACTGCAGCTCCACTGGATTCAGTGGGCCAGAACTAAATTGACCTAATCCTAACACCTATTCACCTAATTCTAGCACCTAGGTAGGAGTGTGCTACATTGGTAGACCCCTGGGCTACTTTGTTGATGTAAAAGTGTATCTTTTTATACTTTGAGATGTAATCTTAAGTGTTATATTCACGTACTAGACAGACTTGTGCCTCTGCTACCTTTTTCATGTTATTCTGCTCTCCATGTGATTGCATACAACTCCAAAAAAAAAAACTTTAAAATCCAATGAAATAGTGTCTGAGGTTCTAATCTCTCCATGTCTACCCAGGACTAAAAAGACATGCTTTGGTTAAACCTGTAATATCATAATTCAATTGAAACACCATATGCTGGGACAATCTGGTACCACAGTCCCTGCACTCGGGGCGACTTTTAATGATTATGAATTTATTATGTAGGACAGAGAAGGCTTGGGCGACTGTAGGAGAGAGGTGGATCCCTTAAAGTCTGAAGGACGACTCCAATCAAAACTGGACTTCTCCTTTAAATACCAACTTCACAGTCAAATCCACAAGCATTACACACAGTCATTTATATACTGTACTCAATGAAACAGTTAATTAAAGCTTATACTTTTTTCTGTAACATATTTATATGAAAAGAATGCTAATTAGCTAGTATTTTTCTCCTTGAGCCGTGAGCATTTCTGTATACAAGTGTTTGTTATCATTTACAAGTTAATGGTTAGGAACAAAAACCTAAATCGCTGCACGACACCTGAACACAGACAGCGCTCATGGAACTGTAACGGAATAAATTGACAAACCCATCAAGTCTGGAGCTTAATGAATGACAGACTGCACAGTATGATATTACACGGTGGTCACACATAGAATATTACACAAAAGGCATTTATTCACTTACACCCACACAGCTGCAGAGAATATCGCACTACTCACAGCCCATTTTTGTTATTGTGTCCAGGAGAATGGAAAATGGAGCTGCCTACGTCAGCATTACTAATGTCATTTAACATGCTTGAGTTCTGCTATTGACTTTACTTTCTCTAAAAAAGGTACACAGTGGTCAGAAATAAAAAAAAAATCCATTCTCAAAAGTGACTGCCTTATGTTTTATGATACAGAAAAGTGGAATACATTTTCAGGTGGCAACACAATGGTTGAGGCAAGATGTGACGCAGTTTAAACAAATAATTGCTATCTTTACCAAGCATGAAATTAAAGTGTTTGTCAGGTCAAAAAAAAAAAAAAACTTTTGAAGTATGTAGCACTAACCCCCGTAGGAGCTTCTGGTTATTTTGGGGCTTACCATCTAGGGGATGTCCTGTCTTAGATGGCCCAGTAACTTGAGACTGACAATAGATCCACTTGAATGGATTTTATTTGCAAAAACTCGAACCATTGAACAGGAGGACCAGGACCAAGTAGTCAGCACATCATACTGGACCGGAACCCCGAACCACGTGACGTCCGTATCTTAAATACCCTCTCCCAGAGGGCCACTGACCTGACTCTGAAAAAGAGTAACTTAAGCACCTGACCAGACCATAGTTCCACGCCTGCCACAAGAGACAGTGCCCACTGTGGCCAGGCTGAACATCTCACAGCCCAGTCAGACTGACACAGAAGTCTAATTTAGGCAAATAGACCCTTAATATCCGTACAAGACCCAAAGGGGCTGGTAATGGGCGGGGGGGGGGCTTCCCATGCCATTTTTCTCAATGATTTTCATCCGTATTGCCGGAACCAGATATTACATTAAAACCGCAAGCAGTTTTAAATGACTTTTTTCCCTTAAATGTCATTTTGTGCAGGGACTGTTCTAAACACAGGAAACACGTGCCACTTCACAGGCATACTATAGACACCCCCCAGGCACGATATTTAAAATAATATTTCACTTTTTTTTCCCTTTAATCGTCATTAAAATCAGTGCTCCCGAAAAAACTTCAGTTTTAAAAAAAAAAAATTGCCATTGACCCATGTCCCCTGGAGCAGGACCTGGGTCCCCAAACCCTTTTTAGGACAATATCTTGCATATTAGCCATTAAAATTAGCACTTTTTATTTCCAACGTTCGAGTCCCATAGACTTCAATGGGGTTCTAAAGTTCACACAAATTTTCGGTCCGTTCTGGTGCGAAACGAACAGGGGGGTGTTTGGCTCATCTCTACTGCTGGCAGATGTGCTGCTAGGACCTGGGACACCCTGTGCTATACCGTCATCCCTGTCAGTGGAGGCTGCTGAGAGGTAATGACTCGGTACAGCAGACTGAAGTGGGTAAGTAGGAGGAGAAGGAGGGACAGATTTGTGCCCCTTGTTTGTGGCTTTTAGGTGCTCTTGCCAACAGGCTGAGTGGTTGGACTTTAACCACTACAATACAGGGCACTTTCGCCCCCTTCCTTCCCAGCCCAATTTTCAGCTTTCATCGCTCTCGCACTTTCAATGACAATTGCGCGGTCATGCTACACTGTACCCAAATTAAATTTTTATAATTTTGTTCGCACAAATAGAGCTTTATTTTGGTGGTATTTATTCACGACTCCGTTTTTTTTTTTTTTGCGATATAAGCGCAAAAAAAGCAGAAATTTGGAAAAAAAACAATATTTTCTTTTTTCTATTTTAAAAGAAATCCAATAAAATCAAATTTTGTCATAAATTTAAGCAAAAATGTATTCTGCTACATGTTTTTGGTAAAAAAAAATCCGTTAAGTGTATAATAATTGGTTTGTGTTTGTGTAATAATTGGCTTGTTGTTGAGACATATGTATGCAAATGATCATGTACAGTGCCTTGCGAAAGTTTTTGGCCCCCTTGAACTTTTCAACCTTTTGCCACATTTCAGGCTTCAAACAAAGATATAAAATTTAAATTTTTTGTGAAGAATCACCAACAAGTGGGACACAATTGTGAAGTGGAACGAAATCTATTGGATAATTTAACCACTTGCCGACCGCCGCACGACGATGTACGTCGACAGAATGGCACAGGCAGGCATATGGGCGTACATGTACGTCCCTGCCTTCCCGCAGGTGGGGGGCCCGATCGCCCCCCCCCCCCCGATGCCAGCAGCGGTCGGAATCCGTGTGAGCGATCCGGGATGAGGGGGCGGCCATTCATTCATGGCCACCCCCTCGCGATCGCTCCTGACGAATGAAATGGCAGCATTACATCACTTGCTCTCCTGTAATGTAAACACAGGCAGAGGAAGTGATGTAATCTCTCCTCGTGTCGGTCTTTTTCGTTCCGGCACCGAGGAGAGAGGATCGGTGAGTTGCACCTAACACTACACTTACAGTAGAACACGCCAGGCACACTTTCACCCCCCTTCACCCCCTAATCACCCCCCCAATCACCCCTGCACCCCCAGTCACAGTGACACCAATTGCATTTTTTTTTATTTTTTATTATTGCATTGGTGTCATTTGTGACTGCAATAACTGTTAGGGCAGTTAGGGTTAGCCCCCTTTAGCTCTAGGGTACCCCCCTAATCCCCCCAATAAAGGTTTAACCCCGTGATCACCCCGTCACCAGTGTCACTAATAAGCAATTGTTTTTCTGATCGCTGTATTAGTGTCACAGGTGACGCTAGTTAGGCAGGCAAGTATTTAGGTTCGCCGCAGCTTTTTATAGCATCAGGGACCCCCATATACTACCGCATAAAGCCCCCTGATTGCCCCCTAGTTAACCCTTTCACCAGTGATCACCATATAACTGTTACAGGTGACGCTGGTTGGTTAGTTATTTTTTTATAGTTTCAGGGCACCCACCATTTATTACCTAATAAAGGTTTAACCCCCTGACCACCCAGCGGGTGATATAAGTTTGAGGGTCAGATAAGGTCTGCGTTGCCCCAGGCAGCGTCAGGTTAGTGCCAGTACCGCTAACACCCATGCGCAAAGCATACACCTCCCTTAGTAATATAGTATCTGATCAGATCTATATTAGCGTTGCCAGCATTTTAGGTTTCCCAAAACGCATTGTTAGCGGGATCAGCCCAGATACGTGCTAGCACCTGCGTTTAGCCCCTCTGCCAAGCCCAGCCCAGCCCACCCAAGTGCAGTATCGATCGATCACTGTCACTTACAAAACACAACACACATAACTGCAGCGTTCGCAGAGTCAGGCCTGATCCCTGCGATCGCTAACAGTTTTTTTGAAGCGTTTTGATACAGTCGTTGACAGCCTAGGTGCTTTTTTACCTGTGAGTCTCACTAGTGTACCCCTAAATTTAGAGCCCAAAATGGCAAAGCGAAGGTACATTAGTGAAGAGGCCTACACGTTTCTGAGCATGACAGATAGTGAAGAGGATGTCACTTATCTGTCAGATTCAGGCTCAGAATACGATCCTATAGAGGACAACGGCTCCATGACAGATAGCTCTGGCGACGGAGATGAGGTCCCTGTTAAGGGCAGGTGTACCCGATCCCGAATGTTTTCTGTTGTTCAGGTGGAGGAACCGCAGGTCCCTCGTATGGAGCAGAGACGTACTAGAGCCGCTCATCCTTCTGGTGAACTGGCAAGCACCAGCGGCCTAGTACACCCTGGACGTACATCCAGCACTGCAGTAGCACGTGGTGACGTGGCGAGTCCCATAAGTGCAGTTCAAGCTGGCGAGGTGGCAAGCACAAGTACTGTCCCGCCTGCAGAATTCGCCAATCCTGATAGGGTGCCCACCACTTCTGCAGAACCCGTACTTCCTCCATTCACTGGCCAACCTGGCATTAACGTGGAAACAGTTGATTTTACGACACTTGATTTTTACTCACTGTTTTTCACCGAAGATCTCTATAGATCTATTGTGGACCAAAGCAATTTGTACGCTGGTCAACACATCGCCACTATTCCCCAGTCCGCCCTTGCCAGACAATGGAAACCAATTACGGTTTCCGAATTTAAGATCTTTCTGGGCCTCTCCCTCAACATGGGCATAACCAAAAAGAGTGAGTTGCGGTCATATTGGTCCACTGACCCAATTCACCATATGCGCGTGTTCTCTGCTTCCATGTCCAGGGCACGATACGAGCAGATTTTGCGGTTCATGCACTTCAGCGACAATGAACTCTCTAGTCCTCGTGGAGACCCTGAATACGATCGGCTCTACAAAATTCGGCCCCTCATAAACCACTTCAACCAACGTTTTGCAGACTTGTTTACTCCCCATCAAGTTGTCTGCGTTGATGAGTCCCTGATTACGTTTTCTGGTCGCTTGTCATTCAAACAATACGTTCCCAACAAGCGTTCCAGATACGGGGTCAAGATGTATAAGCTCTGTGACAGGGCCACAGGCTATACACGTAGTTTTATGGTTTATGAGGGTAGCCTGCTTGCGGAGCCTGCTTGCGGAGTAATAATTTGCTCGCTATGAAGTGGAGGGATAATAAGAATGTTTTCGTTCTTACCTCCCTTCATGCAGACACGACGGTCCAAATTCCTACGGCGACTGGTATTGTGGAGAAACCCCTCTGTGTCCACAAATATAACCAAAATATGGGAGGGGTGGACCTCAATGACCAGTTGTTGGCGCCGTATCTAGTTGCCCGTAAGGCCAGACGTTGGTACAAAAAAGTGTCTGTTTATTTATTCCAATTGGCTATGCTGAATGCTTATGTGCTACACAAAGCTTCAGGACGGACTGGGTCCTTCCTTAAATTCCAGGAGGATATCGTCAGAGCCCTTCTGTATCCAGGCGGTGCTCCACCTCACCTTCCCCAACCAGATGCAGTAAGCCGGCTGCATGAGAGGCATTATTCTTATGTCATCCCGAGTACCCCTACCCAACGAGCCCCCCAAAGAAAATGTTGTGTCTGCAGAAAGCGCGGATATAGGCGTGACACCCGTCATTATTGTCCCCGCTGGCCTGACAATCCTGGTCTTTGCATTGGTGAATGTTTTGAACGCTACCATTCACTAGTTGAGTATTAGCGTAGGGTACAGCATTGCACAGGCTAGGCACACGTTCACAGGGTCTCCCAAGATGCCATCACATTTTGAGAGACCCAAACCACTGGAAACATTACAAGAGAAGTGTTAAAGTTACATAAAAAAGTGTTTAAAAAAAGTAAAAAAAAAAAAAAAAAAAAACCAAAAAATATAAAATAAAAAAACCAAAAATAGTTGTCGTTTTATTGTTCTCTCTCTATTGTTCTGCTCCTTTGTACTGTATTCTATTCTGCAATGTTTTATTGTTAACCATTTTTTGTTTTCAGGTACGCCATTCAGCTGTAGCGTGGATTTATTTATCTTGACAGCAACAGCGTTTGCTCCCACGATACATAAAGCTGCGAACTCCAGCACTGTCGGAGGTGATTTTACCACCACAGTTAAAAAAGAGCATATATGCCGAAGCATGGGGGCATAAGGGGTGGAGGAGTGATTTGCTCCTACCTTTTGCGGGAGGATGCCCCCATGCTTCGGCATATATAAATGGTGCATGTATGCCCCCCATTAGAAGTGGGTGGATGAAGGGAGGTATTCTAATGGTGGGCATACCCACCGATCAATATTTTTTTTTCGTTCAGCCCACAGGCTGCATGAAAAAAAAATTACAATATATGCCCAACCAGTTCCAGCAACATACTGGTATGTTGCTGGACTTTGAGTGCTTATACCAGAATGATGCCTGCAGATTTAGGTATCATCTTGGTATCATTCTTTTCAGCCAGCGGTCGGCTTTTATGTAAAAGCAATCCTAGTGGCTAATTAGCCTCTAGACTACTTTTACAAGCAGTGGGAGGGAATGTCCCCCCCCGCACCATCTTCCATGGTTTTCTCAGGCTCTCCTGTCCCAACAGGGAACCTGAGAATGCAGCCGGTGGTTCCGTCAGCTGACCATAGAGCTGATCAGAGACCAGAATGGCTCCAATCATCTCTATGGCCTAAGAAACCGGAAGCTACGAGCATTTCATGACTTCGATTTTGCGGGATGTAAACAGCGCCATTGGGAAATTGGGAAAGCATTTTATCACACCGATCTTGGTGTGGTCAGATGCTTTGAGGACAGAGGAGAGATCTAGGGTCTGATAGACCCTCATTTTTTCAAAAGAGAGTACCTGTCACTACCTATTGCAATCATAGGGGATATTTACATTCCCTGAGATAACAATAAAAATGATAAAAAAATATATATAAATGAAAGGAACAGTTTAAAAATAAAATAAAAAAGCAAAATAAATAATAAAAAAACAAAACAAAAAAAAAACACCCCTGTCCCCCCTGCTAAGGCGCAACGTCGAACGCAAGCGTCGGTCTGGTGTCATATGTAAACAGCAATTGCACCATGCATGTGAGGTATCACCACGAAGGTCAGATCGAGGGTACTAATTTTAGCAGTAGACCTCCTCTGTAAATCTAAAGTGGTCACCTGTAAAGGCATTTAAAGGCTTTTAAAAATGTATGTAGTTTGTCGCCGCTGCACGTTTCTGCGCAATTTTAAAGCATGTCGTGTTTGGTATCCATGTACTCGGCCTAAGATCATATTTTTTATTTCATCAAACATTTGGGCAATATAGTGATTTTTAGTGCAAATATAGTGCGCAAATACCGTGTGAAAAAAAAAATGAAACACCCACCATTTTAATCTGTAGGGCCTTTGCTTTAAAAAAAATGCTTCATGTTTGGGGGTTCAAAGTAATTTTCTTGCAAAAAAAAATATTTTTTCATGTAAACAAAAAGTGTCAGAAAGGGCTTTTTCTTCAAGTAGTTAGAAGAGTGGGTGATGTGTGACATAAGCTTCTAAATGTTGTGCATAAAATGCCAGGACAGTTCAAAACCTCCCCAAATGACCCCATTTTAGAAAGTAGACACCCCAAGCTATTTGCTGAGAGGCATGTCGAGTCCATGGAATATTTTATATTTTGACAAAAGTTGCGGAAAAAATACATTATTATTATTTTTTTATTTTTTTTTGCACAAAGTTGTCATTAAATGATATATTGCTCAAACATGCCATGGTTATATGTGAAATTACACCCCAAAATACATTCTGTTGCTTCTCCTGAGTACGGGGATACCACAAGTGTGAGACCTTTTGGGAGCCTAACCGCGTACGGTACCCCAAAATCCAAGCACCACCTTCAGGCTTTCTAAGGGTGTAAATTTTTGATTTCATTCCTCACTGCCTATCACAGTTTCAGAGGCCATGGAATGCCCAGATAGCACAAAATCCCCCCAAGTGACCCCATTTTGGAAAGGAGACACCCCAAGCTATTTGCCGAGAGGTATGGTGAGTATTTTGCAGACCTTCATTTTTGTCACAAAGTTTTGAAATTTGAAAAAAAAAATATATATAAACATAATTTTTTTTTTTCTTCATTTTAAAAAACAAATGAGAGCTGCAAAATACTCACCATGCCTCTCGGCAAATAGCTTGGGGTGTCTATTTTCCAAAATGGGGTCATGTGGGGGTTTGTGCCATCTTGGCATTTTATGGCCTTCAAAACTGCGATAGGTAGTGAGGAGTGAAATCAAAAATTTACACCCTTAGAAATCCTGAAAGCGGTGCTTGGTTTTCGGGGGCCCCGTACGCGGCTAGGCTTCCAAAAAGTCGACCACATGTGGTATCCCCGTACTCAGGAGAAGCAGCAGAATGTATTTTGGGGTACAATTCCACATATAACCATGGCATGTGTGAGCAATATATCATTTAGTGACAACTTTGTGTAAAAAAAAAAAAAAAAAAAATTTTTGCCATTATTCAATCGCTTGAGGCAAAAAAATAAAATATTCAATGGGCTCAACATGCCTCTTATCAATTTCCTTAGGGTGTCTACTTTCCAAAATGGGGTCATTTGGGGGGGTTTTGTACTGCCCTGCCATTTTAGCACCTCAAGAAATGAGATAGGCAGTCATAAACTAAAAGCTGCGTAAATTCCAGAAAATGTACCTTAGTTTGTAGATGTGACAACTTTTGCGCAAACCAATAAATATACAGTTATTGACTTTTTTTTTTACCAAAGACATGTGGCAGAATACATTTTGCCTAAATGTATGACTAAAATTGAGTTTATTGGATTTTTCTAATAACAAAAAGTAGAAAATATCATTTTTTTTACGTTTATATCGCAAAAAATAAAAATCGCAGAGTCAGTCAAATACCTTTAAAAGAAAGCTCTATTTGTGGGAAAAAAAGGACGCAAATTTTGTTTGGGTACAACATTGCATGACCGCGCAATTACCAGTTAAAGCAGCGCAGTGCCAAATTGTAAAAAGACCTCTGGTCATTGACCAGCAAAATGGTCCGGTCTGAAAGTGGTTAAACTTTTTTAGCAAATAAAAAACTAAAAAGTGGTGCGTGCAAAATTATTCGGCCCCTTTACTTTCAGTGCAGCAAACTCATTCACAATGACTGATGGTGATAAATAGAATCCACCTGTGTGTAATCAAGTCTCTGTATAAATGCACCTGCTCTGTGATAGCCTCAGGGTTCTGTTGAAAGCGCAGAGAGCATCATGAAGACCAGGGAACACACCAGGCAGGTCCGTAATACTGTTGTGGAGAAGTTTAAAGCCGGATTTGGATACAAAAAGATTTCCCAAGCTTTAAACATTCCAAGGAGCACTGTGCAAGCGATCATTTTGAAATGGAAGGAGTATCAGACCACTGCAAATCTACCAAGACCTGGCCGTCCCTCTAAACTTTCAGCTCAGACAAGGAGAAGACTGATCAGAGATGCAGCCAAGAAGCCCATGATCACTCTGGATGAACTGCAGAGAACTACAGCTGAGGTGGGAGAGTCGTACACTGCACAAATCTGGCCTTTATGGAAGAGTGGCAAGAAGAAAGCCATTTCTCAAAGATATCCATAAAAAGCCTCGTCTAAAGTTTGCCACAAGCCATCTGGGAGACACACCAAACATGTGTAAGAAGGTGCTCTGGTCAGATGAAACCAAAATCGAACTTTTTGCCCACAATGCAAAACGATATGTTTGGCGTAAAAGCGTAAAAGCAACACAGCTCATCACCCTCAACACACCATCCCCACTGTCAAACATGGTGGTGGCAGCATCATGGTTTGGGCCTGCTTTTCTTCAGCAGGGACAAGGAATATGGTTAAAATTGAGGGGAAGATGGATGCAGCCAAATACAGGACCATTCTGGATGAAAACCTGTTGGAGTCTACAAAAGACTTGAAACTGGGATGGAGATTTATCTTCCAACAAGACAATGATCCCAAACATACAGCAAAATCTACAAAGGAATGGTTCACAAATAAACGTATCCAGGTGTTAGAATGGCCAAGTCAAAGTCCAGACCTGAATCCAATCGAGAATCTGTGGAAAGAGCTGAAAACTGCTGTTCACAAACGCTCTCCATCCAACCTCACTGAGCTTGAGCTGTTTTGCAAGGAAGAATGGGCAAGAATTTCAGTCTCTCGATGTGCAAAACTGATAGAGGCATACCCCAAACGACTTGCAGCTGTAATCGCAGCAAAAGGCGGCTCTACAAAGTATTAACGCAAGGGGGCCGAATAATTTTGCACGCCCCCCTTTTCATTTTTTTATTAGTTAAAAAAGTTTAAAAAATCCAATAGATTTCGTTCCACTTCACAATTGTGTCCCACTTGTTGGTGATTCTTCACAAAAAAGAAAAATGTTATATCTTTATGTTTGAAGCCTGAAATGTGGCAAAAGGTTGAAAAGTTCAAGGGGGCCGAATACTTCCGCAAGGCACTGTACATATGTGTGCAGGTGATCATGTACATATGTGTGCAGATAATCGTTGGAACATGTGATTTTAGTGGGACATATGTGGGGGACATGTGTTTTTTTTTTTTTTGGGACATGTCTTTTTATTATTTGGGGACATGTGTGTTTTGGGGACATGTGTGGTGACGTGTATTGTGGTGACATGTGTGTTTACACTGTAGGTTTATACCAGACTGGTGATCAGTTAGTAAAAAGCTGTAAAAACAGCTCATACTCACTGATCACCAGCTAGCTGCAGCGATCTGCTTTACTCTCCTCAGCCTCGACTTCCGTGTGAGGAGAGGAGAGCCGATTGCCTAGCAACCGGCTGTTTGTTTACATCACATGACGGCCGTGATTGGACACGGCTGTAATGTGATCAGGAGGGCCAATCACAGAGCTCTCCTGCCGATCCGAGATGCGCCGTGTCCGGGTGACATGAGCACATCGGGATCGCGCCGCTGCGCGGGCACGCGCGCGCGTGATCCCCCTCCTTCTGAAGAACCTTCCTGAACGTCCTCTCAAAAGTAGAGAGCTCCGACCCAGCCATATATGTACATTGGCCTGGTGGGAAGTGGTTAAATGCCTTGTTAAGCATGTGGTACTCAAATGGTTGGTGCTTGATGTGCCTGAGACAGTTTGCAGATAGCAAAAGTGCGATCTGCTGCAGATGTGCTGAAAAAGGCCCAGACAGCTGAGCTTTGTGGGGTGGGCCGGGAGGTAACAGCTGCAGAATGTGATGGAATAGGGTAGCTGCTCTCTACTCTTTCTTGATGTCGGCTTCCTTGGGATTGTGCCGCCTCACATTCAGTTTCCTCCTCTGCTCTATCTGGCACTCAAGTCACATCAATGACATCATCATCATCTCCATCTCCTCCATTATAATCATTACCACTCGAGACAATTTGCCAATACGATGTGGCTGGGGGAACATGAATGCCAATTTGTCTACTAGTGTTCTCCCCTCTATCTAGGCTCATGTTCCTGTCATCCACAACCTCAGAACCAACATCTGAATCCAGTAATGGTTGGGCATCATCAAGGAGCAAATGGCTGAAGTTGTGGTCAAATAACTCCTACATGGCTGATGTTGGGGCTATGGCAGGAATAGATGTGGACAAGGAGGCAGGTTTTATTCCCTCGTGCAACTGTAGAGGACTGCACACTTGTCTCTGCTTGCCTGACAGAGGATGAGGAGGATAAGGAAGGTTTAGTAAGTCAGTCCACCACCTCCTCTGCATTCTGTGGCTGGATAGCATGGGCATACTCACTAAACAGAGGAAATGACACCCTGCCTGAGGACTGATCACCACGTCCACCTTTGCCTGTGGACACATTTGTTGCTGGCCCCCTTACAGTGCCAAGGGAACGTCTGCCTCTCCTTGTTGTCCTCCCAGGCATTATTGGGGGGGCGGTGCTTATAAGGAAATATAAAGAAGAAGTGGAAATCTGTATGTAGATGCACTTTAATCAATGTAAAGTGGTGTTTGGTGGACTTTAATTTGAGTACACACACTACACAGACACACTCCACGGATACACTGTAATATACTGCAATATAATGCGTCAAACGTACAGTAATGCACAAAACTATATGGCGTTAAACTGTCAGTAACGCACACAGAACAATATTGTGTTAAACTGGCAGTAACGCACACAAAACTGTATGGCGTTAAACTGGCAGTAACGCACACAGAACTAAATGGCGTTAAACTGGCAGTAACGCACACAGAACTATATGGTGTTAAACTGGCATTAATAAACAAAAATGATATGGTGTTAAACTGGCAGTAACACACTCAGAACTATATGGCCTTAAACTGGCAGTAATGCACACAAAACTGTATGGCGTTAAACTGGCATTAATACACAAAAACAATATGGTGTTAAACTGGCAGTGACACACACAGAACAATATGGCGTTAAACTGGCAGTAAGGCACACAGAACTATATGGCGTTAAACTGGCAGTAACGCACACAGAACTATATGGCGTTAAACTGGCAGTAACGCACACAGAACTATATGACGTTAAACTGGCAGTAACTCACACAGAACTATATGGCTTTAAACTGGCAGTAACGCACACAAAACTATATGGTGTTAAACTGGCAGTAACGCACACAGAACTGTAGGGCATTAAACGCAGTAAGGCACACAGAACTATATGGCGTTAAAATGTCAGTAATGTACACAAAACTATATGGCGTTAAACCGGCAGTAACGCACACAGAATTATATGGCGTTAAACTGGCAGTAAGCGCACAGAACTATATGGTGTTAAACTGGCAGCAACACAATTAAATAGACAGTGTTCAACCGCCACTACACTGATGCTATCTGAACTGTCCCTACTCTAGCTATAAACTAATGTCAAGATTACTGACACGGTCTCACTACACTACACTGAAACTATAGGAGGTGTCCCTACTCTACACTAATGTATGTATGAATGACACGGTCTCACTACACTAGTAGAATGCTTCATTTTCAGGTATGTTTCACATAATGTGCTAGTATGCAATGCATACTAGCACATTATGAAATTACCTTGCAGGTCAGAAAAAAAACCAAAAAGAATGTCCAGCAGTTTACAACCTCTTTAATGAGGCACAGTATTTTGTATTGACTATGTGCAAAGTTCAGTAACGTACAGCAACCAATTTAAAATTCATGTTAACAGTAGCCAGGTCAGTAAAATTTGTGAATTTTCATAGGTTCATCATGTAAGTTACTGTAATTTACACATAGTTTTTGCAGCTTGCACTGCTTTATTTAAATAAGCCCAAAAATGATATGAAGGCATTAAAATGCTTTAATACCAAGATGAAAAATGCATTAACACAGTTTAATGAAACCAGGTTAATGAACGCTGATTAATAATCTGTTGCTATGCATTACTGCACATCAATGCTCTTTGCACACGGCTACGGAATTATTGGCCTAGCTGCCTATAATCAGCCATTTGTTACACACAGTCAAAGTGAAGCCTAATGACTAGCATCTTAGCTTTCTCTCTCTCTGTTTTTTTTCTCTACACAGTACCCTCCATCACTGTTTAAGACACCATTATTGCTGTTTCCTTTCACGGAAGGTTCACATTGAATGGCTGTGTGGTAGTTCATTTGTGCTTAAGAAATATATGGTTATTGATGTTTATGGTGCTGTAATTACTACCATACAAACAAGGAAAAGTACAATGACCTATCAGAGTTTAACATAATACCTGGTGATCTAGCTGTAATTGCAGCTGAAATGGTTTCTATCTCAACCTACTTTATAGCCCAGGCTATAAATACAGTATGGTTAGAAGCATAGCTAACTATATAAAGAACACACATTAATACTTATAAAGTCATCACAAAGACTAAATCTCCCGTATAGAGCCAATTTCTGCAGCCTTTCACAATATTAACATTGACATCCTATGAATTACTGTGTTTTGCTGACCTTGAAAACGTCCCTTTTTGCCCATGAGAGCTTAAAACTTTGGTGTACATTAGAACAGTGGCAATGGACTTTCAGTTCCAAAAGCACACCAACGATTTCAGACTAATTTTAGGGGTCTTTTTACCTTTTAATGCAGATCTTGAGAAAATTATATAGAGGAGAGTTGAGGGTGCAGGATACCCAAAGGCACTTGCAAATATTGGAAGACAGCTTCCTGAAACAAAAATGTCCCAGCAGTATTAGGCTCTATAGTTGTAGGCCCAAAATTAATGTTGAATAAAGAGGGGCCAGTATATCTGAGACCCTACAAGATAAGTCACAGTCAGCAGCAACTTCTGGTGTCCCACCTTCAAGAAATAATTTCACACTTGTAGCTTCAGGCTATAGGCACCACCTCTCCAACTGAGTTTCTACAAGCAAATTTCCTTCAGACAAGTCTTCTTTAGCCCAATTTCCTTCAAGGCCTCCACCAAAACACCTGCTTAAGCCTAGTAGCAATAACTTCTCTGAAACACAGACACACATGACTGATCAGATCCTCCTAAACATGTATCTTCTCCTCAACCACACCTAGTTCAGCTTCTGAGGGAGGTTCAGAAAGCTATTTATAACCCGGGGATTGATCATTCCTCTCAAGTGCTGGAACATCCTGCCACTAGCATGTAGGGTAGGTGTCTGTGGTGATTGTCATGTCCTCCATGTTCTCCTCATAGTTGGGAGCTAAGCAAGGGTCACATGAGAGCCCTACTCCAGGGTGGATTCTTCTGGGCTATGCTAGGCACTTTGGTGAGGGTCACTGCCTTACGCAGGGAGGAGGTACCTTTACTGGAACGACCACGTGATCTCTAATAAACTCTCTCAATGTTACCTGTACATCAGGGCTTTTTTCTCAGAGAATTTCAGAATCGCCCCCTGTCTCGGTCCTCTACCCACCCCTGAGTACTGTTCCTTGGTTCCAGCCCCCTATCCACCTCTCAGCATCCCCCCCCCCCCAGAATACAGAACTAAGTAAGTTTTTTGGTGAAGTTTTTTGTATGGAATTTGTCAATAACAAGAAAAGCAGTAAAACAGATCTCCTGCAGGCAGCAACAATAGACCCCCTCAATGACAAAAAAATCCCCCCCTGGCAACAATACACTATATGCAACAATATAACAATATACCCCCCCCCCCCCCCCCCGCAACAACAAATCTCCCTGCAGCATCAATAAACCCTCCAGCAGCCAGCAACAATAGGCCCCTCCCTAAACAGTAGATACCTCCTAGCAACAACTGACCCCCCAGCAAAAATAGATCCCCCACACCAGCAACAATAGACCCATTGCAAAAATAGGTCTTCTCCCACAACAATGGATCCCCCAGCAGCTAGTATCAACAGACCTTGCATCACTAGTGTATAACATATATGCATTTGCTACCAACCTATACTCCCCTTACCCCCTCATTATATAATAAATAAGACCATACCACTTTTGGAGTAAAATAGGCCGTAGCAGCCATTCATTTATTAATCAAACTGTATAAATATCCAAAAATATATAACTCTTTAACCCCTTGCCTACTGGGCACTTAAACACCCTTCCTGCCCAGACCAATTTTCAGCTTTCGGTGCTCTCACACTTTGAATGACAATTACTCAGTCATGCAACACTGTACCCAAATTAATTTGTTGTCCTTTTTTTTCCACAAATAGAGCTTTCTTTTGGTGGTATTCGATCACCTCTGGGGTTTTTATTTTTTGCGCTATAAATGAAAAAAGGACAAACGCATATTTCTTTGTTTCTGTGACAAAATTATGCAAATTATTAATTTTTCTTCATAAATTTTGGCCACAATTTATACTGCTACATATCTTTGGTAAAAATAACTCAAATTAGTCGATATTATTTGGTCTTGGAGAAAGTTAGAGAGTCTACAAGCTGTGGTGCGAATCATACAAAATTGATCACATCTGATGTACTGGTGGACTATCTCACTTCTTACGACTCGAACAAGTCAGGAAAGTACAAATACCCTCCAAATGACCCCTTTTTGGAAAGTAGACATTCCAAGGTATTTAGTAAGAGGCATAGTGAGCTTTTTGATGTTGTCATTTATTCCCACAATTCTTTGCAAAATTAAGATTTTTTTTTTTCCACAAAATTGTCATTGTAATAGGTTATTTCTCTCACGTGGCATGTGTATACCACAAATGACACCCCCAAAAAAATTACAATACCACATGTGTGGGACTTTTTCACAGCCTGGCCACATAGAGAGGCCCAACATGCAGGGAGCGCCGTCACATGTTCTAGTAGCATAAATTACACATCTAACTTGTTGACTACCTATTACACATTTGAAGGCCCTGTAGCACCAGGACAATGACATGTGGCACTGATGACAGATGGCACTGATACATGGCACTGATGACACTTATACGTGGCACTGATGACACGTGGCACTGATGGCAGATGGCACTAATATGTGGCACTGATGACACGTGGCACTAATACGTGGCACTGATGACAGATGACACTAATACGTGGCACTGAGGACAGATGGCACTAATACGTGGCACTAATACGTGGCACCAATGACAGATGGCACTAATAAGTGTCACCAATGACGAGTGACACTGATGACAGCTGGCACTGATAAGTGGCCTTGATGACACGTGACACTGACAACAGATGGCACGTGACACTGACAGGTGGCACTGATGACAAATGGCACTGATACGTGGCACTGATGACAGATGGCATTAATATGTGGCACTGATGACAGATGGCACTATGTGGCACTGATGACAGATGGCACTATGTGGCACTGATGACACGTGGCACTGATGACAGATGGCACTTATACGTGGCACTGATGACAGATGGCACTGGGGACAAATGGCACTGACAACAGGTAGCACTGGTGACAGATAGCACTAACAGGGGGCACTGGGAACAGATAGCACTAACAGGTGGCACTGGGGGCAGGTGGCTCTGGGGAGGATGGCACTGGGCGAGGATGGCACTGGGCGAGGATGGCACTGGGGGCGGATGGCACTGGGGGAGGATGGCACTGGGGAAGGATGGCACTGGGGGAGGATGGCACTGGGGGAGGATGGCACTGGGGAAGGATGGCACTTTTTTTTTTTTTTTTTACTTACGGCTGCTGCACCTGTTGATCTTTCCCTTCTCCCATGCTGTCTGTGTGAGGAGGGAGAGCGGTGCTGAGAGATGATCTCATATGTTTACATATGAGATCATCTCTCATTGGACACACCGATCGTAGTGTAAACGGCCGCTGTGATTGGCCGTTTACAGCAATCTGTGACTGGCTGTGTCCGAGGGACACGGCCAGCGCAGAACTTCCCCGATGCGCGCTCGCGGGAGCACGCATTGCGGAAGTAAACAGGAGGCCGTCTTTCGGCTATAGGGCGGGCGCGAAGCGGTTAAATAAACAATAATAAAAAACAGTAACAAAACAATAACAACAATAACATCAGTTATGACAAAACATCAGCTCCCCCTAGTGAGTGTTGGTCTTTGCAGGTCCACCAATAACACTCAGTTATATCCAAAATTTATGACACTGCGGTCCCTCTGACGTGGGTTATTGGGCCTCAAGCCGACAGGCTGACTCAGAGACACCCACCTACCGCAATGCCCCCATAACCAATTACCAGATAACCTCCATTAACCACTTTCAGACCGGACCATTTTGCTGGTAAATGACCAGAGGTCTTTTTACACTTTGGCACTGCGCTGCTTTAACTGGTAATTGCGCGGTCATGCAATGTTGTACCCAAACAAAATTTGCGTCCTTTTCTTCCCACAAATAGAGCTTTCTTTTGATGGTATTTGATTGCCTCTGCGATTTTTATTTTTTGCGATATAAACGTAAAAAGACCGCAAATTTTGAAAAAAAATGATATTTTCTACTTTTTGTTATTAGAAAAATCCAATAAACTCAATTTTAGTCATACATTTAGGCCAAAATGTATTCAGCCACATGTCTTTGGTAAAAAAAAAGTCAATAATTGTATATTTATTGGTTTGCGCAAAAGTTGTCACATCTACAAACTAAGGTACGTTTTCTGCAATTTACGCAGCTTTTAGTTTACGACTGCCTATCTCATTTCTTGAGGTGCTAAAATGGCAGGGCAGTACAAAACCCCCCCAAATGACCCCATTTTGGAAAGTAGACCCCCTAAGGAAATTGATAAGAGGCATGTTGAGCCCATTGAATATTTTATTTTTTTGCCTCAAGCGATTGAATAATGACAAAAAAAAAAATTTTTTATTTTTTTTACACAAAGTTGTCACTAAATGATATATTGCTCACACATGCTATGGGCGTATGTGAAATAACACCCCAAAATAAATTCTGCTGCTTCTCCTGAGTACGGGGATACCACATATGTGGGACTTTTTGGGAGCCTAGCCGCGTACGGGGCCCCGAAAACCAAGCACCGCCTTCAGGCTTTCTAAGGGCGTAAATTTTTGAGTTCACTTCTCACTACCTATTACAGTTTTGAAGGCCATAAAATGCCAAGATGGCACAAAACCCCCACAAATGACCCCATTTTAGAAAGTAGACACCCCAAGCTATTTGCTGAGAGGCATGTTGAGTTCATGGAATATTTTATATTTTGCCACAAGTTGCGGGAAAATTACAAACTTTTTTTTTTTTTTTTTTTTTTCACAAAGTTGTCACTAAATGATATATTGCTCACACATGCCATGGGCATATGTGAAATGACACCCCAAAATAAATTCTGCTGCTTCTCCTGAGTACGGGGATACCACATATGTGGGACTTTTTGGGAGCCTAGCCGCGTACGGGGCCCCGAAAACCAAGCACCGCCTTCAGGCTTTCTAAGGGCGTACATTTTTGAGTTCACTTCTCACTACCTATTACAGTTTTGAAGGCCATAAAATGCCAAGATGGCACAAAACCCCCACAAATGACCCCATTTTAGAAAGTAGACACCCCAAGCTATTTGCTGAGAGGCATGTTGAGTCCATGGAATATTTTATATTTTGCCACAAGTTGCGGGAAAATTACAAACTTTTTTTTTTTTTTTTTCACAAAGTTGTCACTAAATGATATATTGCTCACGCATGCCATGGGCATATGTGAAATGACACCCCAAAATAAATTCTGCTGCTTCTCCTGAGTACGGGGATACCACATATGTGGGACTTTTTGGGAGCCTAGCCGCGTACGGGGCCCCGAAAACCAAGCACCGCCTTCAGGCTTTCTAAGGGCGTTACAGTTTTGAAGGCCATAAAATGCCAAGATGGCACAAACCCCCCCCAAATGACCCCATTTTGGAAAGTAGACACCCCTAAATTTAGGGGTACACTAGTGAGACTAGGTAATAAATGGCGGGTGCCCTGAAACTATAAAAAAATAACTAACCAACCAGCGTCACCTGTAACAGTTATATGGTGATCACTGGTGAAAGGGTTAACTAGGGGGCAATCAGGGGGCTTTATGCGGTAGTATATGGGGGTCCCTGGCGCTATAAAAAGCTGCAGCGAACCTAAATACCTACCTGCCTAACTAGCGTCACCTGTGACACTAATACAGCGATCAGAAAAACGATCGCTTATTAGGCTGGGTTCACACTGGAGCGATGCGGGAACGCCACGAATGCGCGGCGGGTTCCCGCATCGCATGCCTCCCGGCGGCAGTTCACACTGCCCTATGCGAACTGCTGGGAGTGTCAGTGAAATGTTACTGACACCCCCAGATCAGTTCGCATATCGCAGTGCGATCTGCAAACTCGGATCGCATGGTGTGAACACCCATGCGATCCGATTCTGCTGCGGGCCAAAAAAAGGGTCCCGTGCGAATTTGCGGCGGGTGCGGCGGGTGTGGCGGGTGCGGCGAATGGCTGAACTCGAATCGCACAGAGATCGGATGTGATTTGCACTGCAGTGCGGTGCGAATCACATCCGTTCTCATAAACCGCTGCAATGTGAACCCAGCCTTAGGGCCGGTTCACACTGCGGCGCGAGGCGAGGCGACACGGCTCGCCTCGCCTCGCTCCCGCAAGTCGTCCCCATTGAGTACAATGGAACCGTTCTGAGAGGAGCGACTCGAGTCGCTCCGACTCAGAAAAAAGGTTCCTGTACTACTTCGGGGCGACTTCGGGGGCGACTTGCATTGACTTCTATGCAGAAGTCCTCTGCAAGTCGCCGCTGACCCCCCCTGCAAGTCGCGGCGAGGAAGTCGGAGACGCCTCGCCGCGGCTCGCAGTGTGAACCGGCCCTTAGTGACACTGGCGACGGGGGGTGATCACGGGGTTAAACCTTTATTGGGGGGGTTAGGGGGGTACCTTAGAACTAAAGGGGGCTAACCCTAACTGCCCTAACAGTTATTAGTCACAAATGACACCCGCCGGGTGATCAGGGGGTTAAACCTTTATTAGGTAATAAATGGCGGGTGCCCTGAAACTATAAAAAATAACTAACCAACCAGCGTCACCTGTAACAGTTATATGGTGATCACTGGTGAAAGGGTTAACTAGGGGGCAATCAGGGGGCTTTATGCGGTAGTATATGGGGGTCCCCGGCGCTATAAAAAGCTGCGGCGAACCTAAATACCTACCTGCCTAACTAGCGTCACCTGTGACACTAATACGGCGATCAGAAAAATGATCGCTTATTAGGCTGGGTTCACACTGGAGCGATGCGGAAACGCCGCAAATCCGCGGCGGGTTCCCGCATCGCATGCCTCCCGGCGGCAGTTCACACTGCCCTATGCGAACTGCTGGGAGTGTCAGTGAAATGTTACTGACACCCCCAGATCAGTTCGCATATCGCAGTGCGATCTGCAAACTCGGATCGCATGGTGTGAACACCCATGCGATCCGATTCTGCTGCGAGCCAAAAAAAGGGTCCCGTGCGAATTTGCGGTGGGTGCGGCGGGTGTGGCGGGTGCGGCGGGTGCGGCGAATGGCTGAACTCGAATCGCACAGAGATCGGATGTGATTTGCACTGCAGTGCGGTGCGAATCACATTCGTTCTCATAAACCGCTGCAATGTGAACCCAGCCTTAGTGACACTGGCGACGGGGGGTGATCACGGGGTTAAACCTTTATTGGGGGGGTTAGGGGGGTACATTAGAACTAAAGGGGGCTAACTCTAACTGCCCTAACAGTTATTACAGTCACAAATGACACCAATGCAAAAAAAAAAAAAAAAAAAAAAAAAAAATGACATTGGTGTCACTGTGACTGGGGGGCAGGGGTAATTGGGGGGGTGATCGGGGGGTAAAGGGGGGGTGTGAGTGTGCCTGGCATGTTCTACTGTGTGTGTAGAGTGTTGGTGCAACTCACCGATCCGCTCTCCTCCGTGTCGGAACGAAAAATACCGACACGGAGGAGAGAATACATCACTTCCTCTCCTGTGTTTACATTACAGGAGAGGAAGTGATGTCACGGGGGATTCCTATTCGTCGGGAGCGATCGCGAGGGGGTGGCCATGAACGAATGGCCGTCCCCTCGTCCGGGATCGCTCCCGCACGAATACCGACCGCCGCAGGCACCGGGCGGGGGCCCGATTGGGCCCCCGACCCGCGGGAGGCAAGGGACGTACATGTACGCCAATATGCCTGCCCGTGCCATGCTATCGACGTACATCGTCGTGCGGCGGTCGGCAACTGGTTAACTGGAGTACCACCCACAGGGCCTGACAGTCCATGTTCTAGTCCTGAAAAGAGAAAACACAAACACACAACACAGAAAAAACACCACTCAACATATACAACCCAATCTTAGGGAGGGAGGGTGGTAAACTTTCCTCTGGACTGCTGCCTCGTGGAGGGGGCGGGATCAGCTTCCCTGCACTGAATAAATCCGCCCCCTACCCCCTCGGCCAATCCCCCGCCCCCTATCACGCAGGGCTGACATGCACTGTTTACACAGTCATGCCAGCCCTCTGCCTACAGGGTTTTGTTAACCAAAATAAAGGAATCAAATAGAAAAAAAATAGAATAGAATAGAAAAGAAAAGAATACAACAGAGAAAAAAAGAATAGAAAATTTAATAGAGTAAAACAGAGCAAAATAGGATAGAAAATAAACAAACAGAATAGAATGGAATATAATAGAATAGAAAGGAATAGATTAGAATAAAAAAAAGAATAGAATTAAATAGAAAGAATATTCCATATTCTGAAATTTGAGAATAGAAATAACAATAGAATAGTATAGAATATAAATAATATAACCATTTTCTAAAATTCAAATAGAATCAATTAAGATTTTAATGGAATAGAAAAGAATAGAGTAGAATAGAAATTAACACAATATTATAGAAAAAAAAAACAACAGAATAGAATAGAATGAATATAACCATCTTCCTATCTAATCTATTCTTTTTTATTCTATTCAAATTCGAATTGATTCTATTTGAATTTTGGGAAATGGTTATATTCTATTCTATTCTTTTTTTATTCTATTTATTTTTTTCTATTTGTTTATTCTCTTCTATTCTTTTCTATTCAAATTTTTTTTTCGAAATTCGAATTTCGGAGGAGATGGTTATATTCTTTCTATTCTATTCTATTTATTGTTTTTTTCTATACTATTTTGTTATTTTCTATTCTATCCTAATCTATTCTTTTCTATTCTATTCAAATTTTAATTGATTCTATTTGAATTTTGGGGAATGGTTATATTCTTTCTATTCAATTCTATTCTATTATATATTTTTTTCTATTCTATTATAGTCTATTCTATTCTATTCTTTTCTTGTGTATTCAATTTCAAATTTATTCTATTTGAAATTAGAATTTCAGAATACGGTTATCGTCTTTCTATGTTATGCTATTCTCTTCTTTGTTTCTATTTTCTATATTTTATTTTCTATTCTATTTTGTTTTGTGTGAACTTTCACTGCTTTAGCCACTAAACTATCACTCATCTCTGCATCTCTGCTTGCTATGCTCATTAACAGTATTGTTTTGAATGTAATCCTGGTCGGTTTCATTAATCTCATCTTTTTTGCCACATGCTACAGTCTGCTGCAGCGCAAGATAACACTTCTACTCTGGCAAGGGGACTGCTGTGCGAGTTTGTAGCAACCAATCAGCGAGTAGTAATTATGAGCAGTGACCGGTAATGATGTGTAGTAACCTCTAGCAACCAGTGAGCAGTATTATGTGCTGTAACCACATGGGTGCAGTCCCCCACCCCACCCTTAAGTGTTTCACAAAAGAAAAGTCACTTTAAGACTTTCCAGGCATCGGACACAGCTTGCAATCATCTGATTTGTCCATGTTTAGGGCATGTTCGTGGCCAGGGCCGTCTTTAATTTTGATTGGACCCCGGGCATGCAATTTCTCTCTCCACCTGCTCTGAGAGCAACTAGACTCAAAATCAGTTTACTACAGCAGATCAGGCAGCGATTGAGATTGGTTGCCAGAGGAGCAGCATATCATTACCACTCATTGACTGGTTGCTAGAGGTTACAGCACACATTACAACTCACTGATTAGTTGCTAGATGTTACAGCCCATCATTTCTGCTTGCTGAGTGGTTGCTAGACGTTACTGAACATCATTACCATTCACTGGTTGCTAGAGGTTACTGCACAATATTACTGCTCACTGACAGGTTGCTAGAGATTACAGCACATCATTATGTCTCACTGATTGGTTGCGGAACGTTACAGAACATCATTTACTTACTGCCTGCACACTGTGGACTAGGGAGGTGAGGGGTAACTGGACGCAATTAACCCTTTCATTGCTGGCAGATAAGATCCCAGTTGGAAGTGTATGATTAACTATTCCTTTGCTAGCAGAACCCCAATGAAAATGCATGAAGTTTCCAGCAAGGATCTTCTAGCATTGAAAGCACCATCATGTGCTTCCCATGGGATCTACTATCTTCACTTAGTAGCTGCCATGCACATACCTCTGTCCAGTCTGTTCTGCAGCCTGAATTAAGCTAGCCATAGATGGTTCAGAGCTCAGCTTGTTCAGTTGATCGATTGATGAACTTGGGTACAATCAGCCTGAAGGATTTTACATTCAATTGTTCTTAGCAGTTGTTATAGCTGCTAGCAATATTCACTGCATTCTCCTGGCGGGGACATCTTCCCTCACCGCCTGCTGGAAAAAGACAATGGCTCAGCAGGAGGGATTCCCCCATCAACACTGACTGTGTAGATGGGAGAATCAAGCCACTTCCTTTTCTGAAACCACGGGTTGCAGGAAAGAAAATTGCTCTGTCTATGGCTGACCTAAGCCTCTCACAACTGCACACCTGCTTGCCCCACAAGCTGCGATCACCTCTCAAGGTAGTTCCTAATGGTTCATGCTCTAATGGTATGGTGTATACTATGTCCGGTGAGGCTGTGCTGTATACTATAACCTGTCAGACTGCGCTGTATACTATGTTCTGTGAGGCTGCACTGTATACTATGTCCTGTGCAGGGGCGGATCCAGAGTCTAATCTCGGGAGGGGCACTGCTATAAAATATGTTTTTTGGGGGGCAATTTATATGGGAAATGGCTGGTATTGGCGCTTCAATCATTACGGCACCATGGTTGTTATGGTGTCAGGATGATTGAAGCGCATTATTTCTATTAATACATTGTAATATAAAATTAAATGGTTCAACTCACCATATTGCAGAATCAGTGGGAGCCCTGAGGATGTCACTTGCCATGTCGCCTGCCACCAAATGTGGATTGTCACTTGCCACGTCACTTGTCACCAAATGCGGATTGTTACTTGCCACGTCACCTGCCACACATTGCGGATTGTCACTTGCCACATCGCCTGCCACCAGATGTGGATTGCCACGTAGCCTGCCACACATTGCGGATTGCCACTTGCCACGTCACCTGCCACACATTGCGGATTGTCACTTGCCACGTTGCCTGACCCACATTGCGGATTGCCACTTGCCATGTCACCTGCCACACATTGGGGATTGTCACTTGCCACGTCACCTGCCACACATTGCGGATTGTCACTTGCCACGTTGCCTGCCACACATTGTGGATTGCCACTTGCCACGTCACCTGCCACACATTGCGGATTGTCACTTGCCACGTTGCCTGCCACACATTGCGGATTGCCACTTGCCACGTAACCTGCCACACATTGCGGATTGTCACTTGCCACGTCGCCTGCCACACATTGCGGATTGCCACTTGCCACGTAGTCTGCCACACATTGCGGATTGTCACTTGCCACGTCACCTGCCACACATTGCGGATTGTCACTTGCCACGTTGCCTGCCACACATTGCGGATTGCCACTTGCCACGTAGCCTGCCACACATTGCGGATTGTCACTTGCCACGTCACCTGCCACACATTGCGGATTGCCACTTGCCACGTAGTCTGCCACACATTGCGGATTGTCACTTGCCACGTCACCTGCCACACATTGCGGATTGTCACTTGCCACGTCACCTGCCACACATTGCGGATTGCCACTTGCCACGTAGTCTGCCACACATTGCGGATTGCCACTTGCCACGTAGTCTGCCACACATTGCGGATTGCCACTTGCCACGTAGTCTGCCACACATTGCGGATTGGCACTTGCCACGTAACCTGCCACACACTGCGGATTGTCACCTACTGGTGGTCTTTTGTTGGGTCCCAGAGTGAAGATAGGCAGCAGAGAGATGATGCAATCTCTCTGCTGCACACAGCTTCCTACACAGTGAGGGTGGAACTGGAGGGATGCAGGGCAGTGAGAGATGATGTCATCTCCCTGCTCCCCTGCCTGCTGGCTTCCTGATTGGCCAGCAGCCCTCCTAAGCCGCCCAGCTGCCCCCCCCCCTTACCCGTCCACTCAGCGCGGGTACCCGCGGAACCGACCGCGATTGGACCCGCGGAACCGGCCGCGGGTACCCTCGGAACCGGCCGCGATTGGACCCGCGGAACCGGCCCGCGGGTACCCGCGGAACCAGCCGCGATTGGACCCGCGGAACCGGCCGCGGGTACCCGCGGAACCGGCCGCGATTGGACCCGCGGAACCGGCCGTGCTGTCATTAGCTGGCGGTATTCTCGGAGGGGGCAATTGACCCGTTGCCCCCCCCCTGGATCCGCCCCTGGTCCTGTGAGGCTGTGCTGTATACTAGGTCCCGTGATGCTGCGCTGTATACTACGTCCTGTGAGACTGCGCTGTATACTATATATTCCGTGAGGCTGAGCTGTATACTATGTCCTATGAGGCTGCGCTGTATACTATGTCCTGTGAGTCTGCGCTGTATACTATGTCCTGTGAGTCTGCGCTGTATACTATGTCCTGTGAGTCTGCGCTGTATACTATGTCCTGTGAGACTGCGCTGTATACTATATATTCCTGAGGCTGAGCTGTATACTATGTCCTATGAGGCTGCGCTGTATACTATGTCCTTTGAGGCTGCGCTGTATACTTTTTCCTGTGAGTCTGAGCTGTATACTATGTCCTGTGAGTCTGCGCTGTATACTATGTCCTGTGAGTCTGCGCTGTATACTATGTCCTGTGAGTCTGAGCTGTATACTATGTCCTGTGAGTCTGCGCTGTATACTATGTCCTGTGAGTCTGCGCTGTATACTATGTCCTGTGAGTCTGAGCTGTATACTATGTCCTGTGAGGCTGCGCTGTATACTATGTCCTGTGAGTCTGAGCTGTATACTATGTCCTGTGAGTCTGAGCTGTATACTATGTCCTGTGAGTCTGCGCTGTATACTATGTCCTGTGAGTCTGCGCTGTATACTATGTCCTGTGAGTCTGTGCTGTATACTATGTCCTGTGAGTCTGCACTGTTTACTCCTGACACTATGATTGGAATACAGGGGACAGAGTCGGTGGATTCGATAAGGGATGGGTCTTAGAAGTGGGAGGGGTCAAAAAGAAAGGGCGGGTCTGACGCCTCCATCCTAAAACTTCACCAGCCGCCACTGATATATATGAAAAGAGAGGAGCTCCAAATAGTGCTTATAACGTTAAAACAATTGACGTTTATTTTAGTGCTTGCCGATCGTCCCGCCGTCAAACTCGCTGTAGCTATATGGTGGCCACTTTAAGGGGTATAGGGGGCATGCGCTGCGGTACTGAGGAGCCAGTGTGCATACCTGGTGGCTGCGATGTCCACTGGGCACATGAGATTGCTCCTGACAGAACCGGAAAAGGGATCTGTGTGTGTAAATACACAAATGTTGTGACGGGTTAAAGGAGACAGATCGTGTGTTCCTAGTACAGGGGTTGACAAATTTGCTTTGAATTTAGGAGCCAGTTAAAAACGTTAGGAGCCAGTTTTTTTTTATTTTTTTAGAGTGGTATGGATTGACAGCTCCCGGGGTAAGGCCACTCATTTTCACCCCCTATCCCTAACTCACAATGGAGCACCCAGTCAATAACTCCATTGAAACGCTGTTACATCAGGGTTATGGGCTGACCAGAAAGAGTAAGGCTGGCAACAGATGGAACTGGCTGGCACTGGCAGGTGGCACTGGTTGGCACTGGCAGGTGCCACTGGTTGGTGGTGGCACTGATTGGCGGTAGCAGATGGCACTGATTGGCAGTGGCAGATGGCACTGACAGGTGGCACTGATTGGCGGTGGCAGATGGCACTGGCAGGTGGCACTGATTGACGGTGACACTCGGCACTGGCAGGTGGCACTGACTGACGGTGGCACTGGCAGGTGGCACTGATTGGCACTGGCAGGTGGCACTGGTAGTTGGCACTGATTGGCGGTGGCACTAGGTGGTGGCAGGTGGCACGGGTTGGTGGTTGCAGGTGGTATTGATTGGCGGTGGCACTGGTTGGCACTAGCAGGTGGCACTGATTTGTGGTGGCAGGCGGCACTGACACTGGCAGGTGGCACTGATTGGTGGTGGCACTGGCAGGTGGCACTGATTGGTGGTGGCAGGTGGCACTGGTTGGCACTGGCAGGTGGCACTGGTTGGCACTGGCAGGTGGAACTGATTGGCGGTGGCACTGATTGGCGGTGGCAGGTGGCACTGATTGGCGGTGGCAGGTGGCACTGGCAGGTGGCACTGATTGGCGGTGGCAGGTGGCACTGATTGGCAGTGACACTCGGCACTGGCAGGTGGCACTGACTGACGGTGGCACTGGCAGGTGGCACTGATTGACACTGATTGTCACTGGCAGGTGGCACTGATTGGTAGTGGCAGGTGGCACTGATTGTCACTGGCAGGTGGCACTGGTAGGTAGCACTGATTGGCGGTGGCACTGGTTTGTGGTGGCAGGTGGCACTGGTTGGTTGCAGGTGGTATTGATTGGCGGTGACACTGGTTGGCACTAGCAGGTGGCACTGATTGGTGGTGGCAGGTGGCACTGACACTGGCAGGTGGCACTGATTGTCGGTGGCACTGATTGGCGGTGGCAGATGACACTGGTTGGTGGTGGCAGGTGGCACTGGTTGGTGGTGGCATTGATTGGCAGTGACAGGTGGCACTGATTGGCGGTGGCAGATGGCACTGGTTGATGGTGGCAGGCGGCACTGGTTGGTGGTGGCAGGTGGCACTGACACTGGCAGGTGGCACTGGTTGGCGCTGGCAGATGGCACTGGTTGGCGCTGGCAGATGGCACTGGTAGGTGGTGGAAAGTGGCACTGGTAGGTGGTGGCAGGGGGCACTGATTGGCGCTGGCACTCGGCACTGGCAGGTGGCACTGACTGATCGTGGCACTGGCAGGTGGTACTGATTGGCACTGGCAGGTGGCACTGATTGGCGGTGGCACTGGTTGGTGGTGGCAGGTGGCACTGGTTGGTTGCAAGTGGTATTGATTGGCGGTGGCACTGGTTGGCACTAGCAGGTGGCACTGATTGGTGGTGGCACTGACACTGGTAGGTGGCACTGATTGGCACTGGTAGGTGGCACTGATTGGCGCTGGCAGGTGGCACTAATTGGCGGCAGTCAGTGTTAATGCTGCTGCATGTCTGGGCCATCAATAGTGAGTGGGCTGGTGGCAGCTTAGGCGCCAGGTTGCGATTTCTGGTCGCATTGGCGACCTGGCGCCTGGGGTTTGTCGAGCCCTGTCCTAGTATATAGGAACATAGATCAGTCTGCACCCCCAGGCAGTCCCATTTAACCCCTTGATCGCCCCCTAGTGTTAACCCCTTCCCTGCCAGTGACATTTGTACAGTAATCAGTTATTATAGCTCTGATTGATGTATGAGTCAGTGGTCCCAAAAAAGTGTCAAAAGTGTCCAATCTGTCTGCCCCAGTGTCGCAGTCGCAATAAAAAAAAATTGCAGATCGCTGCCATTACTAGTAAAAAAACAAACAAAAAATGCCATAAATCTATCCCCTATTTTGTACGCGCAATAACTTTTGTGCAAACCAATCCATATACACTTATTTAGATTTTTTCTTTTTACCAGAAATATGTAGAAGATTACATATCGGCCTAAACTGAGGAATTTTTTTTTTTTATTTGGGGATATTTATTATATCAAAAAGTGAAAGATATTGTGTGTTTTTTTTTTTTTTAATTGTTTATAGCACAAAAAATAAAAAGCTCTATTTGTGGGGAAAAGAGGATGTCAATTTTGTTTGGGTACAGTGTCGCACGACCGCGCAATTGTCAGTTAAAGGGACGCAGTGACAATTTTTTAGTCCATAGCCCTAAGGTATGATCAGTTCCAGCAACCATTGCCAGCGTCTGACTTACATAGTGCAGGAATACCTAGGGGCAAGGTCAGATTTGGACACCTTTCCCACCCAAAATCCTCTGGCTTACTGGGTCTTGAGGATCGATCACTTATCAGAGCTTGCACAGTGTGCAATTAAGCTACTGGCCTGTCCTGCATCCAGCGTTCTTTTGGAACGCACCTTCAGTGCTGCTGGAGGCTTTGTAACCGATCACAGGATACGCCTGTCCACCGACTCGGTTGATCGACTGACCTTCATAAAGCTGAATCAGTCTTGGATCACCACCAACTACCAAGCACCTGAAGCTGATGTAACTGAATAATTTTTTTTGAAATGTCACATCCCTTCAAGACTGCCGATGCTGAGTGACTGTCCTGTTATGTTGACTGACTATCCTCTTCCTCCTCAATGATCCTGCTGATAGCTTGGAAGAAAATTTTTGGTTCCGGGTGACGCCATCAGTCCAATTTTTCAGCCCCTGTTTAACAGGGGCATGTAATTACAATTTTTGATGCAATGATTTGCAGCAGGGCTCATTCCTGCACTCCAACTAGAGTATATGGGAGAGGTTGCAGTGTCGTGGCACCAGCACCAGTGCCTAAGGCCCAATTTTTCATCCCCTGTTTAACAGGGGCATGTAATACAATTTTTGATGCAATGCTTTGCATCAGGGGTCATTCCTGTACTCCAACTAGGGTCGTGGGAGAGGTTGCAGTATCGTGGCACCAGCACCAGTGCCTAAGGCTCAATTTTTCAGCCCCTGTTTAACAGGGGCATGTAATTACAATTCTTGATATAATATTTCACAGCAGGGCCCGTTCCTGTGCCCACCAAGAGTAACTATGAGGACTTAGTGTTGTGGCACCAGCACCATCACCACAACCACCAATGGCCCAATTTTTCTACCCTGTTCAACAATGGCATGTAATTACAATTCTTGATATAATCGTTCACAGCAGGGCACTCCAGTGCCCACCAAGAGTTACTTTGAGGGCTTACAGTGTTGTGGCAACACCTTAGGCCCCCATTTCTGCAGAGAATATAGGGCAGGCCCCTACTTTCAAACATCCTACTTACAAATGTCTCCTACTTGCAAACGGAAGGAGACAACAGGAAGTGAGATGAAAAAAGACGGATGGCCAAAAAAATCATACAGGGGTGATAACCCTTCCCTGTTTTTCAAAAAGCTTAAAAATAGATTTTTTGACTGAAGCTACACTTTAATTTACCAGTTCAAAATTACAAACAGATTCTACTTAACACAACAAACCTACACAGTCCCTGTCTTGTTTGCACCACCTGTATACTGCTGTTCTGAGTACATAGAGCCTGGGGCCCCACGCCTTTCCTTTTTTTAATTTAGGTACGAGGTTCCCCTTAATATCCCTACAAGACCCAAAGGGGCTGGTAATGGGCAGGGGGGCTACCCATGCCATTTTTTTCTTAATGATTTTCATCCGTATTGCCAGAACCAGACATGACATTAAAACCGCAAGCAGTTTTAAATTACTTTTTTTCTGTTAAATATCATTTTGTGCAGGGACTGTTCTAAACATGGGAAACGTGCCACTTCACAGGCATACTATAAACGCCACCCAGGCACGATATTTAAAGGAATATTTCACTTTTTTTTCAATTTAATCATCATTTAAATCAGTGCTCCCCAAAACCCTTTTTAGGAAAATATCTTGCTTAATAGCCATTAAAATTAGCACTTTTTATTTTGAACGTTCAAGTCCCGTAGACTTCAATGGGGTTCTAAAGATCGCACAAATTTTCAGTCTGTTCGAAAGTTCTGGTGCAAACCGAACTGGGGGGTGTTCGGCTCATCCCTAATGGTGAGCGGTGATCTCTGTCATGTGACAAGGCAGAACGGGGAAATGCCTTGTTTACATAGGTACTTCCCCGTTCTGAGGCTCTGTGACATGATCACTGGACAACGACGGACATTGCGCAGCCATGCCATTGTGCTGACGTATATCGTCGGTCGCTGGTCAGAAAGCGGTTAAGGACAAGCGAGGATCATTCCTGAAGGGAGAGTTGCACTGAGTGCACGCCGTGTTTTGACCCTCTTGTAGGGTCTTTCAAGGAGGTGAGTGAGCATTGCATGTGGTGGCGGGAGCACTATGGATATAGAGGTTGTTTGAAAGCAAGAAAAAAGTAATGTCTTCCTGCATGGCAGAAACATCACTTATAAATTATTATTGGACTTTTTTTTAGAGAACTTATATTGTACACAATTTTCTGATTTTTTTTTTCTATCTCTATCTCTATCTCTAATCTCTATCATCTCTATCATCTCCATCTCTATCATCTCTAGCTCTGTCATCTCTATCTCTAGCTCTATCATCTCTAGCTCTAGCTCTATCATCTCTAGCTCTATCATCTCTATCTCTTTGTTTTTTCTATTTTTTTTTAATCGATTTCTTTTTTTTTCTAATTCTATTATGTTTTCGAATTTGTTTCCTTTTTTTCGGATTTGTTTAAATTTGTAATGCGGAAATTTGGATGCATACGAATTTCCGAATAATGAATGAGTGAAACAGAATGCACATGTCTATGGAGAAGTAATATGATGGTGGACAGAGAAGGAAGCTACTGTGAGGAGGACACTATCATGCCTATATATACATATATATCATACATTTTTTTTTTATATTCTGTTCTATTGTTTTTCTATGCTTTTCTTTTCTATTATTTTCTATTCTATAATAGTCTTTTCTATTCAAATTTGAATTCATTCTATACAAAATTTGAATTTCGGAAGATGGCTTCTAAAATTCGAATTTTGTATAAAATGTATTTGAATTTGAATAGAAAAGATTAGAATAGACTAGAAAAAGAATAGAATAAAATATAAGATATATATTTTATTCTGTTCTATTGTTTTTTCTATTCTAGTCTTTTCTATTAGAATTCTATTTCTATATAACCATTTTCTGAAATTCGAATTTCGTATAGAATCAATTAGCATTCAAATAGAAAAGATTAGAATAAAATAGAAAATAATAGTATAGAAAAACAATAGACCAGCAAAGAAGAAGATATTATATATATATATATATTATAGCATCTTCCGAAATTCGTATTTCATATAGACTGAAATCAAATTTTGGTCCTGGTAGAGGGAGGAGGTGGGAGGGGCGTCGCTGGGTGTTTGATTGTCAGGAAGGGGCGGAGCTTGGTGTTTGATAGGAAGGGGTGGGGCGTGTGAGGGACAGAGGTAGAAGAGGGGCGTGCAGGCAGAGGGGACATCCATGGGGATCCCAGTGATAGGATTGGATATCTTCCTGTGATTTTGGGAATTTAAGTTCCTTTTCTGGCACTTTTTGTTTACAAGTAAAAATCTGTATTTTTGCATATATATCATACATTTTATTTTTTTATTATTCTGTTCTATTGTTTTTCTATACTTTTCTTTTCTATTATTTTCTATTCTATAATAGTCTTTTCTATTCAAATTTGAATTCATTCTATACAAAATTCGAATTTCGGAAGATGGCTTCTAAAATTTGAATTTTGTATAAAATGAATTTGAATTTGAATAGAAAAGATTAGAATAGACTAGAAAAAGAATAGAATAAAATATAAGATATATATTTTATTCTGTTCTATTGTTTTTTCTATTCTAGTCTTTTCTATTAGAATTCTATTTCTATATAACCATTTTCCGAAATTCGAATTTCGTATAGAATCAATTCGCATTCAAATAAAAAAGATTAGAATAAAATAGAAAATAATAGTATAGAAAAACAATAGACCAGCAAAGAAGAAGATATTATATATATATATTATAACATCTTCTGAAATTCGAATTTCATATAGACTGAAATCAAATTTTAATAGAAAAGAATAGCATATATTATATTTTTTTTCTATGTTATTCTTTTCTATTATTTTCTATTCAAATTAACTTTCATTCTTCTATTTGAAATTTACAAAATGGTTATATATAGTTTACTTTTTCAAATTCGGTCAAATTTTTTCGAATGCGGTAGAATTTTTTTGAATACGAAACTAAACGAATCCCGAAAACAGATGCAATGAATTTAGCTAAATAATTAATCAAAACAAATTTTTCCATCCTGCACATGTCTGCTGTGTGCAATCTAAAGCCGCGTACACACGGGCGGACTGTCTTTCCAACTTAGTCCGCCGAAACACATTTCAGCGGACAGTCCGCTCGTGTGTGGGCTTCAGCGGACTTTTTCAGCGTGCAGTCTGGCGGACTAAGTATTTCGGAATTTCCGTAATATTGTCCGTCCAACTTTGGTTTCAGCGGACAGTCCGCTCGTGAGTAGGCTAGTTGGATGGACTAAGTATGGCGCATGCTCAGAAAGGATTTACACGGCGGAAGGTTGCATTGCTGTGTATTGGACGTCCTATTTCTAGTCCCGTCGTACGTGCTGTACACGTCATCGCGCAAGCTTTCAACGGACTGTTTGTTCATCCTGTGTGGTCAAGTCCGTTCATTCGAAAGTAGGACGGACTGTCCGTCGGATTGTCTGACGGACTAAGTTGGCCATACAGTCCGCCCGTGTGTACGCGGCTTAACTGTCACGTGATCTGTCATTACATATACACACCTTTTTGAAAGGCCGCAGAGGCTGCAGCACCTAAGCAAGAGGCACCACTAACCAAACACTGCTATGAAGACCAAGGAACTTTCCAAACAAGTAATGTTGTTGAGAAGTAAAAGTCAGGATTAGGTTATAAAAAAAAAATAGGCAAATCTTTGATGATCCCTAGGAGCACCATCAAATCTATCATAACCAAATGGAAAGAACATGGCACAACAGCAAACCTGCCAATAGACAGCCGCGCACCAAAACTCACAGACCGGGCAAGGAGGGCATTAAAGCGGTTCTGCACCTAAAAAAAAAAATATTAAAAGCCAGCAGCTACTAATATTGCAGCTGCTGACTTTTAATAAAATCACACTTACCTGTCCCAGGGTCCAGCGATGTCGGCGGCAGATGACGAGCGATCGCTCGTCTCGCTGCTGCCCCCCCGCCATCCTCTGTCAGGGAAGCATTACAGCTTCACTGCCCGGTTCCCTACTGCGCATGCACGAGTCGCGCTGTGCGTCTCTTATGGTCCCCCGCTGTGTCTCTGGGAACTGTGTGTTTCCCAGAACACAACGGGGGGGGGGGGGGGCGGGGCGTCTGCGGGGGTCTGCCCGGAAGTGGGTGCAGATACCTGGATTATCCAGGTAACTGCACCCCCCTCCCCCCTGAAAGGTGCCGATTGTGGCATCGGAGGGAGGGAGGGATCAGATTAGCAGAACTTCCCCTTTAGGGTGAAGAACCGCTTTAAACAGAGGGGCAGCACAAAGACCTAAGGTAACCCTGGAGGAGCTGCAGAGTTCCACAGCAGAGACTGGAGTATCTGCAAATAGGACGACAATAAGCCGTACGCTCTGTAGAGTTGGGCTTTATGGCAGAGTGGCCAGAAGAAAGCCATTACTTTGTGCAAAAAACAAAATGTCACGTTTTGAGTTTGTGAAAAGGCATGTGGGGAGGAAGGAGCTCTGGTCTGATGAGACTAAAATTTAACTTTTTGGCCATCAAAGAAAACGCTATGTCTGGCGCAAACCCAACACATCACATCACCCAAAGAACACCATCCACGGTGACCACATGGTGGTGGCAGCATCATGCTGTGGGGATTTTTTTCAGCAGTTGGGACTGGGAAACTGGTCAGAGTTGAGGGATGGATGGTGCTAAATACAGGGATATTCTTGCGCAAAACCTGTACCACTCTGTGTGTGATTTGAGGCTAGGACGGAGGTTCACCTTGCAGCAGGACAATGACCCCAAACACACTGCTAAAGCAACGCTGGAGTGGTTTAAGGGGAAACATGTAAATGTGTTGGAATGGCCTAGTCAAAGCTCAGACCACAATCCAATAGGAAATCTGTGGTAAGACTTAAAGATTGCTGTTCACAAGTGCAAACCATCCAACTTGAAGGAGCTGGGGCAGTTTTGCAAGGAGGAATTGGCAAAAATACCAGTGGTAAGCTGTGGCAAGACTCATAGATACTTATCCAAAGCGACTTGGAGCTGTGATAGGTGGCTCTACAAAGTATTGACTTCAGGGGGGTGAATAGTTATGCACTTTGACTTTTTCTGTTATTTTGTGCTATTTGTTATTTGCTTAACAATAAATAAAAAAATGTCAAAGTTGTGGGCATATTCTGTAAATTAAATTATGCAAATCCTCAAACAATCCATGTTTAATTCCAGGGTGTGAAGCAACAAAACACAAAAAATGCCAAAGGGGGGGGAATACTTTTGCAAGAGACTACAAGTCCCAGCATGTCCCCATAGACCTCTATGGAGGATTCTCTGTATATGAACTACAAGTCCCAGCATGCCCGCTCTCCTCGTAGTCTCTCCTGGCGGGGTCTCTGTATTACACACACTACTGACCCCACAAACTGACTTATAATCACTTTATATGAGAAGAAGAGGCAATAGATCTGCTATTGCCTTCAACAAAGATGGTGCCGGGAGAACGATGACATCACTTCCTTTCCAGGACTCTAAGTGTAAACAAGGAAGTGAGGGAAGAGGTATGGAGGCAGGGCTGTGAGCGGACATCCAATCATGGCTCAGCAAGGAGAAGGGAACTCTTCATCCAGGACCAAAGGAAGTGTAGGGGGTGGGGCTAACACCTCTCACTGAACTGCTGAGGAACTACTAGTCCCTGCATTACCACATGTCCCATCCGGGGCCAGAAGGGGGAGGAGTCCCCGGATGTTGTGTCCTGGAGGGGAATTCTCTATTATATGACCTGAGAGAGAGAGAGTTGTCACCTCATCCCTTTAATCCCCAACACCTTCGTATTACATGGGCTCTGAGGATAATTAAATGCAGATAAGGCACAGAGTGAGTTTATTTACCACCTTAATCAGCCACAGAACCCGTGTAATTAACCACTTGCCGACCGCCGCACGCCGATGTACGTCGGCAGAATGGCACGGGCAGGCATAAGCACATACATGTACGTGATTTGCCTCCCGCGGGTCGGGGGCCCGATCGGGCCCCCGCCCGGTGCCTGCGGCGGTCGGTTTTCGTTCGGGAGCGATCCCGGACGAGGGGACGGCCATTCATTCATGGCCACCCCCTCGCGATCGCTCCCGACGAATGGAAATCCCCGGTGACATCACTTCCTCTCCTGTAATGTAAACACAGGAGAGGAAGTGATGTATTCTCTCCTCCGTGTCGGTATTTTTCGTTCCGACACGGAGGAGAGCGGATCAGTGAGTTGCACCAACACATCCCACACACAGTAGAACATGCCAGGCACACTCACACCCCCCCTTTACCCCCCGATCACCCCCCCAATTACCCCTGCCCCCCAGTCACAGTGACACCAATGTCATTTTTTTTTTTTTTTTTTTTGCATTGGTGTCATTTGTGACTGTAATAACTGTTAGGGCAGTTAGGGTTAGCCCCCTTTAGTTCTAATGTACCCCCCTAACCCCCCCAATAAAGGTTTAACCCCGTGATCACCCCCCGTCGCCAGTGTCACTAAGGCTGGGTTCACATTGCAGCGGTTTATGAGAACGAATGTGATTCGCACCGCACTGCAGTGCAAATCACATCCGATCTCTGTGCGATTCGAGTTCAGCCATTCGCCGCACCCGCCGCACCCGCCGCACCCGCCGCAAATTCGCACGGGACCCTTTTTTTGGCCCGCAGCAGAATCGGATCGCATGGGTGTTCACACCATGCGATCCGAGTTTGCAGATCGCACTGCGATATGCGAACTGATCTGGGGGTGTCAGTAACATTTCACTGACACTCCCAGCAGTTCGCATAGGGCAGTGTGAACTGCCGCCGGGAGGCATGCGATGCGGGAACCCGCCGCGGATTCGCGGCGTTTCCGCATCGCTCCAGTGTGAACCCAGCCTAATAAGCGATCATTTTTCTGATCGCCGTATTAGTGTCACAGGTGACGCTAGTTAGGCAGGTAGGTATTTAGGTTCGCCGCAGCTTTTTATAGCGCTAGGGACCCCCATATACTACCGCATAAAGCCCCCTGATTGCCCCCTAGTTAACCCTTTCACCAGTGATCACCATATAACTGTTACAGGTGACGCTGGTTGGTTAGTTATTTTTTTATAGTTTCAGGGCACCCGCCATTTATTACCTAGTCTCACTAGTGTACCCCTAAATTTAGGGGTGTCTACTTTCTAAAATGGGGTCATTTGGGGGGGGGGGTTTGTGCCATCTTGGCATTTTATGGCCTTCAAAACTGTAACGCCCTTAGAAAGCCTGAAGGCGGTGCTTGGTTTTTGGGGCCCCGTACGCGGCTAGGCTCCCAAAAAGTCCCACATATGTGGTATCCCCGTACTCAGGAGAAGCAGCAGAATTTATTTTGGGGTGTCATTTCACATATGCCCATGGCATGCGTGAGCAATATATCATTTAGTGACAACTTTGTGAAAAAAAAAAAAAGTTTGTAATTTTCCCGCAACTTGTGGCAAAATATAAAATATTCCATGGACTCAACATGCCTCTCAGCAAATAGCTTGGGGTGTCTACTTTCTAAAATGGGGTCATTTGTGGGGGTTTTGTGCCATCTTGGCATTTTATGGCCTTCAAAACTGTAATAGGTAGTGAGAAGTGAACTCAAAAAATTACGCCCTTAGAAAGCCTGAAGGCGGTGCTTGGTTTTCGGGGCCCCGTACGCGGCTAGGCTCCCAAAAAGTCCCACATATGTGGTATCCCCGTACTCAGGAGAAGCAGCAGAATTTATTTTGGGGTGTCATTTCACATATGCCCATGGCATGCATGAGCAATATATCATTTAGTGACAACTTTGTGAAAAAAAAAAAAAAAAAAAAAAAGTTTGTAATTTTCCCGCAACTTGTGGCAAAATATAAAATATTCCATGGACTCAACATGCCTCTCAGCAAATAGCTTGGGGTGTCTACTTTCTAAAATGGGGTCATTTGTGGGGGTTTTGTGCCATCTTGGCATTTTATGGCCTTCAAAACTGTAATAGGTAGTGAGGCGTGAAATCAAAAATTTACGCCCTTAGAAAGCCTGAAGGCGGTGCTTGGTTTTCGGGGCCCTGTACGCGGCTAGGCTCCCAAAAAGTCCCACATATGTGGTATCCCCGTACTCAGGAGAAGCAGCAGAATTTATTTTGGGGTGTCATTTCACATACGCCCATAGCATGTGTGAGCAATATATCATTTAGTGACAACTTTGTGTAAAAAAAAAAAAAAAATTTTTTTTTTGTCATTATTCAATCGCTTGAGGCAAAAAAATAAAATATTCAATGGGCTCAACATGCCTCTTATCAATTTCCTTAGGGGGTCTACTTTCCAAAATGGGGTCATTTGGGGGGGTTTTGTACTGCCCTGTCATTTTAGCACCTCAAGAAATGAGATAGGCAGTCGTAAACTAAAAGCTGCGTAAATTCCAGAAAACGTACCTTAGTTTGTAGATGTGACAACTTTTGCGCAAACCAATAAATATACAATTATTGACTTTTTTTTTACCAAAGACATGTGGCTGAATACATTTTGGCCTAAATGTATGACTAAAATTGAGTTTATTGGATTTTTCTAATAACAAAAAGTAGAAAATATCATTTTTTTTCAAAATTTGCGGTCTTTTTACGTTTATATCGCAAAAAATAAAAATCGCAGAGGCAATCAAATACCATCAAAAGAAAGCTCTATTTGTGGGAAGAAAAGGACGCAAATTTTGTTTGGGTACAACATTGCATGACCGCGCAATTACCAGTTAAAGCAGCGCAGTGCCAAAGTGTAAAAAGACCTCTGGTCATTTACCAGCAAAATGGTCCGGTCTGAAAGTGGTTAATATGTGTTCCGGTTTAAAGGGATGTGGCGGCATGCTACAGAACTCCTCCCCCACCTCTCTCTATAACCCCTCCCTACCTCTCTCTATAACCCCTCCCTACCTCTCTATATAACCCCTCCCCCACCTCTATACATAACCCCTCCCCCACCTCTATACAGTGCAACTATAGAAGGAGGGGGAGGGGTGTCGGTCAGGTGGAGATGTCACATGGGGGGGGGTCAGCTCACGTGACCGGAGCAGAGCGGGGTGACACAGCCGCAGAGGGCCTCACAGTGTAGCACAGAGTCACCTCCTCACACCTGAAATAAACCTCTAATTGCCGTACTGCTGTGCTCCAATGGTGGGCATTGCACAGCAGTCATGGGTATAAATCAGGTGAGGAGGAAGATCGCATATGTCCCCTCCCTACCACCTGTCAGCACACACTGGGATCGCTTTTCAGAGGAGCTGCAGTACCTGCTGCACTTGTGAATGAACCCTTAGTTCCATTACTCCCATTGACACCAATGATGAGGCACTATTCCTCCCACTGACACCAATGATGGGGCAATATTCCTCCCACTGATACCAATGATGGGGCACTATTACCCCCTACTGATACCAATGATGGGGCACTATTTCTCCCACTGATACCAATGATGGGCACTATTCCTCCCCCATAGGAGACCCCTGCTTTATTGGAGTATGAAAAATAGCTATTTATATTGTTACAATGCTGATATTATAATGTGAAAGTGTATGCTGTGGCCACTCAAATGTCAGTCAGTTCAACAGAAACTGGAAATCGGAAAAATTGGAAGAAGTGTATATGTGTGTATATATAATAAAGAATATATAATGTTTGGGGGTTCTAAGTAATTTTCTAGCAAAAATATTGATTTTTACTTGTAAACAAAAAGCGCCAGAAGAGGAACTTAAATTCCCAAAATCACAGGAAGATATCCAATCCTATCACTGGGATCCCCATGGATGTCCCCTCTGCCTGCACGCCCCTCTTCTACCTCTGTCCCTCACACGCCCCACCCCTTCCTATCAAACACCAAGCTCCGCCCCTTTCTGACAATCAAACACCCAGCGACGCCCCTCCCACCTCCTCCCTCTGCCAGGACCTCCTCTCTCAGTGCCCGCCCTCTGGCCACCTTCCTGCCAATCCCGGGGGGTGTGGCCACAATTTAGAGGCTCATTCTCATGGGTTGAAACTGGAAGGGGAAACCATCACCTCCTATTATTTATATATATATATATATATATATATATATATATATATATATATATATATATATATATATATATATATATATATAATATATATACCATTATTGTATTAGTGAAGTTTCTGTCCATCCATTCCTGAGATTTACACAGCTACGCCATATAGCACACAGAGCCCCATCACACACAGACAGGGACCCCTACCTTAGAGATTCATTCACTTGGTAGGAAAGTATGGGGGGGGGGTACCCCGGCCTCCTATTATTACATAAATATTACTATTTTATTATTATATTTTATGGATTGGTGTTTGTCCATCCAGTTCTCAGATTTACACAGCTCCGCCATATAGCACACAGTCCTCCACCTCTCAGACAGGGGCCACCACCTTCACAGAGATAATAGAGTGCTTGGGAGGAAAAACCACCATCCTCCTATTACTATATATTGTATGGATTGGTGTTTCTGTCCATGCAGTCCTGAGATTGACACAGCTCTGTCATGTAGCACACACAGAACCCCATCACACAGACAGGGGACACCACTTAGAGGCTCATTCACAAGGGTGTTTGGGAGGGGAAACCATCTCCATCTATTATATATATTATCATTTCTGTTCATCCAGTCCTAAGATTTACATAATTTTTTGACTTTTCGGTCATAACACTTTGCAAATTATTAATTTTTCTTCATTTGGCCAAAATTTATACTGCTACATTTCTTTGGTGAAAAATAATCCAAATCTGTGTATATTATTTGTTCTTTGTGAAAGTTTTATAGGGCAGTGATGGTGAACCTTGGCACCCGCAGAAGTTTTGGAACTACATTTCCCATGATGCTCAACTACACTGCAGAGTGCATGAGATATCATGGGAAATGTAGTTCCAAAACATCTGGGGTGCCAAGGTTCATCAATCACCATTATAAAGTCTACAAGCTATGGTGCCAATCATCAAAAATCAATCACACCTGATGCACTGATGGCCGATCTCATCTCTTGAGACCCTAACAAGCCAGGAAAGTACAAATAACCCCCAAATGAACCCTTTTTTGGAAAGTAGACAGTCCAAGGTATTAAGTGAGAAGCATGGAGTCCCCCCCCCCCCCCCCCATGTATATACTATGAGGCATAATGAGTCTTTTGAACATTTAATTTTTTCCCCACAATTCTTTGCAAAATTAAGTTGTTTTTTTTATTCACAAAATTGTCATATGAACTCTTATTTGTCTTATTTCTCTCACATGGCCTGTGCATACCACAAATGACACCCCAAAATAAATTCTGCTACTCCTCCTCCTGAGTATGGGGATACCACATGTGTGAGACCTTTACATATCCTGGCAACATACAGAGGCCCAACATGCAGGGAGCACCTTCAGGTGTTCTAGGGACATAAATTACACATTTCATTTCCTGACAACCTATCACACTTTTGAAATCCTTGGAGCATCAGGAAAATGGAAATGCTCACAAAATGACCCCATTTTGGAAATAAACTCCAACGTATATTCTATGAGGCATAATGAGTCTTTTGAACATGTCGTTTGTCATGGTTATGCAATAGTTTGTTTGCTTACCTGTTTCCATGTGTTCATCTAGAGACCAGCCGACCCTCACCTGTCTGCTTTTGTAATCCATCCTCTGGCATGGCTCCACCCTAGCTCCTATCAGGGAGCTCTATATTAACCTGTGCACTGCAGGCCAACCCTGCTAATCAACCTTTGTGTGTTAGCTTCCTGTTACCTGCCGTGTGCTCTTCTGTTGTTCCGTTACCGACTTTGGAGTGTCCTTGACTATCCCTGTTTGCCTGTGATCCTGACCTTTTGGCGTGTCCCTGACTATTCCTGTCTGCTTGTGGCCCCGACCTTGGCTTTGTCTCTCACTATCCCTATCCTCCTGTTGCCTACTGTGGGTGTGAGCTGGGGGACCCTGGGGGTCGCGACCTGGAGTCAGTTGCAGCCAAGTCCATCCTCACCACTAGAGGCGCTGGTGAACACCTGCTGGCTCTTAGACTCCGCGCCCCAGGGAATCTTACGCTCTAACCCCAGTGGGATCTGTCTCCCGTCTGCAGCAGTCAGCCGTAGGGTCCACAACCTTGCGGTGCACTCCTGATCCCTACGGTGTGCATCTGTCACCTCGCCTCAAGGTGACCTGACATTGTTTTTACCACAATTTTTTGGAAAATGTGGAAAGAAAATGAAAACAACATTTTTACACATTTTTACTACACTGATGGGCACTGGTGAGGGTCCACTAATAGGATGGCACTGATGAACACTTACTGACGGGTACTGTATTGGCACTAATGGGCACATTAGTGGCACTTATGAGGCACTATAGAGCACAGATGTGGCACTGTTGTAGCACTGATGGGGCACTGCAGAGCACAGATGTGGCACTAATGTAGCACTGCTGGGGCATTGTTGGGTACTGATGTGACACTGCTGGGGCACATATGTACACTGATGGGTACAAATGTGCACTGTAGGGCACTGCCTGGCACAAATGTGGCATGGCTGGTTACTGATATGGCACTGCTTGGGCTCAGGTGTGGCACTGCTGGGGCACAGATCTGCACTGCTGGGGCACTGTAGCGCACAACTGGGCACAAATGTGGCATGGCTGGGTACTGATGTGGCACAGCTGGTTACTGATTTGGCACTGATGGGGCACAGATAGGCACTAATGTGGCACTGCTGGAGCACAGATGGGCACTTGGAATACATGCAAAAATAAGTCAAGCAGCCTCAAGTTGCAGCTTCTCCCTTCTCTGCTCACACGATCGGTGTGAGGAGAGGAGAGAACCGGACATGACGCCGGTTCATGGACAGTGATCGCTCTGGATCCGCTGGACTGAGTGATTACATGGCAAAGGGCTGGGTACTAGGGACCCGGCGCGTCATGGATCAGGGTAAAGGGCCAATCCCAGCAGCCCTTTACCCCAATCTGTGATGCTCTGGGCCCCGAGTACACGGCGAGCATGGACACTCCTGTGTATGCGCCCCAGGGGGTGTGCGGGGATCGTGATTCTGGGGGGACATCATTGTACGCTCTCCCAGAATTATCCGACCACACTGTAGCCATCATTCGGCTATGGCCTGGTCGGCAAGTGGTTAAAGTTCATGTTTGTGTACTGGCGTCCCAATACTTTTGGTAATATAATGTGTGTGTGATTGGACAGAGGTGGAGAGAGAGGAACATGACTACCTAGGAACACAGGATGAAGTACATTGTGCATTTTACACCCAGGGAGCCAGAGGCAGAAGAGAACAGGGAGGGTTATTCTTGTGGGGTTATGGTGGGGTTAGTATTGGGGTTACAGGAATGGGTTATTCTTGGTGGGGTATAGGGAGGGTTAGTATTTGGGCTACAGGGAGGGTTATTCCTGGGGATATAGGGAGCATTAGTATTGGGGTTACAGGGAGGGTTATTCTTGGGGATATAGAGAGGTATAGTATTGGGGTTACAGGGAGGGATAGTATTGGGGTTACAGAGAGGGTTAATCTTGGGGATATAGGGAAGGATAGGATTGGAGTTAAAGGGAGGGTTATTCTTGGGGATATAGGGAGGGATAGTATTGGGGTTACAGAGGGGGTTAGGATTACATGAATGTGTTAGAGTTTTAGTGTTAGAGAGAGCTATTGAGCTATATAGTAAACAGCTGGCTTTTTTTTTCATACAGGTTGCTAAGGATAGCCCAGAAAATACCTGAAAGGGAACCAAGTGCTCCACCTGCTGGCTTAAAATGAGAATACAAAACAATCATATCCTGGTGCAAAAAAATATATTGTTCAAAAGTGCTTAACAAAATACATACGACACATTCCATTTGGTTTACATTTTATTCCATCAGCATTTAATTTGCCCAGCAGATTTCTCCCAGGGGACACAAAGCAGTTATCAGTTGAGGCAGCCATCTTGGCAATTGCATTGGCCAGGAATCAAACCCAGGTCAGCTGCTGGATAAGCAGTTATGCTCACCACTGCACCACCAACGCGAGGAATGTCTTTATAATGGGGAAGGAAAGAACCTATATGCAGCTCCCCCCACCCCCTAAATACCTGAGCTCGATCTTGATCCAGAGCTGTGCCTGAGAGCAGTAGCTCTCTCTCTCTCTCCTCACTGGACAGAGAGGCAGCAGTTGGAGCCAATCCCAGCCAGTGAGCAGACATCAGGGGGCAGGGCCGAGCCATGCTCTGTGCTTCAATGGGCTGCATAGCAATCGGCTTTCTATGGGCTGCACTGGGCAAGGGGGAGGAGCGACAGCAGGGAACCCAAGAAGGGGAGGAGTGGGGCTGCTCTATTCAAAGCTATTATAGAGAGCAGGCAAGAATAACATGTTTGTAAACCAAATTTTTCCCTCTTTCGTCTTTCAGGACAGCACACTTAGACCTCGGCTCCTCCCTTCTCAGGAAACACTGCCTCCACCAGAGTATTAAGCCACACCATCCCTCCAGCTCGTCAGTTTTGGTGTTTCCTCCGGAGGGGGAGACAATGCTGAGCAACCGGGGCCATTTGTCAGCTGGGGATGCTGAGACCAGTTTTTCCTGAGAGGGAGAGACAGAGCTCTCTCAAATGCACAACAGTTGGGCTGGGGAGTCCTTGGTCTGTTGAGTGCAGTAAAAAGACCTTGTCCTCCCTTGGGGAAGTTCTGAGGCCAGAGCGCTCACTTTTCGGTACCTTGGGGAAAGGTGAGGGTGGATAGTGCAACATTCCCCTTGCTTTGTGCCAGCCAGCATGGGGCTCGAGGCTAGGCTGGACGGTGGGTGGCGTCAGTTCCGGCAGAGGGGCCTGCATTTCCATTTGACCCGCGGGACATAAAGCGAGCGGCGTGAAGGCTGGGGGAGGCTCCCTTTGGCTGTAGTGTCAGCACTAGGAGCAACTAAGGCAGACCACGTTTGTTTCTGGCCCGAAGGGATGTCTGAGACGGATGGAAGGTAAGTGGAACCCTGGGGTGGTGTACCCTTATCATCTTCCCATTTAGCTCCAGGGGTGAACCCCCCTCTTGGTGGTCAGAGAGGAGGAGGTGTACTTCTGGGACCCTGGTGGTGGTCGGTCCTGAGGGGGGGGGGTGCACTCCTGGTGTCAGTGCAGTCTGTTTTATTTGTGCTGGCAGATTCTGATGCTGTGGGTTTTTTGTCATTTCAGGGCAAGACCACTGAAAAATCTAGGTCCCCACACAACACCAAGAGGAAATGCCCATCATGTAGGAGTACTTTGGGGGGATCTTGGCCCAAAGTTCTGTGTAGGGAATGTACTGAGGAGTTGGTTAAGGAACATTCTGCAGAGCAGGGTTCTGACTTGGCAGCCTCCATTAAGGAGCTTTCTCCTCCTCAGGGGAGTCGGACGGAGAGAATGTGGATAGTGAGCCCTTTCAAACCTCCCGATACAAACTCTCCCTGGAAGAGGTGGAAGAGATCTTGGGAGCCATCCACATGACTCTAGGTATACAAGAGGAGAAAAAATCTCTCTCTCTCCATGATCAAATATACGAAGGTCTTGGAGAGCAGAAGAGGAGGGTCTTCCCGGTCCATGGGGTTTTGGTTGACACTATCAAAAAGGAATGGTGAGACCCAGAAAGGAAGCCTTTCTTTTCCAGAGCACTAAAGCGCAGATTCGCAGAAGCCCTTTTCAGAGGATGAAGGGGCTGTGTGGAACAAGTCGCCTAGACTGAATGCAGCTTTTTCTCAGGTATCCAGAAATACAGACTTGGCTTTTGAACATATGGGGGTGCTATCAGACCCCATTGAAAAGAGGATGGATTCCCTCCTCAAAAAGACTTGGGATTCCTCCTTAGGGAATCTTAAGTCTGCCGTGGCTCTCACAGTGGTGGCACGTAACATGGAGCACTGGCTAACACATATAAAAGCACATATTGAGGCTGGGACTGCAAAAGAGACGATTCTCTCCTCCTTCCCAATGCTTGTAAAAATGGCTACAAATGGGAATTCTCAAGCCCCCCCCCCCCCCCCCCCACACACACACACACAGGCTGCAAATCACAGATTTGCCAAAGTGTGCGGAAAGTCGACAGCTCTACTGACCTCACTAGAGGATCTGGAACAGCAGGATGTAGTGTCACGGGTCCCACCTGGGTAGATAGGCAGAGGTTTTTATTCCCACATTTTTGTGGTTTGGAAGCCTTCAGGGAAGTTCAGGCTCATCCTGAGCTTGAAACCTCTGAATCTATCAATCTCCTACAAGAGGTTCCAGACGGATTCCATTTTCACTGTGAAAACACTGCTTTCTCCAAATTGCTACATGGCATCCATAGACCTAAGGGACGCCTATCTGCACATTCCGATTGCAGAGGACATTCAGAGGTTCCTCAGACTGGCAGTAAGGTTGGGGACAGAAGTAGTACAATTTCAAGCCCTCCTCTTTGGGCCATCCTCTTCTCCTCGGATATTCACCAAGGTGATGGTGGAGGCTCTGGACTTTCTGCGACTCTGGGGAATCTCAGTGGTTGCATACCTGGACGACCTTCTCCTTTTTGCTCCTTCGCTGGAGCAGCTGGTTCAGGCTTTGCAGGTAGCAAGGAGTGTGTTGGAACATCTGGGTTGGCTCCTAAATTTGGAGAAATTCACCCTGGTTCCATCGCAGAGAGTTACGTTCCTAGCTTATGTTCTGGACTCAACTCAGCAGTGAGTTTTCCTTCCAGAAGAGAAAATTTGCAAAGTAGACAAAGACTTGGCAGTCCTACAGGGCAATCAACAGATATCCATAAGAAAGGCCATGTCGGCTTTGGGTCTACTGAGGTCTGCCCTCCCAGCCGTAAGGTGGGCAGGATTGCACTTCCGCCCTCTACAGCTGTTTGTTCTGGAGGTTTGGGACCGCACCCAGAGATCCCAGGAATCATTGATTCTCATTCCAGTACGGGTAAAGAGGTCCTTGTGGTGGTGGAGGAAGGCAGTAAATCTATCACGAGGCCTAGAATGAATACTACCAGTGTCCAAGGTCGTCACAGCAGATGCAAGCAGCACAGGTTGGGGAGCACACCTGGGGATGAGTCTGGCACAAGGATCTTGGCATATCAAGTACGCGGGGAAGTCCTCAAACTGGAGAGAACTGAAAGCCATTTCCCTGGCTCTGAGTTTTTCAACAGGAGCTCCAGGAACATCACGTCCAGGTCCGCTCAGACAATTCCTCAGCAGTTGCTTATGTAGCTCTGGCTCCTGACAAGCATGCGCTATATGTTTTTGAAAGTTAATATTCCTGAAACCACAGTTGGGTTTTAGGGATAATTTTACCAAAATTATGATTTCCGTACCAGTCCAGCTGGGTTGCACTGGGTTCTCCTTGGCTGCAGGTGTCGCTGTCACCGCCCGCCAAGTGGTAGAACGCAGTTTGGCTGGGTGTATTGAGTACCACATTTTTCTCTGAACCAGCCCAGTGGGAGTGTTCTCTTGCTTTGCATTCTGGGAGATGGTATTTAAGGTACTGACATCACATGCTATGGGGTTCTGTGCCAGAAGATTTTTCTGTCTGTTTGGTTCTGGTCCTCCTAACCAGCCCCCATGGCCCTCCTGGCCTGGGGTGCAGTTCCATGCATTTCCAAGTTTCGGGGCTGGATAGTCCGAGGTGAAGCAACTGCAGGGACAGGCCTGAATGGATATCGAGGCCTGGTGATTCAAAGCCCAGCAACTGGAGAAGCATCCAGGGGAGGACTCTTCAGGAGAAGGCTATGCACAAGGCTGGCTTCTCTGAAGGAGCCTGGAGGCTCAGTGGAAGGACACTTCATGGATCCATACTCATACAGTGTCGCCGGACCGGCTAGAGATACTGGTACTGTATGATAGCTCTATAAATTTGTCTATGTCCCTCAATTATGCTCAAGTCTGTGGCAGAGACTTTTTCTCAAGTATTTTACACTCAAGTCTGTGGCAGAGACTTTACTTTACTTAACACCTTACTGGCTGTTAGGCCTAGTGAGAGGAGGTCTATCCGGTGGTTGTGAAAATCCAGCTGTGAAACGGTTATTCTCTGGATTTCTTCTATAAAGACTTTCCATTTATGACAGTCCAAAGTACCTGAACTCCCTCCTAACTCGCTACCCTAAACTGAGAGATTTTGTTTCTACTTCAAATAAATAATCCAAAAGAAGATTCAGTGTCAGTCTCTACATTTCTTTGGGTCATCTACCACGGGAAACCCTAGACAGAGTTGAGGTCAAGAAGGTAATGGTAAGCCCAATAAAACCAGCACCTCCTTCGGGGGTCAGTGCTACACTTACATCAACCGACAGGGGGGTACCAGAAGCAGTTCCCTTTAGGCTCTGACGGAAACAATATTCAACTGGGCCAAGGTCACAGTGCTCTCGCTATCTGCAGTACACCTGAAAGGGGAGTTAAATCAGATGTCAGACTTCCTCAGCAGGAGGAAGCTGAGGGAGAACGACTGGGTCCTGAATCAAGGCATCTACAGGATGATTGTCCAGAAGTGCGGGGTCCAATGTGTGGACCTTTTTGCTTCAAGGGAGAACGCAAGAACTCCGCTCTTCATCTCTCTGAACCAATGGGACGGGGCAATAGGGGTGGACGTTCTTTCTCAGAGCTGGTATTTTTCCAAGTGCTATACTTTCCCCCTCCGGTACTCTTGTCAGCAGGCTTGAGGAAATTTCAGTTAGAGGACATGACCCTGATCTTGATAGCACCACACTGGCCCAGGAGGCCTTGGTTCTCTGTCCTAAAGAAGCTGGCGGTGGAACCGCCTTGGATATTGCAGGTCAGGGAAGATCTACTATATCAAGGGCCAATCTGCTGCCCTCAGGTGGAGAGGTGGAATATGGCAGCCTGGCTACTGAAGAGGAGATGCTAAAAAGTAAGGGGTTCTCCAAAAGGTTGGTAGCGACTCTTCTAAATTCTAGGAAAGAAGAGACGTGCAAAATTTATTTGAAGGTCTGGAAGAAATTCAATTCTTGGTGCGAGGAGTGCTCCTTTTAATGTTCATAATCCAGTTGCAGTGCTGGAGTTCCTACATAGTGGGGCAGATAAGAGATTGGCCCTTAGTACTGCCAAGGGTCAGCTTTCTGTTTTAAGCGTATTCCTTGAACAACTAGCAGGAAATCCTTGGATATCCAGGTTCTTTAAAGCCTTAAGTAGGCAGAAACCAGTCAGCTTCCATCCCTTTCCAGTTTGATCTATCCCTAGTATTGCAGGCTCTTACAGAGGATCCTTTTGAGCCTATTAAGTCTTGTACGGTAAAATTTTTAACCCTCAAGACGTTTTTTTTGGTGGCAATCACTACCGCAAGGAGGGTTAGTGAGCTAGAAGTCCTCTCAAGGAGGGCACCTTTTCTTCAGGTTTTTCCGGATCGGATTATTTTTAAAACCGAACCACTCTTTTTGCCAAAAGTGGCTTCAAAATTTTATAGGAGCCAAGAAATCTGTCTATCCACTTTTTGTTCAAATCCTGTGAGGGAACAGGAGTACATCTTCCACAGGTTAGATGTCAGGAGATGTGTATTAAAATACTTTGAGGTTGCGGATCAATTTAAGAGAGCCGATTCCTTTTTTGTTTCTTTTTCTGGGGCTAGGAAGGGGTCAAAAGCTTCTAGAAATACTATAGCCAGGTGGTTGAGGTTAAATCAGTCAGACCTATATAGCAAAAGGGGTGGAGGTCCCGGAAGGTATTAGGGCTCATTCCACTAGGGCCATGGCAACATCACAAGCAGAGTGGGCTGGTGCTACACTCGAACAGATCTGCAGAACAGCAACGTTGTCAAGTTTTAAGACTTTCGTTAAGCACTACAGATTGTACTTGTCTGCCCAGAACCAGGCTTTTGGGCGTAAAGCCCTGCAAGCAGTAGTCCCACCCTAGGGTAAGTGCTCGCTTATCCTCTCAAGTGTGCTGTCCTGAAAGACGAAAGAGGGAAAATCGAAATTACATACTGGTAATGTTTTTTCCAAGAGTCTTTCAGGACAGCACATGTACCCACCCAAATCGTTTTTTGCCACCAGGACACGAGAGCATCAGGAGTATGAAGGTTGGTATGATGTGTTCTTGTGTCTCCCTAGACTGGCCGGAGGTTCTCATGGAAAAACTGACGGGCTGGAGGGATGGCAGTGTTTCCTGAGAAGGGAGGAGCCGAGGTCTCTCAAGTGTGCTGTCCTGAAAGACTCTTAAAAAAAACATTACCGTTACGTAACTTCGAATTTTTTTTTTTTGTCCGTCTTACGCTAGGCCCAGGAGGAAGAGAGCATGCCCGGGCTTCATAAGCTACTTTTATTATCCCTCCCAGCAACCAGCAGGCCACTGCAAGGGTCCCTGGGATTTGTAGTCTTAGAGTACAGGAATATATAGCAGCAGATTTCTGAAGGACTATACGCCCCATAACTCACTCTGCTGACACACAGGTATGAGGTCACTGGCTTTCGAATAATCAAGGGGCCAATAATATTCAAATCACTGTAAGGTACGAAACTCTGGTTACAGTTCACATCGCTACATAGGGAGGGATAGTATTGGGGTTACAGGGAGGGTTACTCTTGGGGAAGTAAGGAGGGATAGTATTGGGGTTACAGGGAAGGTTACTCTTGGGGATATAGGGAGGGAAAGAATTGGGGATATAGGGAGGGATAGTATTGGGGTTACAGGGGGGTATTCTTGGGGATATAGGGAGGGATAGTATTGAGGTTACAGGGAGGGTCAGAGAGAGCTATTGAGCTATATAGTAAACAGCAGGCTTTTTATTCAGGCCAAGTTGCTTAGGATAGCCTAGAAAATACTTGAAAAGGAGCTGCGTGCTCCACCTCCTGGCTGTAAATGAGAACACAAAACAATCATATCATTGTACAAAAAATATATTAACAAAATATTTAGTTTGCACAGCAGATTAGGCAGCCATCTTTGCAATTGCGTTGGCCGGGAATCGAACCCTGGTCAGATGCTGGATAACGTGTGTGTATATATATATATATATATATATATATATATATATATATATATATATATATATATATATATATATATATATATATATATATATATATATATATATATATATATATATATATATATATATATACATATATACAGATCACTGTTGTTCTTCCAAAAGGGAGAGAACATGAATATAAGAAAAGCACACAACTATAAGAAACGTACACTAATATAAGAAAAGCACACTGATAAAACCTGGCCCATGTGCGCCCAGTCTGAATGGGTGTGCACTAGACGAAGGCAATTGGGAAAATCTGAACACTAGGCTCTATGATGTTGTTATGAGCCTCCTCATAATACATGGGCCAGGCTGTAAGTCCATTGTCCTGTCTCTCTGATGGTAGAAATATGTCACATAAGTGTTGCTGCGCCTCTGGCTCTATGACGTTGTTCTGAGGCTCTTCATAGGTACATCGGCCATGGTGTAAAGAGATTCTCTTGGCTATATGCCGTTGGGAAGAAGTCCTGTGGTGGCTGCTGAATCTGACTAACGCTCTGGTAGCCAAAGTCATAGATATAATTCTGCTCCTCTGGCTCTTTTAGGTTCATATGAGCCTCCTCATAATCCATTGGCCAGGGTGTTAAGAGATTCTTCTGTCTGACTGCTGGTGGTGGCTGAAAAAAGACCAGTTTCTCTGCCAATTGTTGAAGAGCGTCCTTATAATGGTTCTACATTGGGGTTGGTACTGGTCTATGGATGTTCAGTGATAATATTGGAGACCAGTCCATTGGTTCCACCTGACACTCACTGTTGTCACTACAGTGAGCAAAATGAGGCTTCTTCTCTGGCGATGATGGTGGAGGTGAAAATAAGTCCATTGGTGACATCGTCAGACTGTCGCTCATGTATGAAAAGCCTGTGAAATACTCCTGCTCATATGGTGATATTGGAGCCTCCCGGTCCAGGTAGTTGATAAATTCATTCAATGGCATGCTATTTTTTTGATGGTTCCTCACAAATCTAGAAAGAGAAAAAGACATTCATTACTGTTTCTAATTGATACAGAGAATGGTAACAAAGTATGGTGAACCCCACCCCCGAGATGCAGCAGATTTCACCAAGTAGGCTCCTTCCACCCTAGCTCCCTCTAGTGGTCAGATAACATACACAATAATTTTCTCAAATAATGCACAGAAATCATTCAGACCAGACCGTATGATTATATAGTGATCACAAATTCAGAGACAGGTCTGAAAAGTCTGTTAAAACAAATGTCTTAGATGGTGAAGAGCCTGCTGCTGAAAATCTCCCCTCCCCCTCCAGTGTGTTTGGACTCTATCATCTGTATACTTACTGGTTCGGATTCAGGTGGCATTGCTGACTTTCTTCCCTCTAACTCTGTCCAGTCGATGGTCTTGAAGAACGGATGGCTCCTGATGTCACTGACGAGATGGTTTCGGCCCTCTTGACCTTTCCACAGAAGCTGTAATGAAGAATGAAATATATGAGAATGAAATATAATTAGATGCTGCATGACCAATAACAATATCTGAGCAATAGAATAGCCTGAGGCTCTCTGTAACCTACCCTAACTAAGAGAATATGGAGGTCAGAGTCCATGCCCTCCTCGTAATCGGGCTCTATTTCAATTATTTTCCTCTTTATTTGTTCCCAGTTGTCCGTTCTGGTGATGAAGGGATGTTTCCCAAATGCCATCTCGTATACTATGACTCCAAGGGAGAAATAGTCAACCATGCTGAAATAATACATTTTTTGCAAGACCCGTAGAAACAAGAGAAAGAGGGATGAGCACATTGTCAGACCAGGCAGAGGACAGAGATGACAATATAGTGACATATGTGATGTATAATGCTCATGCATGACTAAAATTACAGTGAAACGGCATCAAACTGAAGTGGAGCTTGCAAATATTGTCGGTGGGGCTTAAAAGGGATGTATAGTCAAAACCCTATTTTTTGTTTACATGTTGGAGAGAATAGAAAGGGGTTAAACACTCTGAGGCTTTGCCTAGAGGTGCACTTTAATTTCCCCATAGAGGAGAAGGGAAACAGTGGGTAAGCAGTTACTGGAGGTTTTACCCCATTTATATGTGTGAAACGGGCCAGGCAGATGAATCCATCTACACACGGCCTTAATGTCCCCTACAAAGAAGCCCCAACACTACTCCATGACTCAGAACTTCTCCAGCTTTTGTTGGGGATATTGTTCTAGCCTGGAAACCCATTAAAAGCAACTGGGGCACCAGTGGAGACATTCTCCATTTAGTGAAAGTGGAGTACCCCTTTATCTCTTCTCCATATCCAATCATAATAATGGGTATATCTTGATAAATGTTATAATTAAGTCTGATATCAGCAGCATACTTACTTCTGGGGCCATGTAGATTGGTGTCCCTGTATATTCATTAACTCTCTTAGTCTCTGTGACTCCCTTCACTGACAATCCAAAATCCGCAACTCTGACGTGGCCAGCGTTGTCTAAGAGAATGTTTTCTGGCTTCAGATTTCTGTGAATGATCTCTTTGTCGTGCAGGAATTGCAGGCCACAAATAATTTCCGCTGTTAGGTTTCTGATGGAGAAATAAATACATGGATTAGCATAAAAAATCATCACACACCAATTAATGGTAAAGATAAAGTGACTTCTCCCTATAGTACATAGGGGTATAGATGGATGGGATTAGCTGGAGGAGCCTGGATAGGTCACTGCCTGTTCTCAGTGGTCAGCCTCCCCCGACTCCAAAGTGACCCCGACATCAAACTTACCTTAAGGTGTCCAGAGGAAGTGGAGCTGAATTTCTTATCAGGTCGGCGAGATCTCCTCCGCTCAGATACTCCATAACAAAGGCCAGATTATTCTGTGAAAATAGGAAAAACAGGTTACGTTATAGACATTGAAGTTTTCTCTTTGGGAAGGAATATATGAAGACACGCACACCAGCATAGAGTGCAGTGTGGCATCTTTACTAAATGCTTCCTGGGGGGGAGAACTCTGGAAAACCGGACAGAGAGGAATAGTAGACCGCCATTGCTGGAAGATTTTTACCACAATACTAGTTTTGTCTGGTTGTTATGGTGGCCCAATGACTTCTATATTTTGGCTTCTCTTCCTGGAAGATGTATGTCGATCAGGAGTCCTGACTTCTCCTGCCTTGCCAGTTGTAGACGTGTTCTGACTCAGTGACTGAAAGTTTTAAGGCCAGAGATAGTAAGGCAACTAGTAATGTCTGAAGTCAGTAATGGCGGCCTTTCAGTATGTGGTTTCTTGAAGGAAAGCCTCTACTCTGTACAGTTTATGTCCCCAAGCTCCAGCCTTGTACGAAGCACTCTAGAGACTTGTTCTCTCACCTTTACTGCGTTGCCCTGATCTACAGCCAGAGCCCTCAGAAGAACCTGATGTGGGACACAAGTGAAGCTTTCTTCTGCCTCCTCCAATTTAGCACTTAGTGCCTGAAGGACTAGATGACAGGTCTGAACACTGTCATCTCATGGGGCAGGGGGATGCTTAGCCTTGTGTAAGTTTTGACTCCCAAAAAAAGTCACCATTTGCATAACTATTGTAGGGGGTCTGGATCAATAGTGGAGCACAGTACAGGAAAGAGAAGATGAAATTGGGAGATTAAAAGACTTACGTTTGTTTGGAAAGATCCATAAATATGGGTGATGTATGGGCACTCGCTGCCTTTTTCCAGAATGCTTCTTTCTATGAGTGCAAGGTTGGGTCCAGATCTCAGTAGTTCTCTCTTTGATATGAACTTCACCGCCAGCTTTTGGTTAGTGGCTGGATGGGTGTCCAACACCACTTCTTTCAAAGCTCCCCTCTCCAAGTTCCTTATGGAAGGTGAAGGTTTCAGCATATAGTTTCCTGATACTGCAGGATGGGACCAGTTCAGATGTCTTCTTGTTCAGGGTGGGGATGGATGAAGGTGAACTCTGCCCAGACATTTTGTCTCCAAGATATGAAGGGACCAGAGGTGATAACTCACTCATTTTGCACTTTGGAGGTTGTTGTTGCTTTATGAAGTTGGCAAATGATGCCCAAAATTTGTTTTCAACCTCACCATTAGAAGGAGTGAGTGAATTTTGCTGGTTCTCATTAACTGTATCCAGTTTAATCTCACTGGTGGATGGAACCAGTGCAGTTTGCTCACCCTCAGTGGTAGATGGGGTGACTGCACCTGGTTGGTCCTCCACAGTCATAGCCGGAGTTGCCTCATTGTCACTGGTGGATGGAACCAGTGCAGTTTGCTCACCCTCAATGGTAGATGGGGAGACTGCACTTGGTTGGTCCTCCACAGTCATAGCCAGAGTTGCCTCGTTGTCACTGGTGGATGAAACCAGTGCAGTTTGCTCACCCTCAGTGGTAGCTGGGGAGACTGCACTGGTTGGTCCTCCACAGTCATAGCCGGTGTTGTCTCGTTGTCACTGGTGGATGGAACCAGTGCAGTTTGCTCACCCTCAATGGTAGATGGGGAGACTGCACTTGGTTGGTCCTCCACAGTCATAGCCAGAGTTGCCTTGTTGTCACTGGTGGATGAAACCAGTGCAGTTTGCTCACCCTCAATGGTAGATGGGGAGACTGCACCTGGTTAGTCCTCCACAGTCATAGCTGGTGTTGCCTCGTTGTCACTAGTGGATGGAACCAGTGCAGTTTGCTCACCCTCAATGGTAGATGGGGAGACTGCACTTGGTTGGTCCTCCACAGTCATAGCCGGTGTTATTGGCTCTGTCACTGGTGGATGGAACCAGTGGGTTGTCCTCCCCCTCCAAAGTGGGGGTAGCGACACTGGGAGATGATGGATCATATTCTCCTGGAGAGAGAAAAAATAAAATTTCATTCTTTCTGTTTTATAAAATATAAATCTGTAGACATTAAAATATATTTTCTTATTGTGCATTTATAGCTTCTATATATACATGGACACTATTGTTGTTGTCCAAACTAAACCCCTCCCCCCGGGAGTTCATTCTCAGCTCTTGGCTTTCTGTGCCAGAACAAGTGTACTGTAAAATGCTTTAACCACTTGCCTACTGGGCACTTAAACCCAGTTTCGGTGCTCTCACACTTTGAATGACAATTACTCAGTCAGGTAACACTGTTCCTAAATGAATTTTTTGTCTTTTTTTCATACAAATAGAGATTTCATTTGGTAGTATTTGATCACCTCTGGGTTTTTTTATTTTTTGCACTATAAATGAAAAAAGACCGTAAATTTTGAAAAAAACGCACCTTTCTTTGTTTCTGTGATAAAATTTTGCAAATAATTATTTTTTTCATGAATTTTGACCAGAATTTATACTGCTACATATCTTTGGTAAAAATAACCCAGATTAGTGGATATTATTTGGTATTTGTGAAAGTTAGAGAGTCTACAAGTTGTGGTGCAAATCATAAAAAATTCATCACACCTGATGTACTGGTGGCCTATCTCATTTCTTGCGACCCGAACAAGCCAGGAAAGTACAAATACCCCCCAAATGACCCAATTTTTGGAAAGTAGACATTCCAAGGTATTTAGTAAGAGGCATAGTGAGGTTTTTGGTGTTGTAATTTTTTCCCATAATTCTTTGCAAAATGAAGCTTTTTTTATTTATTTATTTTTCCCCACAAAATTGTCATTGTAATAGGTTATTTCTCTCACCTGGCATGTGTATACCACAAATGACACCCCAAAATACATTCTGCTACTCCTCCTGAGTATTACGATACCACGTGTGTGGGACTTTTTCACAGCCTGGCCACTTAGAGAGGCCCAAAATGCAGGGAGCGCCGTCAGGTGTTCTAGGAGCATAAATTACACATCTAACTTGTTGACTACCTATTACACTTTTAAAGGCCCTGGAGCACCAAAAAAAAAGTTGTTTAATAAAGAAAAAAAGTCATATAATAAAAAATGTTTTTACTGAACAACATCTTTGGGACACTACCAACCCCACCACAAGTATTGTAAGTACTTTTTGTAACCCTTTTTTTCTGCAATCAACTGCTTCATCTATGTCTGTGTACCTGTTTGATTACCTTTTGGTTCTAATATCTTGTCCCCTGTTATTTATTAGATTGCATGTAAATGTTGTATCTACACCCCTGAAGAAGAACATGCTTTATAAAGCTCCGAAACGCGTAGGGAGACTATACCTACATGGATTACACTATAAAATTAAAGAGGAGGGCCGGTTTAAAAAAAAAATTTAAAGTCAGCAGCTGCAAACACTGTAGCTGCTGACTTAATAAGCACACTCACCTGTCCAGGGTGCCCTCGATGTCGGCCGCCCGAGGCTGACCCGTCCCTCGGCTCTCGGGTCCCGGCGCTGCCATTTTGGCTAAAGGAAAGGGCTAAGGGAAAACAGAGCTAAGGGCTAAGCCTTGCGGCTTCACTGCCCATTTCCTACTGCGCATGCGCGAGTGACGCAGCGCTTTGTGAATGGGGCGCGCTGTGTTCTGGGACACACAGTTCCCAGAACACAGCGCGACCCATTACCCAGAAGACGCAGCACAGAGGAGGAAGAGGCAGATTAGGATGATGTGCCTAGCAACAGGCATTTCTGGTAAGTTAAAAAAATGGAAAATTTATATCAAATACTTACCGTAATTTTCCTTTCCTGATGGACTCCATGGCAGCCTACGTATGGGTTAATCCCCGCCTCTCATACCTCATAGGACCCCACTCCCATAAATCTTTGCTTCTAGCCAGAGACTGTGTTCCGTAACTTAGCCTACTCCAGCAAACGGGAGGGAACTCCTGCTGCCATGGAGTCCATCAGGAAAGGAAAATTACGGTAAGTATTTGATATAAATTTTCCATTTTCCTGACAGACTCCATGGCAGCCTACGTATGGGAAATAACTAGCCATACACACCCGGGTGGGCAATTGCTGGACAAAGAAAAAAAGGTTTAATTGGCACCGTCAACAGATAAGACATTCAAACCAAAATTAACCAAAGACAAGGACGCTGGTTCTACACAATAGTGCATCATAAATGTATTGATTGACGACCATGAAGCCGCTTTACAAATAATTTCTGGAGAAACGTGATGGGCAGCCGCCCAGGATGTAGAAACGCTCCTAGTAGAATGAGCTGTCACCGCTTCTGGAGGAGCCAAACCCCTAGCCTTATAAGCCCCTTGGATGGCCTGAACGATCCAAGCTGCAATAGTTCAGGAAGAAGCACGTAAACCCTTATTCCTTTCGTAGAAAAGGATGAACAGATGATCAGATTTCCGGAAAGGAGCTGTGGCTTTCAAATATTGTTTCAAAGCGTCCCCAACGTCCAAAGGATGAATACCAGAATCTTCAGAGGCCTGAAAGATTGGAAGCACAATCTCCTGATTTTCATGAAAAACGGATGACACCTTCGGATTTGACCCTAACATAGGGATCAAAACTGCTCGATCAGGGAAGAAAGTCAGAAACGGCTCCTTGCAGCTCAGAGAACTGATCTCCGAAACCCTCTTGGCTGACGTAATGGCTACTAAGAAGGCAGTTTTACAAGAAAGTTCTTTAATAGATACTTGATCCCCATAATGTAAATCTTTCTCTGAAAAGTAATCCAGGACAAAGGGGAGATCCCACTTAAAAAACCTTGATTTCCTCTGAGGTCTGAGCCTCATTGCTCCCTTGAAGAACTGTTTTGTGAGAGGGTGCTTGGCCCAGGAGACACCTGAAAAGGCAGATATTGCGGAAACTTGGACCCGCAAGGAGCTCACTGATAAGGACAAGTCCAGGCCTGTCTGAAGAAAGCCAATAACATCCCTTATCTTCGGGTCTTTACACGAACCATGCCATCAGATGGAGCTGGGATGGACATGGGTGAAGAGTCGTTCCCTGTGACAAGAGATCCGGTCTGGAGGGCAGAGGAACTGGGTCCTGGAAACTGAGCTGCTACAAGAGTGGGAACCACAGCCTGTTGGGCCAATACGGAAGAACCGCTATTACTTCAACCTCTTCCCACCTGAGCTTCGCCAGAAATCGGAGAATGATCGGAGTCGGGGGAAAGGCATTAACCTTGTGGAATCTCCACTGGTCTGTCAGGGCATCCACCCCGAAGGCCTGAGGACAACGACACCTCGTGTAATATTTCTCCAGTTTGAAATTGCATGGGGAGGCAAACAGATCCACTTCCGGTAGGATCCCCAGAGACAGAATCCAATCGAATACCTCGCTGTGGAGAGACCATTCATTGTTGTCCAGGGAGAATCTCGAAAGAAAATCTGCCTGGACATTTTGAACTCCTGGGAGATAAACCGCCGTCAGATCTCTCAGATTGGACTGGGCCCAGGACATAATCGGGCTTACATCCCTCAGTAAAGAGAGACTGCGAGTACCCCCCTGTCTTTTGACGTAGGATACAGCTCTTGTATTGTCCATTCGAGGGAGAACTAAAGCTCCTGACGTCAGGTGAAGAAAAGCTTGCAGTGCTTGGAAGGCGGCTCATAGTTCCAGCACGTTCGACACCACACTCTGGGCAGGGAAATCCCAACTGCCTTGGGCTACTTCCGAGAGACAGAGAGCACCCCAACCTCTGCTGCTGGCATCCGTTGTCACTGTGACCCAGGAAACAGGTGCTATGGAATGACAATGAAGAAGATTTTTCCGCTGTAGCCACCAAGGGAGACTCTCCCGCATGGGAGGGGTTATCCGGACGAGATGATCTCGAGCCCTTGGATCCCACTGTTGGAGGAACCCTTTCTGAAAGGGACGCATCTTCCATTGTGCCCACTTGACCATAGAGGCTGTGGCTACCATAGTGCCGATTATCTTTTGACATTGAGAGACCCTGAGGAGAGAAGATGACATTGCAAGCCGAATCCTGTTTCGGATCACCGGAATTTTCTCCAGGGGTAAGGAGATGGTGCTCATTACTGTATTGAACTGGGCTCCGAGAAAGATTAGAGACTGTGTTGGCTCTAGATGGCTCTTCTCCTTGCTCAGGAGCCAGCCGAACTCCGTTAGAGTAGAAATAACCTGTTCCCGATGAGACAACAGTTGCTCTTTGTCTTGAGAAAGTAGGAGCAGATCGTCCAGGTAGTGATGTAACCGGATGCGTCTGATCCTGATTAAAGCCACGACCGCCAGTAAGAGTTTTGAAAATACTCGAGGCGAAGTGGAGAGCCCGAACGGGAGACATGTAAACTGAAGATGCACCTGATCTACTGCAAACCTGAGGTACTTCTGGTAATCTTCTGCAATCGGTACGTGGAAATAGGCATCCTTGAGGTCTATTGAGATAAGCCAGTCGCCTGGTTGAATAGCCTGGTGTATTGTCAGTAGAGACTCCATTTAGAATTTTTCCTTTTTTATGAAGGAGTTTAGATGTGTCAGATCGATGACCGGTCTCCAGGAGCCATTCTTCTTGAGGACCATGAAAAGAGGGGAGTAAACTCCTTGAAACCTTTCCTCGGCTGGAACCGGGATGGCGGCTCCTTGAGCCATCAATGATTCTGTGTATGATACGAGAATCTGTCTTTTTTCTTCTGAATGAGGAAGAACCGTTGGGATAAACTGGTGAATGGGTGGATTGTTGAAGACCCATGAATGTCCCGAGGAGACCGTTTTGATGGTCCAGTAGTCCTGAATCGAGACTGCCCAGACGTGCTGAAAACGGAGTAAACGAGCCCCGACTTGCTCCGTCTGGACAGACCCCATATCAAAAGGACTTCGAAGCCTCCCGACCACCAGAAGAAGAGGCTTTTGAGAACTTTTGACCTGAAGGCTGGCTTCTTTTCCAGTTTTTCCTAAACTCGCGTCCAGGTCTGTAACGACGTGCGTCCCTAGCACGTTCCATTTCTTGCCTGGGGAGAACTCTTCTCTGACCCATGAGGCGGCGATCCTGGGGCAGAAAACCCGATTTACCCTCGGTAGCACGGGTAATAGCTGAGTCAAGCTTGTTCCCAAAGAGGGAAGATCTCTCAAAAGGAATTTTACACCATGCCTGCTTAGAGGCAGGATCCGCAACCCATGGGCGCAACCACAGGGCAGGTTTTGCCGTGACCGAAGAGAGCAATACGCGAGCTACCAGACGAATTATGTCCAGGGATGCCTCCCCCAGGAACGCCGAGGCCATCTTCAGTTCATGCACTGGTGAGCTCTTGACCAGCTCTTCAGAAATGCTTCCTAAGGTCGTACCTATATCATCAGTCCATGATTCCATGGCCTTAGATAACGCAGCAAGGGCTAGGGCTGGTTTACAAGCCATGCCTGCAGTAATGTAGATGCGCTTGAGGTCCGTATCTATCTTCCCTTTCCAGACCATCTTTAAAGGAAACTGAATCTTCCAGAGGGAGAGTAACATGCCTCACCAACCTCATCAAAGCGGCATCAATAGGAGGGGCCGACTCAAGATGTTTGACCTCATCGCTCTTGAAAGGATACATTTTTGCTACCTTAGAGATCAAGGAATTTTTCCTCTCAACCTTGTTCCACTCATCAGAAATAATTTCACCAAGTTCTTCCAAAAAAGGAAAATTTGGGTGGTCTTTCTTGAGATGCTTGAAGTATTTCCTCTGCTTAGAGGGAGCTTCCACTGGTTCATCCCATTTTAAAGCATCTTTGACTGCTCTAACCAGGAACGGAACCTGAGAAAATTCAAAACCTGCGCCAGGTTCATCCATCTCCACCTCGCTATCGGAGGATCCACTAATAGAAAGACTGTGATGAGAGGGACCTGGAGCCTCAGGATCAACCACCTCAGTAACTAGGGCTGGGAGCGAAGGAGGATTGCAAGTATGGCTGGAATCCGACTTATTCATGGACTCTTGGATCACCTTCCTGACCAGAGCCTCCACATGCTGATCTTCAGATGCTCTTTCCTTCATAGCCCGAGAGTAACATAACTCGCAGAGAGATTTACCCTCTGGGACCCGAGTTTTACATCCCCAGCAAGTCCTTTCCACAGGACGGCTGGAATGGCGGTAAGAATGGTGTCCAGAACCAGACTTTGAGCCTTCCCTCCTATGTCTGGAGGATGATCCGGTATGTCTAGTGCTTGAAGACGAATGATGGCGTTGTGACCTAGACTTGTCACTATCACCGTGTGTCAAGACTTGCGATTCAGAGCTAGAGGGGCTGAAAAAAAAGTATAAATAGTTAACTTGCTCCAGAAACCCAAATACAAACAGGCAGAGGGAAAAAAATTCCATCCTACCTGTGGCATAAGGGTTGGCCACTAGGGGGCGGTGACACGTCCATCGCAGCAGAGATTTAAATGGCTAAAACAAACACAATTCAAATAAGCATGTAAAAGGTAGGAACATAGAGAGAGCAATGATATGCACACTACCAGACAATAATACTCCCCCCCTTACCTTGAGTAGAAAAGCCACGAACATGGGAAGTAGCTGCCTTGCTTGGAAACCTTCCAAAGCATAGCTGTCTCTGACAGCTATTTAAATCTGCCGCCATGATGATGTCAGCAGCGCACCTGCGCTGTACTACCGCCACTCCTACGGTGTCCATGCGCATGCGCGACCGCCGCCATTTTGTCCCAACTGCGCACGTGCTAACCAATCCTCGATCTCAGTCGAAGCCACGCAGCTGTGCAGAGAGAGCGAATAGCGGCGGACTGGAACGCAAAGCGTTCCAGCCGCCATGGCTACACCGGAGCAGGTAAGACAAACAAACACACAAAAACAGGCTGCCATGAAAAAGTTATACATCACCACACTGAAGCCAGCACAACCCATCCTGGGACTGGGAGGGTCGATACACTCTCTGCACGCTCGGCACATTAATAAAGGGCCTCCCGCTAATAGCTAGGACGAATGGCCATGATGCAATCTGTCAACCAATGGATGACTTTCAGATCTTCACAGCATCGCTCTTCGGTGCCTGTGTCCTCCCTGCTAATAGCTGGGAAATATGGACTCCGAGAATAACCGCCATCATCATCAACGTGCAAACCACCAGGATAGGATTGAAGCTTCCGACAGGTAAGAAAACACCTTGGTCCTAGGAGGAGGACAAAAAAGGAACACAGTCTCTGGCTAGAAGCAAAGATTTATGGGAGTGGGGTCCTATGAGGTATGAGAGGCGGGGATTAACCCATACGTAGGCTGCCATGGAGTCTGTCAGGAATTTTTTTTTTTAATTTTTAATGTTTTTTTTTTTCAGGGTGGCCCTCCACTTTGAGTGGTGTACATTGTTTACAATGTTTCTATAATTGTACCCAGAGATCTATATATTTTTTATGTATACTGTACATTACTTCTCTGTTCGTTTTATGTAATAAAATATTTTTGTATTGTTTTCTAAGTGAGTTGTACATGCCTTTAAAATCCACCCCTAGGGGATTCCTTTTTCAGTAACCCCGCATGCTTGGCCAATCACAGCGCCAGCAGCGAGGAGAGCCATAATTGCTTGTGGCCAATTATAGCTCAGGGGGTTAAGGCCGCCAGCGCGGCGGCCTTGTGTAGTGTGTTTCAGCGTGCAGGGAGAGAGCAGCATAGGCAGTTAAAGTGGGTGTTGTGTGCCTCCAGCACAGTATACACCTGTAGCTACCTTTTATTGCTGGTGTTCTCTAATCCAGGCATCAGCAGGCGTTAAAGTGGGTGTTGTGAGCCTCCAGAACAGTATACACCTGTAGCTACCCTTTATTGCCGGTGTTCTCTAATCCAGGCATCTGCAGGAGTTAAAGTGGGTGTTGTGTACCTCCAGCACAGTATACACCTGTAGCTATCCTTTATTGCTGGTGTTCTCTAATACAGGCATCTGCAGGAGTTAAAGTGGGTGTTGTGGGCTTAGCAATGGCTGAGTGAGGACGCGTGTAGTAAGTGCTCCGGTCCTCCTTACCTCACCCAGCTAGCAGACAGCTACTATAGCATTTTCTAGGAGGGATGTGCCCCGCCAAAAGACACGGATCTAGACCTCCCACTGGCGGATCCCGCACGAGAGCACCGCAGCGGTCCATGCAGCATTATCTACGGGACTCCCAAGATCAGCAAGATCTGCAGGATCAACAGACTAAAATGTCCAGCAGTACCGCTGGGTCACCACGTGCGTCCCCCACCAACGAGACACCTCCTCCCGCTGAGCCGGTCTCTCCTATAGACGGAGAACTACATCTGGCATCATTGAATCCCCTGCATCCTGCAATGACTGCTCCGTCTCACCCATTGCCACCGCCATTGCCATTACCATCGCCCGCTCTGCCTGACGAGTTACGGAGGATCCTACAGGCTTTGCCTACCAGGGCGGACTTTGAGGCTCTCCCCTCTAAGGCAGACATGGAATCCCTTATCTTGCGGGTGGAAGAGGCACACATACGTGACATGCAGGAGGTAAGAGGGGATATCCTGGCTTTGTCTGATAGAGTTGAGTCTGGAGAAGCAGTAATACAATCTCTCACGCAGCGGGTGGTTGAGCTGGAGCAGGTACGGTTCGAGCAACAGGCTGCGACTATAGGTCTTCAACTCCATTTGGAGGTTTTGGAAGACCACGGCCGCCGTAATAATCTGCGACTACGGGGGTTGCCAGAGACTATGGGAGCAGAGGACCTAGCTGAGATGGTGGGGGAGATATTTCATAAGATCCTTGCTGTGACCCCTGCCCCGACGGTTGAACTGGACAGAGTTCACCGTACCCGGGGACCTAAATCAACAGACCCAGGAAGACCAAGAGATGTGCTCTGCAGGCTCCTCAGGTACTCCCAAAAGGAATTGATCCTTAGGAAGGCATGGGAGCATGGAGAAGTGAGTATCAATGGGACAATAGTTAAAGTATTACCAGACCTCTCCAGAGCTACTTTGCAGAGGAGGGCACTGCTGCGACCGGCGTTAGAAGTGGCGAAAAGACAGGGGTGCACTTATCGCTGGGGTTATCCCCTGGCGGTTACATTTCGGAGGGATAATGGCTCCTTTACTCTTCGCTCCACTGCGGACTTGCCAGCTTTTTTTGCTTTTGTAGGAGCAGACCCGGTACCTGTCCCTGATTGGCTAGAGTCTATTTCACATCGATCATCTTGTTAAAGACTCCTTCACCCCAAGTTTCAGCCTTTCACGTCCTCATCTGCTCTAGTGCTAAGATTAGAACAAGGCAAGGAAGTGACTGTGGAGACAGTAGGTGGCGGGGTCACGTGAGTTACAACCGCCATCTGTCAGGACTATACTGGATGCTGAGCCAGACTGTTTGGTGTTGAGATATCCCTGAATCCCGGCATCTCTGTATCCCGGTATCCCTGTATCCATAATCCTATTTCCATCCCCTCCCCTCCCCCCCCCCCCATGTTATGATGTTGTGATCATTTTGGTAGGCCTCGTCCTTCCCTGGGAACTCTCTTATATACTTACCAATGTTTTATTTGGTCATATGGGGATTTCCTAAGGTAATAGTAATTTTGGGGAAATGGACTCTATAGGGGGGCTTGATTAGATTGCTTGGTGCTCCCCCCTCTTCATCGATGGAATGCCCCCTAAACCCGGAGGAAAGAAGACTTTGTGGTTTATCAGACTCAGAAAGGGGTTAGACTATCATTGTATGTGTGAAGGGGGGAGTTCTGGTCATTTTTCTTGGGGGGAATGGAGGGGGAAGTTGGGGAGGTGGCTGGTCTTATTTTGTAAAAAGGAGAAAGGAAAGGGTTGGGGAAATGTCTACTTGTCTTAAAATTAACGTTGAGGTATGGGAGTATTTTTGGGGTAAGGGGGTCACTCTAGCTTTCTTAGCGGCATTAGGCCCAGTGTTTATAAACAATGTTGCAAAATAATTTGTTGTCTGTCATTGGTAAAGTATCTGTACTAATCTTTATTTTTTGGGATGTATATTTGGGTTGTTGTAGCTGTCGACATAATTAATTTATTATTATTAGTCAAAGTCTGGGGAGGGGGAGGACTGGCTACCTTTTTTTCGGTCATCGTTTTCCCCAACCCCCACATAGGACTGCGCCCGATTACCAGCTCTTTGCTGGTGGGCGTAATAGCACTATTGTGCTGTAAATTTAGTACTGCGCTGTTCTCCTTCTGAGAACTAGCTATTGGTTTTTCCCTTTTTTTTTTTTTTTATTACTTTGTCTTTTCTTAATCTTTCTATAATTTCCTCCCTATTATAGTCCCTGACTTGGGACTTTTACCTGGGATCCATGGAGACAGTTAAGATTCTCTCCCTGAATGCGAAGGGTTTAAATGTCCCGGAAAAGAGGCGCATGCTGCTGCAGGACTTACGCCGGCTTAAAATAGACCTGGCTTTAATCCAAGAGACCCATTTTCGGAGTGGGAGCCTGCCCCTCTTGCGCAGTAATTTGTATCCAACTGTGTATCATTCTACTAATGTGACTTCTAAGTCCAGAGGTGTCTCTATTTTAATTGCTCGACATGTCCCCTGGAAATGTTTAGAAGTAAAAATGGACCAGGAAGGTAGATCCCTGTTTCTTAAAGGCTTAATTGGGGAAGTGGCTGTTACGATTGCGAACATATATGCACCCAATTCTAGTCAAGACCATTTTATCTCTAAGACGCTGACTACTCTACAGATGTTTGTCTCAGGCCAATTGATAGTCGGAGGAGACTTTAACATACCGCTGATACCTACGGAGGATACATCCTCCGGAGCCTCCTCCATTACCCCAAGTGTCTGGCATCGCATTGTACGCTCCATACATAGAGCACAGCTGATTGATGCGTGGAGGTTACTCCACCCGTCAGAGAGAGACTATACATTCTACTCTTCGCCCCATAGACAGTATTCAAGAATTGATTACTTTTTTATCCCTCACGACTACTTGCATGCCCTTAGAGATGCCTCAATCGAACCAATTACGTGGTCAGACCATGCCCCCATTTTAATATCCTACTCCCTAATGGACGGTGGCACTGCTAAGACACGGAACTGGAAGCTGAATGAAAGTTTGTTACAGGATAAGGAGGTGCTCCAGGATGTAGTCAGGGAATTAGATCAATATTTCGTTTTTAATGACATCCCTGACAGTAACCCAGGAATAGTGTGGGAGGCACATAAGGCGGTTATTCGTGGGGTACTGATCAAGCATGGGGCGCGTATCAAGAAGATACGCATGGCACAGATGAAAGCTTTACTTAGTGACCTGAGGCTAGGCATAAGCACATTCAGACTATAGCAGGCGAAACGGAAATTAGGCTCCTGCGGAATAAAATTACTGACTTAATGCAATCCCAAGCTAAAGCAGCCTTACAAAAATGCCAACGAATTACATACGAGTCTGGTAATAAGTGCGGTAGAATCCTAGCTCAAACGTTAAAAGAACAAGCACTTGCTAATTACGTGCCCCATATTAGGACCTCCCATAACCAGAAAGTCACCCTCCCACGGGAAATAGCGGGGGAATTTAAAGAATTTTATGGCTCTCTATATAACCTACAAACCCCTGTGCCTCCTCATACTCACATCGAGGACTATCTATCTGCCTCCAATATGCCCAAGCTGTCAGAGGAGGAAAGAAGGGCACTAGATGAACCTGTCACCCAGAAGGAGCTGCAGGCGGCGGTAAGAGGGACAAAGATAGGGAAGGCCCCGGGACCAGATGGGTTTACGGCCCTATATTATAAAATGCTACTACCATCACTGGGGAATTTTATGCTTAAATTCCTCAACTCGCTGGGGACAACACAGATACTCCCAAGGGAATCCCTGCTTGCTCATATTACGGTAATCCCCAAGGAGGGAAAGGACCCCTCACAATGCAGTAGTTATAGACCAATCTCACTACTTAACACAGACCTTAAGATATTTACGAAATTATTGGCATCCAGAATACAAGGCCTTCTCCCGTCACTGATCCACTTGGACCAGGTGGGCTTTGTGCCCACCAGGGAAGCACGAGACAACACGATCAGAGTGCTTAATCTTTTACATATAGTTAACGACACCAAGACCCCCTGTGTTTTTTTGGGGACGGACGCGGAGAAGGCCTTCGACAAGGTGAATTGGAGATTCATGACGTCTGTTTTGCGTTATGTGGGTTTCGGCGAGAGGCTATTGGATTGGATTGGCTCTATTTACTCCAACCCGATAGCTCGGGTCCGGGTTAATGGAGTTCTGTCCGAACCTTTTGAGATACATAACAGCACTCGCCAGGGATGCCCTTTGTCCCCTCTCCTTTTCGCCCTGTCGCTGGAGCCTTTTCTATGCAAGGTGCGAGACAATTCTAACATTATGGGGATTCCAGTAGGAGATAAACAATATAAAACTGCTGCATATGCAGATGATATGTTATTCTCCTTGATTAATCCAACGATTTCTCTCCCCAATTTGATGCAGGAATTCAGGGAGTATGGTGATATCTCTAATATGAAGATTAATTTCCATAAATCTGAGGCAATGGGCATAGGTCTTCCCCAGGGCCTTATAGTAAGACTCCATCAGGACTTTAATTTTAAATGGACTCGGACGGCCCTGAAATATTTGGGAACGTATATTCCGCCAACTATATCCCAAGTTTATGCTTTAAACTTCCCCCCATTACTACTGACAATTCAGGCCCTGCTTGTCAAATGGAATAAAGGTCTGCACTCTTGGCTGGGTAGATGCAACATCGTGAAGATGTGCATCTTACCTAAGTTCCTTTACCTTCTGCAAGCATTGCCGGTCAAGATCCCTTCTCACTATTTTTTACAGACCAGGAGGTTAATATCTAATTATATTTGGGCTTACAAACGACCGAGACTTAATTATCTACAATTGACCCGTCCGAAACAACAGGGAGGTTTAGCGATACCGGATCTCCGTAATTACTACCAGGCCATTCATCTGACTAGATTGATTGACTGGAACAGACATTACGATACCAAACTGTGGATCCAGTTGGAACAAGCTCAAATAGGAGTAGCATTGAACAGGGCTCCTTGGTGCCACAGTAGATTACCAAACAAGGTGAAAAACCATCCTCTTATAGGAATAACCTCACGTATCTGTGCGTCTCTCTTTGCGAGTGCTGGGCTTGTTTCGCGGACTTCCCCACTTTGCCCAATTTTAGGGACCCCGGAGTTTTCTCCCGGGGTCACGGAACCAGTATTCCGTTCCCTTAGGACCTCTGGGATTTACCAGGTATCCCACTTTCTGAAGGGGGGCAAATGGGTGACTACCACTGACCTAATGGACCCGGAGGGTCCGTATAAATTAGATTTTTGGAAAGCAACCCAATTGAATCACTTTCTAAGGTCCCTGGCTCCCCCTGACAGCTATAACCAAAGTCTGACCTGTTATGAAGCCTATTGCTCGGAGAGAGGGGCCATGCCCCACGCCTTATCTGCCACATACCATATACTGACCGTTGCACCGGACGACAGTGGGCCGAACTGCCTGAGGGCCTGGGAGAGGGATATGCGGTGCAGATTTTCGATACGCCAAAAACAAAATATTTTATATTTTACACATAAATCCTCCATTTGCTCAAGAACACAGGAGACTAACTTTAAAATTGTAACCAGATGGTATAATACTCCGGCGAAGCTGCATCGGCTTTTTCCGACATCTTCAGACAGATGTTGGAGATGTCGGCGGGAAGAGGGTACGATCCTCCACGTCTTCTGGTCATGCCCACTTCTAGAGCGGTTCTGGAAGACAGTAGGGGAAACGATCACTAAGTTTACTGACATTCCTGTTCCGGAGGGTCCTGCCTTTTATCTCCTTCATGCCACGAACATGTCCCGCAAGAAATATCAGACCTCTGTGCTTCGGCATCTTTTAGATGCCGCCAAAGCATGTATTCCACTGCGATGGAAGAATACCCATTCACCAACAATTGGTATGTGGCTGAGAAGGGTAGAGGACATTAAGAGAATGGAAGACTTAATTTTGACGTACAGGGGACAGAACGAGCAATTTATTAAGACATGGTCAAAATGGAATATATTTATATCCTCGCGGGAGGGCAGGGCACTTCTGGATGGGGATGCCCCGAATGGTGGAGGACACCCCTTGGGTATAAATCATTGACAGAACGTACAGATCATCATGGAGAACTAGGTGCCCGGTATCGGCTGTTTGATACAGGGGGGCAGTCCTGCCTCCATGGACCTCATGGATCCTATCCCTCAATTTACCCTCTCCTCCTCCCCCCCTTTGTTTTTTTTTTTTTTCTTTCTTTCTTCTCACACTCTCTTGTGTCTAATTTTCCAGCTATTTTTTGTTTTCCTTTTAACACTCTCCTTTCTCTTTTGTCTAAGGGTCTGGGCCTGGGGGGTACGTTAGGGTGCCCTCTACGCCCAAAACTTTTTCTCTATATATAGGTTTGAAATCTGGATGGGTTCTATGGGGCTGACTAGTGTTTGTGGAATAATTGTGCTAAGGGCATTCGGCCTTTTTGGTATGGAACTGGAGACCCCATTACGAGATAGGCTCTTCCTCTGGGAGCTATGGAAGGAGTTGCTTAGATGGGTTAGAGATGCTAGATGTTCTCGTTTTTTTTTTTTTTTTTTTTTTTTTCTGTTCCGTATGGCGAAGTACTACAGAGGTATGTTGTATGGCCACTTGCTATAATATCGATCTACTTTGTATGCCTATTGGTTCATTGTTTTATCTATATGTCTTGCTCCATATTTCCCTGCCCTTTGAATAAAATATAAATTTGCAAAAAAAAAAGTGGGTGTTGTGTGCCTCCTGCACAGTATACACCTGAAGCTACCCATTAAGCTACCGTTGCTGGTTTTCCCATCTCCCTGCAGGCCATTACTATGTCTGGAAGGCCAAAAAGGTGAGGCAGAAAGTCACAAGCCAATAAAGGAGGGCAAGCAGTCTCTGTGTCTAGAGACAACAGTGCTGGTCGTGGACGCGGTGCATCGTCATCAGCACATGGCCATGAGAGATGCTTCTCCTTATTTTTGGCAGCTGGACGCGTTGAGCCGCATCATCCCGAAGACTTGGTAGAGTAGGTGACCAAGCCCTCCTCATCCTCTTCATCCTCTCTCACCCAGGCTCAGGGTACTAGCAAAGCAGCTGACAATGCGTCCTCTTTCCTTGTCTCAATGTCATCAGTCACTTCTTCCCTAGACCCACCATGTCCTTCTGAGGAATCCCCCGAACTGTTTGAGCACAGTGTTGGGTACATGCTCCAGGAGGATGCCCATCGTTTTGAAGGCTCTGATGATGATACCCAGCTAGAGGAAGGCAGTAGCGTGAGCGCAGAGAGAGGGGATGCTCAAGAAGGACAGCAATCTGGCAGTCATGTTCCACCAGCTGCAGCATACTGCCAGGTTTGCTCCAGTGATGAAGAGGGAGGGGATGATGAGGTCACTGACTCCACGTGGGTGCCTGATAGGAGAGAGGAGGAGGAGGAGGCACATCTCCAAGAGGCAGGATGCCCTCCGGTGGCCAGCTTAGGGGCAGCACACCGACTGAATAACACCGCAGAGCACCGCCTGTGCAGGTCGTGGCCTCTACGCGTTATTCCAAAAGTTCTTTGGTGTGGGCCTTTTTTGAGACGAGGGCATCAGATCGCACCACTGCTATTTGCAACATATGTCTCAAGCGTATCTCGCATGGCCAAAACATCAGCCGCTTGGGCACCACATGCTTGACCAGACATATGTTGACCTGCCATGCAGCTCGTTGGCAAGCGTACCTTTAAAGGCCCACACCAAAGAACAACCCCTTGCTCCTCATCAGCTGGGATCTCCAACCCCACTAGACCTTCAGTCCTCTCTGAAACCTGCACTGAGAGAAATGAAGGTGTAGAATTAGGTGTGTCACAGCCAAGTACTCTGCTAGCAGTACGCCCACATCCGATTGTACCTGGCAAATGCCCCAGCTTCTGGACCGTCGAAAGAAGTTCACCCCCAGCCATCCACATGCCCAGCAGTTGAATGCTAGCTTGGCTAAATTTCTAGCACTTCAACTGCTGCCTTTTCAGTTGGTAGACTCGGCCCCCTTCCGTGAGTTTGTGCAATGTGCGGTTCCTCAGTGGCAGGTCCCCAAACGCCACTTTTTCTCACGGAAGGCGATTCCGGCTCTCTAACGGCATGTGGAAGGCAATGTCCATGCCTCGCTGGACAGGGCGGTCAGTTGTAAGGTGCATATTACCACTGACTCATGGTGCAGCAGGCATGGACAGGGACGTTACCTATCCTTCACGGCCCATTGGGTCACTCTTCTGGCAGCTGGGAAGGATGCAGAACAAGGTGCAGTAGTGTTGGAGGTTGTTCCGCCACCACACCTCCAAAATGCTACTACTGGTTGTGACACACCTCTCTCCTCCACCCCCTCCTCTTCTTCTTCCTCCATGGCCTCTTCTAGTGCCTTGTCCTTGGAACCAGCGGTGCTCTGTAGGCGTTCAAGGGGCTACGCAAGTACGCAGGCAAAAAGATGCCATGCCCTGCTTGCGCTGGTTTGTTTGGGGGACAGGAGCCACACTGGGGCAAAGATTTTGTCAGCTCTGCAGGGGCCGGCCGAGAGGTGGTTTATGCCATGCCAGCTTAAGCCAGGAATGGTGGTTTGCAACAATGGCACCAACCTCCTCTCCGCCCTCCGACAGGAACAACTGACCCATGTGTCCTGTGTGGCTCACGTCCTTGACCTGGTGGTGAAGCGTTTCTTGGGCAGGTACCCGGGCTTACAGGATGTCCTAATGCAGGCCAGGAAAGTCCGAGTGCATTTCCGCCGATCATTTAATGCCAGTGCTCGGCTGGCTGAGCTCCAAAAGGAGTTGAACCTGCCCAAGAACCGACTTATATGTGACATGCCCACAAGGTGGAACTCAACGTTTGCTATGCTGCAGCAGCTGCACACACAGCAGAGGGCCATCAATGAGTACCTGTGCGAATATGGCACCAGGACAGGGTCAGGGGAGCTCTTTTCTTTTTCACCACGCCAGTGGGGCATGATCAGGGATGCATGCACTGTCCTGTCACCATTTGAGGAGGCCACGAGGATGGTGAGCAGAGACAGTGCATGCATCAGTGACACTGTACCTCTTGTCCACCTGTTGGAGCACATGCTGCGTGGAATAATGGACAGAGCACTTGAGGCAGAACAGAGGCAGGAAGAGGAGGACTTCATTGCCTCTCAAGGCCCCCTTTATCCAGACAGTGTTCCTGCTGTTGCACCCATCACACAGGAAGAGGATGAGGAGGAGGCGTGTTTCAGCATGGAGGTGGAGCCTGGCACTCAGCATCAGTAGCAGCAGTCTTTTAGGGATGATTTACAGTCCCAAGAAACCCATAGACTTGTACGTGGCTGGGAGGAGGTGGCTGTGGATCATTTTGTCCTTAGTGACCCAGAGGACTCCGGACCGAATGCCTCGGCTAACCTACGCTGCATGGCCTCCCTGATCCTGCAAAGCCTGTGGAAGGATCCTCGTATTCTTCGGATCAAGGAGAGGGACCATTACTAGCTGGCCACTCTCCTTGATCCAGAGTACAAGGGTAAGGTTGCGGACCTTATCTTACCATCGCAGAGCGAGCAGAGGATGAGACATCTCTGGGATGCCTTGCAGAAAGGTCTGTGCAACGTGTTCCCAGAGACTGGGAGGTTACAAACTCCTGGTCCTGGACAACGTGTTGCTGAGGCTTCAGTCAGTCACAGAAGGAGCGGTGGAGAAGGTGGCCGTCTGACCGATGCGTTCAGACAATTTTTTAGTCCGCAGCCCCAAGGTATGATTGGTTCCACCAACCATCGCCAGCGTCTGATTTACATGGTGCATGAATACCTAGGGGCAAGGTCAGACTTGGACACCTTTCCATCGAAAATCCTCTGGCTTACTGGGTCTTGAGGATGGATCACTGGCCAGAGCTTGCACAGTATGCAATTGAGCTACTGGCCTGTCCTGCATCCAGCGTTCTTTCGGAACACACCTTCAGTGATGCTGGAGGCTTTGTAACCGATCACAGGGTGCGCCTGTCCACCGACTCAGTTGATCGACTGACCTTCATAAAGATGAATCAGTCTTGGATCACCATCAGCTACCAAGCACCTGAAGCTGATGTAACCAAATAATTTTTTTTTGAAATGTCACATCCCTTCAAGACTGCCTATGCTGATGCTGAGTGACTGTCCTGTTATGTTGACTGACTATCCTCTTCCTCCTCAATGATCCTGCTGATAGCTTGGAAGAAAATTTTTGGTTCTGGGTGACGCCATCAGCTCAATTTTTCAGCCCCTGTTTAACAGGGGCATGTAATTACAATTTTGGATGCAATGCTTTGCAGCAGGGCTCATTCCTGCACTCCAACTAGAGTATATGGGAGAGGTTGCAGTGTCGTGGCACCAGCACCAGTGCCTAAGGCCCATTTTTTCAGCCCCTGTTTAACAGGGGCATGTAATACAATTTTTGATGCAATGCTTTGCAGCAGGGCTCATTCCTGCACTCCAACTAGAGTATATGGGAGAGATTGCAGTGTCATGGCACCAGCACCAGTGCCTAAGCCCCAATTTTTCAGCCCATGTTTAACAGGGGCATGTAATTACAATTGTTTATATAAGATTTCACAGCAGGGCCCGTTCCTGCGCCCACCGAGAGTAACTGTGAGGACTTATAGTGTTGTGACACCAGCACCACCACCACAACCACCAAAGGCCCAATTTTTCTACCACTGTTCAACAATGGCATGTAATTACAATTCTTGATATAATCGTTCACAGCAGGGTGCTCCAGCGCCCACCAAGAGTCACTTTGAGGGCTCACAGTGTTGTGACAACACCAAGACCTTAGGCCCACATTTCTGCAGAGCATATAGGGCAGGCCTCTACTTTCAAACATCCAACTTACAAACGTCTCCTACTTGCAAACGGAAGGAGACAACAGGAAGTAAGATGAAAAAAGACGGACGTCCAAAAAAATTATACAAAATTATATAACCCTTCCCCATATTTTCCAAAAAGCTTAAAAATTGATTTTTTGACTGGGGCTACACTTTAAAAATATACCAGTTCAAAATTACAAACAGATTCTACTTAACACAACAGTCCCTGTCTTGTTTGCACCACCTGTATACTGCTGTTCTGAGTATATAGGGCCTGGGGGCCCCACGCCTTTCCTTTTTTTAATTTGGGTACGGGGTTCCCCTTAATATCCGTACAAGACCCAAAGGGGCCAGTAATGGGCAGGGGGGCTACCCATGCCATTTTGTTCTCAATTATTTTCATCTGTATTGCCAGAACCAGACATGACATTAAAACCGCAAGCAGTTTTAAATGACTTTTTTTTCAGTTAAATGTCATTTTGTGCAGGGACTGTTCTAAATATGGGAAACATGTGCCACTTCACAGGCATACTATAGACCCCCCCCCCCCCCGGCACGATATTTAAAGGAATATTTCACTTTTTTTTTCACTTTAATCGTCATTAAAATCAGTGCTCCCGAAAAAACGTCAGTTTTTAAAAAAAAATTGGCATTGACCCATGTCCCCTGGGGCAGGAGCCGGGTCCCCAAACCCTTTGTAGGACAATATCCTGCATATGAAAAAGAAAAGAGTTTGGGACTTTAGATGAGGATTCTGAAGTAGGAATCAGAGGTACCTCCATCCCGGCTTTTGCGTAGCAAAAAAAAGAGAAAGGGTTTAGGACTTTGAATGAAGCATGCAGCTGGAGAGCAAGGAGGCACTAAAGGTTATCAAAATTAATTTCATTCCATAAATACAACATACAATACAATACATTACTGGAACAGAGATACATTGAGACCCGCAAGCCATCTAAAGTTAAGTTTCATAATTTACAATATGCAATATAAATACGTAAACATAAGATACAATTGTATATGACATTCCATACAATAGTGATAAAATAGTCACTGACTGTAAACATAAGGCAGCAGCATTGTTGACTCAAACAACTGGATGTATAACCATGGTTGTAGCATCTATAGCTCGATGCGTTTCTTGACTAACTATCACTCATCAGGAGCAGACGCTGTATGGATGTCTAAAAAATTGAAAGGTGAACAGTGAGTAAACTGAACACACATAAGATGGGGAAGGGGGAATGATGGAACATTCACCCATACTTACAGGTCAACAATGAGGCCTGAGAAGTGGCTAGCAGGTACAGTCATGTGTTATGCCTATTGAACCTTGTGCCCCATGGTGGTGATAAAACGGAAAAGAGATATATAGATATATAGGTAAAAAGGTTATTACGTTATTTATGTTCATTATAAAATTTATATTTTGGTTAATAAAAATAAGAATGGCTGTTGTGGCCAATTCACTCCACCCCGTGTTGTGTGATCATTGGGGGGTGGGATGGGCTATTGGTAACGGGTGCAGCCATAGTTAATACCATAGCCATAATCTGTGAGGCTGCGCTATACCAACATCTGTGAGGCCGCGTACACACGGGCGGACTGTTCGCTCAACTTTGTCCGCTGAACAGTGTTTCAGAGACAGTCCGCCCGTGTGTGGGCTTTCAGCGGACAGTTTCAGCGGACAGTTTGACGGACAAAGTCTTTCGGAAATTCAGAAAAACTGTCCGCTGAAACTTTGTTTGAGCGAACAGTCCGCCCGTGTGTAGGCTACTTTCGAAATGAGCAAACTGTTCCCGCTCGGAGGAAAGTCTGCTCATTTCGAGCGCGTGTGAAGGTAGGCGGGGCCCGCGACGGAGACGTCGCGGGCTCCGCCGCCTGGAATGGACTTAAAGGGGAACCCCAACGCCGAAAAAAATCGGCGTGGGGGTCCCCCCAAAGTCCACAACAGACCCTTGTCCGAGCACGCTACCCGGCCGGCCAGGAAAGGGGGGCGAGCGAGCGCGCCCCCCCTCCTGAGCCGTACCAGGCCGCGTGCCCTCAACATGGGGGGTGCCTTGGGGAAGGGGGGGCCGCGTGGCCCCCCCACCCCAAAGCACCTTGTCCCCATGTTGATGAGGACAAGGGCCTCTTCCCGACAACCCTGGCCGTTGGTTGTCGGGGTCTGCGGGCGGGGGGCTTATCGGAATCCGGGAGCCCCCTTTAATAAGGGGGCCCCCGGATACCGGCCCCCCACCCTATGTGAATGAGTATGGGGTACAATGTACCCCTACCCATTCACCTGTAAAATAAAAGTACCCAAAAAAAAAACACAACACACGAGAAAAAATATTTTATTGCACAGCTCCGGGGGTCTTCCGTCTTCGGGGGTCTTCTCGCCGGACTCCTCCGCTATCTTCGTGTAGCTCTTTTGCTAGCGGAGGAGTCCGGCTTTCTTCCTCCCCGCCGCCGGCCTCTTCTCCCGACTTCGGGGGTCTTGTCCCCCTCTTCGGTTCTTCTGCCGGGCCACCGCGCCTTCTTGTAGCTCTTTTGCAGGCGGTGGCCCGGTCTTCTGTCGCCGCTGTCGCCGTCGCCGCCTTCCGTTCTTCTTCTTCTTCTTCTTCTTCTTCTTCTTCTTCTTCTCCAGGAGATGTTGACACGACGCTCTCTCCGGCCGGAATGCCAGAGCCGCCCTGCGCTGCCACTTATATAGTGCCAATGGGGCGGTGTCACATGGTATATGTCACATGGGTTGGTCACATGGGTTGATGTCACATGGTGACCCCGCCCCCTTACGATGTCATAGTCCCCATGTGACATCAACCTATGTGACCAACCCATGTGACATATACCATGTGACACCGCCCCATTGGCACTATATAAGTGGCAGCACAGCGCGGCTCTGGCATTCCGGCCGGAGAGAGCGACGTGTCAACATCTCCTGGAGAAGAAGAAGAAGAAGAAGAAGAAGAAGAACGGAAGGCGGCGACAGAAGACCGGGCCACCGCCTGTAAAAGAGCTAGAAGAAGGCGCGGTGGCCCGGCAGAAGAACCGAAGAGGGGGACAAGACCCCCGAAGTCGGAAGAAGAGGCCGGCGGCGGGGAGGAAGAAAGCCAGACTTCTCCGCTAGCAAAAGAGCTACAAGAAGATAGCGGAGGAGTCCGGAGAAGACCCCCAAAGACGGAAGACCCCCGGAGCTGTGCAATAAAATATTTTAACCCTGTGTTGTGTTTTTTTTTTGTACTTATTTTACAGGTGAATGGGTAGGGGTACATTGTACCCCATACTCATTCACATAGGGTGGGGGGCCGGTATCCGGGGGCCCCCTTATTAAAGGGGGCTCCCAGATTCCGATAAGCCCCCCGCCCGCAGACCCCGACAACCAACGGCCAGGGTTGTCGGGAAGAGGCCCTTGTCCTCATCAACATGGGGACAAGGTGCTTTGGGGTGGGGGGGCCGCGCGGCCCCCCCTTCCCCAAGGCACCCCCCATGTTGAGGGCACGCGGCCTGGTACGGCTCAGGGGGGGGGCGCGCTCGCTCGCCCCCCCTTTCCTGGCCGGCCGGGTAGCGTGCTCGGACAAGGGTCTGTTGTGGACTTTGGGGGAACCCCCACGCCGATTTTTTTCGGCGTTGGGTGTCCCTTTAAGTCCATTCCAGGCGGCGGTGCCCGCGACGTCTCCTTCGCGGGCCCCGCCTACCTGTACACGCGCTCGAAATGGGCGGACTTGCCTCCGCCTTACGTGGGCGAGTCCGTTCATTTCAAAAGTTGAGCGAACTGTTTGGCAAACAGTTCGCTGAAACAGTCCGCTCGTGTGTGGGCAAGTCCGCTCATGCAAATTTTGAGCGGACTGTTGCGGCAACTGTTTGACGAACAAAGTTTCAGCGAACAGTCCCCGCGTGTGTACGCGGCCTGAGGCTGTGCTATATACCATGATCTGTGAGGCTGCTCTATATACCGATGTAGCACAGGCTTAGTATTGCCTCTGTAATATATGCAGAATATTGCTCTCTGAAACATTGCATTGCATTTTCTGGCTAAACTGATAGCTGCAGGATTGAAGGCAGATTGGGTCCTGCTGTAGCTAAGAAAGAAGCCCACCCCTAACAACAAAAACAATGAAGGACAGGATTGGATAGCTACTCAGGAGAGCTGTGATTGGGGGAGAGAGAGGAGGACACAGGAGGAGAGACAGACTAGCATGGTGGCAGGTGTAGTGTCATATTTTGCTGCCTATCACAGAATGCTACGGAAGTGACATTGCCACCAGAAATTTTGCACTGCGCATGCGTGATGCGTTCCAAATGCTTGCACCATGCGTTCCAGAGTATTTCCGACAATGTAGTTCAGTGAAACCGTCAGATAATGTCACGGGAGTGAGGGAAGGTAATCATGACATTAAATTTAGACAGAGCAGAGAGTGGCGGAGAGAGAACAGGTAACTGTGGCTCAGGGAGGGGATTACCTCCCCTCACTTCTCTGACATTATGTGACGGTTTCACTGATCCGCATTGTCGCAAATCATTTGGAACGCATGGCGCAAGTGTTTGGAACGCATCGCGCATGCGCAGTGCTAAATTTCTGGTGGCAACGTCACTTCCGTAGCATTCTGTGATAGGCAGCAAAATATGACACTACACCGGCAAACAGAAGAAAGTATCCCATGTGTTTAACTCTTGAACACTTCCAGAGCCTGTGACTATCCTAAAGGAAGGTGTACACTTGAGAGGGGAGTTTGCAGTGTGTTATTCTGCCTGATTACTGAAGATGTGCTAACACTGCAGAGAAATCTAGAGACCAGTTTCAGTGCTGCAGCAATCATCATCATTATCCTGTTTGGAGGTTTCTGTGGCCTGTGTTGCTCCCATCACCATCCAGTCAACTGAGACAGCAATCAATCTACCAATTGCTGGAAGGAGGATATATCAAGTGCATCTAAAGCCGCGTACACACGTAGCGGTATGTCCGACGTACTTAGTCTGCCGGACTTCCCGCCAGACTGTCCGTCGGACTTTCCGAACGGGCTACTTGCCCACACACGGCACTTTTTGAGCGGACTAATACGGCGTACTAAGTCCGCCTTACTATTCGCCGTACTTTTGAAATGAACGGACTCGCCCACACACGCAGAGGAAAGTCCGCTCATTTAGAGCGCGTCTCCAGGTAGGCGGGGCCCGCGAAAGAGACGTTGCGGGCCCCGCCGCCTGGTATGGACTTAAAGGGGAACCCCAACGCCGAAAAAAATCGGCGTGGGGGTCCCCCCCAAGTCCACAACAGATGCTACCCGGCTCGCTCGCCCCCCTCCTCCTGAGCCGTACCAGGCCGCGTGCCCTCAACATGGGGGGTGCCTTGGGGAAGGGGGGCCGTCCTCATGTTGATGAGGACAAGGGCCTCTTCCCGACAACCCTGGCCATTGGTTGTCGGGGTCTGCGGGCGGGGGGCTTATCAGAATCCGGGAGCCCCCTTTAATAAGGGGGCCCCCGGATACCGGCCCCCCACCCTATGTGAATGAGTATGGGGTACAATGTACCCCTACCCATTCACCTGTAAAATAAAAGTACAAAAAAAACACAACACACGAGATAAAATACTTTATTGCACAGCTCCGGGGGTCTTCCGTCTTCGGGGGTCTTCTCGCCGGACTCCTCCGCTATCTTCTTGTAGCTCTTTTGCTAGCGGAGGAGCCCAGCTTTCTTCCTCGCCGCCGGCCTCTTCTTCCGACTTCGGGGGTCTTGTCCCCCTCTTCGGTTCTTCTGCCAGGCCACCGCGCCTTCTTATAGCTCTTTTACAGGCGGTGGCCCGGTCTTCTGTCGCCGCCTTCCGTTCTTCTTCTTCTTCTTCTTCTTCTCCAGGAGATGTTGACTCGACGATCTCTCCGGCCGCAATGCCAGGGACGCGCTGCGCTGCCACTTATATAGGGACAAGGGGCGGTGTCACATGGGTTTATGTCACATGGGTTGGTCACATGGGTTGATGTCACATGGCGACAGTCCCAGCATCCTCCGGGACTGTGACATCGTAAGGGGGAGGGGTCACCATGTGACACCAACCCATGTGACACCGCCCCAGAAGAAGAAGAAGAAGAACGGAAGGCGGCGGCGGCGACAGAAGACCGGGCCACCGCCTGTAAAAGAGTGAGGAAGAAAGCCGGACTCCTCCGCTAGCAAAAGAGCAACAAGAAGATAGCGGAGGAGTCCGGCGAGAAGACCCCCAAAGACGGAAGACCCCCGGAGCTGTGCAATAAAGTATTTTATCTCGTGTGTTGTGTTTTTTTTGTACTTTTATTTTACAGGTGAATGGGTAGGGGTACATTGTACCCCATACTCATTCACATAGGGTGGGGGGGCCGGTATCCGGGGGCCCCCTTATTAAAGGGGGCTCCCGGATTCCGATAAGCCCCCCGCCCGCAGACCCCGACAACCAACGGCCAGGGTTGTCGGGAAGAGGCCCTTGTCCTCATCAACATGGGGACAAGGTGCTTTGGGGTGGGGGGGCCGCGCGGCCCCCCCTTCCCCAAGGCACCCTCCATGTTGAGGGCATGCGGCCTGGTACGGTTCAGGGGGGGGGGGGGGCGCTCGCTCGCCCCCCCTTTCCTGGCCGGCCGGGTAGCGTGCTCGGACAAGGGTCCATTGTGGACTTGGGGGGGACCCCACGCCGATTTTTTTCGGCGTTGGGGTTCCCCTTTAAGTCCATACCAGGCGGCGGGGCCAGCGATGTCTCCTTTGCGGGCCCCGCCTACCTGGAGACCCGCTCAAAATGAGCAGACTTTTCTCCGGGCGGGAAAAGTCCGCTCATTTCAAAAGTACGGCGGACTGGCATACACACGGCCGGATTGTCCGCCGAAATGCGAGTCCGGCGGGAAGATTGGAGTGCAACACGGCATTCTAAGTCCGCCGTACTTTCGGGTCAAAAAAGTATGCCGGAGGGGGATTGTTTGGCGGACTTGAGTTTGCCGGACTTTTCCACCGGATTGTTTGATCGTGTGTACGCGGCATAATGGTGAGAGATCTTCTGCCATCCTAGTGTATGTGGATCTAGCTGCTAGGTCCTATTTACTGTTAATGCAACTTTATCTGAAGGTGGATCTCCACATCTGTTAATCTTTGTGACACTTTGTGAAGATATCCCTTTCCATTCTGTGGATTACAAATTTACTTCACAGAATGGAGTACTCTGAGTACTCAAACACAGGATTTAAAGGGCCCCAACGCTGGCAGACTCTGTGTGTGTTTGTGTGAATAGAATTCCCACTGGCCAGTGGTTAGCTAGAACCTACAAAACCTAGGTAGGATCTTATAGTCAGTAATATCACTTTTGGGAAATTGTTGAACATTATTCTTTGTATTGTATTGTACAGTTTTGTTCACCACTTGTTCAGTGCATTTCAGGCAAGGCCTCCCACTGGCGGTTAAAGTGAATGAACTCAAATCCTGTTTTCCTTTACTGAGAAGTTGTAGTATATTATTGCACTTAATATTTGTATTCTGTTAATCAGTTTATCTCTTTTCAGGGCTTTTTGCTAGTTTTGATAAAGCCCAGCTAAAAGTTTAAACTGTGTTTTGGTGTTACTGAGATCCTGGGGAGGATGAGCCATCACTGATGTGGGACAGAAGACCCGTATATTACAGTGGCCCTTGCGGGGGTGGCGCTACACCATGATCTGTGAGGCTGTGCTATATACTCTGTCCTGAGATGTTGAGCTATATACTCTGTCCTGTGATGCTGGGTCTATATACTCTGCCCTGTGATGCTGAGCTGTATACTCCTGACACTAGGGTTGGAAGCAAGTGGAATACAGGGGATGGAGTGAGTCGATTATATAAGGGGTGGGGCTTATGAGAAGTGGGAGGGGTCAAAAAGGAATGGCGTGATCTGGCGCCCCCCCCCATCCTAAAACTTAACCAGCTGCCACTGTGCCAGACAATCACTTTTTAAATGCAGTGTTGCCAACCTCCCGCAGCGTTTTTTACTGACAAAACATGGATGGAGCACATTTTTTACTGACAACCTTAAAAATGCCAGAACTCCTATGAAACACAAAGACAACTGTTATTTAAACAGCATAAACACAACAAGGAAACACTGACAATGCCCAAAACAAGGAATTTGTCTGATTTACACTTAAAAAGTCAATATAGCATGGCAAACTCTCAGCCCCTGATATTTACAGACAGTTGTAAAAAATCACAGATTTTTACAAACAGTCTGTAAATTTATGGATGGTTGGCAACCCTGCTTAACCACTTCCCGACTGGTGCACACAGATGTACATCGGCAGAATGGCACGGACAGGCAAATGGGCGTACAGGTAGGTCCCGTTAAAATTGCTGCCGTGCCATTGCGTGTGCGCAGCCGGCGCGTGCCGTGAGTCAAATCGCGGGTCCCGTGGACTCGATCGCTGCGGGGATACCCGCGATCATGTCACGGGGAGGAAGAACGGGGAGATGCTAAAAGTAAACTAGCATCTCCCCGTTCTGCCTAGCAACAGTGTCACTGATCTCTGTTCTCTGTGATTGGAGCAGAGATGAGTGACGTGTAAAACACAGCCACGCCCCCACAGTTAGCAATACGCCCCTAGGACACACTTAACCCCATACACTGCCACCTAGTGGTTAACTCCCTTCACTGCCAGTGACATTTACACAGGAATCAGTGCATTTGTATAGCACTGATTGCTGTATAAATGACAATTTTCCCCAAAATTTGTCAAAAATGTTCGATGTGTCCACCATAATGTCATAGTCACAATAAAAATCCCTGATAGCCGCCAATACTAGTAAAAAAAAAACAATTCATAAAAATGCCATAAACTATCCCCTATTTTCTAAAAGCTATAAGTTTTGCACAAACCAATCAATAATCGCTTATTGCGATTTTTTTTACCAAAAATATGTAGAATACGTATCGGCCTAAACTGAGGAAAAGAAAAGCTTTTTATACATTTTTGGGGGATTTTTTTATAGCAAAAAGTAAAAACAATGTGTTTTTTTTCAAAATTGGCGCTCTTTTTTTGTTTATATCGCAAAAAATAGAAACCGCAGGGGTGATCAAATACCCCTAAAAGAAAGCTCTATTTGTGGGGGGAAAAAGGACGTCAATTTTGTTTGGGAACCACGTCGCACGACTTCGCAATTAAATCGACACAATGCCGAAACGCAAAAAATAGTTTGGTCTTTGGCCAGCAAAATGGTCAGGTCTGAAAGTGGTTAGATGTTTTGGCTGCATTCATTTTCTTTTTTAGGCTTTCTTCCTTTTATTTTCACCTGGTGATCCTACCAGTAAGTCGGTCTACCTCAAGCTGTCTTGCAGATGTAGCAGTTAAAGGGATGAGACAAACCATATACCGCTGCCAGGGGTGCTTACAATGATCAGCTTTTGTTTACATAAAACATTTACCCCAAAAAGAGAAACTGTTGCTGAAACTCCTTATAAAACATTAGCTGAAGTTTGGCTTCATTTTGTGTGTATATTTAAATCTGCTAGTACATTGAACATTCCACTCCCCCTAGACAATGCTGCTGTCCAAAATTGTCTCTGTTGTTCCAAAATGTAGGCACTCTACGGGAGGTGTGTTACTGGCCAGATCACCAGGTGAAAACAGAGGAAAAAATCCTAAAAAAAGAAAACAAATGCAGATACCACATCTAATGATTGGTAAGCGGAAAATAAACTGTGTGTACTCCGCTTTAGGACCTGGCCTCCTAAGGTGTTATTCAGGAAGAATTTTATTTTTTTTATTAGAAAGCTGCAGGGATTATCAATTTCTGTACATCATTATTTTACATCAGTCCTAAACTGGCTATACGCTGGCCAGGCCATCAGGCACCAGGTGAATGTTGGTCAGAGTGTGTGCTCACCTGTTTGACAGATGTCAATCTTTTCACCGCTTGCCAACGAGCTGCCATCATTATACTGTGGCAGGTCGGGATGTTCCCGCGAGCCGTCGTAGCTATACGTCTGCACCTTTAAGCGGGATAGCAGTCGCATGCGCACCACCGGAGGCGTGCGCACGCACCTGCTGCACTGCGGTGGTGCCGACAGTCACGATGGCCGTGGGCACAAGAGGCTGAACAGGGACGTGTGTGTGTAAACACACAAATCCCTGTTCTGTTCTGTGGGGAGAGACAGATCGTGAGTTCCTAATAGCTAGGAACCACCATCTGTCATCTCCTATAGTCAGTGCCCTCCCCCTCACAGTTAGAACACACAGTCAGAGATACCTTTAACACCTTGATTGCCCCCTAGTGTTAACACCTCCCCTGCCAGTGACATTTATACAGTAAGCTGTATAATTTTCAATTGTCCCAAAAATGGGTCAAAAGTGTCCAATGTGTCCACCATAATGTCGCAGTCACGAAAAGAATTGCAGATCACCGCCATTACTAGTAAAAAAATAATAATAATCAAAACGCCATAAATCTATCACCTTTTTTGCACGCAAACAAATCAATATACATTTATTGCGATTTTTATTACCAAAAATATGTAGAAGAATACGTATCGACCTAAACAGGAAAAAAAATTAGCTTTTAAAAAAAAAAAAAAAAATTGGGGGATATTTATTATAGCAAAATGTACAAAACTTGTTTTTTTCAAAATTGTTGCTCTTTTTTTGTTTAAAGCGCAAAAAATAAAAACCGCAGGGGTGATCAAATACCACCAAAAGAAAGAGATTTATTTGTGGGGGAAAAAAGGACGTCAATTTTGTTTTGAGTACAGCGTCGCACGACCGCGCAATTGTCAGTTAAAATGACGCAGTGCCATATCGCAAAAAATGCTCTGGTCATTGAGCAGCCAAATCTTCCGGGGCTGAAGTGGTTAATATAGTATTTTGTCGCTAAATTGGTAGTGGCTCATAACACTGTATCCCAAATTTCCTAAATTAGACCATTAAACCCACATACTGTGGGACATTTAAGGTGTCAAGTATCTACAGTAAGATATAAATACTTAAATACCTAAAATATACATTTTTATTTTCAATTATATTTCAAAAACAGTCCATTAAAATACATAAAATGTATTCTCCCCAAGAGATAGAAAGATGTTAATTACAGTATTTACCATTTTTATATTTCTTGGACAGAACATATTTTATGTATGTTAATGGATTGTTTATTAGATGTAATTAAAAATAAAAATGTATATTTTAGGTATTCAAACTTTTATGACTTACTGTATACAACTCACACCTTAAAGTGGTTGTATACTCATTTTTGTAACTTTTACCTACAGGAAAGCCTATAATAAGGCTTACCTGTAGGTAAAAAAAATATCTCCTAAACCTGTACGGTTTAGGAGATATTCCCCTCGGTATGCGCACAAGGGGATTCTCGGCCTGAAAATCCGGCAGTGGCCAGCCGGCCGGAATGAAATCTCCCGCGCGCATGCGCGGGAGTGACGATATCGCGGCTCCGGCCACTCACAGCGCCGGAGCCGCGATACCCGGAAGAAACGCCGAGGGAGCATGTCAGCTCCCTCGACGTGGATCGTGGCAGATGTCGCGGCCTCGTTCTAAGGTAAGTATTTCATAATGAGCTAGTATGCGGTGCATACTAGCTCATTATGCCTTTTGCTTTGCAGGTGTTAAAAAAAAGTAAATAGTGGGTTTACTACCGCTTTAAACGTCCCATGATGCTTGGTTTAGTGGTGTTTGGAAAATTTAGGTTGCAGTGTCATGAGCCACTACCAAGGATAATCAAGAAATAAAAGTGGGGGGTAGTCAAGTAGGAGAGGCAGAAAACTAAAGCTGGTGGCACCCGCTTAGCGCTAAAGTGGTTTTACAGCCCTTTTCGGCCGTACAGGGGCGTTTTTTTTTTTTAAATTGTAAAAAGTCCAGTTTTGTGGCACTTTCAAAACGCTTTTCAGGTGCTTTGGAAGCGCTGCCCATTCATTGCAATGGGCAGGACGTTTTTGGAGCACTTTTTACAACTCTCCCAAACCGCACCAAAGATGCTGCTTGCAGGACTTTTCGTAACGTTCCACAAGCGCATCGCCACAGTGTGAAAAGACACACTGCAATGATTGGGAGGCACTTTTCAGCCACTTTTCAGAGGCTATTTCTAGCGCTAAAGCACCTGAAAACCGCTTCAGTGTGAAAGTAGCCTTATGCCCTGTACACACGACCGGACTTTCCAGCAGACTAGGTCCGATGGACTTCCTACTGGACTTCTGGCAGTGTTCCGACGGACTTTCCAAAAAAGGACTTGTCCACACATGACCGGTCTTCCCGATGGACTTCCGATGGAGTTACGGCGGACTTCCAAATGAACGGACTTGCCCACACATGGATTAAAGTCCGCTCATTTTGAATGTGATGAGTTACAACGGAACTAGAAAAGGAAGTCAATCTCGTCGCTTTTTATCTGTGAGATTGACACCTTGCAAGCCCCGTTGCCTGGCATGGATTTTAGGGGGAACCCCCTGCGCCGCAAAAATGGCATGGGGGTCCCCCCAAGGTCCATACCAGACCTTATCTGAGCACGCAGCCTGGCCGGTCAGGAAAGGGGGTGGGGACAAGTGAGCCCCCCCCTCCTGATCCATACCAGGCCGCATGCCCTCAACATGGGGGGTGGGTGCTTTGGGGAAGGGGGGGCCCTGCAGGCCCCCCCACCCCAAAGCACCTTGTCCCCATGTTGATGAGGACAAGGGCCTCTTCCCGACAACCCTGGCCGTTGGTTGTCGGGGTCTACGGGCGGGGGGCTTATCGGAATCAGGGACCCCTTTAATAAGACAGCCCCCAGATCCTGGCCCTCCACCCTATGTGAATAAATATGGGGTACATCGTACCCCTACCCATTCACCTGGGGGAAAGTCAATAAAAAACATACTAGACAGGTTTTTAAAGTAGTTTATTAGGTAGCTCAGAGGGTCTCTTCCGACTCCTCCCCTCTCTCCGGCCTCTTCTCCTGCTCTCCGGCCTTCTCTCCCGGTCTCCAGTTCTTTTCCTGCTCTCCGGCCTCTTCTCCCGCTCTCCAATTCTTCTCCTGGGCTCCTCCCGCCATCTTCTGCTCTTTTGCCGCTCTTTTGCTAGTGGTGGCCCAGTCTCTTCCGTCGTCTTCTTCCCTCTTCTCTTCTTCCAATGTTGACACAACGCTCTCTCCCGCTGTAATGCTATGTACACGGTGCGCAATGACTTATATAGGCACGGGGCAGGGTCACCGGGTGATGTCACCCAGTGACCCCGCCCCTTATGATGTCACAGTCCTGGGACACGAGCAGGGGAGAGCGAGCAGAGGAGTCAGAGCTGAATAATAAACTACTTTAAAAACCTGTCTAGTGTGTTTTTTTTTTATTGACTTTCTTTCCCCCAGGTGAATGGGTAGGGGTACGATGTACCCCATACTCAGGGCCGCATTAACATAGGGGCTATTGGAGCTACAGCTCCAGGCCCCTTTCTCAACATAGGCCCATTTGCCCAAAAATAAATAAATAGATAAATAAAAAAGATTGACTTCGAGGATTGTAGCTCGGCGATCAGGAGTCACAGAGAGCCCATATTTGGGGGATATGTAGCTAAAGTCCCACTCCAGCACTGGTTAAAATATGGGGCTGCTATCATCTATGGTTCCGGAGATACAGTAGGGCTGCTTGCGCAGCCTGTCATAAGCTACATACAGAGCGGCCAATTTAAATACAAGCTGGAACACTCTGCAGCAGACTGAGAGGATGAGATCACAGTGCTTATAATAATTATTTGTATATTACCTATGATAATTAACCCCTTGCCACCCAGGCCCATTCTGAGACTTCTCTCCTACATGTAAAAGTCATCATTTTTTTTATGCTACAAAATTACTCAGAACCCTCAAGCATTATATGTTGTTTTAGCAGACACCCTATGGAATAAAATGGTGGTCTTTGCAACTTTTTATGTTACACAATATTTGCGCAGCAATTTTTCAAACTTTTTCTGGAAAGAAACTGTTTCATTCTTTAAAAAAACATAAAAGTTAGCACGATTTTTTGTTGTGTACTAAGTGATGCTTTACATTTTTTTATAGGTTACATGTTTAGAGTTACAGAGGAGGTCTAGTGCTAGAATTATTGCTCTCGCTCTAACGATCGTGGCGTATGTAACCTGTGTGTATCTGGCTCTGATACTAACCAGTGCCTACTCAGGAACTGACTAGTATCTCTCCCCAGCCTGTCCCCACACACCCTCTCACCTGCTGACCTGTGAATAGGACAATCACTCCCACAGTGTTATTGTGTTCTGCCAGTGAATACAATGATTAGTGTTGCTAACTATAGCTGGCAGCACTGATTGTTTTGGGGGAAACCTGACAGGCTGGTTGTACTCAAGTCAGTTAATAGGTTGACTTGTGTAAAACCAGCTAGCCCATACATAGATCGACTATGGCTGGTCTATGCTTAATTGGTGTAATTTCAATCCATGTATGGCCCACTTAACCACTACGTAGTCCCTAAACATCCTTCCACAAACCTTTACATTTTTCCTTCCTATATTACTTCATCCTCCTCTCCTATACATATTGCCAACTGTCATACCCTCCACACTTCTCTCCTATACATAACACCCGCAGTCATATCCTACACACTCCTCTCCTGTACATAGTGCCCGCTGTCATATACTTCTCTCCTGTACATAGTGCCCACTGTCGTACCCTCCACACTCCTCTCCTATACATAGTGGCCACCGTCATACCCTCCACACTCCTCTCCTGTACATACTACTCACTGTCATACCCTCCATACTCCTCTCCTATACATAGTGCCCACTGTCATACCCTCCACACTCCTCTCCTATACATAGTGCCCACTGTCATACCTCCAACACTTCTCTCCTATACATAGTGCCCACTGTCATACCCTCCACACTCCTCTCCTGTACATACTACTCACTGTCATACCCTCCATACTCCTCTCCTGTACATAGTACCCACTGTCATACCTCCAACACTTCTCTCCTATACATAGTGCCCACTGTCATACCCTCCACACTCCTCTCCTGTACATACTACTCACTGTCATACCCTCCATACTCCTCTCCTATACATAGTACCCACTGTCATACCTCCAACACTTCTCTCCTATACATACTACTCACTGTCATACCCTCCATACGCCTCTCCTATACATAGTGCCCACCGTCATACCCTCCACACTCCTCTCCTATACATACTACTCACTGTCATACCCTCCATACGCCTCTCCTATACATAGTGCCCACCGTCATACCCTCCCTCTACACTCCTCTCCTGTAATTACTGCTTACTGTCCTACTCTCCACACTTCTCTCCTGTACATAGTGCCCACTGTCATACTCTCCACACTCCTGTACATATTGCTCACTGTCATACCCTCCACACTCTTCTCTTATACATAGTGCCCAATGTCATACCCTCTACACTCCTCTGCTGTGCATACTGCCCACTGTCATATCCTTCACACTCCTCTCCTGTACATAGTGCCTTCTGCCATACCCTCTGCACTCCTCTCATGTACATAGTGCCCACTGTTAGACCCTCCACATTCCTCTCCCTCACCTGCATACACTTCCCATTTTTATACCATCCATACTCCTCCCCTATGCCTCTTACCCACAAAAAACTGTTCTTTAAAATTATACTGAATATCCTCAATGTTACCAGCTCTAGAATGGGCACTTTTGTCAGTTCAACTAAAGGAAATCTCACAGTCCTCATATTTGTTCTGCCCCATTATTAGTACTTATTTAATTTTGTAATTACTATTGTGATGTATAGGGGAACACAGGGGATGTCAGCTACTCTAAATATAGCACTTGTAAAAAAAAACGTCCCTGAAAATATTTTTGAAATGTTGACAACTATGCACTTAGGCACTGCCCAAGGGCCACGGGGTAAGTAGCCTCCTGTGATACTAAAGCGGTAGCGGTAGTAAACTTTTCTAACATTACTACTTTTTAGAGGCCCTGGGGTAGGTTATGCCATAATGTACACGTATGCACAGCATATTAGCACATTAGGGCACACTTAAATTGTCAGACTGAGCCCTCCAGTGCTGTGCTGTGATCAATCCGGCGGGACCCGGGCACTTCCATCTTCACCCGGTCTTCCTTCTGGGTTCTGTGCCTTCGGTCACTTGCCTTGGCCAGGCTGCATTGATGTCATTCCCACACATGCTCATGTGCATCCTCTTTCTCTCACCCCCCCCTTTCTCTCTGATCCTCCCTCCCTTACCCCTCACACCTCTTTCATCCCCTTTCTCTCTCTCACTTTCTCTCTCTCTCTCATCCTCCCTCTCTCTCTTTAATTTAATTTGTTATAACAAAAAATAGTTTGCATTTTTATTTATTATTTATAAAAGGCCCCACCAAAATCCTCAGCACCAGGCCCATGATGTTCTTAATCTGGCCCTGCCCATACTTATTCATATAGGGTAGGGGGGCGGGACTTGGGGGCCCTCTTATTAAAGGGGGCTCCCGGATTCCTATAAGCCCGCAGCCCCCGACAACCAATGGCCAGGGTTGTCAGGAAGAGGTCCTTGTCCTCATCAACATGGGGATAAGGTGCTTTTGGGTGGGGGTCCGCAGAGCTCCCCCCTTCCCCAAAGAACTCACCCCCCCCCCCCCCCCATGTTGAGGGCATGTGGCCCACACACGATTGGAATATCCGATTAAATTATTCAGTCTGACCTTTTCTGCCAGAAAGTCCGGCCGTGTGTACGCGGCACAAGTGTGTGATCCCAGTGAGCATCATTCAACAGAATAAAAGCACATTTCCATTTCAAACTGTTATTTTTGGCTCTGTTTTATGGCTCTGTAGTAATTTCTCTTACAGGCTGCTTATCATTCCTGAACACTAGTTTGCTGATGAGTTTTTTTCCAGCCCTGACCAGCATCTCTTATCTCTTCCTGACAACAGGACATGTCACATAAGCTGCGTCACACATCTCCAACAAATGCCAAGTTTTCTGTATTCACCAAAACCAGCTCTCATCTAGCCCGTCCCATAATCTTCAACAGTGCCGACACCGGAGGAGAACTGAATAATCACAAGAACTAACCTGGGGGCCTGGAAATATGCAGAGAAATATCCATGGGCCAATGGGGATTCTTCTAGTATCCAAAGGTAAATTGATTGCTTTTAGAAATTGATTGGTGCTCTTGGAACTTTAGTTTTCTACTACATGTAAATGTATTAATGTGCTGAAAGAGGGAAAGGAGGCAAGAGATGTTTCACCTTCACAATTTCATTACATTCAAATGGTCAGGGCTCATAAATCATGTGTATAGGCAGTGTGTAATACAAGATGAGACAATACCTTGCCTTTTCTTTGTTGCTGCAGCATTCTTTTTGTGTTATGAACTTTCCAGATACATGCATGAAGTCGCACAGATGTCAGCCAAGTTGCACCTGAAGTCGCACTAAAATTGTGCGATTTCAAGTGAACTAGCACAATTTCAAAGTCGAATTCAGTGTGTGTTTTAGGGCCAACTAATGTTTAAAGTGGAAGTAAACCCTCCTATTGTTTTCAGCAAGGACACTGCCGTCTCGGCTTCTGTTTAATCTTCAACTGCCATAATGTTGCACATGTGATCAGTTATGACACCAGCCATTGGATGGTGTGACAGTTAAACGCAGCTGCCTGCGAAAGAAGACCGGGTGAAGATGGAAGCCCTGTCAACAGTGACAGTGCACCGCTGGAGGGCTTCATTTTCAGACAAGTCTTTCATAATGTGCTAATAATTAATATGAAACATTAATAATAATGTTTAAAAATGTGGTTAATTTGCAGGGAGAAGGTATTTTTTTATTTTTTTTCGGTTTACTACCGCTTTAAAGAATAGTGTGGACCACAAGCACCACAGCCCCCATCAGAAGTCCATTTTTGTGGTTCACTTTTTTGTGCTCAGTTTTTAATGCATCTGGTGTTTCGTTTTGAATGTGTTTCTACAGAACTTAAAAAGAAAAAAACATTTTTATTGCCATACCTGTGTGCCATTAGCCCCCCAGAAGCCAGGCTAAAAAACTCCCAGTTAGCAATCTCCATATGTTGCCTTGTTGCAGGAGCATGAAAACCATTGGATGCTCACTCCCAGCATTACAGGACAAAAGCCAATGATGGGCATTGGTAAGTTAGAGTTTTTCAGGCTTCCGGGGGAGGGGGCCCCAAATAGTATGACCATAAAAATACTTTTTTTTTTACAAAGCTGCATAGTTTTCAAGACCTACTGGGGCCTCTTGACTCTATAGACTGATTTTTGGGAAACAACTTAGCCTTTAAAGTCTTTGTGCCCAGAGTTCAGATTTAGGTGTATTTATTGCTTTGTCCTCCAGTAAGTTCATGTTTTTCATCCTCTACCAGTTGTGAAATACTGTACTATATATGCTAAATAGTCTTTACTTTCTCAGTTACCTTAAAGTGCATCCAAAGACAAAACGTTTTCTTTAGTTTTGGTTTGTGCAAGGGTTGGAATCTCTGTAACTTTGTATTGCTGTCTGTGTCCCTGCTGGAGAGATTTGCCCCTTCTATTTTTGCTTGGTGATGATCTTCACGAGTTCGGAAAGTTTGTGGTTGTTAGCAGAATAGGGTTTGAGGGTAAATCTTCCAATGAGGAGACTCCTGTTCCATGGACAATTGTCTAAGGCAGTGGCCTCCAAACTGTGGCCCATGGGCCGAATGCAGCCCTTTGCTCACCTTTGGCTCTTGGGACACTATTCATCCCATTGACACCAAAAAGTGGGCACCATCCCTTCCACTGACACCAACAGTGGAGAACCATTCCTCTCACTGACACCAACAATCAGGCATTTTTCCTTCCACTGACGCCAATGATGGGACACTATTTCTCCCACTAATACCAAGCAATGGGACATAATTCCCCCCACTTATATAAACAATTAGGCACTATTCCTCTCAATAACGCCAATGATAGGACACTATTCCCCTTTATACTGACTACAGACACTATGTCATTTCTTTTACTCCCAATGACACTGGGGCATTTACTGCTTTGACTGGCCACTCCGGCCCCCCTAAAGTCTGGAGGACAATAAACTGGCCCTCTGTTTAAAAAGTTTGGAAACCCCTGTTCTAAGGGCTTGTTTACACATGTGGTAGCCCTCTGAAGAGCACTCCTGAGATGGATTGCTTTTTAGAGAACATTTGACAGGCGTGAGAAGGCACCTTCTAAAAGCCTGCACCACCGTGCTACAACCGGGTCATGTTCTGCAGTACTGCCCACCCAACACAATGGGAAGATCATTTTTACCAGCTGCAACGCAAAAGCATCATGGCCATGGCATGTGCATACCCCTGTATACCTGCCTTTGCATCTTGAGGGGGTGGTTGGGGGCAGTAAAAACAGAGTTCCGCCACCTGTTATTACAATCCTTGCCCCCACCGAGCCACAACCGTGTCATGTTCTGCAGTACTGCCCACCCAACACAACGGGAGCATCATTTTTACCAGGTGCATTGCAAAGCATCATGGCCATGGCATGTGCATACCCCTGTATACCTGCCTTTGCAGCTTTAGGAGGTGGTTGGGGGCAGTAAAAACATAGTTCAGCCACCTGTTATTACAATCCTTGCCACACCATTCTGAAAGTGTAAGCAAAGCCTGTAAGGGGGGTGGGGGGGTTTGATGAAGGGTGCAGTGTACTCATGCTGACTATTCCAAGTTGTGTACCCCCAGGGGTTCTTTAGGGTATGCCAGGTGTTTAACTAACCCTTGCATGTGGGGTAACCAGCCATGGTCATGTGAAGAGTCAAACATCAAGATGGCCCCATATGTGCAGTACCCGAAGTACAGAGTTCCTCCAAAAGCTGCTTTGTCCCATGTCCTACATACTTGTACTGATGGTTATATCACATTTGGAGGGACAGGCCAGGCCTCTGCCCACTCCACCAGTCAGCATGGGAAAAGCCTATACTTGGAAATACTCAAACCGAGAAGTCCATGTCCAAATCCATCTCCTTGGGTTTTTCCACTGAATCGGTGTTCCAGAACGGACCACAGGTTTTAGCTAGTCTCAGCACGTATCCCTAGTTGCATGTATCCCCCCTAAGATTTGGACCTCTTCCTTTTTATAAAACACGGGACCCCTCTGAAACCACTGGAACCATGAAAAAGCCAGCAAACACCCCGGGAAAGGTGACAAAAAACAAACCCTTTCTCCCTGACCTGGGCAGATGGGTGCTAACTAAATATACAGTTGTCCAGCTGCCTACACATTCCCCTCCTCTATTGCAAGCCATCTATCTCAGCATACAAATTTAGGCACATGAGTAATGCAAATAGGCAATTTGCACACCAAAAAAACAGGCATGCAAAATTCAACAGGAACTAACTGGAGTAAAGTATAACTGGCAGTTCACACACACTTGGACTGATGTGTGTGTTGCATTCGGAAGGACAGGCCGAGTCCCCCACTACCCCAGTTAGTGTACCTCAATCCCAGTAACAGAATGGGGTCCCTTTAATCACATAGCCTGTATCTCATCCCTGCTCTCACCTAACTCTTCTCTTCCCATACCTAGTGACTAGGCCATAGCTCCCTGTAACGCTAGTCTGGCGGAGACGGACCGCTAAGGAGGAATACAAAGCACCAACCCCCTCGATACCGGAGGACCATGCAAATGACTGGTTGCTGTTCTATCTTGCAATTACTCATGGCAACTACCTCTTTCTTCATGTCTTGCTGAATGAACCTCTGAATGAACCTCTCATAGTAATGTTACACGTGCCCAATGTAGCAACTTCTAGTGTGCGACTAGTGGCAGTACAGGAAAATGTATGTGATACAGGGATAAACCCGCGGCGTGGCATCTGGGTCAGGGTTATTAGAGATTAGGACTGGATGACTCATCCCGGCAGCTCTCTGGTGCCTTCCCCTGTTTCTAGAATGTTGAGAACATTCTAGAAGATAGTGGGCGGAGGCTAAGAGGGGTTGCCTTGAATAATTAGGGGCCCTTAGCCAATCCCCAGAAGTGGGCCTAGCAGGGGAATAAGAAGCCCCTAAATAGGAATGAGCCATGCCAGTCAGGGAGTTGGGTGGAAGATGGAGAAGCAGTGTTGAGAAGAGTCAGCCAGAGCTTGAGTGGCTGGCCTGGCAGAATCCTACCACAGGAGGCAGTTGGAGGAAAGCTTTCCGGAGAGAGGCAGCAGGAGCAAAGAGAAGCAGAGTGATTAGATCAGCACGGTGCAGGGACAGACAAGGGGAGAGACTGCCAGCTGTAGCAGTGCTCTCTTAAAGACAGCAATGTGCCAGGTCTTCATCCAACCTTGCCCTGGGGAGTCTCCATGTGTATGTCAGTCAGGAGGACTGGGAAGAGAAAGCACCCAGGTAGGCTGATGGCAACCAGGTGGGCTAACATTTTCTGTAGGCAGCAGAACTGGGATCAGTGTCTATGGGCAAGCAGAAGGTTGTAAGCAATGCTGTTTACGCTACATATGCTACTTTACCAATGGGTAAGTTCCTAGTAGGGATGAGCCGAACACCCCCCGGTTCGGTTCGCACCAGAACTTGTGAATGACCCCTGCGTTCGGTACGAACGTTAGAACCCCATTGAAGTCTATGGGACTCGAACGTTCGAAATGGAAAGTGCTAATTTTAACAGCTAATATGCAAGACAGTGTCCTAAAAAGGGTTTGGAGACCTGCCTCCTGCCTCAGGGGACATGGGTCACTGCAAAAAAAAGTTTTAAAAACTGCCGTTTTGGCGGGAGCACTGATTTTAATGACGATTAAAGTGAAAAAAAAAAAGTGAAATATTCCTTTAAATATGGTGCCTGGGGGGTGTCTGTAGTATGCCTGTGAAGTGCCACGTGTTTCCCGTGTTTAGAACAGTCCCTGCACAAAATGACATTAAACGGAAATAACACCATTTAAAACTGCTTGCGGTTTTAATGTTATATCTGGTTCCTGCAATATGGTTGAAAATCATTGAGAAACATGGCATGGGTAGCCCCCCCTGCCCATTACCAGCCTATTTGGGTCTTGTACGCATATTAAGGGGAACCCCGTACCCATATTAAAAAAAGGAAATGCGTGTGGCCCCCAGGCCCTATATACTCAGAACAGCAGTATACAGGCGGTGCAAACAAGACAGGGACTGTGTAGGTTTGTTGTGTTAAGTTGAATCTGTTTGTCATTTTCAACCGGTACATTTTTAAAGTGTAGCTCCAGTCAAAAAAACGATTTTTAAGCTTTTTGGAAAACATAGGGAAGGGTTATCACCCCTGTATAATTTGTTTTGTCGTCCATCTTTTTTCATCTCACTTGCTGCTGTCTCCTTGCGTTTGCAAGTAGGAGATGTTTGTAAGTTGGATGTTTGAAAGTAGGGGCCTGCCCTATATTATAGCGGTATGTACTGGGTACAGAGCACGCAGATAGCACGCACTATCTCCTAACACTACTGACTGCAAGCTCTATTATTAACCACTTGACCACTGGGCACTTAAACACCCTTAATAACCAGACCAATTTTCAGCTTTCGGTGCCCTCACATTTTGAATGACAATTACTCAGTCATGCAACACTGGACCTATAGGAAATGTTTGTCCTTTTTTCACACAAATAGAGCTTTCTTTTGGTGGTATTTAATCACTGCTGGGTTTTTTATTTTTTGTGCTATAAAAGAAAAAAGACCGAAAATTCGGCGAAAAAATGAATTTTTCTTCGTTTCTGTTATAAAATTTAGCAGATTAGTCATTTTTTCTTCATAAATTTTGGCCAAAATTCATACTACTACATATCTTTGGTAAAAATAAGTACAAATTGGTGGATATTATTTGGTCTTTGTGAAAGTTATAGAGTCCACAAGCTATGGTGCCAATATCTGAAAATTGATCAAACCTGAAGTACTGACGGCCTATTTCCTTTTTTTTTTTTTCCACAAAATTGTCATATTATCAGGTTATTTCACACACACAGCATATGCATACCACAAATTACACCCCAAAACACATTCTGCTATTACTCCCGAGTACGGCGATACCACATGTGTGAGACTTTTACACAGCGTGGCCACATACAGAGGCCCAACATGCAGGGAGCGCCATCAGGCGTTCTGGAGCACCCAGGCCAATTCTGACATTTCTCTCCTACATGTAAAAATCATCATTTATTTGCTAGAAAATTACAGAGAACCCCAAAACATTATATATATATATATTTTTTTTTAGCAAAGACCCTGGAGAATACAATGGTGGTCGTTGCAAATTTTTATCTCACACGGTATTTGCACAGCAATTTTTCAAACGCGTTTTTTGGGGGGAAAAAACAGTTTTGTGCTTAAAAAACAAACAAAAAAAACAGTAAAGTTAGCCCAATGTTTGCATAAAGTGAAAGATGAAGTTATGCTGAGTAAATAGATATCAAACATGTCGCTCTTCAAAATTGCACATGCCCGTGGAATGGCGCCAAACGTCGCTATTTAAAAAATCCCCATAGGCGACGCTTTAAATTTTTTTTTACTGGTTACATGTTTTGAGTTGCAGAGGAGGTCTAGGACTAGAATTATTGCTCTCGCTCTAACATTCTCGGCGATACCTCACATGTGTGGCACATGCGAGCACATGGGGACATGGGCGCTTTAATTTTTATTTAATTTTTTTATTGTTCATTTTACTTTATTTATTTTAGTTTGACATTTTTTTCCCCAAAAATATATTTTTGATCACTTTTATTCCTATTACAAGAAATGTAAACATCCCTTGTAATAGGAATATGGGGTGACAGGTCCTCTTTACAGTGAAATCTGGGGGGTCAATATGACCCCACATCTCACCTCTAGGCTGGGAAGCCTGAAATAAAAAATAAAAAAAAGATTCTGGCTTTGATCGTACTGGCGAGTTGGTAGAAGCACCGGAGGGCGGTGAGGGGTGGGGGGCGTCTATGGCTGGGTATTTCAGGGTATCACCGAGTATGGCTGGGTATCTCTGAGTATGGCTGGGTATGGCAATTTATGGCAGGGTATTACAGAGTATTGGCGGGGTATTGGCGAGGTACTACAGAGTAATAGCAGGGTACTGCAGAGTATTGGGGGGTACTACAGAGTAATGGCAGGGTACTGCAGAGTATTGGGGGTACTGCAGAGTAATGGCGGGTACTGCAGAGTAATGGCGGGTACTGCAGAGTATTGGGGGGTACTGCAGAGTAATGGGGGTTACTGCAGAGTAATGGGGGTTACTGCAGAGTAATGGGGGGTACTGCAGAGTAATGGCAGGGTACTGCAGAGTAATGGGGGGTACTGCACTGCAGAGTAATGGCAGGGTACTGCAGAGTAATGGCGGGGTACTGCACTGCAGAGTAATGGCGGGGTACTGCAGAGTAATGGCGGGGTACTGCAGAGTAATGGCAGGGTACTGCAGAGTATGCACTGGTATTGCAGAGTATTGGCAGGGAATTAAGGGGTTAAATTCGGTGAGCAGCGATGTGGGCACTGCAGATGCAGCCCACATCGCTGCTGACACCGATCTCTTTCCCCTCCGCTGTACCGATCGGTACAGAGAGGGGAGGGAGGAACCAGCGTCATAACATGACGCCGGTTTGTTTCCAAGTGATCACTCCGTCATTTGACGGAGCAATCACGTGGTAAACGGCCGCTATGAGCGGCCGTTTACCGTGATCCGTGATGCGCCGGGTCCTGTGGACCCGGCGGTCACGGATGGTCTCGAGTGCGCGCACCTCGGGGCACGCGAGAGCAGAATTCTGGGAGGCCATTAATTAACGGCCTCTCAGAGTTAAACAACCGCCCTGAAGCCGTTAATCGGCAATGGGCAGTTGTTAAGTGGTTAAAGCTAGATCACTAGCTATATAGGTGAGGTGAATATAGTGGTGTATACTGCAGTCAGGGCACAGACAACAACCACTACACAGCAGCAAGATAGGAAATCAGCCAAAAACGATTGGTGTGTACTGTGTTGAAGGTACACAGAACACCCACTGCTTCAGATGCTAAGTAACACACTACACGAGGCCGCCTCAAAGACGGCCTTATATAGTGTGGGGCATGCACTACACAGCCTGAGCTATGATTGGCCACAGGCAGGATGCCTGTGGCCAATCATGGCTCTCCTCGCTGCCGGCGCTGCGATTGGCCAAGCATGCGGGGTCACAGTGCATGCTTGGCCAATCATGGGGCAGCAATGCACTGCGCCACCGCAGTGCATTGTGGTCCGCGCGCGCGTCACTCGAATTTTGACGCGAACGGCCCAAACGTTCGGAATTCGCCGAACGGCCGAACAGCCAATGTTCGAGTCGAACATACGTTCGACTCGAACACGAAGCTCATCCCTAGTTCCTAGCCTGTAATGGGCTGTTGCTAAACTAAATATAGACAGTTCCTTCTGGAGTAATTCAGCAGAAGTTGTGCAAGGGAACCAAGTTTGTGCAGGTTGAAGGAAGAAGAGGAATCTGTAAATGGGGAGGAAGTTGTTCCTGGTTTTGATTGTTGAACATTTTAAAGTTGGGCATCCTATAATCCCTTACCCCATCTAAGTTATCATCCCCTAAGAAAACAACAAAAACAAGCCAAAGGGCTGATTTCTGTGTCTGGATGCAAGAAGGAAATGCTGTGTGACTGGCTGTACAGCAGTGGGGAACCCTGACATCAGCAACTCCTATGGGGTAGTGCTACACCCATATTGCTGTTATGGACCCATGCTCTTTAATAATATGTCAAGATCTCAAATGCACCCATAGAATAACTTCAGACCAGGCTCTCAGCAGTTTAATCATACTTTTACTGGAAACTTGGCACAAAATGTATAACATGCAATACTGTCTTTCTCCTAAGTAAACCTAACAGTGGGTGCCCTGGATTACCTGCTCAGGTGAACCCTCTTGGGGAAAAGTCCTCACTTGGAAATGCTCAAAACTGAGAAGTCCATGTTCCTGGGGTATTCCAGGAAATCAACCCCCCCCCCCCCATCCCGGATCTAAACTTGTTCCCTTTTAAAGAACAGGGGTGGGAGGCTGGACCCCAGAGAAGGCCAGTGAAGACATCGATAAAGGCGGCAAAACACTACCCCTCTCCCTCTTGAACTGGGCAGCCAGGTGTTAACTAAATATACTGTAGGCCCAGGGCCAGATTAAGAACATCGTGGGCCTGGTGCTGAGGATTTTGGTGGGGCCTTTTATAAACAATAAATAAATAAAAATGCTAACTATTTTTTGTTATAACAAATTAAATTAAAGAGAGAGAGGGAGGATGAGAGAGAGAGAGAGAGAGAGAGAAAGGGGATGAAAGAGGTGTGAGGGGTAAGGGAGGGAGAATGAGAGAGAAAGAGGGGGGGGTGAGAGAAAGAGAGGATGCGCAAGAGCATGTGTGGGAATGACATCAACGCAGCCTGGCCAAGGCAAATGACGGAAGGCAGAGAACCCAGAAGGAAGACCGGGTGAAGATGGAAGTGCCCGGGCCCCACCGGACTGATCACAGCACAGCACTGGAGGGCTCAGTCTGACAATTTAATTTTACCCTAATGTGCTAATATGCTGGGCATACTTGTACATTATGGCATAACCTACCCCAGGGCCTCTAAAAAGTAGTACTGTTAGAAAAGTTTACTACCGCTTTACTATCACCGGAGCCTCTCATGGGGCCTCTACTGACCCTGTGGCCCTTGGGCAGTGCCTGAGTACATGGTTGTCAACATTTCAAAAATATTTTCAGGGACGCTTTTTTTACAAGTGCTATATTTAGAGTAGCTGACATCCCCCGTGTTCCTCTATACATCACAATAGTAATTACAAAATGAAATAAGTACTAATAATGGGGCAGAACAAATATGAGGACTGTGAGATTTCCTTTAGTTGAACTGACAAAAGTGCCCATTCTAGAGCTGGTAACATTGAGGATATTCAGTATAATTTTAAAGAACAGTTTTTGTGGGTAAGAGGCATAGGGGAGGAGTATGGATGGTATAAAAGTGGGAAGTATGTGCAGGTGAGGGAGAGGAATGTGGAGGGTCTAACAGTGGGCACTATGTACATGAGAGGAGTGCAGAGGGTATGGCAGAAGGCACTATGTACAGGAGAGGAGTGTGAAGGGTAAGACAGTGGGCAGTATGCACAGCAGATGAGTGTAGAGGGTATGACATTGGGCACTATGTATAAGAGTGTGGAGGATATGACAGTGGGCACTATGTACGGGACAGAAGTGTGGAGAGTAGGACAGTAAGCAGTAATTACAGGAGAGGAGTGTGGAGGGAGGGTATGACGGTGGGCACTATGTATAGGAGAGGAGTATGGAGGGTATGAGAGTTAGTAGTATGTACAGGAGAGGAGTGTAGAGGGTATGACAGTGGGCACTAGGTATAGGAGAGGAATGTGGAGGGTATGACAGTGGGCACTATGTATAGGAGAGAAGTGTCGGAGGTATGACAGTGGGCATTATGTATAGGAGAGGAGTATGGAGGGTATGACAGTGAGTAGTATGTACAGGAGAGGAGTGTGGAGGGTATAACAGTGGGCACTATGTATAGGAGAGAAGTGGTGGAGGTATGACAGTGGGCACTATGTATAGGAGAAGAGTGTGGAGGGTATGACAGTGAGTAGTATGTACAGGAGAGGAGTATGGAGGGTATGGCAGTGGGCACTATGTATAGGAGAGGAGTGTGGAGGGTATGGCGGTGGGCACTATGTATAGGAGAGGAGTGTGGAGGGTACAACAGTGGGCACTATGTACAGGAGAGAAGTGTATGGCAGCGGGCACTATGTATAGGAGAGGAGTGTGGAGGGTACAACAGTGGACACTATGTACAGGAGAGAAGTGTATGGCAGCGGGCACTATGTACAGGTGAGGAGTGTGTAGGGTATGACAGTGAGCAGTATGTACAGGAGAGAAGTGTGGAGAGTATGACAGTAGGCACTATGTATAGGAGACAAGAGTGGAGAGTATGACAGTGGGCACTATGTATAGGAGAGAAGTGTGGAGAGTATGACAGTGGGCACTATGTATAGGAGAGAAGTGTGGAGAGTATGACAGTGGGCACTATGTATAGGAGAGAAGAGTGGAGAGTATGACAGTGGGCACTATGTATAGGAGAGAAGAGTGGAGAGTATGACAGTAGGCACTATGTATAGGAGAGAAGAGTGGAGAGTATGACAGTGGGCACTATGTATAGGAGAGAAGTGTGGAGAGTATGACAGTGGGCACTATGTATAGGAGAGAAGAGTGGAGAGTATGACAGTGGGCACTATGTATAGGAGAGAAGTGTGGAGAGTATGACAGTGGGCACTATGTATAGGAGAGAAGAGTGGAGAGTATGACAGTGGGCACTATGTATAGGAGAGAAGTGTGGAGAGTATGACAGTGGGCACTATATATAGGAGGGGAGGATGAAGTAATCTGGGAAGGAAAAATGTAAAGGTTTGTGGAAGGATGATTAGGGACTGCGTAGTGGTTAAGCGGGCCAGACATGGACTGAAATTACACCAATTAAGCAGAGACCAGCCATAGTCGATCTATGCATGGGCTAGCTGGTTTTACACAAGTCAACCTATTAACCGACTTGAGTACAACCAGCCTGTCAGGTTTTCCTCAAAATAATCAGTGCTGCCAGCTATAGTTAGCAACACTAATCATTGTATTCACTGGTAGAACACAATAACACTGTGGGAGTGATCGCCCCATTCACAGGTCAGCAGGTGAGAGGGTGTGTGGAGACAGGCTGGGGAGAGATACTAGTCAGTCCCTGGGTAGGCACTGGTTAGTATCAGAGCCAGATACACACAGGTTACATACACCACGATCGTTAGAGCGAGAGCAATAATTCTAGCACTAGACCTCCTCTGTAACTCTAAACATGTAACCTGTAAAAAAATTTAAAGCATTGCTTAGTACACAACAAAAAATCGTCCTAACTTTAGTGTTTTTTTTTTAATGAATGAAACAGTTTCTTTTCAAAATAAAAAGTTGCAAAGACCACCATTTTATTCCATAGGGTGTCTGCTAAAACAATATATAATGCTTGAGGGTTCTGAGTAATTTTCTAGCATAAAAAAAAATTATGATTTTTACATGTAGGAGAGAAGTCTCAGAATGGGCCTGGGTGGCAAGGGGTTAATTATCATAAGTAATATACAAATAATTATTATAAGCACTGTGAGTTCATCCTCTCAGTCTGCTGCAGAGTGTTCCAGCTTGTATTTATACTGGCCGCTCTGTATGTAGCTTCTGACAGGCTGTGCAAGGAGCCCTGTATCTCCGGAACCATAGATGATAGCAGCCCCATATTTTAACCAGTGCTGGGGTGGGTCTTCAGCTACCTATCCCCCAAATATGGGGTCTCTGTGACTCCTGATCACCGAGCTACAATCCTCGAAGTCGATCTTTTTTTTATTTATTTTTTTTGGGCAAATGGGCCTATCTTGAGAAAGGGGCCTGGAGCTTCAGCTCCAATAGCCCCAATGTTAATCCGGCCCTGTGTAGGCCACCTGCCTACAAGCCTAAGAGGGAATTTGCTCTCAATTTAGAGAAATTTACTTCTAATTCTTTGGTCCCTAGAAAAAGAAGTGAAAGGAAATTTCTACAGTGGAACACAGACCAATATAAGAAATAGAAAACCTGGCAGGATTTTAAATAATTTCGTACTCCACTGAAAAAAAAATGTGGCTCTAAATACTGTTGGCTCTATATAAATCCTGTATGATATTATTAATAATAATAATAATAATAATAATAATAATAATAATAAATATAATTCAAAAATACAAACTTTATGATATTTTTCCTGTTCATAACATTGATGATAGGTCCCATTTTTACTAGGCAGGGCTGTAAAATACAGGCAAGATGGCAACCCATTTAATGATGCCAAAGCTAAGTATAGTTGCGATATACCACTAATAAAGTTCAACAACACATTCCTGACTGCACTTTTAGCCGGAGAAACAACCTTTTCCCTAGTTTTGTTATGTTAATAGTCTTCCAGGGGAATTCAATAAAACAGTTAGGCCCCTTTCACACATGCTGTCCGATCAGGTCCACCTGTTTGTTTTTCAGGTACACCTGATTGGACACTTAATGCATCTCTGTGGAACGACGGGTTTCAGCTTTGACATGTCTGTTGACATCTGAGGCTATCTGATGGAATCGGATGAAAACGGATCCACCTGTCCGTTTTTGCCCGTTTCCATCCGATAGCGCCGTCCATTTTGACAGACTCCGCTTGCTTAGCAGGGATCAATCCATTGATCTCCGCTGAGCAGGCGATGACTGGTCCTTCTACGCTCACTGTGCAGAGAAGGACCTGTCCTGAGTCCCGCTGTCCTCTATGGAAGATCAGATGAAAATGGACCGCCTGTCCATTTTCATGAAAGAGGCCTAACAACACATTTCTGACACTAGTTTCCTTTACGAACCACCTCAGCCTAACTCCAGCAAGCATTTGCGCCGGTTTTGGTAGCATTACTGACCTGTGCAACTAATTCAGGTAGTTCTTACCACTGCCCCTTTAAGAACCTACTTACTTTGGCAGTGACAGATTCTTAAAAAAATGTTGCCAGTTCTCAGAATAGGAAACTGGTAGAAATTAAGAACAGCTCTGAGCCTGTATATAGAGGTACACCAAGACTCAGATTGGAGCATGTCTGTAATGGTGTCAGAAAACATGAAACAGACTGAGACAGAAGTACAATCAAATCACACTTGTTTATTAATGAAAATAAAAAGGTAAATAGAAAAAAGCGTAGTCAAGCATAGCCAGAGTCCAGTAGCCAGATCGGGTAGTCAGCCAGTCCAAAGTTCATTAACCAGATCGGGTAATCAGCCAGGCCAGAAGTCAGGGATCCAAGGAGAGCAAATGCAAGCAGGATAAGAATCCAGAAGGGATGTCAGCAAGCCAGTCTTGAAACAAACAGCAGGAGATGGTTCCTTGTGATGTGACCAACGCGAAGGCAAAGTAAAAAGTGAGCTGGAAGGCTTTAAATAGGCAGGTCAGACGAGCATCATCGGGAACAGCTGGTAACTGGAAAGAGAAGAGAGCAGGCAATTAGCCGACAGCTGAGCGGCCAGCCCAGAGGAGGAAGGGCTAAGCCAGCCCTGACAAACGGGTCATGTAAGTGACAGTTTCCTGCACAGGACTCTATCCCCAGCCTCATTCAGCTATTGGCCAGGACATTCTCCAGGCGAAAGCTACATGTAAACAAAGAATCCAAGGATGCTCATAAATATGGCTAATGCCCGCAGTTTAAAAATGATTTGCCACTGAGTAGGCAGAGCCCGACAAAAAACTAAAAGACTAGTTCCCCATTCCTATTTTGCCTGAAAGCACATGGCAGTGGGTGGATTCGAAAGCTACTATTTCACAGAATAATGGCTATGGATCTGCCCACTGCCATGAACCTGGACCTGATTGTGAACTAGTTTCTCAGTTCCTCATCAAGCTAAACCCACCCTGTTACAAAACTGCTCGCGGTGCACCTGTCAGTGTGACAGTAGCTGGGAAAGGGGGGGGGGGGGGTCACAAAGGAAGGAGTGTACAGTTAGACACTTTGACCTCCTCTCTTCCTCTCTCCAGCTTTTTCTCCTATCCCTCCCACCAGCTTCCAGAGCCTTCAGGGTAGGGTTGCCACCTGTCCGGGATTCATCCGGACAGTACCAGTTTGGAATTGTGTGTCCAGGTTTCACACCATCTAAAACCCGCATATGCTATTCAGAATGGATTGTGGCTCCCCAAGTAATCTTTCACAGGTGTGCACATGGGCCCCACCCCATACACGGACGGGAGAGAGGGCTTGATCTGCTCCTGACCCTTTCCCACCCTTACCCCTCTGTCTGCCCACCCACACTCCAATCCCCAGTGTTCTGTGCCTCAGGAAAGGGATGCGTGGGCTGGAAGTTTGAAGCTCAGCAACTCAGCTCAGATACATGGTGCATTGAAGGTGTGGATCCCTGAGCCTCCATCCTCGAGTGAGTGAGCTCACCATCCAATGTCTATAACTGAAGTCCCCCCCTCCCTTCTATCTCCTGCCTCCAAGCAAATAAACACCAAGATAAGGGTTGCCCTGGGAACTCTGATTTAAGTTGGAAATTTGGTGAGAAGTAACTCCGTTACATCAGAGTTCCCCTTTACACCAGAGTCCATAGTGCCCCCCCTTAAAAATAAAATTTCTGTGTGCTGCTAAAGTTTTCGTGTTTGGCTTGAAGAAAAGGTGGCAACCCAACTTCAGGGAGAGCCTCAAAGGAGGATAATTACCAGTAATTGTCCCCCTGCCAAACCAATCATTCCCTCCTGTCCACAATCCAATTCCCTTGTTGCCTGAACCCCCTGCTAAACCCCTAGTAGCCAAGAGGGGGGGGGGGGGCATTTGGGACTTTAAATGAGGCAAAATAAACGTACCTCCATCCCGGTTTCAAGTACATAAGAAGGGAATGTGGGACTTTAAATGAGGCAATTGACTTGTGGAGGTAGAGTATTTAGTAAACATTTTTTATTTGTAACACTAGTAAAAAAGTATTTTCATATATATACATGCACACATGGTATATACATAATAGATAAATATATGTCAGCTTGGCAGCACCTGAGAGAAAGTAAACATTGATGGATGTAATACAATTAGCAGCCATTGGTACACCATATGCAAAAGAGCTGCTATAAGATAGGTACACATACACATTAATAGTTACATAGTACTCAATGCATTTTGAAGATGTATATGGGCCAGTGAATAAGTAATGAGCCAGACTTGACTGAGCACCCCGTGGAGCCTTGACGCGTTTCATGGCTATATGCCATTCCTCAGGAGTTGGGTACTGAAATAAACTGTAAATATAAATAGATGTATAGTATTAGTAAATATGTTCTACCCTTTTATGTACCTGACAAACAGCTGGGGCACAGGCCCATACAGGAGGCCTGGCTATACTCCCTTAATGGCAGCCCAGGGTTGCAGCATCACCAACATCATGTACAATGCTAGAATTTGCAAAAAAAGTTGAATATACAGAGAATAATGTTTAAGTGATGGTTCACCTTTTCAGAAAACATGTAAAAGTGAACTAACATTTTACACCCTCCCCACCCCCCAGTCTCCTATACTTACCTCCAGGGATGCTGAGCTGTCATTAGCCATACTGTTGGTCCAGCAGCCCAAGGATTTAAAATTCCCTGCTATATTCCCTCCTCTCTGTGCAGCACTTCCAGAACAGACCAGTGCGATTCGGAATGGTCACAGCTCATCTCAGATCATCGCTCTGATTTGTCCTGAAGGGCTGCACAGAGAAGTGGGAGAATAACATAGGATTTCAAATTCCTGGATCGCTGGACTGGCTGCATGGGCACTGGTAGCTTAGCATCCCCATAGGTAAGTTCCCGGGGGGGACAAGGGGCCTGGGAGAGTGTACAGTGTTAGTTTAAAATTGTCCTTATTTCTGTAAAAGTGAACTAAGATTTGCAATAGCTTATGCTATTTTCTTTCCTTCAACCACAAATTGAAGGAAATAGAATCACTTGAGTCCCTCATCAACTCAGTGATGATGGGGTAATCCCTTCTGCTGGGTTATGGTATTCTGACAGTGGGAGGCTATAGCCACCGGCAGTGATTCCGTAGAAGAAAAACACAGAAAGGTTGTACTGAAGTCTATCGATAGATAGATAGTACAACCAGCCTGCCCAGTTCCTGCTGATTCGGACGATTTTCAATCTGTCAATGGCCAGCTTAACATATTAGAAGTTTTGTGACTGTATCACAGTTTTCAATATTAATTTAAATACTTTAGAAGAGCAGTAAAAGTGCAATAAAGATGTGTGAAGTGCAGTACCCGACAGCAAGCAATAGGAAATAATCTCTTGAGCTGACTGTAAAATTTGATCGCTATGGGTTACTGCACTTTGTACATCTTCTTTGCTTTAATAAATTTGCCCAAAAATTTTCTTCTTTTCTACTCAGAGCCGCCCTGAGCATAGCAACCACATCCTTAGCAACTGGACACAGCTGAGGAAAGAGAACAGACAGCACTAAAAAGAGAATGAAGAGAGAACAATTGAATTGTTTGACAGCTTTGTCTTGTTTCTACAGGCACTGTTGCTACAAAAATGTTGTGTCCCTCTGCTATACAGCCATGACTTCTCCTGTGTATACTTAATCTGAACTCTGGGGAGACACAAATCAATGCAGTCTTGTATTTCCGATACACCATTAAAGCAGAACTAGGCCCAATAATGTAACCGTTTCCCAAAACAGTTACATTCAAGGCAATGTTGTGAATGGTAACCTTCACATTACTTGTGTTCTGAACAGGATGGTTCAGAGGAGTACCTACAGGGGTCGCAGGGTTTCCAATTGCGACCCAGCCCCATGCTCCAGGGTTCCCGTGCGGGCCCCCTGTTCACCTGGATAGGAGGGGCTGCAGGGACAGCATATACTGTAGCGGAACCCCTCCTCTCCATTTTCCTCCTGCAGCTGCTCCTCTCCCTCCTACCAGCATTCAGGAGGAAAATGGAGGACATCAGTTTCTCTACATGCTGCCCCCCCCCCCAATCAGCCCCTGTTGCACCCCCTGTGCGCTCTCCTGTACTCCCCCTCATCCCCCTCTCCCACTGGCTGCTGCGGGGGATGTGTTAGGATGCAGAGCAGGGAAGGGACCGGTAAATATGTAATTTACTGGCCCTTTCCTTTTCTGAATGGACAGAATCAGTGGACAGTACCGAACTGAGGTTACTGTGCTCCAGTTTGTGAATGAACGGAAAGCCCTGTACAGAGCTATTTCTGTCCATTCAATATGTGTATGTGCAGCTGAGGCTGCAGAGATGAGGGCTGTTTAGACCCCTGATATTTCACCAAAGCCCCCCAAATACCAACATGGCAAGGGATTGGTATCACAAGGGATGGTGTTCATCCCTTGGGATAGCAATAAAAGTGATTAAAAAAATATTAAAGCGCCCCTGTCTCCCAATGTTCACATGCGATGTAAACGGTGATTGCACCACACATGTGTGGTATTGTTAGAACCTGAAATTTGCCTGCTATAAGCCTCCTGGAGTCCCTGTACAGCAGGGCTGGAGTGTGAGAAGAAGATGCAGAACAAAGAGCCAATTGAATGCTGTCAAGGAGTATATTGATAGCAGTAAAGAGCAGCATGACAGACAGATTAGATTTTCCCTAAACTGCTTCCCTTTCACTGTACAATCACAGGCTGGGGAGGGTTCAGGACAAGCTGGGTTCAGAGGAAGTGGGTTGAATAATGCTAGCTATCAGACTGAGGAATTGTAGAGGCAGTAAAAAGTAATGAATATTGGATCTGGTCATTTTGGCTGGTGTTTTGCTTTAGGGTTTTTACATAGGAATAGGCTCGGACTGGGACAAAAAATAGGCCCGGATATTTTAGTCTGAGCAGCCCATGGCATATTAACATCGTGCCCCTCCCAAACTCTATCCTAATGGAGGCAAGGGGGACCGTGAAAGAGCACGGGGGGGTCATAGAGCATCAGAGGCGGAGAGCACGAGGGAACGGCAGAGAGCATAGGGGGGTCTGGAGAATGTGGGAGAGTGAAGGGCACTGTGGGGTCTGGTGAGTACAGGGGGGCCAGGATAGCTTAGATGGGCTGTAGAGCACTGGGGGGCGGCTGTAGAGCACTGGGGGGGCTGTAGAGCACTAAGGGGGCCTGAGAGCATGGAAGAGCCTAGGAGCACAGGAGCCGAGAGCATGGGGGGGAGTCGGAGAGCACAGGATGGGGGGCCTGAGAGCACTAGGGAGCTGGAGAGCATGGGGGGTAGCTGAGAGCGCTGGGGGAGAAGAGAGCATGGGGGTGCTGAGGGAACTGGGGGGCTGGAGAGCACAGGGGGTGTGGAGCCTGAGACCACAGTGGGGCTGGAGAGCAAAGGGGAAAGTCAGAGAGCTGAGAGAACTGGGAGGAGCCTGAGAGCAAAAGGGCTGAGAACATGGGGGGGGGGGGCTGAGTGCACTGAGGGGAGCTGAGAGCACTGGGAGCAGCCTGAGAGCATGGGGGAGGAGCTGAGAGCACAGGGGGGAGTCTGAGAGCACATCGTGGAGGGCTGAGAGCTCTAGGGAGATGGAAAGCACAGGGGGGAGTCTGAGAGCATGAGGGGGAGCTGAGAGCACTGGGGGGCTGGAGAGCAGGGGGGGAAGTCAGAGCACTGGTGGGTGGAGAGCACATGGAGGGGACCTGAGAGCCCAGGAGGGGTCAGAGAGCACTGGCAGCAGAAAGTAGCTGGATAGGAGGATATCGAAGAATCCATCTCTCCATCTTCCTCCTGCAGCCTTTGAATGCCTATGGGAGAGAGAGAGGAGGAGAAGAGGGCTTTAAGAGGCTGCAGCAGTAGAATATACATTCCTCTATGCAGCCACCCCGCCACTCCTCCTATCCAGGCGCACAGGGAGCTTACCTTGTTTCTGGTCCAGTTTTTCCTCATAGATCCCCTCCCACGTTATGGTCAACGGCAGAACGGAACTGGTCAACAAGTGCCCGATGTGCCCTATGGCCAGTCCAGGCCTGCATAAGAATGTAATGTTTAGAATCAATCATGTTTAGTGAAGTAGCATAAAATCACGAAGCCTTGTATTAAAAACGAATCATTGCTAACTACTGCTTTGCATCTGTGGCCTAAGTTCACGATTGACGTCCTGCACATTGAGTATTTTTTTTTTTTTTTTGCTGTATTTATTAGCTACCAGTAGTGTCAAGAAATCCAAGCTCTTCTCTAAATATGTTATATCATATTTACCTTATCAAATGTTCTCCTTTTAATTTCATGCCCCATAAACTTAACTGCCATCTTTACCTCTTACAATTTTATCGACTTTGGAAAGGAGCCACATGCAAGCAAAAAATGTGACAATTAAAAAGCCTCGTCAATAGGTTTCTGGAAGCGATTCTGTAAGTGAAGCACAATGCATCTTCAAGGTAATTAATATCCAGCTAAACATAAGTCAAAGAAGGTTAAATGCGAAAGAGTTTGAAAGGTAGAAGTTACTTTTCAGCTTTATTTGACTCCAAATTTATGGGATTACTCATTTTTCACTCTATTAGTATCAGACCATGATGTTCCTATCAATCCTCAAGCCTGAGAATCCACATAACTCAAAAACAAATATTTATTATATTGCAGCTTACCAATTCTAAGATGTGATGGCTGTTTTAGTTTTATTTTATCAGGCTTTTTTTCTATTTTCACAATGTGATCCTGCCAGTCAGTCTGCTATTTTTGATCTTCCCTTAACTGCTTCAGCCCTGGAAGACCTTCCTGACCAGAGCACTTTTTGCGATTTGGCACTGCGTCGCTTTAACTGACAATTGCACGATCGTGCGATGTTGCACCCAAACAAAATTGATGTTTTTTTTCTCCCATAAATAGAGCTTTCTTTCGGTGTTATTTGATCACCTCTGCAGTTTTTATTTTCTGCGCTATAAACAAAAAAAAACACAATATTTTGTATTTTTTTCTATAATAACTATGCCCCCCAAAAAATCGCAATAAGAGTATATTGATTGGTTTGTGCTTAAGTTATAGCATCTACAAAATAGGGGATAGTTTTATGGCATTTATTAAAAAAATTTTTTTTTTTTTACTAGTAATGGCTGCGATCTGCAATTTTTATCGGGACCGTGACATAGTGGACACATTGGACAATTTTGACACATTTTTGGGACCACTGACATTTATACAGCGATCAGTGCTATGATTATGCATTGATTACTGTAAAAATGTCACTGGCAGGGAAGGGGTTAACACTAGGGGGCGACCAAGGGGTTAATTGTGTTCCCTAAGGGGGAGGGGACTGTGTAGGGGAGATGACAGATCGCTATTCATACTCTGTATGAACAGACGATCTGTCTCTTCTCCCCTCAGAGAACCAGAAACTGTGTGTTTACACACACAGATCCCGGTTCTCCGTGTGTCAGCAGCGGTCATGGGAGCCCAGCGGTGATCGTGACCGCCATGCACTCGCATTGGCTCCAGGGGCGTGTGCGCCCCTAGTGGCCACAGGGAGAAGCAAAATAACATAACGTCGTTTCGCCCAGCCGTGCCATTCTGCCACAGTACGTCTGCGGCGGCTGGACGGCAAATGGTTAACAGACCAAGCTACCCAGACAAAGTAGCAGTTAGAGGGGTGAAACAAACCATTTAGCACTGACAGGGGGTGCTTACAATGGTCAGCTTTATTCATTTATGTAAAATCTTTATCTCACAAGGAGAAAAAATGTTGCTGTAAATGTTTAAATTTTTTTGCAGGAATTCAGCTATAATTTGTTAATCACATCTATCTAAATCTGCTACCCTTACACTTGTAATGGAAATTTGTAGGTTCTGTATATAATTGTATTCTATTTTATATGTATTGCACAATGCCCTCACTGTGCACACGGCACTAATAATGTTTTCAGTACATGTTTTGCATTCTTTCGAGTTCTGATTAGAATTAGCCTGCCTATGTAACGTCCCTTGTTACCATAAACGCACAATTGTAATATTAATGTGATACCTACGTAATCATGTGTATAAAAACCTTCACATGCGTCATAATAAAGGAGAACGGTTATTTGGAAAGATGCTGAGCGTATCTTTTGTGTCTGTTCCCTACTGCAGTAGTTATTATTGATTTGGAACCACTAATCAATATGAGGATAGGAGTTGCCTATCATCAAAATATCCATTTCAGGTGGCGAGCCAGCCAGGAGGGGTTATCAGGTGACCCTGAGTATCCGAAACGAGGAGCTTGAGACGATCTGGGAATTTCTGATAATCAGCCGGCTGAGGTAAGCCTTTTGCTTACATTTGAGTTATCAGACTTCCTTGATCGGTAAGGCATTTTTGGGACAAAGGGTACCTATTTTACTCCCCTTAATCGAACTGTATTGATTGGTGGTTATATGTTATGTTGTCAGTGTCTACTGTCCATCGGAGTGTTATAGAGAAAGGTAAGTGTCAGGTACTCACCAAAGCCGAAGTGCTGAGAGCGGCTTCCCTTGCAGCTGGGTGCACAGTACCCCTGAGGATGGAACAGCGGGTACAGGGCACAGAGAGGCACGGGTTGCCAGCAGGTGACTGGAATGCAGCAGGTCCACTGAAGGAAGAGATGCCCGTGCAGAAGATCTTGGAACTGGTAGAGGTAAACGCCTGCCAGGGGTTCCAATACCTGGAGTGAAGGCCGAGGGTCAAACACAGGTACAGTCCGTGAGACAAAGGATATTCCAGAAGCAGGCCGAGGGTCAAGCACAGGTATCAGTCCGTGGGACAAGGGATATTCCAGAAACAGGCCGAGGGTCAAGCACAGGTATCAGTCCGTGAGATAAAGGATATTCCAGAGGCAGGCCGAGGGTCAAGCACAGGTATCAGTCCGTGAGCCAGCAAGGCTAAGTGCAGAAAGTCCGTTTAAACAAGCCAGGGGTCAGATCAGGAGAGAAGCAGGGTGGTCTTCAAACAAGCCGGGTCACAACAGGAAGTGGTCAACAGGAACAGGAAACAGGAAACAGGAACACAGGAACACAGGTGAGCTGAGGAGACAAACCAGCAAAGACACAGAGCACATTGATGCCTTTTATAGGACTGTCAGGCCAATCAGGTAAGGCCCATAGCCGTGTACATAGGCTTGCACATGCGTGTACGACATTGTGTCGTACGACGCATATGCATGCGTCGTTGTGCAGCTTTTCCCCGCAGGCGCACGGGGAAGCGCCGACGTTGAAGTTTGGTGATTCTCTGACAGTAAGAATAGTGCTGTTCACAGGTATATGTAGTACATCTGCTAGAAAAAGTACTTTAGAGGCAAGAGTGTATAGGCACAAGCAGAGAAGACTGGCCAGTCATTATGGGCATTAAATTAAGTAAGGGAATGAAGGGTAGGAGACCCTCAAAAATGCCCAGCGCAAGAGGAGCGCTATATATGAACCGAAGGTGCAGTTCCACCTATACTGAGCCCCTAGTTTAATGGTTAAAGTGGACAGGGATCCACAAAGGGTAACTGGGTTACCACCAAAGTCCACAGGGACAAAGAATCATGCAGATTATACAGCTAGAGAAACAGATATCTATGTGAGCAGGATGGATCAAGAGTGACATTAACAAGAGACAGAAAGGGACATTTTGATGTTAAATTGTGGGATGAATTTGGGGTCAGGCACTACAACTAGTAAAGTCAAGAAACAGTAATGAGAATTAAAACAGAATGCTTTATATGTTGTCAGAGAGGGAAGATGGGATGAGCACTATGGCTGCCCGTCTGATCATAGACGGTACAGTATGTGAAGTATGGTATTACAATACATTGGATGCAAAGGATATCAGAACAAAATAAAGAAAGCAGAAGTTTAAGCAAGGAAGTATTAAAAAAGCATTAAAATAAAGTGAGAGAATGATATGCATGTGTTGTGTACAAATGGGAATAATGTTAGCAATTTTAGAGATATATTTGTGTATGTTTGTGAATGCTGGAACCTTTAGTTCTATCGCTTGTGTGTGTCATGTACGCAGATGTGACCCTCCTTCTTTGTGCTCTCCTGAAAGAATGTAGCTGGGATGAGAGGTTGGTGATAAGCTGGAAGGACACCATGCCAATTTCAGTTTTTTAGACAAAACATTTATAACAATATGTGCCAGGTTAACGAATCTAATGATAAACAATGTGATCACAATTATTTTTGAATCTGTTTTCCAAACATGGTGAAATGAAGGTTACAGTTGACTGTGTCTTACACATATTTAATATCCTGTGATAGTAGAAACAGTGCATTAAAAAAAAAAGAGAGAAATTGAGTAAAATTAAGTAATATGTCCCCCTTTAAGGACATTTATCTGTGCATATATATTAGTGTGTGATATTGAAATTATCATATGAGTATTTGTAATATGAGTTTAACAATTTTATTAATAAATATAGATATATTGAAACTGGTTTAGACAACCTTTGGTTGGAAATGAAATCCAGGTTAATGGGGACATTGGTAAAAATGGGATTAGTTTAGATTAAGATAACAATTTTGTAATTTTACATTTACTGAGTGGAAAGAAAGATTAAGATGAGGTTGTTAATTTGAATACAGCTGCAATAATGTTTAACAAAGCCAAGATGGATGGGATACATAAGGAAGTTTTTCTACAAAAATGAAATCTTAAAGTCTGATAATAACTTGATGTGCGGTCCATGATGTGAGAGTAATATTAAATAAAATGTAAATATAACAGACCCATCACATCAAGTTCACACACCCTGTTAGGATAGATGCTGCCCGCAGCCAGTTGTTTTATAGTTTTTGATGGCCGAGTGCTTTCTGGTCCATCATACAGATTGTTGGTCCTTTTGTTTTTATGTATTTTTATTTTTGAAATCCAAAGCAGAATGTGTGGATTGTGAAATGATGTGCCCCTTTTCCTTGTAAGTGCAGTGGGTATAAGTAGAAGAATATTTTGGATTTATGGACATCTCTGCATGACCGCAGGGTATTCTTATCATTTATTATAATATTGCCAGGAAAAAGTTGTCTTTTTGAAACATGAACCTGGAGTTCTTACACAAACAGCATGATAGAAAACAAGCCATTGTTATATTTATGCAAGCTGGACCCAGTAATGAAGGGTTCACCCCGATATATCAGAGCTGTAGCTTTTATGCAAAGGTGCTATTAGACAAAGTTACAGACATTATTTTGGTCAAATATTTAATTTTTAATGGTCCGACATTCTGCACAGCAAATATATAGCTAACTAAATGTTTGTCTAATGAAAGGTTCAAAATATGAATTTGTTTTGTTTGTTTATGTACAAATCTAACAATGAAAAATGCGTACATTTGAATCCAGCCACTTTATTGCCTCTGTTGGAGGAGGCTGGAGACAAAGAAAAACCACATGTGTTAAATTGATGACCTGGGAATCAGCTGCTGTGAGCCCAGTGCGGGACACACTCCCTGAAGACCCAAGTATTTACTTTTTTGTAGTGTTATTCCTGATTTTATACCGAGGATGAAGTTTATCACCCAGAAGGATACTCTGTATTCAGAGTCATTGTATCCTTTCCCCCAGCTCCAGAAGCAGAGCTCCATGTTTTAGCAAAGCCTGTGAGCTATAAAAGAGTATATATTTATATAGATAGTCAAGATATAGAGAGCTTTTGGTTCCATTTGAAGGGCCAGAAGTTTGTTTTAACTTCGGCGGGTAAACCAATCAAGCATGCCAAGTTAATTTAATCGGCTGTTTTCAGCCTTCCTTGCTGAGCCATACTAACAGTAAAACTCACATATGGAAGCAGACCAGGCGACTCTAAGGATGCTGCATTTACAGCCCCGGACACTTGCTGGGTCTGTGCAACTCACAGATTCCACTCTAGTTCTGGCCGTTATAGCTGGGATTAATAATTCAACTTTAAGGACCCCAGAACGAGAAGCACAAAAGGTCCACAGAGGGCAACTTCTTATGAAACAAGACTTTGGAAAAGGTGATCATTTATGTCTGCCAGCGACTCTTTTCCCTTCAGCTTGACACATGGACCGTGTCATCAGTCACAAGCAGTTATGGCTGCCTTAGTAAATAAGCATGGGATAGAGCCAGGGTTCACCACAGTTGTTTTTATAACATACCACTTCTTGTTTTACCTGTTACCAAAGGTGTTACCAAAAGCTAAACATCCCTTCCAGAGATAACAAAAAGATATATCCAGATGCCCAAGTCAGAATCTTACGAGTATGCATTTTGTGTGTATGGACATGTTTTCTGGATGTCCACTGGCAAATGCTACTGCAAAGGCCACAGTAAAAAAGTATTATCAGAAGTAGTTTGTAAGTGCAGAATCTACAGAGAGTAACAGAGAAAATAATTTTTATAGGAGAGTCCTTATTAGAAGTTTTGAGGTTTTATTTTTTACACCCCCTACTGTCTACAATGTAACGGACAAAGTAGAGTAAGAAACTAGAAAACTTTTGCCTGAATGTTTTCTTATAGTTTATCAAGCCCGTAGGGGGATGTTGGACTCTCTCCCTATGGGATTTGGTTTGGGAGTGTGTTACTCACTTGCTTATATTTTGTCTCAGCAGCTGAAGTCCTCCATTTGGATCTCACAGAGAATGTTGCTGATCTTTGAAGGTTTTTGACAAACTCATTTATGTGTTTTCTCCCCAATTCCAGATCCTAAAAGTTTGGAAGAATCTAAAACTAAAGCCAGGTGACTTGTGGATTGTTAAGAGACATTTATATATAAGGAAATGTTTGGAGACTCAATACAGCATCTATTTCATGTACAGTTTTGCAAAACTTGAAGGAAAAGTCACCTGGATCCACACCAGACACTGCAAAAATGACTAAATTAAAGAAATCTCCGTGTTTGATTTGTTTCCCTTTTGCGATCACAGTCTAGGGTACTTTTTGATTCAATTACTTTAATTGTAAGGGATATATATATATATATATATATATATATATATATATATATATATATATATATATATATATTTGAAAAGTAGTTTAGCCATGTTGAAGTCATATTTGTCTTTTGTACCTCTTCCATTTTATGTAGAATTGTCTGTGTTTACATATGCTGATAAGTCAGCATACCAACAATCAAGCTAGAAGGCCATTCTGGCCACAGGAGTTTACAGCCAGTACTCTGTAAATATGTCTTTGTTTTTCACAATGAAAAGTAATTTTGTAATGAAAAAAGCTGCTGAGCTATTATTTTCTCCACAATGGAGTTTTTGCCTCTTTGGCCAGGACTACCTCCACCTAAGTGTGTGGAGGTTCCAGGTATCAGGTATGGTTAGTGACCAAAATATTGATCAAAAGAGAGGAGACTGTAATGGAAATTTGTAGGTTCTGTATATAATTGTATTCTATTTTATATGTATTGCAAAATGCCCTCACTGTGCACATGGCACTAATAATGTTTTCAGTACATGTTTTGCATTCTTTGGAGTTCTGATTAGAATTAGTCTGCCTATGTAATGCCCCTTGTTACCATAAACGTACAATTGTAATATTAATGTAATACCTACGTAATCATGTGTTTAAAAACCTTCACATGCGTCATAATAAAGGAGAACGGTTATTTGGAAAGATGCTGATGTCAGGTCACCTTGAGGCGAGGTGACAGATGCCCACCGTAGGGATCAGGAGTGCACCGCAAGGTTGTGGACCCTATGGCTGACTGCTGCAGACGGGATACAGATCCCACTGGGGTTAGAGCATAAGATTCCCTGGGGCGCGGAGTCTAAGGCCGCGTACACACGGGCGGACTGTTCGCCCAACCTTGTCCGCTGAACAGTGTTTGGGCGGACAGTCCGCTCGTGTGTGGGCTTTCAGCGGACAGTTTCAGCGGACAGTTGGACGGACAAAGTCTTTCGGAAATTCCGAAAAACTGTCCGCTGAAACTGTGTTTGAGCGAACAGTCCGCCCGTGTGTGGGCTTGTCCGCTGTACTTTCGAAATGAGCGGACTGTTCCCGCTCGGAAAGTCCGCCCATTTCGAGCGCGTGTACAGGTAGGCGGGGCCCGCGAAGGAGACGTCGCGGGCTCCGCCGCCTGGAATGGGCTTAAAGGGGAACCCCAACGCCGAAAAAAATCGGCGTGGGGGTTCCCCCCAAGTCCACACCAGACCCTTGTCCGAGCACGCTACCCGGCCGGCCAGGAAAGGGGGGCGAGCGAGCGCGCCCCCCCTCCTGAGCCGTACCAGGCCGCGTGCCCTCAACATGGGGGGTGCCTTGGGGAAGGGGGGGCCGCGCGGCCCCCCCACCCCAAAGCACCTTGTCCCCATGTTGATGAGGACAAGGGCCTCTTCCCGACAACCCTGGCCGTTGGTTGTCGGGGTCTGCGGGCGGGGGGCTTATCGGAATCCGGGAGCCCCCTTTAAGAAGGGGGCCCCGGATACCGGCCTCCCACCCTATGTGAATGAGTATGGGGTACAATGTACCCCTACCCATTCACCTGTGAACTAAAGTACAATAAAAAACACAACACAGAGAAAAAATATTTTATTGCACAGCTCCGGGGGTCTTCCGTCTTCGGGGGTCTTCTCGCCGGACTCCTCCGCTATGTGTGTGTAGCTCTTTTGCTAGCGGAGGAGTCCGGCTTTCTTCCTCCCCGCCGCCGGCCTCTTCTCCCGACTTCGGGGGTCTTGTCCCCCTCTTCGGTTCTTCTGCCGGGCCACCGCGCCTTCTTGTAGCTCTTTTACAGGCGGTGGCCCGGTCTTCTGTCGCCGCTGTCGTCGCCGCCGCCGCCGCCTTCCGTTCTTGTTCTTCTTCTTGTTCTTCTTCTTCTCCTGGAGATGTTGACTCGACGAGCTCTCCGGCCGGAATGCCAGAGCCGCGCTGTGCGGTCACTTATATAGTGACAATGGGGCGGTGTCACATGGTATATGTCACATGGGTTGGTCACATGGTGACCCCGCCCCCTTACGATGTCATAGTCCCCATGTGACATCAACCCATGTGACCAACCCATGTGACATATACCATGTGACACCGCCCCATTGTCACTATATAAGTGACCGCACAGCGCGGCTCTGGCATTCCGGCCGGAGAGCTCGTCGAGTCAACATCTCCAGGAGAAGAAGAAGAACAAGAAGAAGAACAAGAACGGAAGGCGGCGGCGGCGGCGGCGGCGACGACAGCGGCGACAGAAGACCGGGCCACCGCCTGTAAAAGAGCTACAAGAAGGCGCGGTGGCCCGGCAGAAGAACCGAAGGCGGCGACAGAAGAACGGAAGACGGCGACAGAAGACCGGGCCACCGGACCAGGCGCGGTGGCCCGGCAGAAGAACCGAAGAGGGGGACAAGACCCCCGAAGTCGGGAGAAGAGGCCGGCGGCGGGGAGGAAGAAAGCCGGACTCCTCCGCTAGTAAAAGAGCTACACACACATAGCGGAGGAGTCCGGCGAGAAGACCCCCGAAGACGGAAGACCCCCGGAGCTGTGCAATAAAATATTTTTTCCCTGTGTTGTGTTTTTTATTGTACTTTAGTTCACAGGTGAATGGGTAGGGGTACATTGTACCCCATACTCATTCACATAGGGTGGGAGGCCGGTATCCGGGGCCCCCTTCTTAAAGGGGGCTCCCGGATTCCGATAAGCCCCCCGCCCGCAGACCCCGACAACCAACGGCCAGGGTTGTCGGGAAGAGGCCCTTGTCCTCATCAACATGGGGACAAGGTGCTTTGGGGTGGGGGGGCCGCGCGGCCCCCCCTTCCCCAAGGCACCCCCCATGTTGAGGGCACGCGGCCTGGTACGGCTCAGGAGGGGGGGCGCGCTCGCTCGCCCCCCTTTCCTGGCCGGCCGGGTAGCGTGCTCAGACAAGGGTCTGGTGTGGACTTGGGGGGAACCCCCACGCCGATTTTTTTCGGCGTTGGGGTTCCCCTTTAAGCCCATTCCAGGCGGCGGAGCCCGCGACGTCTCCTTCGCGGGCCCCGCCTACCTGTACACGCGCTCGAAATGGGCGGATTTGCCTCCGCCTTACGTGGGCGAGTCCGTTCATTTCAAAAGTTGAGCGAACTGTTTGCCCAACCTTGTTCGTCAAACAGTCCGCTCGTGTGTGGGCAAGTCCGCTCATGCAAATTTTGAGCGGACTGTTTGATGAAACTGTTTGCCGAACAAGGTTGGGCGAACAGTCCGCCCGTGTGTACGCGGCCTAAGAGCCAGCAGGTGTTCACCAGCGCATCTAGTGGTGAGGATGGACTTGGCTGCAACTGGCTCCAGGTCGCGACCCCCAGGGTCCCCCAGCTCACACCCACAGTAGGCAACAGGAGGATAGGGAAAGTGAGGGACAAAGCCAAGGTCGGGGCCACAAGCAGGCAGGAATAGTCAGGGACACGCCAAAAGGTCAGGATCACAGGCAAACAGGGATAGTCAAGGACACGCCGAAGTCGGTAACGGAACTACAGAAGAGCACACGGCAGGTAACAGGAAGCTAACACACAAAGGAATACACAATGGTTGATCAGCAGGTTTGGCCTGCAGTGCACAGGTTAATATAGAGTTCTCTGATAGGAGCTAGGGTGGAGTCATGCCAGAGGATGGATTACAAAAGCAGTCAGGTGAGGGTCGGCTGGTCTGTAGAGATGAACACAAGGTAAGCAGACCAACTCTATTGCATAACCATGACAGCTGAGCGTAACTTTTGTGTCTGTTCCCTACTGCAGTAGTTATTATTAATTTGGAACCACTAATCAATATGAGGATAGGAGTTGCCTATCATCAAAATATCAATTTCACACTGCACACCCCCGCAGACTGTCCGTACTGCTGTCCAAGGGGGTCTCTGTTACTCCTTCATCCGAAGTGCAGAAGCCTTAGCATGGGAAGTGAGTTACTGGCTGAAAGAAATAAGAGTGGTGCTGTGCTGCTAAATAACTATAGACAATCAACCATTAAACAAAAAACACCACCAGACTATCCAACACACTTAAATTGGTGCCTGAATAAAAAAAAGCAATGGTAAGTAAACCCAATGAAGTTGAATAGCAATTATATCAAATCCACACGTGCATACATAATAGTTTATGTATTTATTTATTTATTGTGAATCAATTTATCTATTTATGCACTTGTGGATTTGATGTAATTGCTATTCATCTTCATTGGGTTTACTTGCCATTGATTTTTTATTCAGGCACCAATTTAAGTCTGTTGAATAGGCTGGGGAGTGCTTGTTGTTTTATGGTTAATTGTCTATAGTTATTTAGCAGCACAGCAGCACTCCTTTTCTTTTAGTTTTTGGATGTGGAAACACATTTATGTGCTGGCAACAGCTCAGGTTGTTTGGTCAGGATTTGTGGCAGGGCATGAGATCTCGTGGGTTACTGGCTGAGTGGCTGGATTTCCAGGTGAAAATAAAGGCAAACAAGGCAAAAAAAAAGAAAACGATTACAGCCACCGCATCTAAGGATTGGTAAGCTGCAATATATAACTTTTTTTTTTTTATGGTTTAACACCACTTTAAACTAAATCTGTTCTCAGTGTGGGTTTAGTTACAGCATTTGAATTTTCAGAGATAGATAGTGTAGCGCTACACCCAAAGGAGCCGTTGATAGATTTGGGTCCTCTGCTCTTTCCTTGGCTCAAATCGAAGCCCCACTTTTGCTGACACCACAAAATACCTTGGTCAGGGAGGCTCTTTGGAGATAAACAAAAAAAAATACACATCAGCTGTGATAAAAATGCTGTCAGGGAGGAATTCTGAGAAGACCTGTTAAATATGCGAATATACAGTATGGCAGCGCTAATTCGCACATGCGCAATAGCCAATGGCATGCAATGGCGAATCTTCATGCGTGACAGCACACCGACACATGCAGAGCGTGCTAAATGCCACTGGCCTATATAAGGACAGCAGCTCCTCTCACAAATTGCTAGATTATTGTCAGCCTTGTATTCTGTGTTCCTGTGCCTTGTGTTTCTGCTTGATTACACTTTACTGACTTGGCTTACTCCTGACCTGCTCTGGCTTCTCTCTTTGCTCTGAACCTGGCTTCCTTCATGGACCTGCTTCTGCCTTGTTCTGACTGACATCCTGTGTTTGACCCCAGTTTGATCTCGACCATGCTTCTGTCTCTGCTCCTGACTGACTTCCTGTGTTTGACCCCTGGCCTGGCGTCTGACCTTGCTTCCTGCGTTATCCATCTGTCAAGATCCGCCATTCGCAAAAACACCTACAGAGACTCATCCGCTGTGACTACTTCTCTGCTGTTCTGTGTCCTCACATCTGGAACCATCAGGCAGCTTCACCTTCAGGCAACCCGTGCATCTTTGGGCATAGCACCCTCTGTCACAACCTTCAGGGGTACTCTGCACTTAGCCCCCTTATGACCTCAGCCTCCAGTCAGGTACCTGACAAATGCCCAGGTTGTATTCGTAGCAAAAAAATAGTAAGACAGTGCAACAATTTAGAGGTTAACTGATAAACACAGTGAAACAACAAAGTAACAATACAGTACAGTGAAATACCCTTTAAAGTGTGGCCAACTATGTCCTGCAGGAATGAAGGCATAAACAATAGCCCTCTGACTGGCAGATCACTCCCCAAGTGTGACATAAAACTGGCCAGTTCACTTGTAGGTCCTCAGTCAAGAGAGTCTAGGTTTAAGCCTGATAAATTGGTTAGACCACCTGCAAACCAGTATGGCTAACAGGATAAGCCCTGATTATGAAGCAGTCCGAAAATGGAATCTTCTGCCGGCTTAGCTGGGCCCCTTATGTTGGCGTGCAATGTAAGATGCTGTTCCTTTAAGATGTAAAATGAACAGGATAGTTCCCTTTAAAAGACAAAGTTGTTGGTATGAGTCACCTTAGGAGATGAGGTTGTTGACACAGTTCACTTTAATAGATGAGGTTGTTGACAAGGATCACTTTAAAAGGGTGAATCTGTAGGAGCAGTTTACTTTAAGATGTAAGGTGGGACTTAAACAGCAAAAATGTCTTCCTTTAATTACTTGGGTAGAATTGGATGCAGCCACACAAAGAATTTTGCCTTGGAGGGAGCAAAGGGGTTAAAGTGATACTAAAATCTATTTTTTTTTGTTTATTTAAAAATAACAAACATGTTATACATACCTGTTCTGTGCAGTGGTTTTGCACAGAGCAGCTCAGATCCTTCTCTTCTCAGGTCGCTTGCCGGCGCTCCTGGCCCCTCCCTCCTACTGAGTGCCCCCACAGCAAGCAGCTTGCTATGGGGGCACCCAAGATCAATTGCAGGTTAAATTACAAACATGTCATACTTACCTGATCTGTGTAATGCACAGAACAGCCAGATCCGCCTCTTCTGGGGTCCCCCGCCAGCACTCTTCTCTGTGTAGCACCATAGGAAGCCACTCCATTGACGAACACAGTTCAGCTCGATCCCCGCCCCCCACTCCCTCATCACTGGATTTGATTGACAGCAGCAGGAGCCATTTAGTTAGGAGGGAGGGAGAGAGTAGCGCTGCCGTGGCTTAGGTAAGTATTTTGGGGGCAGGAGTAGGCTGAAAACAGAAGGTTTTACAACACTTTTGTTGAGAAAAAAACATTCCACTTAGGGTGCTCTATGTACATTACAAAGATTTAAAAAAACTTTGATGCAGATTCCAACCTTTTGTTATTCTGAAAAAATCCCTGTGTTTCTCTGTGCCCATTTTTAGCATCCCTTTAGATGCGATTTCCTATTGTGAGTATCTTACAAAAAATTAAATTTTTGTTACAGGGGATGCCAAAAATCTGACTTGTAGTATAGATTAATGATAAAATCCGTGAGCCAATCAAACAAGAAGGAAATTATGTTTCTGGGGGGCGTTCTGTACATCATCTGTGTACAGAACACCTCCATTGCCCTTGGTGCCTATTTATAGTGATAATAGCTATTAATGTTTCTGCTGAATAATGCCGCGTATACACAATCGGAATTCCGACCAGAAAAAGACTAAAGAGAGCTTTTCATTGGAAAATTAGACCGTGTGTATGCTCCATCGGAATTTAGTTGGTCGAATTCCCGCCAGCAAAAATTTGAGAGCATGTTCTGGAAAAACTTTCTATCGGAATTTCCGATTGTGTGTATGCAATTCCGACGCGCAAAAACTCACGCATGTTCAGATTCAACTAGGAGATGGAAGCTATTGGCTACTGGGTATTTAACTTCCTTTTTCTAGTCCCGTCGTACCTGTTGTATGTCACCGCATTCTTGACGGTCAGAATTTGGTGTGACAATGTGTAGGCAAGACAGCTTGAGCAGCCTGTTTTTTCTTTGTATGCTTGCATTATCTTAATAAAAATTTTGTGGGAAAAAAAAAAGACAGCTTGAGCGAAATCCTGTCGGAATTCCATTGGGAAAACCATCAGTGCTTTTTCTGACCAAAATTCCGATCGTGTGTACGCAGCATAAGAGTAATTATGTAACTGCACTAAACTCACATTCTTGCTATGGACATCTAAGTAGTAAGGTAAGCTAACTGATTTAATGTTATGTTGCATATAAAGAAATTATCCCACTTAAAAGTCAAACTGCTAAACATAGTATATATGTCACTGGCAGGGAAGGGGTAACTAAATGAATGGTTTATATTCTTTTTTTCCGTAAACCCTTTACATAATTGTATGAATAGTATAATAATAAGGTTAAATTGCCAGCATAAAATTGTTGTTGACACATTCCATTTGGTTTAAGGCAGACTCAATGATGGTGATTCACAGTGCTGCGATGCAGGAACGCTGCGAATCCACTGCGGGTTCCCGCATCACATGTCTCCCGGCGGCAGTTCACACTGCCCTATGCAAACTGCTGGGAGTGTCAGTTAAAAGTTAATGACACCTCCAAATCAGTTCGCATATCGCAGTGCGATCTGCAAACTCAGGACAGGAATCGGATCGCATGGTGTGAACACCCATGCGATCCGATTCTGCTGCTGACCAAAAAAAGGGTCCTGTACGAATTTGGGCCGGATGCAATGCAAATTCAGCCATACTATCTATATGGCTGAAATCGCATCGCACAGAGATCGCATGTGATTTGCACTGCAGTGCAGTGCAAATCACATCCGATCATGGACATCGCAGCAGTGTGAACCTAGCCTAAAGCACAACATATCAAGGAAAAATATAGAGTAATATCATAATGATTAATTCAATTAAATGGAATTATAATCCCGTTTTTGCAATATGTATAAAATATTCTAAAAATAATTGGGAATTTCTTATTTCAGGATGCTGGTTTCTTCAAAATTAATACTGCTGGGGCTCTGGTTCCTGACAACTACACATGGAGGTGACTGCCCGGTAAAATGTAAATGTACCAGTCTGGACAAAGGTGCACTAAAAGTGGACTGCAGCTTTGGAAACTTGGATAGTTTTCCATCCTTCCCAGAAGAAACAGAAGAATTACTATTGCAGGAAAACAAACTCACAACAATCCCCGCTGGGGCCTTTGACAACTTAATAAACTTGAAAAAGTTGAATTTAACCTCCAACCCACTGCATTGTGACTGCAATATCTGGTATTTAATTATGTGGCTTTCTGATGAAGACATGGAAGTAGACAGCGGAATTAAATGCGTCTCCCCCTCATCACTGCATGGGAAGCCACTGAGCCAGTTAACAGGAAACCAAATCGGTTTTTGCTCGAGGCATACAAGATTCTGCTCAGACTTTCTATTTAATGATGCTTTTCTTTATATTTTTTTATTCCTTTTGTTGTCCCTAATGATCCTATGCTTGAGAACTTTTAAAAAGATAAAATTCAACATTAAAGTAAGCGACAATAACACTGATTTTAGGTGGCATCGAAACTCCAAAGCCGATTTTCTTAGAAGGAGATCATATTCATATTGGAAAAATTATGAATAGAACATATTTCAATTCCTATAAATTCTGTTTGTGGCAATTTAATGAGACAATTTCATCATATCACCTTTCATTTACCTAGTGAAGGCTGGCGGAGAAGCATGCCCACTTAGAAAATTTTGCCTGGCCAAGGATTTTAACTCTTCCGGGGTAATCCAAGAGTTTTCTAGGAACTATAACCCAATAGGATGTTCTGATTTTGCCTAGTGAACTGTTTTTGTTGGATCTGCTTGGATTTGACAAGGAAAAGAGACTGTTCGGCCCATGTTTAAGGGTTACTGGAAAGTGTACTTGATTGTTAACTGCAAAAGCATAATTGAGAAAAAAATATATAAATGTAGATGACACAGATAGATGGATACGTTATAAAAATCACTTTTATATAATACAATAAATAATAAAGGGAGCAATCACATTCTTCTTTCACATTTCAAAACATGCATAGGAGAATGTATTTTTTATTCCAACCTGTACAAAATGAAAGTTATGTTTAGGTATGAGGGAGAAATCAGTTGATTTCCCCAATCAAATTAAACAGCGAATCTCTCCTGCAGGCTATTGTATCCTGATCGTTGGCACCCGATCTGATTACCCAGGCAGTGGATGCATCTTATTGGATGCAGCTTCTGTTCAGCTAACACTTTTCTTCTCCTCAGTTTTCAGGTCGAAGAATGTCAGGTGAGAACTTACTGTCAGGACCACCCATAGCTCGAATGTTGGCCAGTTCATCAGGAACTGTCAAAATTATATGTCATATATATGGGCCGATTTTAGTGCTGCCTATAAACATTAGATCAATGTTGGTTAAAATGGGAGACTGTCATCCACTGTCCAGGACTCTTTTAGTCATGCTAGTAAATAGATAATGATTGTAACCACCAGCACACAAAGTTGCTAAATAAAAAACAAAAAAAATAATAAAAAATTGTACATTGATATTTTTGGGTCTTATAAATGCATTTTTAAACTGTAAAGTTTACAAAAACATTAGTGACAAATATATATATACAGAGAAATCTGTCTTCCTGCAACTTGATTTATCTGTACTTCCAGATAATTACACTGGTTTCTTCTTGATCTAAATTAAAATATAAATATTCCATATTCTCTCTGTTATTCAGAATTTTATAAACCTTCCCTGCTGGATCAAGGCTGATTTATTGTAGATGGATTCCATCTGCCTAGCAAATATTGTGCCATCTCTCCACACTGTTCCTGTCCAAGTAGCGTGTACCATCTGTTTGGAGGTGGCATTTAAGTTATAAATTCCTTTTCCTCTCTGTAAATTTCTGTGCAATTCAAATAAACAATTGCTGGCACTTTGTCAGTGTTTGCAAATCACAGTTTTTCCACCAATAATCATTTTTGATTAAAAGAATATGAGCAAATACTTACATGTGTGGCTTGGTTAAAGACAAATGGCAAATAATGGAATAATTCAGTAATTAAACATTTGAAATGCATCCTAGAAATTCTGCAGTCACAATCCCAGTTAATCTCAGATTGTTGGTGTTTCCTTTATAAATATATTGCTAGGTAGACATCCCAGCGTTCATAGTGCTTTAGAAGCTGTCTGTACAGTAGCTGTACCACCATCTGCTGCAGGGCCTCTTACTTACTTACTTACTAGTTCAATTGCAGGGTAAGACTTTGATCATTTGCTGTGGGTTTCATAACAGGGAGTTTTTAGATTGTGTGCAGAACCCCACAGAAACACATATAACTCCATACATACTATATCTCAGGTAGGAAGTGAACTCAGGGCCCAGAGTTGCAAGGATGCAACATGTCTGATGCCCATACACGCAAAATCCAAAAACAAAGATCCATCATTCAGGTTCAGTCCAGTGATGGCAAACCTTGGCACCCCAGATGTTTTGGAACTACATTTCCCATGATGCTCAACTACACTGCAGAGTGCATGAGCTTCATGGAAAATGTAGTTCCAAAACATCTGGGGTGCCAAGGTTTGCCATCACTGCCTAATGCCGCGTACACACGACCAGACTTTTCGAGGGACTAAGTCTGACAGACTTTCGACGGAGTTCTGACGGAGTTCTGACAGAGTTCTGACGGACTTTCCGAATGAACAGACTTGGCCACACACAATCACACCAAAGTCCGTCGGATTCTAACGTGATGACGTACGACTGGACTCGAATAAGGAAGTTCATAGCCAGTAGCCAATAGCTGCCCTAGCGTCGGTTTTTGTCCGTCGGACTAGCACACACACGAGCAGATTTCTCAGTAGGAACTGGGTCCGGCAGAGTTCTGTTGGAAAAATTTGAAACATGTTCCATTTCTAAAGTCTGTCAGACTTTTGCAAATCAAAAGTCTGCTGCAGCCCACACACGTTCGAATGGTCTGCCGGAATCATTCCGTCAGACTTTTGATGTTGAAAAGTCTGGTCGTGTGTACGGGGCATTAGACCCTGTTAAACTACCATGTGTTGTGGTAACTTGCACTGCAATTCAACGCAGTACACTGCAAGCAGGCTGCATTACTACAGCCTTATCCTTTTTAAATGGGCCCCAATGCAGCTAAAACTGCTTCTGCTCTATATTTTTTCACTGCACTACCCTCAATGCACATTGTGAGCTATGGAGGCTAAGGTGGGCTATAGCACTGGTGCATTGGATTGCCAGTAAAGATTAATAGCAATGTACTACATCGCATGGTGCTTGATGAGCTACTGTAGATTGCGATAATGCCTGCTTTTTACCTTACATTATCTCAATGCACTGGTGTGAATGGGCTATTATGTTTCCTACCCTTCCAATCCCCAAAGAAAACTTTCTTCTGCAGCTCACTTTCTAACCCATTGGACTGGTTAGCCTTAGTATTACACTAATGAGGTAAGATATCATAGCTATACAAGGCACGATGAACCTAGGGGTGGACTGGGCAAAAAAGGCAGTTTGCCCATTCTGCATCAGTATACTCAAAACCGATGATTAGAAGAGTAGTAAAAGCTGTCAACTTTTTCTGCTAGATGTTCAGTTCTTGGTGTACAGAGCCACTGTAAACACTACTATTCCAACTAAATGTAATCAAACTGTTCAGTGACAGCAACCAGGACCCAGTCAGATATCAATGGCAATCACATTGGCAGTCTGGAAACCTTTTAATATATATGAATATGTGTTGCTGACAATCAGCAACATGAAGTGTTGGTGGTTCTTTGTCGAACAAGGAAGACATATAGTTACATATAGTTACATAGTTAGTACCTGTAGACCATAGTTAAGACCTGTTACCATAGGCCACAGCCAATGCTGTAGTAATCCAGCCTAAATTATTTGCTATCAATACTTTTAATTAAAGATTTAAATTTTAATGCAATATTGGAGAAAAACTCACCATGGAGTTCGAAGTACAAATAATACAATAAAGCACTGGTCAGACATGAGTAAAAAAAGGCTGCAAACAGAACAACAGCAAATCATATAACACTTTCCAAAATGTATAAGTGACTTGTGTGAGGGGTTAGCTCGGCAGCGGGTGTGTGTGACCCCCTGGATGGGTTCACAACACAAAATCAGGCACAGCAGACAGCGTTGTAGGTGAAAAATATAACAGCCAAACAAAACAAAAAAACACATGAAAATAAATCCTGGTCAGCTTGACCTCTAATTACACACATAGATTCCCTGTCTAACAACTGAGTGCAGCCTTGTGCTGCACCAGTCCCCTGTCTCTGTCTCTGTTGTAGAGGTTTGTCACACAGGCGTTAACTCACCGCACAGAACAGGTGTCACACTCCCCAGTCTATACAAACACAAAACTGGTTCCAGGATGGAGCATCTCCCTAAGCATGCTGGGGTTTTTTGTAGAGGTCTTAATGAGCCCACTTACTTCAGCTGGGCTCATTAACTCTTCCCCTATAGGACCCCCAGCATTCCCCTCTAGTTGTACAAGTCCGCATAAAGCCTGAATCTAGGGCATACATATTTTCCCTCCTGGATACAACCAGGTGATTTTACCTGCCTGCTGCCACATACCCCCCCCCCCCCCCCCCCTCTTGTTTCAACCTTGGGGTTGTAACACAAGAAGTCAGACACGCATGTATCAGAGACAAAGCATCCACATTCCCCATTTTAACACCAGGGTGATGCTTAACTGTAAAGTTAAATTCCTGTAGGGCCAGGAACCACCTGTTTACCCTTATATTGGTCTCCTTGTTTTGAGCCATCCACTTTAAAGGAGCGTGATCAGGTCAAAGTGCCTACCTAGCAGATAGTACCGAAGGGAATCTAGAGCCCACTTCACTGCTAAACATTCCTTCTCAATCGTGGCGTAATTTACCTCATGGGACTTCAACTTCCTGCTGAGGTAAATGACTGGGTGACCTCAAAGTCTGATGCATCAGTTTGTACAACAAAGTCCTTAGAGAAGTCTGATGAGTACAACACTGGCTGGCTACATAAGGCTGTTTTTAAGGACTGAAATGCTTCTTCAGCCTCTGGGGACCATTTAACCATGACAGACTCTTTCCCTTTTGTCAGGTTGGTGAGGGGCACAGCCTGAGAAGCAAAATGGGGAATGAATCGTCGATAATAGCCAGCGATTCCCAGAAAGGCTCGTACCTGTTTCTTGCTGTTGGGACGTGGCCAACTCTGTATGGCCTCGACTTTACTGACTTGGGGTTTTATCACCCCCCTCCCAATAGTGTACCCAAGATATTTGGCCTCCTCCTGTCCAATGGTACACTTCTTTGGATTGGCTGTAAACCCAGCTTCCCGGATAGAGTCTAGGACTGCTTGTACTTTTGGCAAATGTGAGACCCAGTCTGTGCTATGGATAATCCCATCATCCAGGTAAGCTGCAGCATATTTCTGATGGGGCCTCAGAATCTTATCCATTTTCCGCTGGAATGTTGCCGGTGCATTCTGTAACCCAAACGGCATTCTCTTATATTGGAATGCCCCCTTCTTGGGTTACAAACGCAGTTTTCTCCTTGGCTGACTCGGCCAGGGGAATTTGCCAATACCCTTTGGTGAGATCAAGAGTTGTCATATATCGGGCTGTTCCCAGCCGGTCAATCAACTCATCTATACACGGCATGGGGTAGGTGTCAAATTTTGTAACTTTATTCAATTGTCGAAAATCGTTACAAAACAGCCAGCTCCCATCAGGTTTGGGCAACAGTACGAAAGGACTGGACCAGTCACTCTGGGACTCCTCTATCACACCCAATTCCAGCATCCTTTGAACCTCCCCACGTATTGCCTCCCGTCGGGCCTCTGGTATTTTATAAGGTTTTCGTTTTACCCTTTCTCCTGGCGGGGTGGTAATGTCATGCTCTACGCCAGATGTTTGTCCCGGCAGCTCAGAGAAAATCTCTTTATTACGAAGTACAAACTCTTTAACCTCCTGTTGTTTGGGTTTCGATAAGGTGACTGCTATTCCAACCTCAGGAACTAAGCAATCAGACTGGGCTTGTGACAAAGTCTCTGCGACTAGGGATTCCTTATCCCTCCAGGCTTTCAGCAGATTGACGTGATAGATCTGTTCCGGCTTTCGCCTTCCTGGCTGTCTAACCCTGTAGTTCACCTCACTAATTTTTTCAATTACTTCGTATGGACCTTGCCATTTGGCCAGAAATTTGCTTTCAACCGTAGGGACTAGCACCAAGACCCTATCCCCCGGGGAAAAAGTACAGGTCTTGGCCCCACGGTTGTACACTCTCTGCTGTGCTAACTGCGCTTGGGTCAAATGTTCCTTTACGATTGGCATTACCTGTGCAATTCTATCTTGCATCAGGGCGACATGCTCAATCACACTCCTGTGAGGAGAACTCTAATTTTCCCAAGTTTCCTTGGCGATATCCAGCAGCCCTCTTGGGTGTCTCCCATAGAGCAACTCGAAGGGTGAGAAACCCGTAGAGGATTGGGGTACCTCCCTAATGGCAAACATCAGATAGGGTATTAGACAGTCCCAATTCTTTCCATCTCTATCCACCACCTTCTTTAACATTTGTTTTAGGGTTTTGTTGAATCTTTCAACCAACCCATCTGTTTGGAGGTGATACACAGATGTACGCAATTGTGTCACTTTGAACAACTTGCATAGTTCTTTCATAACCCGGGACATAAAGGGTGTACCTTGGTCCGTAAGCAGTTCCTTACAAATACCCACGTGGCTAAAAACAAGAGATAGCTCTTTGGCTATCGTTTTGGCCGATGTATTTCGAAGAGGAACTGCTTCCCGGATAACTTGTGGCATAGTCCAATATAACCAAAATGGACTGATGTCCCCTAGTGGACTTCATTATCGGACCTACCAAATCCATTGCGATCCTCTCAAAGGGGACCTCAATGATAGGAAGAGGTACCAGCGGGTTACGGAAATGTGGCATAGGTGCCGACTTCTGACACACAGGGCAGGAGGAACAATAATTTTCTGTTTCCTTCATGACTCCAGGCCAATAGAATCTCTGCAATACCCTCTCTCTGGTTTTCTCGGTCCCCAGATGACCTCCCAGAATGTGCCCATGGGCCAATTCTAACACCAACTTCCTGTAAGGTTTGGTCACCACAAGTTGCTCAATGGTTTCTTCTGCCCTTTGAGCCACTCGATACAGCAGGTCCCTTTCCATAGTGAAGTACGGGTAAGTGCAAGTCTTATCTGGGTTCACTAACTCGCCATCTATTTTCACCACATTTTCCCGTGCCTTTATTAGGGTGGGGTCTTTTAACTGTTCTGTGGCAAAATTTTCCCTGTGAACCTCAAGATTCGAAAACTCCACAGCATGTTTTCATCTGAGGATGTTGGCTCCTCCCCAGTTTCTCGAGTTTCCCCCGCCAATACCGACAAGGGAAATTCAGGAGAGTCCTCACCACTCCCAGAGGAATTCTGGTCATCTTCTTGGTCTATAGGGGCACCAGTGGGGGGCTCAGGACAATCCCAGAGTTCCCAGAACTTTGGAAAATCCCTTCCCACAATAGCATCATGTGGTAAGTGAGACACTAACCCCACCTGATGAGAGAGGTTACCTTTGGGGGTCTCAAAAAACACTGAAGTTACAGGATACTCTCGGGTGTCCCCATGCACACAAATAACAGCCACCTTGTTCTTCCCAGAGACCTCTGTAGTAACTAATTCAGCTTTTATCAATGTTACCAGGCTACCTGAATCCAGCAACACATCAACATTTCTACCATTAATACACATTTTACATAAATGTTTCTCAGGTCCCCGAATGGCAGTGCATGCAACTGTCGCAAACAGCGACTGACGTCTCTCCCTTATAAAGTCACATTGCATAGGCTCATCTACAACTGGGCAATTGGCTGCAATATGTCCCTCTTGCTGGCAGCAGTAGCAAATAATCTTTTTCGCTGCCTCTTGCAGCCTGGGCTTCCCCGGCTGCTCTCGCCAGACCTTAGGTAGAACTCCCACCCTCTCACTCTCTCCACCCTCACCCCTTGGAGTCATCTTACCCGCCACTGGGGATGATCTGGTCTTAGGGTGGAAAGTCTGTGAGTCCCTGGAAGAGGTGGTCAGGTTCTCTGTAGCCAAGTACCTCTCAACCACATCCACAAGTTTATCTGCATTTTCTGGGTCTCCATGGCTTACCCATTTTTGGATGGCAGTAGGAAGAGCTCTCAGGAAACGATCCATAACAACACGTTCCACAATGTTTGGTGCAGTCAAAGTCTCTGGCTACAGCCACTTCCTGCTCAGGTGAATGAGATCATACATTTGAGATCTGGGGGGTTTTCCAACCTGAAAAGTCCAATTATGCACACGCTGAGCCCGGACAGCCAGGGTGACACCCAGCCGTGCCAATATTTCTGTATTTAGCACCACATAGTCTTTTGCTTGGTCAGGCTCTAGGTCATAATAAGCTTTCTGTGATTCCTCAGTTAACAGAGGGGCCACCAGTCCAGCCCACTGCTCCTTAGGCCACTTTTCCCTTTCAGCAGTCCTTTCAAATGTGGTCAAAAACACCTCCGGATCATCCTCTCCAGTCATTTTTGTCAGTAAACGGCTCACACCAAAGGATGCGGTATTAGTATAACCACTTGCCTCATTGATCTGCGGACGTTGCTGTATTAATGTCTCTATTTGCTGTTGAAAACTCTGCTCTTGCTTCTGCAACAGGTCTATGAAGCGGGCTTCAGATTGCTGCTGGGCTTGTTGCTGAGCTTCCAGACTCTGCTGCAAAGTTGTATTTATCTGCTGCTGGGCTGCAAGGCTCTTTTTGTTTGCTGCTGATTTGCATTTGCTAGAGCCAGCTGTCTCAGTATCTCCTCCATGCTGGCCTTAAAAAAAAAAACTGCCCGAATTCTCCACCAACTGTGAGGGGTTAGCTCGGCAGCGGGTGTGTGTGACCCCCTGGATGGGTTCACAACACAAAATCAGGCACAGCAGACAGCGTTGTAGGTGAAAAATATAACAGTCAAACAAAAAAAAAAAAACACATGAAAATAAATCCTGGTCAGCTTGACCTCTAATTACACACATAGATTCCCTGTCTAACAACTGAGTGCAGCCTTGTGCTGCACCAGTCCCCTGTCTCTGTCTCTGTTGTAGAGGTTTGCCACACAGGCGTTAACTCACCGCACAGAATAGGTGTCACACTCCCCAGTCTATACAAACACAAAACTGGTTCCAGGATGGAGCATCTCCCTAAGCATGCTGGGGTTTTTTGTAGAGGTCTTAATAAGCCCACTTACTTCAGCTGGGCTCATTAACTCTTCCCCTATAGGACTCCCAGCACTCCCCTCTAGTTGTACAAGTCCACATAAAGCCTGAATCTAGGGCATACATATTTTCCATCCTGGATACAACCAGGTGATTTTACCTGCCTGCTGCCACACTTGTTACACTGAAAACATAATTGCTATCCTCAATGAATGCCTTGAATAGACCTAACCAACAGAGCCAGATCTCCAGACAAGTTCAGTAAAGGGGCAGAGGGTAGAAAGAGAGAGCAACAAGACTGCGATGAGACTTTTTGCTGTATCTGAGACACTGGGACTGAAGCCTTCTTCCAATCCCTAGCAATAGTTAGCTTGGCCTCTAAGAGGATGAAGAATGCCAGTCTCTGGGTAGCTTCAGCAGCATGGTTGATGGGTTCATTTAACAGTGCTATGTCTGGGGCTTGCGGAATGGTGACTCCGGTCACCCGTCTCAAGAGGGAAAATACCCTATTTCAAAAGACCCATAATTGAGGACATTCCCGCCAGACATGGTACATTGATCCTTGCATATGATAACCCCAAAACCATATGTCAATGAGCTCAGCCTAGATCATTTAATCATAAACCATTGTTAAGGTAATGAGTTCAGAGGTATTGGTAAGGTAATGAGTTCAGTTCTATATATTTAACAGCATGCTTTGTAGACTTGAAAGTTCAAGAAGGAAATATGTAACTCAGGTATCATCAGTATTCATATGCAGTTCATAGTATGAAATACAGGGCCAAGCTTGGGGCTAATAGTAAAGAGATTCTAACAAAACATTCAAAGCATTTTAGATCTTAGCTACACCAGATGAACTGTGATTATAATAAAATAAAAATGAAAAATATGTGTAATTTAACATTTATATTACATCCAAATACATCTAGAATGGATTAATCACTGGGTAACCTTTTAAATAGAGCTTTACTCTACATTTAACAACACAATTTCGATTAGGCCTGTCAGCCAGCTAAGTGAACACATACACATACAGATAGGTTAACACTAAGCAATAGAATATCAGTATCTTGTGACCCGTAACTGTTTGATTGGCTAACTATGGAATTTTTCATTCACATGCAATGGACTGTGTTTGACCTGTTTGTAAGCCTGAAGGCTACATATAGTAGTTCTATATCTGGACACTGATCTCACTCTACATTAGGGGTTTACAAACTTTTCAGTATAAGGGCCACATTGTATATTTAAAAAATAATAATTTAGGGGCTTTTTACAGGTTTTACTTGGATCTTTTTTGACTCTGCACATTATGATTAAGAACAAAAGAGAAAGAATTGTAGGTAAAACAAAGCAAAGTCTTTCCTTACATCAAGGACCACATCAGAGCTCCATTTACATCAGAGTCTACCTTAGGAGTTCCCCCTTACATCAGTGTCTCCATCAGAGTCCCTCCTTACATCAGGGTCCAAATCAGAGTCCTCCCTTACACTAGTGTCCCCATCAGCAGAGTTCTCATTACATCAGGGTCCCCCCTAAATCTGGATTCCCATCAGAGTCTCCCCTTACATGAAGGTCCCCCATAAGAGTCTCTCCTTACATTAGTGTCCCATCAGAGTTCTCCTTACATCAGGGTCACCATCGATGCCCCTCTTACATCTGGATCCACATCAGAGCCCCCCTTACATCAGTGTCCCCTTCAACAGAGACAAATTGATCTATATCCTCAGTTTGTGTACATCAGCTATGAGCCATATCAAATATTGTAGCAGGACAAATATGACCTACTGCAAGACTGTGGAGACCCCTTCTCTAAATATATAACAATTAGACTACCTTCTATCAGTATGCCATTCAAAATCCCTGTATCTGGCATTTACTACCAATATGGCAAGTCTGGCACTTGACAGAATGTCCAGTGTTTCCTAACGGTATCTATGGGCCTATAAGAGATGTTGTGGAGCACCCAGAATGATTTTGCCAATAAAGGTTACTTCTGTGTCCAAATATTTGTCAACAAGTCTCATATATTGTGTATAACTGAACTAACTGAACTAAATATGGAACCAGTTTATAAACTTTATTGTCCCTTTGGGCTTAGCATGGTTGGCACAAAGATAGACTTGCATGCTCTATATCAGGGGTGTCCAAATTTTTTTCAAAGAGGGCTGGATTTTATGAAGTGAACATGCATGGGGGTTGACCATTTTGCCTGACTTTTTTTGAACCGTTAAAATGAAATGCAAATTAAATTTTTAACCAAAGTTTATTGCAAACGGCATACTTTTCATTTCGTCACATGGATGACAAATCTACACAGGTGTTAAATCACTCTGCTTTTCATATATGAAGGGCGGATGAAAAAAAAATCCAGGAAGCTGAAATATATGTCAGGAACATTCTAAAGTACATTAATAAAGGCTGTCTGTCAACTTTTAAGCTAAAAAAAAAATTTGAACAGAAACATAAAACCAAGTGTCCATCTTGTGAAATATAGTCATAACTGATTTAGACCAACTGATACTAACAGATTTTACATTAATCTGAATTGAAAAAGAAAACTTGTCTGCATTAATGTAAAGGGTGAAACTGAGATCTGGACTGCAGCACATAGGCCAGGTCTGGGTCAAAGGCAGTGGTTTTGATGCGCAAAATGTCCCGCAGGTGAGAGTCACTTAGTCTTGTCCTCACGCGGTTCTTGTTAAAGTTCATAACAGAGAATGTCTTCTCACATATATATGTTGAGCCAAACAAGCTCAGCATTTTCTTAGCCAATGTTCGAATCTCTTGAAACCGGCTTTTATCCAGTTGGCGTAAAAAGTTCACAAGAGAGAGTTGTTGGTGACGACTGCGTAACTCGCTGTCACAATGCAGCTCAATGAGCTCAAGCTGCAGCTGATCTGGAGCATCATCGGGGTCAACAGAGAATGGAGAGGAGAAAAGGCTGATCTCCTTTTCAATAGCTGCAAAATCCTGAAAGCGGCGTTTAAACTCCCCAGCCAGAGATGTGATGTCTGCTGCATATCTGCTCATTTGTGCACTGATATTGTCCTGTGGAAAACTGGCTATTATTTCCTGCAACGCTGAAAAATGTATAAGATTGGGTTGTGCTTGTGACAACTGCCTTATGAAAAGTTGCAGCTTTGTTCCAAAGGCTTTAAGGTGTGAATAAAGCTGGTTCACAGCTGCATCTTTCCCCTGAAGACTCGTGTTCAGGACATTCAGATGATTGGTTATGTCAACTAGAAACCCCAAATCGGCCAGCCACATCGGATCAGATAGTTCTCGCATCGGTTGTCCCTTTGTTTCCAAGAATTCTCCAATTTCCTTTTTGAGAGAGTAGAAACGCTGCAGTGCAGAACCCCGACTGAGCCATCTTACATCGTTGTGATATAAAACATTTTCGTATTCAGCCTGGATGTCCAGTAGAAACTGTTTAAATTGGCGGTGGCACAGGGCTTTAGAGCGAATAAAATTAATAGTCTTCACCACCGGTTTCATAACATGGTCATATTTGAGATGTTTAGCACAAAGAACTTGTTCATGAATGATACAGTGGAGTTTAATAGCTTTGCCTCATTCTTCAATCACCTTGTTACAGATTAGGGTTGCTAATCCACATCTCTCACCAGCCATGGCAGGTGCCCGTCAGTAATAATCCCAGTAAGTTTGTTCCAAGGCAGTTTCATGTCATTTATGGCGGAACTAACAGAAACAAACAAATCTTTTCCTCTTGTTTGGTCCGTAAGGCTCTGGAGGTCAAGTAGCTCTTCAGTCACATTCATTTCATTGTCCACCCCTCTCATAAAAATCAGCAACTGAGCCGTGCTTTCATCACAGGCTACTGAAAAGAAGTCAAAATCCGCTCCTTTGGATGTCAACTGTCTCTTAATATCTGATGAAATCTCTTCAATTCTCCGTGCTACAGTGTTACGAGCCAGGCAAATGTTGGCAAACTCTTGCTTCTTCTCGGGACAGATATTCTCCACCATTTTCATAACGCATTCTTTGATGAAGTCACCCTCAGCAAAAGATTTGCAATTTTTAGCAATTAACGTTGCCACCTCATAGCTTGCCTTTGTGGCATTTTTATTTGACTCACAGGGTCTTGTGAAAAATCGCTGTTGCGACATTAAAACAGCTTCAAGTTGCTTCAACTTTTCACTGCGGTCGCGCCCTGTTAGCTTGTCGTATGTGCTATGTCGCGACTGGTAGTGCCTCTTGACATTAAATTCCTTATAAACAGCCACAGTCTCTTGGCATATCAGACAAACACAGTGATTCCGTATTTCAGTGAAGAAATATTCCACTTTCCACTTGTCCTGGAAGCGGCGGCTCTCACTGTCAACTTTCCTTCTCTTGTTTACAGTCGTCATTTTAGAAATTGACCAGAATGGGAAATGATTATGTGAGCGCAGTGTCAGAGGTTTTGGTCTAAGCGTGTTCGTCCAATACACTAATACACTGCCCAGCAAGAATTCTCCTACCTTTGCGGCTGTGTGTGGTGAAGATGAGCTGTTATTTGGATATATATATTTAATTCTCTTTCTCTTTATTTCTTTCGCTTTATTTTTCTTTAATTCTCTCTTTCTCTTTATTTCTCTCTTTCTCTTTAATTCTCTTTTCTTTATTTCTCTCTTTCTCTTTATTTCTCTTTAATTCTCTTTCTCTCTCTCTCTTTAATTTCCTTTATTTCTCTCTCTCTCTCTTTAATTCTCTTTATTTCTCTCTCGCTCTCTTTAATTCTCTCTCTCTTTAATTCTCTTTAATTCTCTTAAATTTTCTTTATCTGTAATTCTCTTTACCTTTTCTCTCCTCTCGTTCTGTCTTTCAGGGAGCTGACAGCGTGCGGCACCGCAGCCAATCCGCGCCGCCAATCACAGGCACTGAGAGATCTGCAGCTGCTGCTGGGACAGCTCAGTGTCTGCTATTGGCGGTGTGTGCTGTCAGCTTCCCGGAGGCCTTGGACCGCCCCCAGCCCCTGACTGTCAGTGAGAGGCAGGGTTGAGGCGGGGTGAGAGGCGGGGTGAGAGGCGGAGTGAGAGGGATCCCCGCCGGAATCACAGGCTTCGGACCTGCCGCACGCGCCCCAGCTTGTCAGTGAGGCGCTCGGGGTGTGCGGAGCTAGGCGAGCCATAATACAGGAGAAGCTGGGGGCAAGGTGGGGGCCATACAAAACCGGACCACGGCCTGCAAATGGCCCGCGGGCCGGACTTTGGACATGACTGCTCTATATAATGCAGAGCTACTATCCATAGTCAGTTCAGTTCTACATTATGTAGCGCTGGCTCCTGACGAGCAGGCGCTATGGCTTTTGAAAAGTTAATTTGCCTGAAGCCACAGTTGGACTTTGGGACTATTTCTCCAAATTTGTTGTTTCAGTACCAGTCCAGCTGAGTTGCACTGGGTTCTCCTTGACCGTAGGTGTCGCTGTCATCGCCGGTAAGAGTAGAAACGCAGTCTAGCTGGGTGCATTGAATGCCACTATTCTCTCAGAACCAGCCCAGTAGGAGTGTTTTCCTGCTGTGCATTCTGGGGGGTGGTATTTAAGGTACGGACGCCACGTTGGCGGGGTTCACCTTATTTTCTGTCTGTTGGGTTCTGGTGGTCCTCCTGACCCAGCCCAGTGGCCCTCCTGGCCTGGGGTGCAGAACCATGCATCTAGAGTCTCGGGCCGGCTGGCCCAAGGTGACGCAACTGCAGAGACAAGCCCGAGTGGATTTCGGGGCCAATTGATCCAAGGGTGGTCCGGTGCTGTCTCATCTGAAGGGAGAGACCCAGCAACTGAAGAACCCCAGGGGAGGACTCTTCAGGAGAAGGCCGTGCGCAAGGCTGGCTTCTCTGAAGGAGCCTGGAGGCTGGGTTGAAGGACGCAACCTGGATCAACACTCATACGGTATTGCCGGATCGGCTGAGAGGACCTGGTACCATATGTTAGCTCTCTAAATTTATCTACGTCCCTCAGTAATGCTCAAGTGTATCTCATAAGTCTGTGGCAGAGACTTTACCAAACACCCCTCCGGCTGCTAGGCCTAGTGAGAGGAGGTCTATCTGGGGGTTGTTAAATCCAGTTGTGAAACGGTTTCTGGTCTCTGGATTTTCTCTAAAGACTTCCATATTTTCAATCCAAGTACCTGAACTCACTCTCAACCCTCTACCCTTTATTGAAAGACTCTGTTCCGTTCTAAATGAATAACCCAAAAGAGGATTCAGTGTCAGTTTCCACATTCTTTGGGCCATCTACCACGGGAACCCCAAGACGGAGAAGCAAACAAGTGTGGTAACGGTAAGCCCAACTAAAACCAGCAGCTCCTTCGGGGGTCAATGCTACAAATATATTACCAAAAGTATTGGGGCGTCTGCCTTTACACGCACATGAACTTTAATGGCATTCCAGTCTTAGTCCGTAGGGTTCAATATTGAGTTGGCGCACCCTTTTCAGCTATAACAGCTTCAACTCTTCTGGGAAGGCTGTCCACAAGGTTTAGGAGTGTGTCTATGGGAATGTTTGACCATTCTTACAGAAGCCCATTTGTGAGGTCAGGCACTGATGTGGATGAAAAGGCCTGGCTCGCAGTCCCAGCTCTAATTCATCCCAAAGGTGTTCAGTTGGGTTGAGGTCAGGACTAGTCAAGTTCCTCCACCCCAAACTCGCTCATCGATGTCTTTATGGACGTTGCTATGTGCACTGGTCCAAATCATTTGGTGGAGGGGGGATTATGACGTTGGATTGTTTTTCAGGGGATGGGCTTTGCCCCTTAGTTCCAGTGAAGGGAACTCTTAAGGCGTCAGCATTCCAAGACATTTTGGACAGTTTCATGCTCTAAGCTCTGTGGAAACAGTTTGAGGTCCTCTTCCTGTTCCAACATGACTGCGCCAACATGACTGAACCTTCGTTCTTCCGTCCTTCCTCCATTCATAGATTTTTTTCTTTCATATAAGCTATAGTATATAACATTTGGCAGGTAAAACAGCATTTCATCTGTGTAGTTAGCTGCTTGCCTGCTTTTCACCTTTAATCTTGGAAAGCCAGCATTAAATTGAGGGAAGGTAGGATATGGGCTCTTGCAACATTATTATGAATTTAAAAAGCTTTATTTTGTAAGTTTTTTGTCTTGGAGTTAATATTTTGATGGGGAAGGTAAGGACCCCAAGTTTTTTATCTTGATTTGTGTGTGGAGTTCCCTCTTAAAATTCACACCAGACCTTAATGGCCTGCTATGAATTATCAATAGTTTTCTATACTATCCCAACATATCTGGAGATTCCCAGCCAGCAAAAGAATGGCACCAGATGGTTGCTCAGAACCCTGCAGATGCCAGCACTCACCACGTTCTTAACAACTTTGACAGTGGAAGGAGGAAGCTTTCAGAAGAAAAATACAATTCTTTATATAACGTTTGGCTCCTGAAACAGGTCACAAATCGGGCATTCTGACGAGTGCCCAAACAAGAAAAGATTGTTTAGCTTGAACCTGTAGCCAGGGGCGGACTGACAACTCATGGGGCCCCCAGGCAATAGGAGATTATGAGGCCACCAGGCAATCAGAGATTATGGGGCCACACAGTAGACACAAACACACACACACACACACAGTATACAATCACACAGTATACACAGACATGTTTCTATTGGCTGAGAAGGTACTGGAGAGGTGGGGCAGCTATAATCTCAGGATTTTTAGACCAAAAGGATGTCAGTAAGGGACATTTCAGAGACAGATGTAAAAAAAAAAAAACACAAATTTTTACATACTGTCCCTGGTTTACTGAGGCTGGCAACCCTGATGGGGCCCCCTAGTGGCATGGGGCCCTCGGGCAGTGCGTGAGTGGCCCAATGGTCAGTCCGCCCCTGCCTGTAGCTTATCCCTTACCTTACAGTAGCCGGGGCAAGCAGTTTTAAACCATCTCCTGATTTTTGTTTCATTTATGAAATAATACTGAGTTTATCCTATGTGTGCATTTAAATAGTGCCCCAGGAGAGTTCTTTAAGTGACCATGCAACTGTAAATAGTTATCATGGCTCTTCTTTCAATATAACACTTCTTTAAAAATGTGATTGTACAAAGTGCAATGACTCTTGAAAATCCTCATCATAGGAACAATACAATGTAAAGAGGAGATAATATAAAATTGAGAGCTAACCATAATGAGCTTTCATTTTCTATTTTTCGAGCTCTACCCTTACACACTCTCTTGGCTCCACACACCAGCTCTCTATAGTATTTGTGTATTACTTCCATTTCAGTACTTGACATGTAATAATAATGTGCTATCTTTTGGCCTATTATTGCTTTTTGAGATGTCACAGTCTCTTTGAGCAGTAAATTATAATAAACATTATAATATGATCACTGCTACACAATTTAGCCCAGCACAGTTACCCTTGGCGGTGTCACCAATTATTTTCCTGAACTTTGGAGAGGTTTTTGGGAGCTTGTAAATAGAGAATGAGATGAGATTTAATTTGATCTTTTATGAAAGAATAAATGTCTTCTCCCTAAACGTAGCAGTCAGTGGCTATAAATTTTTCATTCATCATGAAAACTAGTCTAACTGTTCAAATATTAACCTTGCTGTGTTTACAGACATTGCTTTAGCATATTTTAACTTGAAGTGTGCGTGCTACATGCGACCTTCTACTACATAGGTAGCTTTCAAGGCCAAAATAAAAAAAATGCATTTTTTATAGAATAATTACACTTACTTAGTGGGGCCCTCTGTCTTCCTCCTGCATTTTTAAATAGCATGCAATGCCCATCTATTTTTTTATTTTTTATTTTTTTATACTAAAGGAAGAGAATTTTAACTTGGTCTAGTATAGCTCTGGTCAACTCAAGTATTAAATAATATACAGGGGAATAAAAAAAAATCCTACATGACAGTATGACAGAAGTGAACCGAACTATATTCTTGTATAATTCACGTGCAATTCAGTGAAGTACGATTTGAGCCCATTCTTTTTAAATGGGCTCAAATTGCACAGCATCACAGCAAAAATAGTGCATGCACTACTTTAGAAAAAGTGACGGCAACCTAGTAGCAAGGTACTTTTGTAGCATGCAATCTGTTGCAGGAAAAATACACTGTGTTTGCAACCTGCGTTTGGGCTTTCATTAACTTAACTTTGATGCCCGATGCAGATTGCAATTGCAGTGTGTTTTGCAGTGGTGTGGGAAACGCACACAGAACACAGATTTCCCACACCATACTCTAGTGTGAACGTAGCCTAATTGAATAATTTACTCCTTTGGGAACACAATTCCCCAAATTCTGCTTACATTTTTTTGACCCTAAAAAGCAATTGTCACAATTATATGATACTGCAAATTTAACATACTTCTGATAATATCCATTGGGGCAAGAAGTGTTGAATTTAAATTAAAACAAGGACGAAAATTTGTTGAAAATTCCTGTAAGGAGCTGCATTCTTATTACTAGAGGATACACGTACCCATTTGCAAAAAAAAAGTGCTTGTGCTAAAAGGAGTTTGAAATGCCAATTGCACAAAAAATACCAAAATATACTAAGTTACCAGTAAGAGTATGTGTATTACTTAACGGCAACTTGCCACATTTTACCATACTATAATTTAACTGACAGTGCCTAAGTAGTCCCCACACCAATGTCACTCAGAAGTGATAGAACCAAATGACAGTGGCACCTCTTGTTTTTTTTAAGACTGGTCATCAATGTAAGGATCCATAAAAATTAACTACCAGTGAAAAGGGGTACATACCACTGCCCCATAATGACATAGGGCCAGGGCCGGCGCTACCACTAGGCGGACTAGGCAACCGCCTGGGGCGCACTGCCGCCTAGGGCGCCCGGCCGCTGGTTATTTTATTCCTGGCTGGCTGCACTGTCCTTGCTGCAACTACTACTGTGCCAGTGCCAAGCAACAGCGCCATCCGCTCTCCCACCCCGCCCCGCCCCGCCCCGCCCCGCTCTGGCTTTCCAGTACAGTAATCCTCTCTTCTGTTATAGTATCACCTCGCCGATCCGCCCCCCCTCCTCCGATCCGCTCTCTGTCAGTCTGTCTCTGTCCGCTCTATGTCACATTAGCCATGATGATGATGACACGCAGCAGCTGATGAATCATAAGTTCATCGGACTAACAGAGAGTGGAGGAGGGGGGGGGGGGCGGACGGCTGCTGTGCCTGTGTGTTCTCATGAGTATGTCACAGATCATCATCGGACTGACAGAGAGTGGAGGAGAGGGGGGGGGGGGTGGACGGCTGCTGTGCCTGTGTGTTCTCATGAGTTATATGTCACAGATCATCGGACTGACAGCGAGTGGAGAGGAGGGGGGGTGGGGGGGGTCAGACGACTGCTGTGCCTGTGTGTTATCATGAGTATGTCACAGATCATCATCGGACTGACAGAGAGTGGATGGGGGGGGGCAGACGGCTGCTGTGCCTGTGTGTTATCATGAGTTATATGTCACAGATCATCGGACTAACAGCGAGTGGAGAGGAGGTGGGTGGGGGGGGGGGGGGCAGACGACTGCTGTGCCTGTGTGTTATCATGAGTATGTCACAGATCATCGGACTGACAGAGAGTGGGGGGGGGGGGGGTCGTCATGATGATAACACACAGGCACAGCAGCCGCCCCCCCTCCATTCTCTGTCAGTCCGACGGTCTGTGACATTACTCATGATGATAACACAGGCACAGCAGCAGCAGCCGTTCTCCCCCTCAGTCCTCTGTGACATGATAACAGGTGTCATTTGATAGCACAGCACCCCTGGCCCCACCCCCACGCTCTCCTGGAATAGAGGATGGATGGAGGATGGATGCAGCATGCATCATCATGGGATACAGCAGGGCGACGTCGGCGGTGTGGCACTTGAAGGCCGCTCTCTGAGCTTGGGGTCAGGTGCGCGCAGCCTGGGCTAGCTGGAACAGGAAGAGAAGAGGCACCACTCCACACGAGGCAGGTACACAGGCTGGCAAATACAGTTGGTGCCAGCAACAGGTTACTGGTGTGACCATGAGGTAAGCAAAAAACTGTTGCTTTCTCTCTATTAGGCCCCTTTCACGCTGGGGCGGTTTTCAGGTGCTACAGTGCTAAAAATAGCACCTGTATAGCGCCTGAAAAAATCGGCCCCTTTCACTCCAGTGTGAAAGCCTGAGGGTTTTCACACTGGAGCGGTGCGCTAGCAGGACGGTGAAAAAAGTCCTGCTAGCCGCATATTCGAAGCGGTGAAACCGCTCCTACCTATTGAAATCAATGGGGGAGCACGGCTATACCGCCGGCAAAGCGCCACTGCAGTGGCGCTTTGTGGGCGGTTTTAACCCTTTTTCGGCCGTTAAACGCAGACCGCCGCTAAAACAATGGTAAATCACTGCTAAAAATAGCAGCGCTTTGCCGCCGACGCCCGCACCGCCCCAGAGTAAAAGGGGCCTTAATGAGAATAACATTATGTGAATGTGATGACCATGACATTTAATTTTAAAATGTGAGTGTATATATATCAATTATGTTGACTGATCTGCCAAATGTCCCCCCAAGTCTGCAATTTATGGGCACTGGTGAGGCGGAATTGTTGAGCGCTGGTGAAGCGGTATTCTGGGGGTGGAGTCAGGGGCGGGGCCAATGGGGGGCGGCAAAATGAGGTTTCGCCTAGGGTGCCAAAAATCCTTGCACCAGCCCTGCATAGGGCACTTTACTATAGACCATTAAAGTAAGAGGTACCCATCAATGACCATCAACAAAAGGAGAACTTCATCACTGACCACCAAAATGGTGGGAAGCCCCCATCACTAACAACCAATGAGAGAGGGCACTCACCTTCCCTCCCCCCTTTCCCCCACAAGTGAAAAAGAGTACTTACCAGCAACAAAAGGGGATATTGTGAATATAAGGAGGAACACAATTTTTAGCAATGGTAAGGGAGTATTTAAGCACTTACAGCCAATGATAGGGTGGAGAAAAGGAGGTACAAGGGGCCTGAACTCTAACATTGGTAGGTATCCAAAATGAATGTAGAAGTTTTAAGTAGGAAGCTCTCTGTTTTAGTAGGGCAGTAACTAATTATTGACTACATTAATGATCATCTTATTTTATCAATTAAAGATCTTAATTTTCATTCATAACCACTGTTTTTTTTTAATAAGGATAATAGTATTTTATATTTCAATGTTTTTATTCCAGCCTATTATGGACAAATCACAAAAAGGAGTGTATACTGTATTTATCGGCGTATAACACGCACTTTTTTCCCCTTAAAATCAGGGGAAAATCGCAGGTGTGTGTTATACGCCGATCCTCCGCAATTTTTGAGCCTCTGGGCGGCTTTCAGCCGCCTTCGGCCCTTCTCGCGGCTTTTGGCTGCCTTCGGCCGTTCTCGGCAGCTTTCGGCCGCCCTCGGCCCTTCTCGGCGGCTTTCGGCCACCTTCGGCCCTTCTCGGCGGCCAAAGACCGCCAAGAAAGGCCGAGAGCGGCCGAAAGCTGACGAGAACGGCCAAAGGTGGCCGAAAGCCACTGAGAACGGCCGAAAACTGCGAGAAGGGCCGAAGGCAGCCGGGAACTACCATTTTTAAAAATAAAATCTGAAATGAACACTGACAAGGGGACAACGATGCACAAGGCTGCATTACAAGGCTGCAATGATGGACAGGCTGCATTACAAGGCTGCAATGATGGACAGGCTGCATTACAAGGCTGCAATGATGGACAGGCTGCATTACAAGGCTGCAATGATGGACAGGCTGCATTATAAGGCTGCAATAATGGACAGGCTGCATTACAAGGCTGCAATGATGGAGAGGCTGCATGACAAGGCTGCAATGATGGACAGGCTGCATGACAAGGCTGCAAATAACACTGATAAGGCTGCATTGATGGGCATTTAAATGTAAGTTTTTTTCATTAAATTTCCCTCCTAAAAGTTTTTTTCCTTAAAATTCCCTCCTAAACTTGTTATACGCTGGCGCGTGTTATACGCTGATAAATACGGTAATTATCATTCAGGCATCAACTGTTAACTCTGTGTACAAATATAAAGTATAACAGCAATGTTGTATGTGTCATATCATAAAAGTAAATCAAAACATTTCTAGTGAATAATTACCGTATATTATTATTCATATCTATTTTATCTAGTTCAACACCCAAAGGGGTGAAGTATGAATTGTACAGTACATGGGCAATGTATGCAAAATTGGAAAAACAGTAAAAAGCAAGGGAAATATTAAGGGCAGTAGAAGAAGGTGGTGTCACCAAGGCCTCACTCATCCATAGACAACTACTGTATCCTAGGGTTCCATGTCTTATCAAATTTGGTTTGGTTGTTGTGAAGGGTACATGAAAGTTTATGATTATTTTCATAATCCAATTAAATCTTTGCTTAACATATTGCAATTCAAGTCACTAAAATCATGTGTATGTCTTTTAACCTTTTTAGGAAATTCAGTGTCTTTACAGATCGAATTAAATTAACAGTCTGTTCCAAAATCTAGGTATTTTAGGGCACTGCCACCAAGTGTGAAACATAGCGCCCACCTGTCCACATCACCTGAAACAATAGAGAAGAGAGTGACACAACCACCACTAATACAGAATTTTTCATCCAAATATGTTTGACACAAGTAATCAAGGTACTCACAAAAGCTGTTTCGGTATAAGCTTAAAATGAAGCATATAGATCTGTCGGCAAAGATATACAGAGAAACCACTGGCCGTCAGCCACTCCAATTCTCAGGTATAGATAGCATAAACCAAGTCTCTTCTTTAGAAGCTATCCTAAACAGAAATTATACTGGCTTGTCCACACAAGAGATACAGCCTACAGATACAAGAACCATGGGCTCAGGTCAGTACTCACAATGTAACCAGATGCTTCCTCCCAGTATCTGCTGGACACTCTTCAGTGAGGGAGTGGTTAGTGCTCACAGGACAGCAGACTCCTAACTTCCAATGGGCTCTCTTCAGTGAGCTCTCAAGACCAAGTTTCCAGGCGAGGGCTCCTTTGATAAGCTTCCACAAAGGAGATTCTCAAGAATAGCGCCCCTCAGCTATGCCACAGCTTGGACTTATAAAACTGGCTTCAGGCTGGTTGCTGCAGATGGGGTTAGCCACCCCCACCTAGATGGGTGGATTCCCTTCAACAGAGGGACGATGAAGTGAAGACCCCTGCTTTCTAAATCTCAGACTATTTATATGCCTCTCCAACCCCCTTTTGGGCACACCTCCTCATGGATTGGCTGGAGCTCAATAAATATTCAGGCTGGAATTAACCCATGCTCCACCCTTCTGTTTCCAAATCCTCTGGAAGATGGGGGAGAGAAATCAACTGCAGTCTTTAAAACCCAGAACAGTTAAATGCAATCAAAAACTCAGAATACAGAGAACTGCATTTACCTAGCTTCCTAGCAACCAAATTAGGAGGGTGCCTCAAATACACCAACAGACTAGCTTAGTGGATGAACTCATCCAAGGCACGATGTCTAGGCACTAGCACGTCTTAACCAGAGCTGCTATGGAGTGAAGTGGAATGGAGTGGAGTGGAGATGGGTTTTACTGTGTGCTAATGCCCTTGGGATTGCTCAGCAGGAAGAGAGTAATGTAACAGATGAAGGAGATAAGGAATAAGCAGAAGCATAGTCGACAAACAAGTCAAAAGGTCAGTAACGAGACATAGCTGGATGAGATCAGATGGAAGCATATCAGATGAACAAGCCAAGGGTCGATAACGAGTGATAGCAAAGATAAGGACAGCTACAGGTACACAAAGAAGCATGATATTGGCTGGAGAGAGCACAATAATCTGGCCAACAGGAAGTGAATAGAAATGGCTTAAATCAGGAAGTTCATGGGTCAGCAGAAGCAAGATACAAGGCAAGGCTATCCAAGGAATCAGGCAGGGCGCTGTCCAGCATCTCAGGTGGCACAGTGGGAATAGCTACAACTAGACACTGCAGAGGTCCAAAGTTCAGATCCTGCCCTGACACCTTTATTTCCCCACCATTGAAAAAGATGTGGGGATAGTCCTGGAATAAATTCAGGATTACATAGTATAAATGCTAGAGGAATATGAGAAGAATGGCTCTTTATCCTCGCTTTCGGTCTGTCCCAGACAGCTATCGTATATGACAGAGTAAGACATTTGATAGGAGGAAGTAGCTTACTAGGGATCCACATTAAGGATAACATTAAGTTAAACTTTATAACTGTAACGGCACCCCTAATATAAAGGGGGTTAACGCCATTTACGATGTTCCCTCTCCTAGGCACACATCCACTCGCTACCAATATCCACAGCTAAACGACCCTTTCCTATAGGAGCCGACCCCTCTGGCAAAAAGACGAGACGCACTCTGTCTCTTCTGTAGTAGGAATGACTTTATTAAAGACCAACATTGTAACTTTATACACAATTCAAGGCACATGCTTTAACATGAACAAGAGCCCAGCTCCACCCACACATCCCAAGACTCAACACCTCACCCTGACGTCTGCTAGGCTTCAAACGATCCCACCCAATACACATCTTTTCACAAAGGGTTAGCAGCCAGTCTGTCTGGCACTTTACAATACACACAAGGACAGACTTAAATGAACAACATTTAAGATCTTTTAAAAGATTTTTGCGCTGATATACTTTTGCTGGATTGTAAGTGTCAGTGGCACTCTCTTCTCTATTCATCTAAAGACATCAGTCAAAGTGGGCCCTTACCACTGACCAACTTTGTAAGTAGGCCTTATGCTGACCATCAATATAAGGGACCCAGTACACTGCACTGTGTATACTAGCAGTCACCAACCTCCCCAGCACCAGGGACTGGCTTCCTGGAAGACAACCCCTCTGCGGACAAGGGGTGCTTTGTGCAGCTTGTCACCTTGGGCAGGAGGGTTGTGGGCATGTAGCTTGTCATCTGAAGTCAGCTCACAGACCTCAGCAGAGATACTCCCAGTTATCCCCCCCCCCCCCCCACTTCTCTTCTTCTCTGTACCTCTTCTTCTCAACGTAACCACAGAGAGGGAAGGGAGTAGTGGTGCTAGGAGAAGTTGAGCGTGCGCTCTCTGGTGGTTAGAGCATGGCAGTGCAAATTGTGCTGGCTCACTCTGGTTTCAGCTAAAGAGAACCTGTCTTCAGACCATTAGGTTCAACAACAATCCCAAAAGTTTAGCACTACCCCAGCAGGGGCTGTTGGCAACGGGTTCCCCTACTCCCGCACAGCCAGGCAACACGCATTTTCAAATGGCATCCAGACACAATAAATCAGTCCATGGGATTGTTGTTTTATTGGGAAAACAACTTGGTTAAGATGTAGGGATTATGGAATCCTCAAATTGAAGAACAACAGATGAGGACAACTTCCTATCTATGTACAAAGATCCTAGACTGCTCTCCTTGCTAGAAACACCCAGTCTCTTGGATCAGAGGCAAAGTCCCGTACAGACTAGGAGCTCTCAGCCCCTTTAGAAACTAGCACAAAATACTGCAAAGCTGTATGCAGGAGTATCTCCTCTCCTCTGAACTGCTCCCAGCTCTACTGCCTGCAGGAACTACCTCCTGAACTGCACATCTACCAGCCCACTTGGCTGCTCCGAAGATCTCCCATGACAAGGGTTAAAGGGTTAAGCACAGCGCTGTCCTTTGAGAGCTCGCTACATGTGGCACTCTCTCCCCTTATGAATCCCTGGGTGTGTGGATGTACTCATTCTGTCCTTCTTGCTCCCACTGCTGTCAGGCAAAAATTATTTTCAAACCGTGATGCTGAATGGCTCTTCCTAAGCCACCGAAAGCCTCTGCAGCACTCCATCTTCCACCCGACTCCCCTGCTGGCATGGCTCCACCATATTTAAGGGCTGACTCAGCCACCCTGCCAGAGCATTCTGCCTGGGGATTGGCCAAGTTCCCTCCAGTATGTAGATCGGTCCTCCTGGCCCTTGCCCACTAAGGTCTAGAAGTTTCTATAAACTTCCAGACCCAGGGGGAGGTACCACAGACCTGCCTCTGTGAGTCATCCAGACTAATCTGCAGTAAACCCTGACACAATTTCAGACTCACAAGCAAACCATGAGTCTAACATAAATTTGCCTACACTAATCTAGTAGCACAATAGAGGGTGATACATAAGGTTATGCAGTATGTGCATTTACTGCAATGTGTTTTATGCATGCTATTTACCTGTAAAAGCTTCCCTTGCGTGTACATCTGAAAGGTTAGAGACTTCTGTTGGACCCCCCAGCACAATAAGCCCTTGTACACACGGTCGGACATTCCGACAACCAAATCCGTTGGATTTTGTCTGACGGATTTTGTCCGAAACTGGTGTTGCATACACACGGTCGGACAAAGTTGTTGGAAAATCTGATTGTCCAGAACATGTTGACGTTATTTCGTTACGATGGGACTGCATTCAGGCTAGTAGCCAATAGCTTTGGTCTAGGAATTTGATCTGAGCATGCGTGGCACTTTGTCCGATCGGAATTCTCTACACACAATCGGACATTGTCCGATCGGATCATGTTGTCGGATTTTTTTTTTAGCCCAGCTCTAAAACTTTGTCGGTATGATATTCCGACGGAAACAGTCCAATGGAGCCCACACGGTCGGATTATCCATCAACATAGTCGCATCGAACATTTTCCGTCGGAATGTCCGACCGTGTGTACAAGGGCTTAGAGCTTCCACTCAGGTGATACTCTATAGTATTCCCTTTTGCTATTCCCCATCAGCTATATAAAAGATTATGTTGGGAGTAAGGGGAGAAAAGGCAGAGGAGCTAGGTCAGCACAGACAGTGCTTAGACACTCCCAGAAGAAGAGAGGGCTAGAAGATGCAAGGAGGGAGGGGCTGTGCTAGGGAATCAACTCTAAATAAGACTTTAGTACAGAGAGTTACAATTGGTTGGTAGAGATTTTGTCTCATTTCACATCACGCTATGCTCCTTGCGCCACCTTTTTTTAAGAAGAACCCACGCCTCACTGAGTGAACTTATTGGGTTTCTATCATTTTAAAGATATTATTTTACTTTGTATTGCCTACAAAGTAAAATACAGAAAAAGACATTTCCATTTTTTTATAATGGCAAGCGCTTGCCTGCAAAATGTTTCCCTTCTCCTTTTTTCTTACCATTACATGTGTTGCATGGCAACTTTATCTTAAAGAATGTCAGCATATTTTAATCTCCCTCACAAACATCTCCTCTTCTGAACACCATCTCATATCTATGGCTAATAAATGCAAATTGCATCACATCCTCCGTATCCCATGACTGTGCCAATCCAAATCCAACCTCTGCAGCCCATTTAGGACAACTCTCTGGGCCTCCGCAGTCATCCAGAACCAAGGATTTGTCTTATTAGCATAACTGTCTATTAGAAGAAATTAAAATCTCCAACTAAAGAGTGAAATTAATTCAGGGGGTTGATCAATATTTCTGTCTATAACTTGCTGGCTCAGTAAACACAGCGTGTGATTATAACTAGATGAGGGAACCGTGCATCCACCTGGGGATATGAATGATGATACATCAAAGGGACAAGCAATTATAAGAAGCTAGGGTTCTGGCTGATTAATAAGCAGTGATGCATTTCCTCTACTCTTTCACATGCTTTAATGTAAAAGTGGCAGCAACATGACTTGTAAAGAGATGTATAAAAACTGGGGGAGATTAAAAAAGAGGGTGTTTCCTTAAGCAACCAATGAGCTATTAGCATTAACTTACAAGCCTGTGCTGGATAAGTGGCAGCAGTCATTTACAATTTTCTTTGGGCACCACACTACAATATCATAACATTTTCATGAATCTAACCCTATATTTTGTAAAAATTCACATGACAGGGAATATGGAAAAAAGCGCAGTTGATCCTTATGAATGTCCAATCCAAAAGGTTTCTTTGAGCCACAGCACAAAATGGCCAGCCAAAGGGAATGTTTTGCTTCTGGGAAGGCTTTCCAACATCTCCCCATGATGATGCCAGCACTAACACTTCCTCTCTCGCTCTCTCTGATCTCTTCTCTTTCTGGCCATACTAATCTTCCATTGGCAGGGAGAGAATATTCACTAATAATACTGCCAAGAAAAATGGGGAGCAAAGGAGTCCTTCACATTGGTGAACAATTAACCAAGACTACGCTGTCAACATACCTTATACCTAGAGTTGCCAACTCATCCCTTTAAACCTGAACACTTTTGAATTACACAGGTTCTGAGGCTAATTACATGCAAATAAGGCACCAAGTGAGTTTAATTACCACCTTAATCAGCCACAGAACCTGTGTAATTAAAATGTGTTCGGTTTTAAAGGGATGAGGTGGCACTCATACTTATACCATGCAATGGGGTTGTGCTGTAAAGAGAAAAAAGAAGTGCTATAAGGGGATCTCTAAGCCCTTGTACACACTGTCGGACATTCTGACGGAAAATATCAGATCGGACCATGTTGTCGGATAATCCGACTGTGTGTGGGCTCCATCGGACTGTTTTCGTCGGAATATCCGACGGACAAAGTTTTAGAGCTGGGCTATAAAACTTTCCGACAACATGATCCGATCGGACTTTGTCCGATTGTGTGTAGAGGATTCCAATCGAGACAAAGTGCCACGCATGCTCAGATCAAATTCCTAGACCAAAGCTATTGGCTACTAGCCTGAACGTAGTCCCGTCCTAACAAAATAACGTCATCACGTTACGTACGATCGGATTTTCCGACAACTTTATCCAACCGTGTGTATGCAACACAAGTTTCGGACAAAATCCGATGGATTTTATTGTCGGAATGTCCGACCGTGTGTACAAGGGCTAAGAGTATCAGCTTGATCAGTGTCATGTGAAATAATATTTAGTGTACAAGTACTTGGATTATCAGCCAGGAAAACACTATATATTGTACAAACCACAGCAAACAAGCTTGTAATGATCACAATTTGCTTAATGGTCTCCCCTAGTTGATGGATGTAGCTCTGAAAGACAAATGCAAGCTTCTCTAAGTGCATCCACCTGTTTAGTATTCATCCGACATCAATACCAAGAAAAGGCTCACCTGTTCAAAATGATGGGTTGGATGCATGTACTCCATGGCAACTAGCACTTTGTGTTTAAATTTCACACGGATGGCTGCTACTGGTGAGCATTAATGCTTAATATCCAGAGGAAGAATGTCAAATGTTTCAAAAGGATATTCTATTTATTAATAACCTAGACCTTTTAAGGGTGGACCATTTCTTCCTTTTCGTGAGAGAGAGAAGTGGTTGGGGATAAGAGAAGAATTTTCCTTCCAGCAGCTATACCTGTGTAATTAAAATGTGTTCGGTTTTAAAGGGATGAGGTGGCAATCATACTTATACCATGCAATGGGGTTGTGCTGTAAAGAGAAAAAAGGAGTGCTATAAGGGGACCTCTAAGCCCTTGTACACACTGTCGGACATTCTGACGGAAAATATCAGATCGGACCATGTTGTCGGATAATCCGACTGTGTGTGGGCTCCATCGGACTGTTTTCGTCGGAATATCCGACGGACAAAGTTTTAGAGCTGGGCTATAAAACTTTCCGACAACATGATCCGATCGGACTTTGTCCGATTGTGTGTAGAGGATTCCAATCGAGACAAAGTGCCACGCATGCTCAGATCAAATTCCTAGACCAAAGCTATTGGCTACTAGCCTGAACGTAGTCCCGTCCTAACAAAATAACGTCATCACGTTACGTACGATCGGATTTTCCGACAACTTTATCCAACCGTGTGTATGCAACACAAGTTTCGGACAAAATCCGATGGATTTTATTGTCGGAATGTCCGACCGTGTGTACAAGGGCTAAGAGTATCAGCTTGATCAGTGTCATGTGAAATAATATTTAGTGTACAAGTACTTGGATTATCAGCCAGGAAAACACTATATATTGTACAAACCACAGCAAACAAGCTTGTAATGATCACAATTTGCTTAATGGTCTCCCCTAGTTGATGGATGTAGCTCTGAAAGACAAATGCAAGCTTCTCTAAGTGCATCCACCTGTTTAGTATTCATCCGACATCAATACCAAGAAAAGGCTCACCTGTTCAAAATGATGGGTTGGATGCATGTACTCCATGGCAACTAGCACTTTGTGTTTAAATTTCACACGGATGGCTGCTACTGGTGAGCATTAATGCTTAATATCCAGAGGAAGAATGTCAAATGTTTCAAAAGGATATTCTATTTATTAATAACCTAGACCTTTTAAGGGTGGACCATTTCTTCCTTTTCGTGAGAGAGAGAAGTGGTTGGGGATAAGAGAAGAATTTTCCTTCCAGCAGCTATCCTTGTCCCTGCTGTTACTGACAATAATGATACTGATCCTGTCATTTGACTGAGGCAGGCAAAGTTCTGGTATCCATCCTGATTAGATTAGATTAGATAGTTCCCAGGTAGGTTATTAAACTATAAAAAAGGCAATGTAATGGTATGCTTTGAGATCTATTTGTAAGGTTTTATCAGCTAAAGCAGTTAAATTGGACAACAAAACACTCTTATGCTGCACGATCAGAGTTTCCAGCAAAAAATGTTCAAGAGAAGCTTGTTGTCGGAAATTCCGAGCGTGTGTAGACAATTCCAATGCACAAAATTCCATGCATGCTCTGAAGTAGACGGAAGAGCTCGGTCTGGTAAAACTAGCGGTCGTAATGGAGATAGCACATTTGTCACGCTGCAATGTTTTTAATCTTTTAATGCAGTGCATTCTCTTCTTCTTTATAATGATAGAATAATTAAGTTATTTTGCTGCTGATGTTCACACAGAGTTCTCACAAACTGATTTCTTTATTATTTCTCGTGATCTCCTGAATAATTTTTTATTTTTTTCGTCAGATCTCCATAATAATGTTTCAATTTTGTTTTTATAGTGATCTTTTTTATTTATTTTTTTAATAAAGATCTCCTGTTTTTTTTTATAGTGATCTCCATAATATTTTTTGTAGTTTTGTGTGTCAAGTTACCACAACACCATTATTATCTTATATTTTATTACCTCAAAGAGGTTGTTTGGTGTTGGTGTCCCTTGTTAATTTGACATTGTATTTTTTAAATGTACCTGCCTACTCACAAACTGTCCTTTTTGTAGTAAAACACATAGGCAAATATTTGTGAAAAAAAATAGACATTTATTATGGGTCATAACAAAACAAAGAGGAAGGCAACGCTGGATAAACTGATGAAATTAGCATTAAGCCTTTTTACCCCAGGGCACACATTAATTATGCCTTTACAGGCAAAATTGGTAGCCTGAGGAGTCCATATAATAGTGAGCACAATCCAGTCCAGGACTCCAAGAGATCAGGAACAGCAGCAGATTACATATATGTCCCCAGGCTGTGGTCTTACCACAGCCTGTGTCTTTTGTCAGACCAGGCAAAACTCAGGCCATCACTTTCTTGTTTTCTTTCCACGCTTCCTTCCACGCTTGCTTCAAGGCTGTGGCCCTGGTGTTGGAGTTGTGGCAGGGGGTGGAGGAGGAGGAGGACCATGGTCTAACTCACAAACATGGCTTTTGCTTGTGAGTTCGCACCTCAACCCCTTATTTAGGGCTTGTAAGATCACTTCATCACAGAAGAGGCACTGGACCTCCTCCATTTTCTGCATTTTTTGCAGGCATAGGCCTCTTGAAGATTGGGGGGGTTCTGAGGGCCACAGTAGCCTGCAGGCATTAACCCAAGTGCTGCCTCCTCAAGGTTCCTTCCCTTCCTGGGTCTTTTTTTTAAGGCGGATGGGAGGGACCTGTGGTTTGGTCTGGCTACTGGGCCCAGCCACCTCCTGGCTGCCACTTACCCCCGCCACCTCCTGGCTGCCATTTTCCACAACCTCCTCCTGGCTGAGGCTTTCCTGTGTATGAAAACGAGACATAGTTTTATCAATCATACACAATTTTCAGCTCATTACTGTTGCAAATTGAATGTTAATAAATAGAAAAGACTATCACTCTGAGCCCAGCATTTTTCATTTTTGTAGCAATAATTTTTTGCCACTACTGTCTATTGATATGTAAAACACTTTGTTAAATTAGAAATTAGTGATAAATAATAACATCAAGTTAATATCATGAATTTTTGGACAATAAATATTTTGAACAATGCTATACTTGACTCAAGCTGGGCTCCTCCACTTCTTCCTTGCTGGAAGGCCCAGGTTGGTGGTCGGAAGCCTTGGCTGGGGTGGAAGGAAGCATTGAAGGAAGAGTCAAGAGTGATGGCGTGATTTCACTCTGGTCTGACAAAAAAAGCAGTCTGTCATAGTACCACAGCCTGGGGACAAAAATGTCATCTGCTACAGCTCCTGATCTCTGGGAATCCTGGACCTTCTTGCGCTCCCTATTATATGTGCTCCTCATGCCACCAATATTGGCCAAATATGGGATGTCTGCCGTGGGGAACTGCGGGTTCACAAATTCCAGCAAGTGATCCAGCGCTGCCTTCCTCTTTATTGTATTATTATAAAAGGTGTGTTTTACCTGCCACAGACAGGGCATCTCCCTGTACTTAGCAATGAATAGGGGGGGTAAAGTCATGTTACCCCCCCCCCTTGACCAGGCAGATAGTGTCTTTATTGGGCGGATGAAGTGGTCTTCAAACACTTAGGGCTGCACTCAAAGAGGGGAGCAATCTCTAATAGAAAATAGATGAAAGAAAAAAGGCACCTCTAAGTGCAGAATTAAAACTTGGAATATCCCCAAACAAGATTAAAAACACTTACAGAATCAAGGATAAGAAGAGGCATAACATGGATGTATGAAGCAGATGATCCGGCATCAGGAGGTCCCAGTGTATCATCACAGCTTTCCAGGGATAAAAATATGCAGCATCAGAAGGTCCCAGAATAACCAGCAGGTAAACACCCCAGGCTCTGGGAACACTGGTGAAGCAATCGCGCCATCTGAGTCAGCGTGGAGCATGAATCCCGGAAATGGCATCAGCGGGAGGGGACAACATGGACCGCAAATAGGAAATATGTCATCAAAATGGGACGTGTTTCGGAACTACTGATTGGTTCCTTCTTCAAGCCAATGACCTTTGCAGCTCATAAGCAGGCGGTATGGTAAAAATAACATGGCATCCTTCTCTGGTGAGGGTCTGTTTCCTGACCTCCCTATCAGCTTTATTTCAATATTCAGCTGTTAAAGATATACTGAATGAATTTATGTTATTTTTACCATATCCCCTGCTTATGAGCTGCTTCACACTTGTGTTGTGGGCTGCCTGTCAGGTGCGCTAGGATGCAACTATGTCTGTTTGTTGAACTGACAATCTGGCTTTACATTTGTATGCTGACCACTAATAGTGTCAGGCTTTGTTGCTGATTGGTTATATTCTCTCAGTTTAATACTGTGTCTAATATTATATCAGGACCTGGGTCCTATTGAGATATACTCTATCATTATTTCCAAGAACAATTAATAAGCTTCCGAAGAAGCATTCAATTGTAAAACATGTATAGTGTTTTTTTCTTGCATACTACATCATGTTTGCAGGATTACAATGATGTATAATGTCATGCATTTTTTGTCTTAGAGAGATGTCAGTTTTGCATTTTTTATTGCAAAAAAGTTTTTAAATGTAATTGTTTGTACCATTATGTGTTTAATAAACTATTATGTAATTTTTTTTATAATTGGTGCCTACAAAGTCCATTTTTTCTGCACTTTATCTTTATTTAAAATTGACTTATAGGACACAGCACTGCTCTATCACTAAGACTCCCACAGTGCCATCCTGTGATGGAGCCTTGGTAAACTTTTTGATACAAATTTTTTAGGGTGTCCCACACAGGTGCTCCAGTGAATACTAGGGATGTCTCCATGTGTGAAACGTGACCAAAACAGGTGAGTATTCCAGCTTAAGTAAGGGGAAAAAAATTCTTCAGCTTGGAACTCTGCCAAAACAGACAATTGTACGACACTTCCAACCAAGTTTCATATTACTATTTCTGCCCTCAAATATCTGTGTGCTAAGTTTACCATTTTTTATTCACATAGGGGAGAAAAGACTCAGGACATCAGAGGACACCAGGGACCCACAACCTTAAAAAGCAGGGGAAAGCCCCACACCACAACCTGAGGATGTGGAGGAAGGAGAGGTTTATGAATTGGGAAAAATATTGACCACAACAGTTGAGTGTCTGAGACCACAGCTTCAGGTAATACATGTATTGCTTGCATATTTATAATACATGGTGTGTTTTATTTTATTTTAGGTGATGTGGATGTTGTGGAAGAAGAATCTAATTTCACCAGTGCAAGTGCACACGTCCCCATCGGGGAGATCATGGTGTGCAATAGGGATTTACAGAAGATCAAGGAAGACATCAATGATGTTGAAAAAAAGACTCAAAAACATCACTGATGTTTTAGGCAAAATTTAAAACACTCCAAAATTCTTCAATTTGTTTATATTTTTCTAACTAAAAAAAATATTGAAAGACAAATTTTGAAGATGCACACAGTGTGTCAACATGTGCTATCTGCCATCACATGATATTAATGTACACGTTTTGTGGGTGCAACCCCTTCCTCACAAATAAAGTAAGGGGTTGCACCCCCGAAACACGTCCATTGATCCTCCATGATGGGAGCTAGCGCATATTGACATTATGCATGGGATCAGGAGGGAAATCCCCGTTTTAACTCTCAATTTGTGCGCATCTTCAAAATTTGGCTTTCACAGGGGTGACATAACCCCATCTGATGAAGGCAATATCAACACAGTTTGGACATACTAATGTCTGGTATTGCCTTCAATTTACCAAAGTTGAATTTTGTAGGTTCCTGAGTTGTGTATTGTTTTATGTTTTTAGACATGCCTGTTTACCCCAAAAAGGCTATTTCTAATGCCAAAAAAATTATTTTATTCAAAAAATATGTTGGTTTGTTCAAAAACCCTTTTCTAACGCAGTGCACAGAGTAAAACGTTTTAAAGATGGTGTTTACAGTGACAATGGGGGTTATCCACTTTGCACTACAAGTGCAGTTTCAGTGCAGTTTCAAGTGCACTTTTGCATTGCACCTGTAGTGCAAAATGGATTTTCCTTTAGTAAATAACACCCACAGTACTTTATAATTTGCCACAATCAGGCCAATTTCATGACTCCCAAAAATGTATTAATAGAGCTGAAAATGATGAATATTTTTATCAGTGATGCATTACATACATTAACAACAAAAACAAGTTGTGTGTGTAGCATATCCACAACATAATAGTTAGCTGAAGAAGAGATTGGCAATGTTTCTTAAACATTTTCTGGCATATCAATGGCCCCCCTACCCGCAAAGTACTCCATATATTTTAGACGGACCTTGCGGGCGCTTTTGGGGGGACAAGCCAGGACGGCCTGCTTCAAGCGTCGTCAGGGTTTGGTCTTGAAGTCCAGTCTCAGGCCCAACTGAGGCCACATAGTTCATAGAATTTCTCCGTAAAAAGTTGTGGAGAATGCAGCATGAAAGGATTATATGGTTAAGTTTATTTCCCGTCATGTTGATTGGCATAAGGAATAAGTGGAACTGGCTGGCCATTATCCTGAAAGCATTCTCCACCACTCTTCTGGCTCTGGCCAGCCGGTAGTTAAAAATTCTCTGGTCCGGGGTGAGACTCCTCATGGGCAACAGCCACGTCAAGTGATCACCAAGCCCAAATGCTTCATCAGTGACAAAGACGAACGGCAGACCAGCCACGTTGTCTTCCGGAGGTGGCAATCCCAAGCCACCACTCGAGCTGTCCATAGAACTTGATCTGGGCAATGACTCCACCATCTGACATCTTCCCCACATCCACATAGAGAAACTCTTATGTCGCTGACACCACCGCCAACATCACATTACTATGAAACCCCTTATAGTTGTAATAGTATGACCCCGAGTTGGGGGCTGGGACTATGTGGATGTGTTTCCCATCAATTGCCCCTCCGCAGTTGGGAAAGTCCCACCGCTGGGTAAATTGGGAAGCCACAGTCTGCCTTCCTGTGGTATAGAAAGAAACAGTGGAGTGAAACAAAAAAAAAAAAAATTAGTAATTTCGCACATAACATTGCAAGCAGATTAGACACAAACATTCTTGGCCAACATAAGTATAACATTTATTTGAAGGAGTATTTAAATAAAAAAATCTCTAAGGTCCACTTTTCATATTCCTCAATCCCTCTGATGGCCCATTGTAAAAATGTTGGGGGGGATGATGTTTTGGATAGGTAACACTCTCCACTTCATTGAGAGCTGAATGCATAAATAATGTGTGTTACTTTGGCCAGCTCCTCCTCACTTACACTATTGGCAACCTACTGGTCAGGTAAGAAGTGTCCTAATACAATATATGAATACACACTGTACAAATTATACAGAACTGTTGAATCTGGGGACAGCTCTAAAACACATGATGTGCATCAGCCGGGGCGGTAGAACACCGCCAGCACTCTGGGGAAACAGAGGAGTATATTGAGGCCAACCTAGCCGGGGTATAATATATTCTATGTAAGAATTTAAACTGAATGAGCATATCTCTTGCTGCCACCAGATGCTGAAATGGTTGTTCCCACATACTATCCAGATCTAACCCTGTATGTCCGGTACCTCCGCCTCCCACTGTTCTCTACATTTAAGTAGTGCCTTGGGGCTGGTTTTAAACAAGTCCTTATATGTTACTGATAGAGTCTTTGACAGGTCTTCTGTCATAAGTGTGTCTTCCAGTCTAGAGGGGAAAGACTCTACACCCACCCCCCTAAATTGCATCTGGAAGGCATGTCTCAATTGTAGGTATCGAAAGTATTGAGAGTTCGGAAGGTCATGTCTGGCCTTAAGGTCATTAAAAGTCAAAAGTTCACTATCCCTCGTAATGTCCTTAAGCAGTTTTACCAGTGACCCTTTTACTGCTAGGTGAGAGTGCTAACCACTACACCACTGTGCCGCCCTATAATCCTGTGCATTGTGTAAAAAGGCTGTTTTATCCTCTCTTCTCTGATTCTACACTTCATCCACTGTCCCCAATCCGTCTCCTGATGGGGGGGGGGGGGGGGCACTTTGCACATGCTTTGTTTTATGTGTATTGCTAGAGAGGTTTTGTTTTGTTTTGTTTTTTGGAGTGGGTGCATGTGATCGGCACAGGACCAATCAGCACTGTCCAGGCAGAGGGTCGTGGTCCTGCAGCCTCATAAAACAATGAGAGGAGAATGAAAACTCCTCCTACAAACTTTAATTTAGCACCAGGCCTATTTCTGACATTTTTCTGACATTTCTTGTTTAAGCAAAAATTATTATTTTTTGCTAGAAAATGTATTTGAATGATATATATATATATATATATATATATATATTTTTAGCAGAGACCCAAAAAAATAAAACGGTGGTCATTACAATATTTTATGTCACACTGTATTTGCGCAGCCGTCTTTCAAACACAATTTTTGGGGGAAAAAATACATTTTATTGAATAAAAAAAAAAAACAGTAACGTTATCCCATTGTTTTTGTGCAATCTAAAAGATGATGTTACGCGGAGTAAATAGATACCTAACATGTTATGGTTTAAAACTGTGCATGCTCGTGGAGTGGCGACAAACTACAGTACTATAAAATCACCATAAGCCATGCTTTAAAAATGTTTACATGTTACCTGTTTAGAGTTACAGAGGAAATCTTGCACTAGATCTGTTGATTTCACTCTAATGATCACAGCGATACTTCACATGTGTGGTTTAAACACTGCCTACATATGTGGGCGTGGTTTAGGTATGTTTTCGTTTCTGTGCGTGACCTTTACATTTTTTTCTTTCTTATTTAGTTTACTTTTTGTTTTTACACTGTCCCTTTAATTCATTATTTTTTAAGCACTTTTATTCCTATGACAAGAAATGTAAACATAGAAATAAGCATGACAGGTTCTCTTTCTTGAGAGATCTGGGGTCAAAAAGACCTCAGATCTCCCATTTGCCTTTAAAAGGATTACATCAGACATCGCTTTGGTCCTCCAAGGGCATGAATCCGGCTGCCTGCTGTAAATAAAGATATCGGGGTTATGATAGCTAGCTGCTGCCATAACCCCAATATTTAACGTCAAAATAATTACATATATTTACATTTAGGCGGTCGACAAGTGATTAACCAGTGCTTGGCCGGACACTGATAGAAGTCACAAGACTGATATATACTGCTGATGAGAAAAGGTATTTAGCAGTTTATATTTACTAAAATAATAGAATTTCCGTGCTCTGTGTACTGTGTAGACATGTGCAAAAGGAAAAAATTTGTTTAGTTTCGTTTTAATTCGTTAATTCATTAATTTCGTTTAGTTAAATTCGTTAACTTCCTTAAATTCGTTTTCGGATTTCGTTTAGTTTTCTACCGAATTCGAAAAATCGGCCACATTCGAAAATATTTCAACAAAATTCGAAAATATTTCTACCGGATTCGAAATGATTTCAACATGATTCCACATTATTTCAACCGCATTCGAAAATATTTTGTGACCCGAATTTAGGGCCATGTATCTCGGGGTCACTTGGTGCTAGAAACTCCAAATTTGGATATGTTGTAGTGCTAGTACTATTGTGTTTGCATACCAAATTTGGGGTTTCTAGATATAAGTGACCCCGAGATATGTGGCCCCAAAATCGGGTCGCAAAATGTTATTAGTTAATAGAGCAGAGAATGACATTTTGCGACCCGATTTTGGGGCCACATATCTCGGGGTCATTTATAGCTAGAAACCCCAAATTTGGTATGCAAACACAATAATACTAGCTCTACAACATATCCAAATTTGAAGTGTCTAGCACCAAGTGACCCCGAGATACATGGCCCTAAAGTCAGGTCACAAAATATTTTCGAATGTGGTTGAAATAATGTTGAATCATGTTGAAATCATTTCGAATGCAGTTGAAATAATGTCGAATCATGTTGAAATAATTTAGAATGCATTCGAAATGATTTCAACATGATTCAACATTATTTCAACCACATTCGAAAATATTTTGTGACCCGACTTTAGGGCCATGTATCTGGGGGTCACTTGGTGCTAGACACTTCAAATTTGGATATGTTGTATTGCTAGTATTATTGTGTTTGCATACCAAATTTGGGGTTTCTAGCTATAAGTGACCCCGAGATATGTGGCCCCAAAATCGGGTCGCAAAATGTCATTCTCTGCTCTAATAACTAATAACATTTTGCGACCCGATTTTGGGGCCACGTATCTCGGGGATGCATCCGAATGTCCGAAAGATGCAAAATTCGGCCGAATTTCGATTCGTTACGAAACGAATTGCACAAGCCTAGTACTGTGAGAGACCAGATATAGTGAATGCAGGGTCCTGGGTTTAGTAACACTTTAAGGTCCCCATAACATGGGAAGGAGTTTCTACCACCCTCTGAAAAGCCACCTGCAGTGGATTGCTTTTCAGAGGATAGCAGAGCAAGGGTTGGAAGGCATTCAGAAGGTGATCCTGTCAACTCTCCAAAGTCTCTTTTTTTTCACTTTTCTTTTTCATCCCAAGGGGGATTCCCATTAATCACAGGGGGTGAATTTGACAGGCTACGCTACTTGTCAAACTCTGCAGGCCATTTTAAAATTGTGACATTCATGCCACAAAGCATTGCAAGCAATATATGTGTAATACACCCGCTGGCTACAATGTTAGGACCCAGTGGTTATACTGAGGTCATGACTGCAGTTGCAGTTGTGTCCCCGGTGTCTTTTTTTTCAGAATAATGTAAAAGTGATCCAAGTGGCCTGGATCACTTTTACACGTGGCGGTAGGCAGTCCATACCACCCCCTCCCACCACAAACCCTCCAGTGTCCTTCCCGGGCTCTCCTGTTCCACCAGGACTGAATCTGGAGGTTCTGACAGCTGACTATAGAGATGAGGGTGGAATAGAAGTATGTAGCGGTATCCTCGTAAGGGCTGCTGAGTGTTTAGGTCCATCTTTTAATCAGGGACTAAAAGTGCCCGGTTCTGACGGCTGACTATAGAGATGAGGGTGGAATAGAAGTATGTAGCAGTATCCCCGTGAGGGCTGCTGAGTGTTGAGGTCCATTTGTCACCCTGCGCAGCCAGGAACACAATTTCAAGCATTCAGAGACATGAAACAGTCCTTGCACTTGTTTTTGTATTTTTATTGAGGGGGATTAACTTGGATAGGGATAGAGAAATCATGAGATGCCCAGAAAGTCAATGTTGGGACTAAACTACATACACTCATGTTATACTGTATACAATCTCCTATCTTCCTCCAGCACATCACTTGCTTGCAGGCTATCTCTCCTCAACATTGTTTGCATTTGCCAGACCAGCTAGCACTGATCTGTAGGCCTGACACTAACTCAGCCAGGCCTAAAGCAGATGCCATTTGCCGGCAGTGACCGCGGGCAAGTGTAGCAAAATTGTAGGTAGTCCCAGTGCTAGCTGTCCACATGGCTACTGCTCCCAGAATCACCTCTTCAGGCACTGCCAGCCCTCCTGGTTGCAGCTGCCCCGCTCCACTGACCATAACACCACAATTATCTTGACTGGCTCTGCACCCATCCCAGACCACTTATCCCAGTCCTCTCAAGAGTGCCCCCCCCAGTCCTTCTGACTGTGTGTCAATAAGCAGCCCTCTTGGCTGCCTCTGCACAGCTCTAGGAGATTTGCCCGGCAGTGTTCTCCTGCTGTCCCCTCTTGCTCTTCCTGTGCCTCCTGGTCAGGACACCTCTGTGGGTTGTAAGAGGGTCACATCCGCACCTGAGCCCATACCCAAGGTCACCCTCCCCCAGACTGGGGAGCTCTCTCAAAGGCACCCGACAGCCTAACACTCCATCTTCCACCCAATCACCAACTCCTCTCTAGCTGGGCTGACCCTTGGTATTTGAGGAGGCCTGCCCCCAATCCAAGTTGGAGATTGGTCAGGGCTCCCCAGACAGTTCCAGCCCACCTCTCCTCCTTTCTTTCCAGAAAACACTAGAATATTCTGGAAAAAAGTGGTAGGTCTTGGTGATGCTGCTTGTGAGTCAACCAGCTCTGCCCTGAGTTACTCCCAACCCAGATCAAAACAAACCCAGGCTTGGCTGCTAGCAGATCCTGGAAATTTGCTTACTCTCAAAAAAACATAGCACTATATTTATAGCACACTAGAGGGTGCTACAAGTATGATCTATGGAACAGGACGAGGATTTTGTCACTTCCAACTTGCTGTCTACCAGCTGTTACTGGCTTGTAACAGCATCTGATCAAACCAATGTCAAAAGAGAACCAAGAGTGCCGTTTCTTGCATGCACAGCGCTGGGCTGAGATCGGGCTCAGGGAAGTATAAAAGGTGGAGGGGGGAGTGCGCAGGGAAGGATTTTTCCCTAATACAAAAAATGCATAACGGTAAAACTTTTTTTACCATTAGAACCACTTCAAAGAATACAGGTTTATTGAATATACTGCACAAGTCACAAAGCACTAGAGGGGCGCTTTGGATTTTGCCTAGAGACCCCAACTAATCAGGTTGATTGCTGGGTTTTCTAGGCACCAGGAATTCCTTTCACCTCAGTCTGACATTGCTCAAGAAGTTGTGACATCAGTGTAGCACCCCTCCTCCCAGACACACCAGAGGCATGGTGGCGGGGTCCTAGACAACCTAGCATTTCTCAGCTTCACTGTGTCAAAACCTTTAAGCTGACCTGGCAACACTGACAGTAGCATCCAAATTGGTTCACAGACTTCTTTTTTGTTTCCTAGAATCCATTGCATTCTATAAGTGAGTCGTCAGGCCCCTATGACAACAGGGGCCTCCTTTGGGTCTCCTTCTTGACACAACTCCCCTCATTGACAAGCAGGACAGCTCCAGGACCACTACAGGCCTATCTCTACATTCAGCACATGTCCGGACCCACACAAGCTATAGGGCCTAATAGCAGAGCTTAATCAAGCAGTGTCTGTCCAGGCTTCAGCCTGAGCGAAGAGAGCAATCGCTAGGCCTGTCTAAAATATTTATATCCGTCTCCAGCATGCAACAGTGGCCTTGAACCTCCTACTGGGCTGGCTGAAGGAAATATAAATATTCATAACTCAGACTTGTTACATATCTCATACTTTTGCAAGTGGTGCCTGTGACTCCTAATGGCAGCAGTGAGAATGCACAATGCAACTCAGCTTAGGGAAAGACCAAGTGAAAAACTAGAAGACTAGAAACCTGAGAGCTTAAAAATGCATTACTACACCCCCTGGCTACAGGTCCTCCTCCATAGTGATGTCACGTCAGGTCCACACCCCATGGTGTTTTGCATAACTCCCAACTTTTTGAGATGGGAACGAGGGACACTTATAATGCCATGTACACACGGCCGGACTTTTCCACAGCAAAGCAAATCCATCGGACAATTTGACCATGTGTGGGCTTCATTGGACCTTTGCTGTCGAAAAATCAGACAGACTTTAGAGTTAGAACATTTTTTTTCAACAGACTCGTGTCTGGTTGAAAAATCAGTTCATCTGTATGCTAGTCCAATGGATGAAAACCGACGCTAGGGCAGCTATTGGCTACTGGCTATAAACTTCCTTATTCTAGTCCGGTCACACGTCATCACGGTCTAATCCGTCGGACTTTGGTGTGATTGTGTGTGGCCAAGTCCGTTCGTTCGGAAAGGACTGCCGAAAGTCCGTCGGGAAGACCATCGGACCTAGTCTGTCGAAAAGTCCAGCCGTGTGTACACGGCATTAGTAAAAGTATGTAGGCATAGGACACACCCCTCTCCTTTATACTGGCTATTGAAATGTACAAATGCCGCAATTTAGAAATTGAATGAATGGTTTAAAGCGGAGGTCCACCCTAAAGTGGACCTCCGCTCATCGGAACCCTCCCCCCCTCCGGTGCCACAATCGGCACCTTTCAGGGGGGAGGGGGGTGCAGTTACCTGGATAATCCAGGTAACTGCACCCACTTCCGGGATAGCTCTCTGCGGAAAGGGACGTAACTTACGCCCCTTTCCGCAAGTGCCGGCCCCTTCCCGCAAGTGCCCCGCTGCCTGCTGGGAAACACACAGATCCCAGAGGCAGGGGGGAGCGTCCTTATTGCGCAGCGCGATTCGCGCATGCGCAGTAGGGAACCGGGAAATGAAGCCGAAAGGCTCCATTTCCTGATTCCCATACCCAAGATGGCGGCGGCAGGACCCGACAGGCGACCTAGAGATCGGCTTCGGGTGCCGACATCGCGGGCGCGCTGGACAGGTAAGTGTCACTATTTTAAAAGTCAGCAGCTGCAGTATTTGTAGCTGCTGGCTTTTAAAAAAAAAAAAACGGGGAGTCCCGGTGGACTCCTGCTTTAATACTGAAAAACACTTTTTGAAAGATAAAAAGTACATTTAATTAATAACTACTGTATATAGATCAGATTATCCCTAAAATGAGGGATAAATGAGTAGGAAAGTAGGACTTTGTTCAAAATCAGGGACAGTCCCTCGAAATCAGGGGCAGTTGGGAGCTATGGTGTTTTGGTTACTTCTGGGTTTGGCTGGATTGGTGGCCCCTTACATGACACAAGCTAGAGCTAGATGATTTACTCCCTGGGCTTGTGTGATTCTGTAATGGCTACATATCTACAAACGCATAGCAAACTTTTAAATGTGGGTTGCTAAGACCCCTTTCACACTGGAGGTGTTTTTTAAGCATTTTAGCTCTAAAAATAGCACCTGTAAAGCGTCAGAAAAAAGCCTCATCTGCAATCCAAGTGTGAAAGCCCAAGTGCTTTCACACTGGGGCGCTGCACTGGCAGGACATCAAAAAAAGTCCTGCAAAAAGCTTCTTTGAGGTGCTTTAGGAGCAGTGTATACACTGCGATCTGTGAACCATTCTGGGGGTGTCATTAACATTGTATTGACAGCAGACATTGTGAACTGCCTGTGGGAGAGATGTGATGTGGGAACAGGCGCTGGAATCGCACTGGTTCCAGTATCGCTACAGTGTAAACCTAGGCTCAAGGTTACAAGGCGCCCCCTTCTGCCTTCTATTTATATTTCAGAAATTTGTTCCTGTTTATTGGTGGAGCTGCCTATCTAAACTGCAGTATATTTATAGACTTTTAGTTTTTTAGGATTTATGACCTATTACTGCAGTTTATAGTCATTTTGATCTGCTATTCTATGGCCCCTAGTTTTGTGTTTATCCTTTATTACTGATCTGTATATGTGCCAAGTTCAGTGGCCAGGATTTTGATTACGTCCTATGATTGTGCCATACATCGTTTCAAGTGAAACCCCCCCCCCCCCCAGTAGTTTTGCTGTGGGCGAGTCGCACAGGCAGGCCGGACGACGTACCTGTATGTGGACGGCCTGCTTCCAGGTTTGTGATTGTGATTGGACACAGCACAAGTTTGGCAGCTGATTTCAGCCAATGATTTAGTTTTAGTGTCACTAGTGTCAGTTAATGACCTTCCCAGATAGTGTCTGTTAGCGACAGATTGACCACCACCCTATCACAATCATATTTTAAGCCGCTGATCACTGCCATTACAATATAGTGTCTGTAGCTTTGTAAATTCCAGTATATATACCATAGTTTGTATAACCTATAACTTTCCCACAAACCAATATTTTTTTTTTTAAATAAAGACAGATGTTGCAGAATATATTTTGTCCTAAATTTATGAAGAAATTGTAATTCTTAATTTTTTTATTGGATATGTTTTATAACAGAAAGTAGAATGTTTTTTTTTATAAAATAAAAAATAAAAAACCCAGTGGTGATCAAATACCACCAAAAGAAAGCTCTATTTGTATGACCGTGGAACTGCCAGGTAAAGTAGAGCAGTGCTAAATAGCAATTATCGTCCTGGTCAAGGGGGTAAAACCTTCCGGAGGTCAAGTGGTTAAGACATGGTGCTACATCAGCATCAAGACACCAGTCACCCAGCAGCTGGAGCAGGCTAGCTGACACTGTAGAAAATGGGAAAGTAGGAAGTGCAAGTTATGCTCTCTCTCCTCTTACAGTTCCTAGCCCAGGCCAGCGAGCACATTTGTGGCCACACAGAGATAGAGATCTCTGCAGTTTTAAAATGAAAGGTAAGGGTGGGGTACGTTGGGCTCCAGTATTTTCAAAACTGCCTGGCTGCATACCTCAAGTTAATGTCCCTGGCAATAGGGTGGGCAGCTATAATGACCTGAGTTCTGAATATTTATATCTCCCTAGCCAACCACTAAGCGGTATAGTACCAGTGGTGCAGGCTAGGGGAGGGTATAAATAAATAGGAATGACTTTGGGAAGGCAGTCTTCCCTATGCCACCTGCCTGAGGGAGGGACACAGATGTATGTTTGATCCTCCTGAGCTTCCTGGAGAGGATAGGCATGCAATCGTAACAAGGCTTTTGATTGTTCCACTGTTTAAGTGTGGTGACCTCTTCCTATGGGGTCCATAGGTGAATCATCCAGTACTTTGCAGCCAGAAGCAGAATTGAGAGAATTACAGACTGAACCAAATATTTTTTTGTCCTTTTCCTGGAGTCTGCTACATCGCATGGGTGTCCTGTGCCCTAGCATTCTGAAAAGTGATTTGTGCCCATCTGTACACATCATTTGTCTACTTCCAAGAGTAGCCTGGTTTGCTAGTAGTTACAACGTTTTTCCCTGTTTGGAAGCTTTGCTCTTTGTACTAATGCTGAGCTGCGGTGACTATTTTGGGGAAGACCCTGAACAACGCTTGGCTAAGAAGTGTCTTCAGCCCTGGTGTTGGCTATTTTGGATGAGCTGATAGGTATGTGGGACTGTATGCAGCCAGAAACAGAGCTGGCTCCAAGTGTCATCTGGGAAATCAAAGCAACCAGTAAAGTTGTTGCTGTGCTGCCTGGTAAAGGATAAAGTCTGCTGGGAGAAGCAAGGACTTGTGGGAGATGTGGTCCCCAATGAGATAGCCTATGCTTCAGTTTGTTTCATGGGCTGAGGAGAGAGAAGGGGGATGACTTGCAGTGGAACTTAGGCTGAAAGCGGACCGCTCACCACTCCACCTGAGAGAAGGAGAGGGGCTGAGAGACTGAGCCAGCTGCCAGTCAGGCATCCGAGTGGGTCCCGATATTATTATCAGGATCCTTCCACAGCCTGGAGCGACTCTGTGATGTCAACTGACAGCAGACTTTAGCCCGCTGTTGGCTGTTTCTGGGTCACGGGAGAGCACAAATACAGTAAGTGCACTCCAGTGCCCCACAAAAGAAGTATATCAGAAAAAGCAATGGCCATACTTCTCTTTTAAAACCCTGCGATTGCACCAGCTAATTACATTGAACCAGACCCCCCATTCAGAATCCGTGTACAAAGCACATAGTGAAACAAACAGCTATTTCTTTTATATTGTATATTTATCATCCATAGGGGTCTGGCAAAGATCTTTCCACCTGTCACTCTTATGCCCCATACACACAGTCGGAAATTCCGACTGAAAAAGTCTGATCGGATTATGTTGTCGGAAAATCCGATCATGTGAGGGCTCTATTGGACTTTTTCTGTCGGAACTTCTGACGGAAAAAGTTTGAGAGCTGGATCTAAAATTTTCCGACAACATAATTTGATCTGACTTTTTCCGTTCGTGTGTAGAGAATTCCGATGCACAAAGTGCCACGCATGCTCAGAAAAAAATTGGAGACGAAATCTATTGGCTACTGGCCTCTACGTAGTCCCGTCACCTCGTTCTGAACGATCAGATTTTCTGACAACTTTGTGAGACCGTGGGTATGCAAGACAAGTTTTGGCCAAAATCAGTTGGAAAAAATCGGATTTTGTGGTCAGAATGTCCAACCGTGTGTATGGGGCATTAGTGGGAAATCTGCCTGTTTATGTTCACCATCACAGACCACAAAACAAAAAGACGACCTGAAATATTCTTTTAATAATGTTGTAGCAATCTCAGCAGGCTGTGTAACCCCAGAAACAAATTAGATTTTTTTGTGGCACTGGAAATTTGACAGATGGAATCAAATTATTTCCCATCAGTAAGACAAATATCTCCTATTACTTAAAACCTGGTATTTTTTTATAGTGCATACAGATCAATGTAAATCTAAGCCAAATTTATGTTTGTATTTCTTTTAATATCCGGATACAATTTCTTTCGCTGACTGTTTACATATAAGCTGTTAAAAAAAAACATATAATGTGTACAATGTGACATTATTGACTGCATTATTCTGCTGATGTGTATTTTTATTTGCACCATAAAAGACTAAAACACCCAGAGGGAAACCAAAGATGGACAACACCTAACACCTATTTTAATGGCCCTGTGCAATATCTCCTCCCTTTTAGGCACTCCACGATTACATACAACAGAGAAACCAAGTAGTTGTATCTTCTGCTGTGGCAACTACTCTTTTATAGCTTCATTATATAAAGAACATTGGGGGTCAAGGCAAATCCACTTTGGACTGCAAGTGGACTTGGAAGTGCAGTCACTCTAAATCTAAGGGGTAGATCTGAAATGAGTGGAAGCTCTGCTGATTTTATCATCCAATCATGTGCAAGCTAAAATGTTGTTTTTTATTTTCCTTGCATGTCACCCTCAGATCTACAGCGACTTTACTTCCAAGTGCACTTGCAGTGCAAAGTGGATTTCCTTTAGTAAATAACCCCCATTGAGTCTAGCTCTAGCACTAAAATATTCTATAGTTGAGAATGGGTCAGTCACAGGACTGAACTATTGAATTCTCAAAAGAATGAGTAATATTATATCTCTATGCAGGCTACGTTAGATATTCTTGCACTGATGGAACAATAAAGTAACAATTTCAACATAGCAAGATACCTGTCCTCTGTGCTTTTTACTTTCTTTTTAAATTTTTATTTTTACAGATTTCATTATTTTCTAAGTCAGTTTTAAAGAATATTTCAGGATGTTACAGAATACAGGAGGTGCAGGCTATTTCTGGGTTTGTAAGGCTGAACATCTTGAAACTACAATAGAGTTAGAGCTTCATATATCAGAACATATCTCCTGTGCTTTCAGAGTCATCTGGCTCCTGGCATGCATTAAAAAAGATGTAATAACAAGCTTAGTATGGCATAATCATGTAACTTCCTCAGTAAGGCCGCGTACACACGGGCGGACTGTTCGCTCAACTTTGTCCGCTGAACAGTGTTTCAGCGGACAGTCCGCTCGTGTGTGGGGCTTCAGCGGACAGTTTCAGCAGACAGTTTGACGAACAAAGTTTTTCGGAAATTCCGAAAAACTGTCCGCTGAAACTTGGTTTGAGCGGACAGTCCGCCCGTGTGTAGGCCACTTTCGAAATGAGCAAACTGTTCCCGCTCGGAGGAAAGTCTGCTCATTTCGAGCGCGTCTCCAGGTAGACGGGGCCCGCGAGGGAGACGTCGCGGGCCCCGCCGCCTGGTATGGACTTAAAGGGGAACCCCAACGCCGAAAAAAATCGGCGTGGGGGTCCCCCCAAAGTCCACAACAGACCCTTGTCCGAGCACGCTACCCGGCCGGCCAGGAAAGGGGGGCGAGCGAGCGCGCCCCCCCTCCCCAGCCGTACCAGGCCGCGTGCCCTCAACATGGGGGGTGCCTTGGGGAAGGGGGGGCCGCGCGGCCCCCCCACCCCAAAGCACCTTGTCCCCATGTTGATGAGGACAAGGGCCTCTTCCCGACAACCCTGGCCGTTGGTTGTCGGGGTCTGCGGGCGGGGGGCTTATCGGTATCCGGGAGCCCCCTTTAATAAGGGGGCCCCCGGATACCGGCCCCCCACCCTATGTGAATGAGTATGGGGTACAATGTACCCCTACCCATTCACCTGTAAAATAAAAGTACCCAAAAAAAAAACACAACACGAGATAAAATATTTTATTGCACAGCTCCGGGGGTCTTCCGTCTTCGGGGGTCTTCTCGCCGGACTCCTCCGCTATCTTCTTGTAGCTCTTTTGCTAGCGGAGGAGTCCGGCTTTCTTTCTCCCCGCCGCCGGCCTCTTCTCCCGACTTCGGGGGTCTTGTCCCCCTCTTCGGTTCTTCTGCCGGGCCACCGCGCCTTCTTATAGCTCTTTTACAGGCGGTGGCCCGGTCTTCTGTCGCCGCTGTCGCCGCTGGCTTCTTCTCCAGGAGATGTTGACACGTCGCTCTCTCCGGCCGGAATGCCAGAGCCGCGCTGCGCGGCCACTTATATAGTGACAATGGGGCGGTGTCACATGGTATATGTCACATGGGTTGGTCACATGGGTTGATGTCACATGGGGACTATGACATCGTAAGGGGGCGGGGTCACCATGTGACCAACCCATGTGACATATACCATGTGACACCGCCCCATTGTCACTATATAAGTGGCCGCACAGCGCGGCTCTGGCATTCCGGCCGGAGAGAGCGACGTGTCAACATCTCCTGGAGAAGAAGAAGAAGAACAAGAAGAAGAACGGAAGGCGACCGGAAGGCGACAGCGGCGACAGAAGACCGGGCCACCGCCTGTAAAAGAGCTATAAGAAGGCGCGGTGGCCCGGCAGAAGAACCGAAGAGGGGGACAAGACCCCCGAAGTCGGGAAAAGAGGCCGGCGGCGGGGAGAAAGAAAGCCGGACTCCTCCGCTAGCAAAAGAGCTACAAGAAGATAGCGGAGGAGTCCGGCGAGAAGACCCCCGAAGACGGAAGACCCCCGGAGCTGTGCAATAAAATATTTTATCTCGTGTGTTGTGTTTTTTTTTTGGGTACTTTTATTTTACAGGTGAATGGGTAGGGGTACATTGTACCCCATACTCATTCACATAGAGTGGGGGGCCGGTATCCGGGGGCCCCCTTATTAAAGGGGGCTCCCGGATTCCGATAAGCCCCCCGCCCGCAGACCCCGACAACCAACGGCCAGGGTTGTCGGGAAGAGGCCCTTGTCCTCATCAACATGGGGACAAGGTGCTTTGGGGTGGGGGGGCCGCGCGACCCCCCCTTCCCCAAGGCACACCCCATGTTGAGGGCACGCGGCCTGGTACGGCTCGGGAGGGGGGCGCGCTCGCTCGCCCCCCTTTCCTGGCCGGCCGGGTAGCGTGCTCGGACAAGGGTCTGTTGTGGACTTTGGGGGGACCCCCACGCCGATTTTTTTCGGCGTTGGGGTTCCCCTTTAAGTACATTCCAGGCGGCGGAGCCCGCGACGTCTCCGTCGCGGGCCCCGCCTACCTGCACACGCGCTCGAAATGAGCGGACTGTTGACGAACTTAGTTTCGGCAGACAGTCCCCGCGTGTGTACGCGGCCTAACTTGCTACAGAAGGTATATACTGTATTAGGGTTGCACCGATACTAGTATCAGTATCAGTGCCGATACTGAGTATTTGCAAAAGTATTCAAGTACTCATGCAAATGCACCGATACCCGAAGCCGATACTTTCAGGCTTGGCTCTTTAAGCTGTCAGTGGGTCTCCCCTGTTGATAGCTGAAGTGTTAAAGAAGTCCGGTAATTGGAGCTGTCAAAAAAAGCAGCCGGAAATGTTTATTAAAGTTTGGTGCCCCCTAAAAAAAAATGTAAAAGTCAGCAACTACAAATACTGCAGATGCTGACTTTTAATAATTGGACACTTACCTGTCCCAGGGTCCAGCGATGCGGGGGAACGAAGCCCCCCTCGTTCCCCACTCCGCTCGCGGCGCCGGAATTCTTACTGTGGGCACCGAGCTGTGGCTTCACAGCCGGGCACCCACTGCGAATGCGCGAGCGGTGCCGTGAGCCTTGATAAGCCGCACAGTCATCTGGGACACGTGACAGGTTCCAGATGACTGTGCGACGCCGAAGGGAAGTGATGTCAGTGCCCAGGCACTGAAGGAGGCAGACTACGAGGGACCCCCTAGCAACAGGCATTTAGAGGTCAGTAAAATATTTTTTTTTATTAACCACTTGACCACTGGGCACTTAAACACCCTTAATAACCAGACCAATTTTCAGCTTTCGGTGCTCTCACATTTTGAATGACAATTACTCAGTCATGCAACACTGGACCTATATGAAATTTTTGTCCTTTTTTCACACAAATGGAGGTTTCTTTTGGTGGTATTTAATCACCACTCGGTTTTTTATTTTTTGTGCTATAAAAGAAAAAAGACCGAAAATTCTGTAAAAAAATGAATTTTTCTTAGATTCTGTTATAAAATTTAGCAGATTAGAAATTTTTTCTTCATAAATTTTGGCCAAAATGTATACTACTACATATCTTTGGTAAAAATAAGTACAAATTGGTGGATATTATTTGGTCTTTGTGAAAATTATAGAGTCCACAAGCTATGGTGCCAATATCTGAAAATTTATCACACCTTAAGTACTGACGGCCTATTTCAATTCTTGAGACCCTAACATGCCAGAAAAGTACAAATACCACCTAAATGACCCCTTTTTGGAAAGAAGACATTCCAAGGTATTTAGTAAGAGGCATGATGAGTTTTTTGAAGTTGTAATTTTTTTTCCACAATTCTTTGCAAAATCAAGATTTTTTTTACTTTATTTTTTTTCACAAAATTGTCATATTATTTTATTTCTCACACACAGCATATGCATACCACAAATTACACCCCAAAACACATTCTGCTATTACTCCCGAGTACGGCGATACCACATGTGTGAGACTTTTACACAGTGTGGCCACATACAGAGGCCCAACATGCAGGGAGCGCCATCAGGTGTTCTGGAGCACCCAGGACAATTCTGACATTTCTCTCCTACATGTAAAAATCATCATTTATTTGCTAGAAAATTACATAGAACCCCAAAACATTATATATGTTTTTTTAGCAAACACCCTGGAGAATACAATGGTGGCCATTGCAACTTTTTATCTCGCACGGTATTTGTGCAGCAATTTTTCAAACGCGTTAATTTTGGAAAAAAACTGTTTTGTGCTTTAAAAAAAAATAACAGTAAAGTTAGCCCAATGTTTTTGCATAATATGAAAGATGAAGTTACGCCGAGTAAATAGATCCCTAACATGTCACGCTTCAAAATTGCACACACTCGTGGAATGGTGCCAAACTTCGCTACTTAAAAATCCCCATAGGCGATGCTTTAAATTTTTTACTGGTTACATGTTTTGAGTTACAGAGGAGGTCTAGGGCCAAAATTATTGCTCTTGCTCTAACGTTCGCCCGTGTGTGCTTCGAACACTGTTTTAATATGTGGTTGAGACTTACGTATGCGTTCGCTTCTGCATGCAAGCGCACGGGGACAGGGGCTCTTTAAAAAAATAAATAAATTATTGTTCATTTTACTTTATTTATTTTAGTTTGACACTTTTTTCTCCAAAAATACATTTTTTGATCACTTTTATTCCTATTTCAAGGAATGTAAACATCCCTTTTAATAGGAATATGGCATGACAGGTCCTCTTTACAGTGAGATATGGGGTCAATAAGACCCCACATCTCACCTCTGGACTGGGAAGCCTGAAATAAAAAAAAATACAAAAAACGATTCTGGCTTCAATCGTAGCGGTGAGTCAGTAGAAGCACCGGAGGCTGTCCCCTCTCGCCTCCCGTAAGAACGATCAAGCAGTGGAACAGCAACTATGATCATTCTTATGGTGTAGGGAATCGCCGACTGAAAAAGCTGATATCTGAATGATGCCTGTAGCTACAGGCATCATTCAGATATCCCCGTACAAATTCAAGGAAGTCATATGACGGCCGGTGGGCGGGAAGTGGTTAACACAAAGTTGTCAATTTATACAATATTTCTAACACATAGCATGTACATATGAAAAATTACACCCCACAATAGATTCTCCTACTCCTTCTGAGTACGGCGATGCCACATGTGTGAGACTTCCACAGCCTGGCCACATACATAGGCCGAGTACAGCCGAGTATGGCTGGGCATTGCCGAGTATGGCTGAGCATGGCTGAGTATGGCTGGGTATGGCTGAGCATGGCCGAGCATGGCTGGGTATCACCGAGTATTGCAGGGTATCACCGAGTATGGCTGGGTATTGCAGGGTATCACTGAGTATGGCTGAGCATGGCCAAGTATGGCTGGGTTTTGCTGAGTATGGAAGAATATGGCTGGGTATTGCAGAGTATGGCTGGGTATTGCAGGGTATCACCGAGTATGGCTGGGTATTGCAGAGTATGGCTGGGTATTGCTGGGTATGGCAGGGTATTGCTGGGCATGCCAGTTTATGGCAGAGTATTGGCAGGGTATTGCAGAGTATTGCTGGGAATTGCAGAGTATTGGCAGGGTATTGCTGTGTATTGACAGGGTATGGCAGAGTATTGGTAGGGCATTGCAGAGTATTGGCAGGGCATTGCTGGGTATTGCAGAGTATTGGCAGGGTATTTCTGGGTATTGCAGAGTATTGGCAGGGCATTGCTGGGTATTGCAGAGTATTGGCAGGGCATTGCTGGGTATTGCAAAGTATTGGCAGGGCATTGCAGGGTATTGCAGTGTATTGGCAGGGTATTTCAGGGTTAATTGGCACTGGGCAGCGCTGTGGGTACTACAGATCTAGCCCACAGTGCTGCTGTCACCAATCTCTCCCCTCGCACTGTACCGATCGGTACAGAGAGGGGAGGGAGGAACAGTCATGACGCCAGTTTGTTTACAAGTGATCGCTCTGTCATTTGATGGAGTGATCACGTGGTATACGGCCGCGATGAGCGGCCATTTACCGTGATCCATGATGCGCCGGGTCCATAGGTCATGGATGTTCTCGAGTGTGCGCCCCAGGGGCCACGCAAGAGCGGGATTCTGGGAGGACATCATAGTATGTCCTCACAGAGTTAAGCAACCACCCTGTAGCCGTCATTCGGCTATGGGCCGGTTGTTATGCGGTTAACTGCTGATTGCGCGATCATGTAACACTATACATAAATGAAATTTCTATCATTTTTTTTTACACAAATATAGCTTTCTTTTGGTGGTGTTTGATTACTATTCTGTTTTATTTTGTGCTATAAAACATATTCAATAAAATCAAATGTCTTCATAAATTAGTGTACAGGGATGAGCCAAATTTTTTTAGTCACTATTGTTTTGGAAAATTAAGAAATTAAATCATTTTTTTTTTTTACATGCTGTCACCAGTGCAGTACAGGGTCATAATATAACTGGTGTAGCAGGGATCAGGGATACTGACTGGTGACAGTATGTAAAAAATCAAATAAAATAAAAAGATAATTTTTCATTACATTTTTTAAAAACATTTTTCTTTCTTTAATATTTTTATACATACTTTCATCAGAGTAGTTCAGTGTACTACTCTGTGGGGGATTTTGTTTTCTTGTTACAGTGATGATCGCTGGTATGAATGTATTACATTAATAACAGCTGTCATTCCTAGTGTGTGCTGTGATTGACCAACAGCTATCACATGGTAGAGAGTGCTGTGAATGGCCCAGGTACCATGTGATAGCTTTGGGGCAATTACAGCATGACAATACTAAGCCCGGCTGCTATGAAATAAACCCAGTTATAACAGCTGTGTTTACATTGTAATCATGTGATCACATAATGATTATGTGATACCCCGACCACTCAAAGCCATTAAGCTGGTGGCATACATGTACTTGATACAGCCTGCCTGTGCCACCCTGCTACAGTAAATGCAGGGCTGCTGTTACAAATCATGGGCCCTGTACAGCCTACCTGACAGGGCCCAAGGCCCCCCCCCAACTTGAACATACCAAAACAATATTTTCACAAAAAATACGCTAGAATCAGTATTAGCGGACACAAACATAACATAACTTACAAAATTCCTGCTAAATGGAAAAAAGTAAAACTGTATTGAGGTAATAAAAAGTTATGCGTGTAAAATAGATCTTGGGGCTCCTTCACAAAGGAGCTGTGGCCTGTTCAGTGTGCATCAGTGTTTTCTTTTATTAATACTACCGCCACAATTTCTACAATTTTTTTTTTTTTTTTTTTTTTTATACATTTTTATTTTATTTTGCTTCTTTTATGCTTTTTATTTCTTATTTTTTTTACAATTTGTTAATATGTTTTACATTCTTTAAATATATTTTTTTCTTTTTTTACAACGTTGTTTGAGGGGGTTGCTTTGGTGAGATATCGGGGGTCTAAGCAGACTGTTGACATCTCACCTTTGAGACAGAGAAAGGAATTGAGGACAGACTGTTCAATTCCTTTCTCTATAGCCTCAGCTACACTGAAGATGAATGAACAGGAGACAGAGACTCCTGTTCATTCATAAACTTAACCATAGTAAATATGATTTGCTATATTCAGTTATCAATGGACACAGGAGTAATCAGTATTGATTACTCACTTTGTCCATTCAAAAATGGAAGGGGCTGCTAAATGACATCATTACCGACCCCTTCCTCCGCCCTCCATACTGACACATGTCCTGTAGCTGCAGCAAGAGAGGGAAGCTGTCAGCGCTGAGAGAAGGGGCGGGGGGCAGATGGCGGCATAGTGATATTTGGGGCACACAGGGGGGATCCGAAGCAGGCAGAACAGGGAGGAGGATCAGTGCAGGGAAAGCAATTACAGGAACAATACCATGTGTCTGTGTCTCACCCTGCAGCAGCTGAAAGCCAGTTGGCTGGAGAGAAACTGTATTTCAGCTTCTACAGAGAGCTGCACAGGGCATCCTTCTGTAATTGCACCCCTGCCCCGCTGCACCAAATCCCTCTGCTGCTCCAGGCACAGGGGGCCCTACAGGAGGAAATGTACTGTGGCGGCAAGCGGTTAATATATCTATACTGTATATATATTCATTGACATAGCAGGACCTCTACGACTGATATTTGTATAACAGAACAGGTCTTAAAATACACAGGAATTATTCTTTATTCTCAGGAGCCAATTGCATTGTGCACAGCACAGCAGATTTAGGAGATCTTTCTGACATATCTTGTGAAACAGGAGGAAATATTCTAGTTCTGTATAATATCTCCCACTGCGAGTCCCTGGTAGACCCCAGCGGGGGCCTTTGCAGACTCAGGCAGCAGGCCTTTCTTGCTTACAGATTGACAATTTCAGTAAGCGCTTCTTACCAGTCTCTGAGTGTCATAACCAGGCCGGTGTCCCTCACATTGAAATCAATCCACACAACATATTTTGGGATTAGTGTATTGATTTTTGTGTATACACTTCGTAGCTGGAGACCTGCAGGCGCTGTGATTCTGATATATAAATAGGATCCCCGGCTGTTATTCAATGTTCATGTTTAATGTATGTAGCTGTCCATCAGGAGGATTTCTTTGGTTATCAGAAAATCAAGAATGAGCAGCTTAGGTTTACTGCTAGAATGACGATTTCTGCATGTTTTTTTTAGAAATGTTTTCATTTTTTTAAGTTATGGGGCTTGCTAAAAGCAGACAATCAGATTCTTTATTTTATTCAAAAGATGAAATATGATTGGTAGTTGTGGACAACTGCTCAAATTTTGTTTTTTGTTTTTCTTGCATTAATCTTCGTAAATCAGTGCCATTGCATTTTCTTCCATCGCACACAAACTCATACGCATGCGAGCACACGCACATACACACCACAAGTTAGACATACCATGCTGATTTATATGTTTTCTATTTCTCATATCTAGGGGAGATGACAGACCAAAGCTAGCCCTTATAAGCATATCGCCTCCTCACCACCTGCTTTAACCCCTTGATCCCTGCACTAGTTCACTGAAACTGTCTTGCAGACTGGCCCCATTTGCTTAAATGGGTCATGTTTGGGGGGGACAAAAAGTGACAAGGAGTGTAATTCCCGCTGTAGGTGTGAAGCAAAACATTGTAGCCACAGCATGTGTACACCCCCAGCTGCTGAGCTGCTGCTTCTACACCTGAAGGGGGAGGGGGGGTGTGACGGTTGGAAAAAGCATTGCTCGGCCACTGGGGTTTACTGCCCTCCAACGACCAGTGTGAACAAGCCTTAAAAGTGTAGGTCAAGAAAAACATATTTAGTGCATCTCTGGAATAAATGCACATTTCCTCTCTTTTTATCCATTTAGATACTCTGCAAGAACAAAAAAATAACTGTTGATGTGCCATAACTATTGCTCACTTCTATCTCCCTCTGAGATCACAACACAGATCTGAATTCCCAAGCATGTGACCACAGACCTCTCCTCATCTTCCTAACCCCTCCAAGTACACAGGCAGAGAGTTATTAAAGGTGTTGTAAAGTGAGAAGGTTTTTTTTTTATCTTAATGCAGTACCACCCCCCGTGGTGTACCATGGGTTGTCAGCGCCTGGGGCAAGACAAGTAATTTGCGCCCTCTAACCTGCGGACTTTTAGCACTCCCCGAGTCCCCTCAAATACAATTGTACTGACCTACCTGATTCCTATACTGACCATTACACACTATACTGACCACTATACTATACTGTCCACTACACTACACTGACCACTATACTGTCCACTACACTAACCACTATACTATACTGTCCACTACACTACACTAACCACTATACTATACTGTCCACTACACTGACCACTATATTATACTGCCCACTACTCTGACAACTATACTGTCCACTTCACAGTCCACTACACTGACCACTATACTGTCCACTATACTGACTACTACACTGAGAAATACACTGTCCACTACACTACACTGACCACTATACTGTCTATTACACTATACTGACCACTACACTATACTGACCACTACGCTACACTGAGAACTACAATACACTGACCACTATACTGTCCACTACACTATACTGTCCACTACACTGACTACTATACTATACTGACCACTACACTACACTGACCACCATGCTACACTACACTGACTGACCACCATACTACACTACACTGACCACTATACTACACTACACTGACCACCATACCACACTACACTGACCACCATACCACACTACACTGACCACCATACCACACTACACTGACCACCATACTACACTACACTGACCACCATACCACACTACACTGACCACCATACCTCACTACACTGACCACCATACCACACTACACTGACCACCATACTACACTACACTGACCACCATACTACACTACACTGACCACCACACTACACAACACTGACCACCATACTGCACTGACCACTATACTGACCACCATACTACACTGACCACTATACTACACTACACTGACTGACCACCATACTACACTACACTGACCACCATACTACACTACACTGACTGACCACCATACTACACTACACTGACAACTATACTACACTACACTGACTGACCACCATACTACACTACACTGACAACTATACTACACTACACTGATTGACCACCATACTACACTACACTGACCACCATACCACACTACACTCACCACCAGACTACACTACACTGACCACCATACTACACTACACTGCAACTATACTACACTACACTGACCACCATACTATACTACACTGACCACTATACTACACTACACTGACCACCATACTACACTACACTGACCACCATACTACACTACACTGACCACCACACTACACAACACTGACCACCATACTGCACTGACCACTATACTGACCACCATACTACACTGACCACTATACTACACTACACTGACTGACCACCATACTACACTACACTGACCACCATACTACACTACACTGACTGACCACCATACTACACTACACTGACAACTATACTACACTACACTGACTGACCACCATACTACACTACACTGACAACTATACTACACTACACTGATTGACCACCATACTACACTACACTGACCACCATACCACACTACACTCACCACCAGACTACACTTCACTGACCACCATACTACACTACACTGCAACTATACTACACTACACTGACCACCATACTATACTACACTGACCACTATACTACACTACACTGACCACCATACTACAGTACACTGACTGTCTACCATACTACATAACTACACTACCTTCTCTCTTCTCAGACCATATTACCACTAAAGAGATTAGGGAACTGGGTCAACGCATTTCTGAACTTGAAATTAGAGTAGATGATATGGAAAGAAATTAAAACCTTAAAGAGGAAAATACGGTTCTTCAGATCAGATTGGAAGATTATGAAAGTCGTGCTAGGTGCTCTAATTTACGCATTAGAGAAATTCCTGAAACTGTGACTGACTTGCAGGCCATAATGATAGCGCTTTTTAAAGAACTACAACCAGCTATACCAGTTGAATGTCTCGAGATGAACAGGGTTCATAGAGCCCTAACACCTAAAAAAACAGAAGTTCCGCCTTGTAATATTATCGCAAAGTTCCATTTCTACCGTACAAAGGAACAATTACTTTCTGCAGCAAGAAATAAAGAATCTCTACATTTCCAAGGGCACAATTACCAACTGTTTGCAGAACTATCACAACTTACCATCAACAAAAGATGAGCGTTGAAACCACTTCTTCAGATATTACAGCGCAATTTAATAACCTATCAGTGGGGTTTTCCCTTCTCAGTGCGTTTTTCTTATCAAGGCTCTAAATACACATACCGCAACGCAAATGATCTGCAAACCACATTACAGAATCTGCGCCTAAAGACCTCAACCAAAGACGCTGATGACACCTGCCGAAGATGGACCTTGCGTTCTTCTGGTAAATCATCCTTATCATCAAGAAGAAATGAACACCATAGTCCACACAAAATAAGTCGCTTTAATCTCCTGATCTGGATCCGGCTGATTTCATGGACTGAAAATTTTCTCTCAACAAAGCTCCCCTTTTCTGGGAGATCAATCGAATGCACTGGTTCAGATTCATTCTTTACGTGACTTTCCACTGATTCTATTTCTGGTATTGAATATTTGGCATGCTAATGAGACGCTTTCTTCTATCATCTCATGTATATATGGCTTCAACCCACTATCTTCTGAACCCTAGAGAAGATATTGATATTGTCCTTAATTATCATTTTTAAACAATTTTTCTGCTTTCTTCAGTTATATTAGATATCTCCACTTTAGCAATAGATGATATAATAACTATTTGTTCCTGTCTCGTAAGGCTAATTTCATTTGAATTCTGGATCCCTTGCCACTATTCTTATTTTGTGAGTCTTCAAACATATAATACATGCTTGGGTATTTACTTTGCTCTTAATCTTGTTTATAGATTGTAACAATACAATGTTCATGGTTGGCTTTCCATTTTCTGCAGGGATGTTCCTTGTGTTCCCTTCTTGCTACCCTCAGCTGCTTATTGAACCAGTAGGCAACTGACAGTAGCCAATGTACCCCTGGAGGGAGACTTTTCCTCCCCTCAATGGTTATGTTATAAACTTATATATGTTATGCTTCATATTCATACAATTCCAAGTCAACATTCTTTTTGAGCTTTTTTTTCTTTTCCCTTTTCTCTTCCTTTATACCTGCTATTCCAGAGAGGCAATTTTTTTCTTATACAGTCTATTATTGCGTGTTACTATATTTAATGATTCTTTGATGCCTTGGCTTCATTAAATATATTATCCCTGAATGTTCAGGAATTTAACATCCCGCAAAAACGTACTAAAGACTTTCGTTCCTTTGCTTCTAGGAAAGCACATATAGTATGTCATCAAGAAACCCACTTTACTGCACAATCCACCTCTAAAATCTTCAGTAAGCTATACTCCCAAGGATTTACGGCCTCGGCTTCAACAAAACAACATGGTGTGCTTATTGCATTTCACCATAACACCCCATTTACTGTACATTATTGAAAAAGATCCTGAAGGCTGTTGCTTGATTCTTACAGTGCATTTGTTAGATACCGCTACTACCATTGTGTCATATTATGCCCCCAACAAACAATCCAAGTCTTCCCTTTCCCATTTACTACAAAAAATAGACTAACATAAAATCGGTACTGTACATATATGCGGAGATTCTAACCAGACTATCTTTCCCTTTCTAGATAAATCGTCAATACCGCAGACTCAAAGGTCTGACAAACACTCTTTCTCAAAACTTATTATGAAATTTAATTTAGTAGATTCCTGGCGTGAGTTGAATCCTACCAAGAGACAATACACACATTACTCACATCCTCATTGTTTATTCTTAAGGATTGACCATATATTTTTGACCACAGGTATAGTGTCTGAAATTTTGACATCAAATATTATTCCCAAAAGCACGTGACCCCATATGGCTACATAGAGATTCTCTGCTCAAAAATTCAGCACATAGACATAGTATTAAACTTGCATTTAAGGAATATCTAAAATATAATTCTACACCTGACATTTCCCCCGACCACTCTATGCGAGGTACACAAACCTTTTCTCTGTGGCATATGTTTGCGACAAGCCGCTTTATTCAATTGAGAACGAAAAGACATATTGTAAACTATAAATTAATTTTAATGCATGTCATATAGCATTTCAACATAACCCTTCTCCTTCATCAAGATTGAAATTAGATAAAGTCAAATTGGAATTTGACTTATTTCTCAGTGAGTCAGCAGACAAAACCATTAAGAGATCACATCATAATTTCTACAAGAACGCAAACAAACCAAATACGCTGCTGGCCTGTGCACTAAAATCTTGTCATAATCCAGCCAAACCTATTCGTCTTAAAATATCCAGATATGTATACTCTAATTACCCTTTGAAAATCTTACAAACATTTAGATCGCATTTAACCAATTTATATTAATTTGTCAATGAGCTGGATTCCTCTAAAGCAAATGACTTTTTCGCTCACTTCTCCCTTCCTTCTTTATCCAAAACACAATTGTAAATGATGGAGGAATCTGTGAAAGTTGGTGAGGTGACCAATGTTATTAAGAATCTGAAACTAAATAAGAGACCCGGGCCCGATGGATTTTACGCTCTTTATTATCGAACATTTGCAGATACTTTATCGCCGGTTTTAACAGACACCTTCAATTCCCTTTTAGAAGGTCACACTTTTAGGAGGGAAACTCTGACAGCAATAATTTGCATGCTTCCTAAACCCCATACGGATGATACTGTTTGGTCAAATTACTGCCCTATTTCTTTATTAAATTTGAATATAAAAATTCTGGCCAAAATTCTTGCCAACAGATTAAACAAAATTATAGGTAATCTTATACACTGTGATCAAGTTGGTTTCATCCCTATTGGACAAGCTAGTGATAACATTAGACATGCAACCCTTTTGTCACATGTCGCTAAATTACATTGTATTCCCATCTGTTTTCTCTCTCTTGACAGTAAGAAGGCATTTGATATGATTCCTTGGTCCTATATGCACTTTACACTTAATAAATGGGGCTTTGGCCCACATTTCTTGCAATGGATCTCTGCATTATACCATAAATTTAGAGCTTATATTAAATATGCAGGTTACAAATCGGAAGAGTTTGGTATACAGAGGGGTATACGTCAAGGAAGTCCACTCTGACCACTTTTGTTTGCAATACTCATTGAACCTTTGGCACAACATATAAGGACGGAACCTACCGTCGCGGGTATTGAATTGGGTGGATGTCACCACAAATTATGCTTATTTGCAGACAACCTTATCTTATTTTTATCTTCACCACAAGTTTCCACCCCTAACCTCATGGTTATATTACATACATTTTCACTCATTTCAGGCCTCAGAGTGAATATTCAAAAATCTGTGTCGTTGAACATCTCATTAACTGAAAAGGAGAAAGGAATATTCACTACCCTTTAAATGGGCTGACCATAGCCTTCCATATTTGGGTGTCCAATTCACTGCCAATCCTTCAGATCTATTTTCTGCTAACTATCCAGCTTTATTGAAAACAACTACTATGTTGCTATCTAATTGGTCATCCCTATATCAGGAACCATGAAACAGACAAAGACAGAAGTACAATCTAATCACACTTGTTTATTAGTAAAAAATAAAAAGATAAATAGGAAAAAAGCGTAGTCAAGCAAGCCAGAGTCCAGTAGCCAGATCGGGTAGTCAGCCAGTCCAAGTTCATAAGCCAGATCGGGTAGTCAGCCAGTCCAAAGTTCATAAGCCAGATCGTGTAGTCAGCCAGTCCAGAGTTCAGGGATCCACAGAGAGCAAGTGCAAGCCAACAACAGCAGGAGATGATTCCAGTGATGTGACCAAATGTGCAGGCAAAGGAGAAATGAGCTGGAGACTTATATATAGGCAGGCCAGACGAGCATCATAGGGAACAGCTGGTAACTGAAGAGAGAGAAGAGAACTGGCAATTAGCTGACAGCTGAGCGGCCAACCCAGAGGAGGAAGGGCTAAGCCAGCCCTGACACCCTACCAATTTCTTGGTTTGGAAAAATCAATATAATAAAGGCCATACTCCCTAAATTTTTATATTTATTGAGAGACCTCCCAATTCATATTCCTGACTACTTTCTTAGTAGTAAACCAAAAAGCAATACAATTCACTTGGGGGAAAAGCAAAACCTTGGTTACCTAAGAAGACTTTATACCTCCCTAAATCAATGGGCGGCTTGGGTTTTCCAGACTTTTCGATTTATTACAGGGCTGCTCAATTGGCACAACTATCGAAATATCACTCTACTATATTGAAGCAATGGATTGTGATCCTCTTCCTATCAATAATAGTCTATGGTTACATCCTAGTGATCGTAAGACAATAAAAATCGAATCACTAAGCTCTCTCTATCTATCTGGGAAAGACATAAGACCTCACACGGTCTACAATCTCCATATAACCCACTTCTCCGTTTCATAAAAACCCAGCCTTTTACCCAGCTTGGATATCTCCCAGAACTTTTACAGCCTGGTCTAAAGTTGGTGTCACTTGTCTATATGACATAATTTCAGCAACATCAATACGTCCTTTCTCAGAACTATGCAAATCCTTTGGGCTCCCCCAGTCCGAAATATTTCGTTACCTTCAAATCAAACATTTTTACACACCTCTCCTCAATACTAATGATACCATAAACACCCTCCCCCAGTTTGAGCGAATTTGTCTAAAGGATTCACATGCTAAGAGTCGTATTTAAATACTCTATTCTCAACTGATCACTAAATCAGATTCTACAACTAATTCATATGTTGCTAAATGGGAAAAAGATCATGAATGCAAAATAGATTTTTTGGTATGGTCTAATATATGGTCTAATACTAAATCTTCTTCAACAAAAATAATGACAGTTGAAACATCATATAAGGTACTTAGTTCCTGCTGGAATAGCTACATTTTCAAAGGACAACTCAGGCCTCTGTTTTCGTGGCTGTCTTGAACAAGGTACATATATACACATCTGGTGGAGTTGTCCACATGTACGTACATTTTGGGAGAAAGTCTTTTTAATAGCCTCCAAAATGTTTGATTGTTCTATTATACCAGACCCTATAACAGCTCTCCTAAATTTCAAACCGGACTTTCTCACTCATAAACAATTTATCCTGGGTTCACACATGTGCTTTGTGAATTGAAGCTCTGGTTTCACTGTGAAGATAAAAATCAGTTGTTCAGAGGTTCCTCTGTGTTTTAGCTGTGGATCATTGAGCAGGGAGAGGGGGGGAGAGGTGTAGTGAGGAGAAGGAGAGAATTTGTGTTCTGAACAGAATGCATCTATGAATCAGATGCGTTCCCATAGAAGATGTAATTCGCACTGCAATGCCCAGAAAATGCACACGTTTTTTGTGCAATACGCAGTGCGAATGCAATGCACATATGTGAACCAGATGCTTTCAAATGAATGTATTTTAAAATGTCCTGCGAATTGGATGTGGTGTAAGCCGCATCTAATTCGCATAGGTGTGAACGGGGGCTGAAACTACTCCTTATATTCTTGACAGCCGCAAAGCAGACAATAGCTTTTCTTTTTTCTTATTCTTTTGTGAACCAATTTCTTTCTCAATCCAATCTTTTACACATAATATTTGTTACCAACAGGTAATTTTACATAATCGCAGTTATGGTTTTTATTGTAGATAGATACAAAACATTACATTTAAATATGTTAACTCTAACTTAACCAACAAGGGGGGGGGGGAATAATTTACAAAGGAGGTGGGACTTTAAATGCAGCACATGGAAGCAAAACAATAAAAGGGCGAATGTGAAGGAGTTTTATTGATACATCAATCTAAATATACAAAAATACATAATAATGGTACAAAATGAATGATTACAAAATAGTAATGCAAAATAATATACATATAATAATACATATGATAGTAAATTCATTAAAAATACACTACAATTAAGTGCATTTATAATACAATATAAATATAGATAAAAATAATAATAATAATAATAATAATAATAATGATAATAATGATAATAATGATAATAATAATAATAACAATGATCATGATAATAATAATAATAATAATAATAATAATAATAATAAATTCATGTGATGTAAACAATAAAACATTTCCTCATTCGTCTCTAAAAGACATGGTATATGGCAATACTTGAAGAGGTAAAATCCGCAAGACCTATGGCCTCACTAAAACTGAATGGGGAGTAAGAATTTTATAATGACATAGAGGTCTTAGTACAATATGGTAAATACATAGAAACCGGTAGCTCTACGCGTTTCGTGGCTTAGCCGCCACTCATCAGGAGCAAGCATATATGGGATCCAGGAAAAAAAAATTTTTATATAAATAAAAAAAAAAATTAAATAAATATATAAAGAAAGTTCTAAATATAATGACTAAAGAAGCAAGGTTGAATGAATAATTACCCCAACCAAAGCTAACTTACTAGAATTCGCTGTGTGGCCGATGCGGTAGTGGGACTGAAAAAGCGGTCCGGAAAACAGCTCCATTCCCTGCAAGTCACTCACCCTGGCTATCGCCCATATCGGTGCTGGGTGTTTGTCCACCTCAGCTCCCGGTTGGAGCTGTTTTCCGGACCGCTTTTTCAGTCCCACTACCGCATCGGCCACTCAGCGAATTCTAGTAAGTTAGCTTTGGTTGGGGTAATTATTCATTCAACCTTGCTTCTTTAGTCATTATATTTAGAACTTTCTTTATATATTTGTTTAATTTTTTTTTTTATTTATATAAAAAAAAATTTTTTTCCTAGATCCCATATATGCTTGCTCCTGATGAGTGGCGGCTAAGCCACGAAACGCGTAGAGCTACCGGTTTCTATGTAGTTACCATATTGTATTAAGACCTCTATGTCATTATAGAATTCTTACTCCCCCTTCAGTTTTAGTGAGGCCATAGGTCTTGCGGATTTTACCTCTTCAAGTATTGCCATATACCATGTCTTTTAGAGACGAATGAGGAAATGTTTTATTGTTTACATCACATGAATTTATTATTATTATTATTATTATGATCATTATTATTATTATTATCATTATTATCATTATTATTATTATTATTATTTTTATCTATATTTATATTGTATTATAAATGCACTTAATTGTAGTGTATTTTTAATGAATTTACTATCATATGTATTATTATATGTATATTATTTTGCATTACTATTTTGTAAATATTCATTTTGTACCATTATTATGTATTTTTGTATATTTAGATTGATGTATCAATAAAACTCCTTCACATTCGCCCTTTTATTGTTTTGCTTCCATGTGCTGCATTTAAAGTCCCACCTCCTTTGTAAATTATTCCCCCCCCCCCCCTTGTTGGTTAAGTAATTGGGATGGATATACACGACCTTACCAGGCCGTGTTATCATTTAAAGTCCCTAGGGATGGAATTATTGGGCCTTACCAGGCCTTGTTTTCCTCAAAGTCCCTATCTCGTATAAAATGTCGTTAACTCTAACTTATTGAGAATTTCAACTTGAAAACAATATATCTACTTATGAAAATCTATCACTTTATTATTACACAGAAAGTTTATTATAACACTTTAAAGTAAAAGTCTCTATTAACATGGATCATTCTCTACCAGTTATAAACTTAGCGTAATATATTTACCTGTATTTTCTGCAATATAGAATAATATGCTGAAAATTGTCAGATTTATTGTATTCGTTATTATTTCATATTTCAAAAAAAAAATTTTTTGGAATGAGAAAGTTGTAACAGTGGTTGGAGGCTGCAAGACTGGTCACCACAGATATGCAGAAATTTGACCTCCGGTGCAGTCTTTACTGAGGGCTGGAGCTGGGTACTGGGCAATGCAGGATATAATATGGCCATACATGAATCACAATTTGGCTGGTTCAGTAGTCAAATTTTGATCCAATCAACTTTGATACAACTACCCTGTTGGTTTTTTGTAGCTTGATCAATGCCGCTGGCTATATCTGGTAGAGCTGTTCTGTGTTTTCTGATACCAGGAAAGTTTCCCTGCTCTCAGAATACAATAGATCAGCGTGGACCCATGTATCGGATGCTTTATTTGGTGGGCATGATTCAGGCGCCTCCCCTTGTAGTCTATTGTAAGTGTAATTTTATATTAACATATACAGTATATATAATGCCTTGAAAAGGTATTTATACCCCTTGACATTTTCCACATTTTGTCATGTTACAACCAAAAACGTAAATGTATTTTATTGGGATTTTATGTGTTAGACCAACACATCGTGGCACATAATTGTGAAGTGTAAGGAAAATGATAAATGGTTGCTGTCCCTTCAAAATAACTCAACACACAGCCATTAATGTCTAAACCGCTGGCATCAATAGTGAGTACACCCCTAAGTGAAAATGTCCAAATTGGGCCCAAAGTGTCAATATTTTGTGCGGCCACCATTATTTTTCAGCACTGCCTTAACCCTCTTGGGCATGGAGTTTACCAGAGCTTCCCAGGTAGTAACTGGAGTCCTCTTCCACTCCTCCATGATGACATAATGGAGCTGATGAATGTTAGAGACCTTGCGCTCCTCCGCCTTCCATTTTAAGGATGCCCCACAGATGCTCAATAGGGTTTAGGTCTTGAGACATGCTTGGCCCGTCCATCACCTTTATCCTTAGCTTCTTTAGCAAGGCAGTGGTCGTCTTGGAGGTGTGCATGTTGGAATACTGCCCTGTGGCCCAGTCTCCAAAGGGAGGGGTTCATGCTAGGCTTCAGTATGTCACTGTACATGTTGGTACTCATGGTTCCCTCAATGAACTGTAGCTCCCCAGTGGGAACAGCACTCATGCAGCCCCAGATCATGACATTCCAACCACCATACTGGACTGCAGGCAAGACACACTTGCCTTGGTACTCCTCATCTGATTGCCACCACACACGCTTGACATCATCTGAACCAAATAAGTTTATTTTGGTCTCATCAGACCACAGGACATGGTTGCAGTAAACTTTTTTGCAGGCTTTCTTGTGCATCATATTTAGAAGAGGCTTCCTTCTGGGACAACAGCCATGCAGACCAATTTGATGCAGTGTGCTGCATATGGTCTGAGCACTGGCAGGCTGACCCCCCACCCCTTCAACCTCTGCAGCAATGCTGGCAGCACTTGTATGTCTATTTCCCAAAAACAACCTCTGTATATGACGCTTATCACGTGCACTCAACTTCTTTGGTCAACCATGGCGAGGCCTGTTCTGAGTGGAACCTGGCCTGTTATGGTCTTGACCACCGTGCTGCAACTGAGTTTCAGGGTCTTGGCAAACTTCTCATAGCCTAGGCCATCTTTATGTAGAGCAACAATTCTTTTTTTAAGATCCTCAGAGAGTTTCCATGAGGTGCCATGTTGAACTTCCAATGACCAGTATGAGAGTGATAACACACCTGCTCCCCATTCACACCTGAGACCTTGTAACACTAACAAGTCACATACCCCCGGGGAGGGAAAATGGCTACTTGGGCCCAATTTGGACATTGTCACTTTGGTTGCCAGTGGTTTGGACATTAATGGCTGTGTGTTGAATTATTTTTAGGGGACAGCAAATTGACACTGTTATACAAACTTTCCATTATAGCAAAATATAATTTCTTCAGTGTTGTCACATGAAAAGATATAATAAAATATTTACAAAAACGTGAGGGGTGTACTCACATCTGTGATATACTGTGTGTGTATATTTTATATATATATATATATATATATATATATATATATATTGTGAGGGGTTTGCTCGGTAGCAGGTGTGTGTGACCCCCTGGATGGGTTCACAACACAAAGTCAGGCACAGCAGACAGCGGTGTAGGTTCAAAAAACAAAAGATCCGGTTTATTTATGCTACATGCAGTGATACATATAACAGCCAAACAAAATAAAACAAGAAAATAAATCCTGGTCAGCTTGACCTCTAACTACACACGTAGACTCCCTGTCTAACAACTGGGTGCAGCCTTGTGCTTCCCCAGTCCCTGTCTCTATTGTAGGGGTTTGCCACACAGGCGTTAACTCACCGCACAGAACAGATCTCAGACTCCCCAGTCTATACACACAAAACTGGTTCCAGGATGGAGCATCTCCCTATGCATGCTGGGGTTTTTTGTAGAGGTCTTAATGAGCCCACTTACTACAGCTGGGCTCATTAACTCTTCCCCTCTAATTGTAAAAGTCTGCATACAGCCTGAATCTAGGACACACATATTTCCCATCCTGAATACAACCAGGTGATTTTACCTGCGTGCTGCCACATACCCCCCCCTCTTGTTTCAACCTTGGGGTTGTAACACAAGCAGCCAGACACGCATGTATCCGAGACAAAGCATCCACATTCCCCATTTTAACACCAGGGCGATGCTTAACTGTAAAGTTAAATTCCTGTAGGGCCAGGAACCACCTATTTACCCTTCTATTGGTCTCCTTGTTCTGAGCCATCCACTTTAAAGGAGCTTGATCAGTCACCAGGTCAAAGTGCCTACCTAGCAGATAGTACCGAAGGGAATCTAGAGCCCACTTCACTGCTAAACATTCCTTCTCAATCGTGGAGTAATTTACCTCATGGGACTTCAACTTCCTGCTGAGGTAAATGACTGGGTGCTCTTCCCCGTTCCAGACCTGGGATAACACTGCTCCTAACCCAACGTCTGATGCATCAGTTTGTACCACGAAGTCCTTAGAGAAGTCTGGTGAGTACAACACTGGCTGGCTACATAAGGCTGTTTTTAAGGACTGAAATGCTTCTTCAGCCTCTGGGGACCATTTAACCATGACCGACTCTTTCCCTTTTGTCAGGTTGGTGAGGGGGACAGCCTGAGAAGCAAAATGGGGAATGAATCGTCGATAATAGCCAGCGATTCCCAGAAAGGCTCGTACCTGTTTCTTGCTGTTGGGACGTGGCCAACTCTGTATGGCCTCGACTTTATTGACTTGGGGTTTTATCACCCCCCTCCCAATAGTGTACCCAAGATATTTGGCCTCCTCCTGTCCAATGGTACACTTCTTTGGATTGGCCGTAAACCCAGCTTTCCGGATAGAGTCTAGGACTGCTTGTACTTTTGGCAAATGTGAGACCCAGTCTGTGCTATGGATAATCACATCATCCAGCATATTTCTGATGGGGCCTCAGAATCTTATCCATTTTCCGCTGGAATGTTGCCGGTGCATTCTGTAACCCAAACGGCATTCTCTTATATTGGAATGCCCCATCTGGGGTTACAAACGCAGTTTTCTCCTTGGCCGACTCGGCCAGGGGAATTTGCCAATACCCTTTGGTGAGATCAAGAGTTGTCATATATCGGGCTGTTCCCAGCCGGTCAATCAACTCATCTATACGTGGCATGGGGTAGGTGTCAAATTTTGTAACTTTATTTAATTGTCTAAAATCGTTACAAAATCGCCAGCTCCCATCAGGTTTGGGCACTAGTACGATAGGACTGGACCAGTCACTCTGGGACTCCTCTATCACACCCAATTCCAGCATCCTTTGAACCTCCCCACGTATTGCCTCCCGTCGGGCCTCTGGTATTCTATAAGGTTTTAGTTTTACCCTTTCTCCTGGCGGGGTGATAATGTCATGCTCTACGCCAGATGTTTGTCCCGGCAGCTCAGAGAAAATCTCTTTGTTACGAAGTACAAACTCTTTAACCTCCTGTTGTTGGGGTTTCGATAAGGTGTCTGCTATTCCAACCTCAGGAACTAAGCAAACAGGCTGTGCTTGTGACAAAGTCTCCGCGACTAGGGATTCCCTATCCCTCCAGGCTTTCAGCAGATTGACGTGATAGATCTGCTCTGGCTTTCGCCTTCCTGGCTGTCTAACCCTGTAGTTCACCTCACTAATTTTTTCAATTACTTCATATGGACCTTGCCATTTGGCCAGAAATTTGCTTTCAACCGTAGGGATTAGCACCAAGACCCTATCCCCCGGGGAAAAAGTACGGGTCTTGGCCCCACGGTTGTACACTCTCTGCTGTGCTAACTGCGCTTGGGTTAAATGTTCCTTTACAATTGGCATTACCTGTGCAATTCTATCTTGCATCAGGGCGACATGCTCAATCACACTCCTGTGAGGAGAACTCTCATTTTCCCAAGTTTCCTTGGCGATATCCAGCAGCCCTCTTGGGTGTCTCCCATAGAGCAACTCGAAGGGTGAAAAACCCGTAGAGGATTGGGGTACCTCCCTAATGGCAAACATCAGATAGGGTATTAGACAATCCCAATTCTTTCCATCTCTATCCACCACCTTCTTTAACATTTGTTTTAGGGTTTTGTTGAATCTTTCAACCAACCCATCTGTTTGGGGGTGATACACAGATGTACGCAATTGCTTCACTTTGTACAACTTGCATAATTCTTTCATAACCCGGGACATAAAGGGTGTACCTTGGTCCGTAAGCAGTTCCTTACAAATACCCATGCGGCTAAAAACAAGAGATAGCTCTTTGGCTATGGTTTTGGCCGAGGTATTTCGGAGAGGAATTGCTTCCGGATAACGGGTGGCATAGTCCAATATAACCAAAATGTACTGATGCCCCCTGGCGGACTTCATTATCGGACCTACCAAATCCATTGCGATCCTTTCAAAGGGGACCTCAATGATAGGAAGAGGTACCAGCGGGTTACGGAAATGTGGCATAGGTGCCGTCTTCTGACACACAGGGCAGGAGGAACAATACTTTTCTATTTCCTTCATGACCCCAGGCCAATAGAATCTCTGCAATACCCTCTCTCTGGTTTTCTCTGTCCCCAGATGACCTCCCAGAATGTGTCCATGAGCCAATTCTAACACCAACTTCCTGTAAGGTTTGGGCACTACAAGTTGCTCAATGGTTTCTTCTGCCCTTTGAGCCACTCGATACAGCAGGTCCCTTTCCATAGTGAAGTAAGGATAAGGGCAAGTCTTATCTGGGTTCACTAACTCGCCATCTATTTTCACCACATTTTCCCGTGCCTTTATTAGGGTGGGGTCTTTTAACTGTTCTGTGGCAAAATTTTCCCTGTGAACCTCAAGATCCGAAAACTCCACAGACGGCATGTTTTCATCTGAGGATGTTGGCTCCTCCCCAGTTTCTCGAGTTTCCCCCGCCAATACCGACAAGGGAAATTCAGGAGAGTCCTCACCACTCCCAGAGGAATTCTGGTCATCTTCCTGGTTTATAGGGGCACCAGTGGGGGGCTCAGGACAATCCCAGAGTTCCCAGAATTTTGGAAAATCCCTTCCCACAATAGCATCATGTGGTAAGTGAGACACTAACCCCACCTGATGAGAGAGGTTACCTTTGGGGGTCTCAAAAAACACTGAAGTTACAGGATACTCTCGGGTGTCCCCATGCACACAAATAACAGCCACCCTGTTCTTCCCAGAGACCTCTGTAGTAACTAATTCAGCTTTTATCAATGTTACCAGGCTACCTGAATCTAGCAACACATCAACATGTCTACCATTAATACACATTTTACATAAATGTCTCTCAGGTCCCCAAATGGCAGTGCATGCAACTGTCGCAAACAGCGACTGACGTCTCTCCCTTATAAAGTCACATTGCATAGGCTCATCCACAAATGGGCAATTGGCTGCAATATGTCCCTCTTGCCGGCAGCGGTAGCAAATAATCTTTTTCACTGTCTCTTGCAGCATGGGCTTCCTGGGCTGCTCCCGCCAGACCTTAGGTAGAACACCCACCCTCTCACTCTCTCCACCCTCACCCCTTGGAGTCATCTTACCCGCCACTGGGGATGATCTGGTCTTAGGGGGGAAAGTCCGTGAGTCCCTGGAAGAGGTGGTCAGGTTCTCTGTAGCCAAGTACCTCTCAACCAGATCCACAAGTTTATTTGCATTTTCTGGGTCTCCATGGCTTACCCATTTTTGGATGGCAGTAGGAAGAGCTCTCAGGAAACGATCCATAACAACACGTTCCACAATGTTTGCTGCAGTCAAAGTCTCTGGCTGCAGCCACTTCCTGCTCAGGTGAATGAGATCATACATTTGAGATCTGGGGGGTTTTCCAACCTGAAAAGTCCAATTATGCACACGCTGAGCCCGGACGGCCAGGGTGACACCCAGCCTTGCCAATATTTCTGTTTTTAGTACCACATAGTCTTTTGCTTGGTCAGGCTCTAGGTCATAATAAGCTTTCTGCGATTCCCCAGTTAACAGAGGGGCCACCAGTCCAGCCCATTGCTCCTTAGGCCACTTTTCCCTTTCAGCAGTCCTTTCAAATGTGGTCAAAAACACCTCCGGATCATCCTCTCCAGTCATTTTTGTCAGTAAACGGCTCACACCAAAGGTTGTGGTATTATTGTAACCACTTGCTTCATTGGTCTGCGGACGTTGCTGTATCAATGTCTCTATTTGCTGTTGAAAGCTCTGCTCTTGCTTCTTCAACAGGTCTATGAAGCGGGCTTCAGATCGCTGCTGGGCTTGTTGCTGAGCTTCCAAACTCTGCTGCAAAGTTGCATTTATCTGCTGCTGATTTGCATTTGTCTGCTGCGGGGCTTGTTGCTGAGCTTCCATACTCTGCTGATGAGCTTTCTGCTGGGCTGCAAGGCTCTTTTGTAAAGCCGCATTTGTTTGCTGCTGATTTGCATTTGCTTGCTGCTGATTTGCATTTGCTAGAGCCAGCTGTCTCAGTATCTCCTCCATGCTGGCCTTTTAAAAAAAAATTGAAAAAAAACTGCCAAAATTCTCCACCAACTGTGAGGGGTTTGCTCGGTAGCAGGTGTGTGTGACCCCCTGGATGGGTTCACAACACAAAGTCAGGCACAGCAGACAGCGGTGTAGGTTCAAAAAACAAAAGATCCGGTTTATTTATGCTACATGCAGTGATACATATAACAGCCAAACAAAATAAAACAAGAAAATAAATCCTGGTCAGCTTGACCTCTAACTACACACATAGACTCCCTGTCTAACAACTGGGTGCAGCCTTGTGCTGCCCCAGTCCCTGTCTCTATTGTAGGGGTTTGCCACACAGGCGTTAACTCACCGCACAGAACAGATCTCAGACTCCCCAGTCTATACACACAAAACTGGTTCCAGGATGGAGCATCTCCCTATGCATGCTGGGGTTTTTTGTAGAGGTCTTAATGAGCCCACTTACTACAGCTGGGCTCATTAACTCTTCCCCTCTAATTGTAAAAGTCTGCATACAGCCTGAATCTAGGACACACATATTTCCCATCCTGAATACAACCAGGTGATTTTACCTGCGTGCTGCCACAATATATATATATATATATATATATATATATATATGTATATCAAAGGGGGTAGTCACGGCACACACCTACTACTATTTTGTGCAAATTGCAAATATGTGTAACAAATATTTGTGCAAAAATGTGGAAAAAATATGTATATCAACAAACTATGAAAATGAAAAATAAATACTGATGATTCCTAAAAGTGTATTGTGCAAAATATTAATATAAGTTGCTTAATAGAAAGTGCATGGTGCTCTAAAAATTATAAAAACCAAAAATGCAAAACCCCAAAAAATTATTAAGTTATCGAGGTATGATCATACTCTTCATGCGATTATAAAATCGCTAAGTGGAGACATGTAGAAAAATATATTAAAAGTCCAGCATCAGGATACCATGAGCAAAAAAGGTTTCGTTAAACCAGTGGATAAAAACAAATGAATAAATGAATAAAATGAAAAAAAAAATGAAAAAAAAAACAGTCATAAAAGTCTTCTTAAACGAAAGTGACAATGTGCTTCAGAATTCCTGGATAACAACCGCTCCAGACGACGTCCGATGACGAAACGCGTAGGGCGTGGCCTCAGGTGTATCCACTCGTGCATAGCGGCGGCGGCGGTGAATACAAACAGATACTTATATCTGTTGAATTGAAAAGCCGGTTCTTATCCTGTATTATGTGCGTAGCTCTTTTTAAACAATTTAATAATAAAAAAACTTTTATACTGGATCACACTATGTCTGCCCCACTTTACTTTTTGTGAGGAACTCCCTGGATACCTAAACCGGACCAGCCATACATAGCGACACAGGGGCTCACACTGTGAAGGCACGTTAACCCCGCATTTTTGGTTTTTATAATTTTTAGAGCACCATGCACTTTCTATTAAGCACCTTATATTAATATTTTGCACCATACACTTTTAGGAATATTAAGCACTTTATTTAAATATTGTATCAGGCATGGAATAATTTTTTGTGGGTTATCACGTATATATTTTTATTATTTTCCATTTGTCAGCGTTACGTATATATTGTATTATCAGTTTTTATCATCAGTATTTATTTTTCATTTTCATAGTTTGTTGATATACATATTTTTTCCACATTTTTGCACAAATATTTGTTACACATATTTGCAATTTGCACAAAATAGTAGTAGGTGTGCGCCGTGACTACCCCCTTTGATATACATCTATACCATTCACCCTTTTTGGGGCGATTACAAAGGTAGTGGCAGCCCCTGTTCTTACCACTAGGGTACTATTTATTTATTTATTTATCTATTTGTTTATTTACTTATTTTGGTATTTTGTGGGTATAATTTTTACTCACCTTACACTCCACTGTATTTTGAAATTTTGCGTCCTGTGTATTTTTTAATATATCTAGGGTCCATAGCGCACCTTTACCCCTTCGATTTTTTTCCCATATATATATATATATATATATATATATATACACACCGTATTTATCGGCGTATAACACGCACCCCAAGTTTAGAAGAGAAATTTAAGGAAAAACACGTACATTTAAATGCCCATCAATACAGCCTTATCAGTGTCCATCTGCAGCCTTGTCCATAATTGCAGAATGATCAGTGTCCATTTGCAGTCTTGCCCAGTGCCATTTGCAGCCTTGCCCAGTGCCATTTGCAGCCTTGCCCGGTGACATTTGCAGCTTTGCCCAGTGCCATTTGCAGCCTCGCCCAGTGCCGTTTGCAGCCTTGCCCAGTGATGTTTGCAGCCTTGCCCAGTGCTATTTGCAGCCTTGCCCAGTGCCATTTGCAGCCTTGCCCAGTGTCATTTGTGGCATTTAACCATTTAAATTTGCCACTGCTGAGATAGACAGAGCCTGTGTACTCATATGTACTCGGCTCCTCTCGCAGTCCCGCCCAGTCCCGCTCAGTCCCACCCCTTGGCTCGGCTCCTATGATGGACATAACACAGGTCCAATGGCGGGACTGCGAGCCCCAGCCGAGCCGAGTACACAGTACACTCGGCTAGGTCTTTTTCAGCAGCGCTCGCTCCTCATCCCCTCAGAGGCAGCAGGGAGGCAGGACAGCATGACTGCAAGCAGAGCCGAGCACTCGGCTTGGTCTTTTTTGGGGGCACCTGCTCTTTTTTGGCGGTGCTCGCTCTTTTTTGGTGTTGCTCGCTCTTTTTCCCCTCACAGACAGTGGGATCAGCGTATAACACACACCCACGATTTTCCCCTGATTTTAAGGGGAAAAAAGTGTGTGTTATATGCCGAAAAATACGGTATATTTTCCTGATGTACATTACATGCACAGACAATGTCCATTTGTCCATTTACACGTTAAAAGAGATTGATAGAAATGGCAAGCTAGTCATATGTTAATTCTAAAAATGTTAACTGGCCAAATGGTCAAAAGTGTTTGGTCAGCCAATCAAAAACTGCTCCAGGGTTAATAACTGGTCTTTCAGAGGGGAGTTTTGGAGGGGTCATGATCTAGAAATGATCATTGTTATGGAAGCACAGGTCTAGATTAAAACACACATTATTACAAGTTATTTGTATCTGTATTCAGGTCTACTCAGCCCTGCCACACAGCTCAACTGGATTGGTAAATTGACTTTTCTCTACTGTAGTTAAAGTGTAAGTTCATCTTAAACAACCTAAATGTTCTCCACCCATCCACATCCGAGTCCCCGTTGTACTTTACCTCCAGGGGTGATGAGCTGTCAGTGCCCATGCAGGTGATGCAACAGTCTGCAGATCTGAAATTCCTGTCTACCTCCCTCTTCTCTCTGCAGGGCTTCTGGGAAAAATTGGAGCAATTCTGATTGGTCATCACCAGCACAGAGCATTGCTTTGATCCATCATGGAAGCCCTGCAGAGAGAATGGGGAAAAGAGTGAGGATTTCAAATCCCCGAACTGCTGCACTAGCTGTATGGGCACTGACAGCTGATCCCCCACTGAGGTAAGTACACCAAGGGCTGGGGGGAGGGTGGTAAGGATGTAGGGTGTTAGTTTACCTTGTATTGTTTTCTGAAAAGGAGAAATAACCCTTTTACATCACCTTCCTGCTCCAAGCATGTGATTGGACAGTGAAGGAGCAATGGCGAACTGATGAGGTTATCCCTCTGCTCTCTTCTCCTGTCAGCATGTTTCTTTTCAGTACGTGCAAGACATCTGATTGGCCTCTTCTGTTGTCCCTTTCTCTTCCAGTCTGAGTGCTTCTGTACAGAAGATTTATAGGCTGAAATCAAGGCACATTTAGGTATTTAAAATAGTTGCATCTAAAATATATGCAAAACTGTATTCATTTTTTTATATGTTTGCCTTTAAATGTAGGGGCTGTCATATTGAAGTTTACTGTGTGTGAATGACAAAATGATCTTTTTAAAGAGGGGAGCTATTGGAATGCACATTTAGTAGTTCTTATTATAAGCTTAATGGTGGTTTGTATTGTTCCTTCACTCACACAAGGGGATGGCATAATTATTTTTTTACAATACCAGAGGCAGCAACATATGGAGCAATAAACAGCGCATTTAGACTGCATATTTAATATTCAACTCCACATTTTATTCATATTGCCATAATAAAGCCTCTTGCCTGTCTTCATCATGACTGTACTTCAGCTCTGGTGCAGCCATCCCTAAGCTGTACAAAGTATAGGTTATAACTGATTCAGCTGCTCCCTAGCTACCTCTACATAAACTATTTCTATGCCACTGCAAATCTGCGCTTTAAGATGTTCAGCACAGGACATTTAATTAGTCAGTGAAGGTTAATCATGAGGTCCCAGCCAGATTTCATTAGTCTGAGCTGAAAAACTACATTAGACAACCAGAAAGAAAGCCACATTAGTTTAATTACTTTGTCTAATTCAAATTAAAGAAAGAAAGAAAAATACATCAACTTGTAGGAGCTCCAGATAAGATACCTTTACTTTGTTATCTTTTATGTTATATTTTGTTATCTTGTAATTGTAACATTATATTCATAATCTAGAGGACCTGTGTTCCAGACCTTTGTCCCTGACTGCACAAGCGTTCCAGACCTTTGTCCCTGACCGCACAGGGCTCTAAATGCGGGTACTAGGGATGAGCTTCATGTTCGAGTCGAACATACGTTCGACTCGAACATCGGCTGTTCGCCCGTTCGGCGATTTCCGAACGTTATGGGCCGTTCGCGCCAAATTCGTGTGGCGCTCACGGCCCACAATGCACTGCGATGGCGCAGTGCATTGCTGGCCCCTGATTGGCCAAGCATGCACTGTGACCCCACATGCTTGGCCAATCACAACGCTGGCAGCGAGGAGAGCCATGATTGGCCACAGGCAGGATGCCTGTGGCCAATCATAGCTCAGGCTGTGTAGTACACGCCCCACACTATATAAGGCCGCCAGCATGGCGGCCTTGTGTAGTGTGTTGGCATCTGTAGCAGTTAGTGGGTGTTCTGTGTACCTTCAACACAGTATACACCGATCGTTATCGGCCGATTTTTCGTTCTTGCTCTTCTGTAGTGGTTGTTGTCTGCGTGCCCTGACCGCAGTATACACCGCTCTATTCACCTATATAGCTAGTGATATATCTATCTTTTATAATAGAGCTTGTAGTCAGTGTTAGGAGATTGTGCATGCTGTCTGCGTGCTCTGAACCCAGTATACACCGCTATATCCACCTATATAGCTAAATATCTTGCTCGTTTTAAATAGAGCTTTCAGTCAGTGTTAGGAGATTGTGCGTGCTGTCTGCGTGCTCTGAACGCAGTATACACCGATATATTCACCTATATAGCTAACTATCTTGCGCGTGCTGTCTGCGTGCTCTGAAAAAGACAGACGGCAAAACAAATTATACAGGGGTGGTAACCCTTCCCTATGTTTTCCAAAAAGCTTAAAAATAGTTTTTTTGACTGGAGCTACACTTTAAAAATGTACCAGTTGAAAATTACAAACAGATTCAACTTAACACAACAAACCTACACAGTCCCTGTCTTGTTTGCACCGCCTGTATACTGCTGTTCTGAGTATATAGGGCCTGGGGGCCACACGTATTTCCTTTTTTTAATATGGGTACAGGGTTCCCCTTAATATGCGTACAAGACCCAAATAGGCTGGTAATGAGCAGGGAGGGCTACCCATGCCATTTTTCTCAATGATTTTCAACCATATTGCCGGAACCAGATATAACATTAAAACCGCAAGCAGTTTTAAATGACGTTATTTCCGTTAAATGTCATTTTGTGCAGGGACTGTTCTAAACACGGGAAACACGTGGCACTTCACAGGCATACTACAGACACCCACCCCCCCCGGCACGATATTTAAAGAAATATTTCACTTTTTTTTCACTTTAATTGTTTTTTTTGCATTGACCCATGTCCCCTGGGGCAGGAGTCAGGTCCCCAAACCCTTTTTAGGACAGTATCTTGCATATTAGCCGTTAAAAGTAGCACTTTTAATTTCGAACGTTCGAGTCCCATAGACTTCAATGGGGTTCTAACGTTCGTACGAATTTGGGGTCCGTTCGAAAGTTCGGGTGGGAACCGAACCGGGGGGTGTTCGGCTCATCCCTAGTGGGTACCACTCAATATGGTGTTTAGCCCTGCCCAGCCGCAGCCTGTCGTAGACTTTGACAGGCTGCCTGCAGTGAGGTTGGATGCTGCTCCTGTCCCTCCCATGCTCACTAAAATGCCAGGAGGTACAGGCATACTCCACTTTTAAGTACACAATGGGGTTTATTTACTAAAGCTGAAAAGTGCAAAATCATCCTCACTTTTTCATAGAAACCAATAAGCTTCAAGGTTTTATTACCAAAGCTTAATTGAACAAGCTGAGGTTAGAAGCTCATTGGTTTCTATGCAGAAGTGAGCCTGATTTTGCACTTTCCAGCTTTAGTAAATAACCCCATCGTGTACTTAAAAGTGGGGTATGCTTGTATGCACTTTTGGGCAGGGCTGATTTGGGTACTGCTCTTTGAGTGTCTGTTTGTAATATCTTCCTTCTTTTGTACTTATTCCCCCTAGCAATGGTATGTCACCACTTCCTCATATAATACAGGCCCTGTTCTCCTATACACCTGTAGCGCTGACATCCTTGCCTATTGATTGGTTATGTATACTTTAATGTAAGGTTAATGGACATTACTGTGGTTCCGTACCAGAGCCATCTAGTGACCAAATATGGGTAACGCACCGGTATATTATTACCTCGGGACAACCTAAAGACTTGTACAGGAAGTGACTGTTGTTTTGAGTGTGACCTACCCATGAACACTCTCTTACGCAGTGCATGCTGGGTAGGGGATAAAGGGGACCCGAGCGGCCATTTTAGGTCTCTTGGGATCACGTTGCCTGCCTGTACGGATCTGTGGGGAGGCTTCCCGGAGACAGCGGCCTGTAGCCATCGCAGAACGTCAGCCTGTTCGTTTGTAAAGTGACCTGATGGAGCCGGAAAGACGGGGACCGGATTGAGATGGTCCAGAGACTCTCAGCAGAGAATCGGAGAACTGGATTCATTCAGTGGAGTGATACAGAACATCTGGCCCAGCTGACTGAGAGGCAAGCTACAGTTACCGGACCAAAGTGATCACGCGGAACTCCGATCCAGTTGGTGAGCAGGTTACGGCCCACCGTTTGTTAACTTTTGCACGCAGTTAGACTCATGTACGGGCCTCACTGGAATCTGTGGTTCCACAGAGGAGTAGCAGAGCAACTGACACTAAGCAGGCTTGAGGCCTATCTACCCTGGCTCCTCAAGCATTGTGAATAAGTTATTGGAGTTACACCAGGAGCACGTCAGCTTAACCCCCCACAGAGTTTGGATTACAAATAACAAAGAAGTCACTTTAGCTAGCGAAGAAAGAAGACCCCAGATAAAGTACTTTAAGTGAGATATCACGTATAGCTTTTAAAGTAAGGGGGGCTCCCAGGTCTATATATATATATATATATATATATATATATATATATATATATATATATATATATATATAGCTTATATTGTTTTATATTGAAACATATTATGCTGTCGTCCTATGTTGGGATGACAGCACAATTTCTGTAATCATCTGTCTAAATATTTTGCAGTAAAAAATACTGGTTAAGTATCCAGTTGTGTGGCGTACTGTTTTTCCCCACCAGGTGGAGCCAGGGGATCCTGAGGTTATAATACAGGTACTTTGCATTGTATTATATTGTACTGTATTACATTTCACCACAGCTATGCCAAGGAGATTGAGTCAAGTTAGTGGGGTTTCTCGGTAGAGTGCAGGTCCAATTCAAACCAGCAGCTCCTTTGGGGGTCAGTGCTACACACCATTAAAACCATGTACCCCTTTAAATAACTTCAGACCAGGCATGGAAATGTTTCAAAAGCTTTAGTGGAATACAGCAGCATGATGAGAAACACAAGGTAACAGTTCAACATTAAGTGCAGTCTTTTCCTAACATGCCTAGCCCCTAACTATAGGCTTGTGTCTGCCCGTGGCATACCTGCGTAGGAAAGAGTTCATTGCTGACATCTTCTGGAAGGTCTTCAAGTCCTAGTAATCCCCCTATATGTGGAAGGCTTCAAGACAAATTTGCCTGGATGTGTCTTTCTTTCCCATGCATCAGACTGTGTGTTGTAGGACTACAGGTCTCAGCAGCCCCAGGCTTGCTGGCAGGCTCCTTTATTCAAGCAATCTCCAGCGATGACAGATAACGGAGAAGGTAGCTGAAGGAGAGCCAAACAGGGCCCCCCTGGGTGGATGGTGAAGGATCAAGTTACATTGCAGCAGTCAGTCTCTCTTCTCCCATATGACTGGTCTCTGTGCTGGCAAAACTCCTTCCTAATTTATATGCACAGTAAAGGAGCAGAGTCAAGCAGCAGAACACCAAAGACCCAGGAAATAAGAAAATAGGAAAATAGGTTTCATCTGCAAATACGGAAAGGTTTCTTCACAAGAGCTGTGAAAATGTGGAATTGACTCCATTCAGCTGTGGTTCTGTCCAGCTCAGTAGAGTGCTTTAAGAAAGGCCTGGATTCTTTCCTAAATGTACATAGTATAACTGGGTACTAACATTTATAGGTAAAGTTGATCCAGGGAAAATCCGATTGCCTCTCAAAGGGACCAGGAAGACATTTTTTTTTTTTGCTTTGCTGGGGTTTTTCGCCTTCCTCTGGATTAACTGTCGGTATAGGATTGTGTATATGGGATAGTATGATTTTTTATTTTATTTTTTGGTTGAACTAGATGGACTTGTGTCTTTTTTCAACCTGACTAACTATGTAACTATGTAAGTTAACCATTTCAAAGTCCCTCCCTACGGGGCTGCACCTAATAAGCACTTTCTTCAGAAATAACAATGCATTGCAGACAGGGCTAAAATACTCACAGGCACCCAGTCAGGCACCCAGTGTACAAGGAGCCTTTAAGATCTGATCTACCCTAAACTTTTTTTTTTAGCTTTGGATAGACTGGGGAAGTGTCAAAATGTCTGTTAATAAATGCATCTTGTTTTATTACAGAGGACATCCCTCTTTTCTTCCACTCATCTTCTGTCTGAAATCTTGCTTCACCTAGTCAGAAAGCAACTGGAATTATCACTCATAAAGGATAGAGCCAGCAAAAGAAAAGTTTGACTGCAGTTGAGTTTGAAGTGTATATAAGATCAAAATACATTTTTCTGATTTTGCATAGAGTAGAGAAGGGGTAGAACCCCTATCAATTCATTTTGTGTCCTGCTAGGATATATTTGTCTTCATTTGCTGTCTTGTAGACCCATTAAGAATTCTCAACGAAAATAAAAGGAATTTCCGATCACAGGCTGGTTTCACACAGGCTGCCCGATCAGATCGCCTGTCAGTTTGTCAGGCAGACCTGATAGGACCATCCATAGCACTCTATGGATCTGCGAATGTCAGCGGACATGTGTCCTATACTGTCCACCAAAAACAGTGAATCGGATGACAGTCAGGTGGAAAAAGACAGGCAGTTCATTTCTATCTGACAGTCCCATAGAGAACAGCGGGGTTGTGTCCATGTCCACTCTGCATAGCTGAGTGGACATGGGCCTGTCATCCGCCTACTCAGCAGGAGACCACCTACTGAGCAGGCAATTGCGACCTACGGACAAAGCCTGTGTGCAACCAACCTAAGACAGTTGTCACCAGAACATATACCCCAATTGGAGGATTCCTCATGCTAATGCCCTGTACACATGACCGTTTTTCCAGTTGGAATAAACTCTCAAGGTTTTCCTGACAGAGTTCCGACGTAATTCCGCTGAAACTGTCTTGCATACACACGTTCACATCAAAGTCCGACTGTCAAGAACGCGGTGACGTACAACACGTACAACGGGACTAGAAAAAGGAAGTTCAATACCCAGTGCGCCACCCTTTGGGCTCCTTCTGCTAATCTTGTGTTAGAAGAAGTTTGGTTAGAGACAATTCATGCTTTTCAGACTCCTGCTTTTTCAGATAGTTTTACTGCTGTTCAGTTTGTGCTTGTGGGTTTGTATCTGGTTTTCAGTGCATGCAGTCAGTTCATAGCTATTGTTCAGTGCGTTCTTGTCCGCTCGTTGCTGATTTTCAGCTCGCTCTTCACAGGTCTTGCTGTTCTTCAGTGTGTTCTGTTAAGTTTGTTCTGACCAGCCAACCATTTTGAAACCATGTTGTTATGTATGTACTCATCGTAGGGGGGGCTTGGTGTTGGGGTTTATACTTTGACCCAAGTCCAGTCCATGAAAAGGGTGGGGAGGAGTTCATGGATCAAGAATTGGTTACTCCAGCGTGACCAATTCTCACACATGCCTTTGCTTCATGAGATCCAAGAGAATAATCCTGATGATTTCAGGAATTTTCTCAGGATGATGGAATTAGTTTTTCACCGTCTGTTGGCTTTGCTCACCCCTTCTATTTCAAAGCGGGACACCTGCATGCGGCAAGCCATCACTCCGGAGCAGAGGCTAGTCACCACCTTGCGGTACTTGGCGACTGGGAGAAGTCTACAGGATCTCAAGTTCTCTACAGGCATCTCCCCCCAGGCTCTGGGGATCATTATTCCAGAGACCTGTTCTGCCAACAGGTCCTGCAGAAGGACTATATTAGGGTAGTTTTATCCTTTAACATCACATGTATTTATATGATATGATAAGTGGACTTTTGTCTGGAAATACTCCTTAAAAAAAATGTTATACTGATGTCGGCCAAGAATATTTTTATTTAATCTGCTTGCAATGTTATGTGTAATGTATAAGCCGGTGCGTGTTATACACTGATAAATACGTTTGTTTTTTTTTCAGTTTTGACTCCACAGTTCCCTTCGACACCACAGGAATGGCAGACTGTGGCCTCCCATTTTGTCGACTGTTGGGAATTTCCCAACTGTAGAGGGGCTATAGATGGGAAGCACGTCCACATCATGCCACCACGCCATTCAGGGTTTTACTATTATAACTATAAGGGGTTTAATAGTATAGTGTTAATGGCGGTAGTCTAGGCACAATATGAGTTCCTTTATGTGGATGTGGGGAAGAATGGCCGGATGTCAAATGGAGGAGTCTTTGCCCAGATGGAGTTTTACCAACGTTTCCAGACTGGTGGCCTGGCATTGCCACCTGATGCTGACAATGTGGAAGGACTCCCTTCGTCTTTCTTGCTGATGAAGCGTTTGGTCTGGTCAAGCACCTGATGAGGCCATTCCCCCAAAGGACCCTCACCCCAGAGAGGAGGGTTTTTAACTACCGGGTGGCCAGAACGAGAAGAGTTGTTGAGAATACCTTTGGGATAATGGCCGGCCAGTTCCGCCTGTTTCTGACAGCAATCCATATGGCGGACTATAAAAACCAACCATATCGTCCTATCCTGCTGCATATTGCACAATTATTTTAAGGAAAAATGCCCAAAATTATATTGCCTCAGTTGGGCCTGAGGCTTGGCACCCCAAAGCGCCTGTGAATTTCGGGAAAAATATGTAAATTATTTTATGGGTAGGTGGGCCATTGCTATACCAGACAATGTCTAAAAAAATTTTTAATAAAAAAAACAATATCTGATAAAATCTTGAATTTTCTTTATTGCTTGTGTTTGTTTTTGGCTGTCTCCTAGATTCTCCTAGTGCACTTGTAGTGCCAAGTGGATTTTCCACTAGTAAATCAGCCTCATTGTCACTGTAAACACAAAATTACTTTACAAACTGGAATTGACCATTGAAAGAAGAAGCCACACATTGTTGATGAGCAAAGGTTTTCCTCTGCACACATTCACACATGTGCGTTATAAAATTTTTGAGTAAAACAATTTTTTTTGTTTTTTTCAATTTTTTTACATTTTTGGGGTTTTTTGTTCAAAATAGGCATGATTAATAACATAACCTACCAAACTCTTGAACTTACAAAGTCCCCCCTGTAAAAGCCAAATTTTGAAGATGCACACAATTTGGGAGTCAAAATGGGTATTTACCTCCTAATCCCATGCCTAATGTCAACATGTGCTATCAGCCATCATGGGGGATCAATGGACATGTTTTGGGGGTGCAACTCCTTCCTCTCACCTACTTCATTTGGGAGGAAGGGGTTGCACCCACAAAACACGTACATTAAATCCCCCGATGGCAGATAGCACATGTTGACACACTGTGTGCATCTTCAAAATTTGGCTTTTGCTAATTACAAAAAAAATTGTGTTTTTAGAACAATAATTCTTAAAAAGGTTGCATTTTGAAGATCTTTTGAATTCTCCCCAACACATCAATCATGTTCTTCATTTGTTATTCAAGAAAATGTAGTTTGTTTCTTATGATGTCGATTTCACGATTCCGTGTCATGATGTCCTGGATTAGGAGTTGTGCACTTGTGAATTTTGGAGCTTGCTCTTCTACAACCACAAATCACCTAAACATTTTGGGAAAAACATGTATTATAAATAAGCAGGCATACATATCTTATCTGAAGCTGGGGTGTGAGACATTCACCTGTTGTGGTGACAAGTTCACCTACTTCCTCCACCTCTCCTTCCTCCAGATCCTCGGGTTGTGTTGCTTTTGGGAGTTTCCCTTCTTTGCCAGGTGGTGGGCTCCTGGTGTTCTCCAAGTTGTTGAGTGGTGTCCTCCAAGTCTTTGGTCCCCTATGAGAATGAAAAAAAAGGTATACTTTAGCACACAGGTATTTAGGCATGACCAAATGTATTTAACATGTATTTAACCTGTATCTGCCCCAAATCTGTGCCCACTAACCTGAAACTTGCCATTTTAAAATGTCCTACAGTAAAGAAAATCACATGGTGCAACATGCAAGTAATAATAAAGAATTGGAACACCCGACAATTACTTACTTTTTCAAAGCACTTTCTTGATCCTTCTATACTGATCCTACTCCCTCAGTTTCAGGTCTGACCAGTGTTTCCTTATTTGCTCCTTTGATCGTCGTACCCCAAAATTTGTGTGCAGACTCTTCACAACATTCGCCATGATTTTGTCCTTTCTCACATTTGGGTTGGTGTGCGGTCCATTCTTGACATCATAGTCATTCCTCCTCAAGATGTCCACAATCTCCACCATCTCAAGAAAGGCCATATTTGTAGCCTTAAATCGTCGCCTCCGGGATCGGGACGTTTTCGGCATCTGGGCTTTCCTCCTCCTAGTTACCCCAATCACACACCTGCAGTGTCTCCACCATGTCGCTCCTACAGCGCGCCGAAAAGAAGGGGCGGGGAATAGACTATAAAGAATGTCGGGGCGGGCGACACATGTGCAGTATATATAAAGTAACACGTGCTGTACATATGTTTGGTGTGCTGAGGAATAAGGACGAACGTTCTAACGAAGATAAAATCTTAACTTTAGTACATCAGTGGCCTATACTGCTTCAAGATAGAGGCCTATATTGGGATAAGATTATTAGAGTTTAGGCTGACATTAGTGTTTTTGTCTTGTGTATTGTCTTACAGAAAATATAAATCACTTTAAGGACCCAGAATTTATGGCCAGTTTCATTGACAAGTAAAGGGAGATGAGGAATTTGTGGGAGGTGAAACACAGCTTATAGTATAATAAACAAGCTAGGAGGTCAAAGCTGGAGAAACTTCTGGAATTTGTGAAGACTCTGGTCCCCCATACAACCATTGTGTTCTTGGGAAAGAAAATTGGGATCTTGCGGAACATGTAAAAGAAGGAGCATAATAAGATCCAGAAATCACTCCGATCAGGAGCATCAGCAGAGCAAGTGTATGTCCCCAGGCTGTGGTACTTCAACAAACTGTGGTTTCTGGATGACCAGAATGAAGCCAGGGAATCTCTTTCTACCCTTCCCTGTAGCCTTCCCTCCACCCTTCCCTCAACCGCAGCAGAGGCTGACGAGGAACAACCTGGGCCTTCCATGCTGAACTAAGTGGATGTGCCCAGCTGGAGCCAGGTATATTATTTTTAGATATATTTATTGTCCTAATATTAATGATGTTAACTAGATGTTATAATTGCTAACAAATTAAAGAGGAGGGCCGTTTAAAAAAAAAAAAAAAATTAAAAGTCAGCAGCTGCAAACACTGCAGCTGCTGACTTAATAAGCACACTTACCTGTCCAGGGCGCCCGCGATGTCGGCCGCCCGAGGCCGACCCGTCCCTCGGCTCTCGGGTCCCGGCGCCGCCATTCCTTCTAAGGGAAACAGGCAGTGGAGCCTTACGGCTTCACTGCCCGTTTCCTACTGCGCATGCGCGAGTCGCGCAGCGCTTTGTTAATGGGACGCGCTGTGTTCTGGAACACGCAGTTCCCAGAACACAGCGCGACCCATTACCCAGAAGACAACGCGATGAGGAGAGAAGACCAGAAGATCTCCGCGGAGGAGGAAGAGGAAGATTAGGATTATGTGCCTAGCAACAGGCATTTCTGGTAAGTAAAAAAAAAAAAATGTTTTCATTTTTTTTTTTCGATTTTTTTTTAATTTTTAATATTTTTTTTTCAGGGTGGCCCTCCACTTTAATGATTTAAAAAAGGTGATGTATACATATAAATAGACAGTAGGGGCCAAAAATATTTGGGACAAGAATGAAAAATGCTGGGGTTAGAATGATAGTCCTTTCTATTTATTAAAATTCAATTTGCAAGTCATGAGCTGAAAATTGTGTGTGATTGATGAACCAAAAACTAAAACGATGCCCCTTTTTTATACACAGGATGAGCTCAGCCAGGAGGAGGGTCTGGAAAGTGGCAGGCAGGAGGAGGCCGTACCCAGTGAGCAGCCAGGAGGAGGCCGTGCCCAGTGGCAGCCAGGAGGAGGCCATGCCCAGCGTCAGCCAGGAGAAAGCTGTGCCCTGTGTCAGCCAGGAGGAGGCTGTGCCCAGTGTCAGCCAGGAGGAGGGCTCAGTAGGAACCTCACCCAATCCCAGGTGCCTCCCCTCTGCCTTACAACCAAAAGGCCCAGGAAGGGGACGATGACAGAGGAGGCAGCACTGGGCCTCATTAGGGAAGCAAGCAATGTCTTTAGGAGCCACCCCCGATGCTCAAGAGGCCTATGGCTGCTATCTAGCAACTAGATTGCTGAAATTGGAGGAGGGCCAATGCCTCCTCTGTGAGAGAATTATTGGTGAGGCCCTTCAGAAGGGGTGGAGGGGACAGCTGACTGAGAACAGCCACGTATATGAGCAAGCCCATCCTCCTCCTCCTACCACAAGTCCACCACCAGAGGCACAGCCTTCAAGGAAGTCTGTCAGTCTGGTCTGACAGAAGACGCAGGCTGGTGTAGTACCACAGCCTGGGGACAGATATGTCATCTGCTGATGGTTGTTTTGCTGCTAATCTCTCCTAATCTCTGGGATTCCTGAACCAGATTGTGCTCCATATTATTTGGACTCCTCAAGCTACCAATTTTCTTTTCCACAGACTTGATGTGTGCCCTTGGGGCCAAAATCTTTGCAAATTCCAAAAGATTCTCCAGCGTTGCCTTCCTCTTTATTTTGTTACCCAGAATAAATGGAGATTTTATTTTCTGAAAATATTTGCCTATGTGTTCTTATTCAAATAGGACAGTTTTTTTGTGAGAAGGCAGGTACATTTCTAACAGACAATGTCAAATTAACAAGGGACACCAGCCTCCTTGAGGTTAATAAAAAATACAAGATAATAATGTTATTGTGGTAACTTGACACACAAAAAAATTATATATGGAGATCACTAGAAAATAATTTTCCAATAATACAAAAAAAGGAGATTTTGATGAAATAAAATAAAATAAAATATGACTATAAAAAATAATTGTAAACATTATTATGGAGATAGGGCTTTTAACCCCCCTGGTGGTGTTCCCGAGTCTGGCTCGGGCTGGAAGTTTTGTACCAAAAGCGGTAACCCCGAGCCAGACTCGGGACCATATCGCTGTATGCAGGAGGAGGTTACTCACCTTCTGCTTGGAACCAGTGATGCCCCCTGTACGAGCGGCTCGTCCTTCGCTGGATCTATCACGGAGCCGATCTCCGTTCCCTGCGAGCGTTGCGACGCACGGGGACAGAGATCGGCGCCAAATTCAAAAAGTAAAACACACACTATACATACAGTATAATGTAATCTTACAGATTACATTGCTGTATGTAATCATTTCACATCCCCTTTGTCCCTAGTGGTCTGCCCAGTGTCCTGCATGCAGTTTTATATTATAAGAAGTGTTCTTTATGCCTGGAAACTGGAGATTGTCCATAGCAACCAAAACTGTCACTTTACATTAAAAAATGATTTTAGACCAGAAAACAACGATGATAAATTGGAATCACTCGCAGATTTGAGGGATAGCGATTTGTGCGGAGATCCGTCATCAAATATTGAAAAGTAATGACAGGGACAATTCTACAACTGAGCAAATTTCAGTGTTTTTGATTTGATTACATTATTGAATAATTTTTATTATTGTTATATTATTATTTGGTATAATTATTTATAGTTATTTATTATAATTTATGATTTAATTTTTCAAACTTTATCATACCCGGGATGTCTGCTAGACTCTGGTTTGAACAGATTTAAGAGAGTTATTCATAAGAATAGCAGGACTACAATATAAAACGCCAAATTTTCATGCAAAATAATTGTACCGCTTTCAGCACCTAAAATCCGAAATAATCATACCGCCAGGGAGGTTAAAAAATACAATATTATTCATGAGATCAGGAGAAATAATCAAGAAATAAGTTTGTGATAACTCTGTGTGAATATGAGCAGCAAAACAGCTTCATTATTCTAGCATTATAAAGAAAAAAGAATGCGCTGCATCAAAAGATCACAGAATTTGCTGCATGAGGAATGTGCTAGCACCATTACAAACGCTAGTTTTACCACACCGAGCGTTTCGTACTTGCTTCAGAGCATGCGTCGTTTTTGGTCCGTCGGAACAGCATGCAGACTAGCGGTTTTCCCGATAGGAATTGGTTCAGTGGGAAATATTTAGAACATGTTCTATTTCTAGGTTCATCAGAATTTTTGACGTAAAAAGTCCGATGGGTCATACACATGATCGGAATATACAATGAAAAGCTCCCGTCTGACTTTTTTTTTTATTCAGCATTATTCCTCTCATGACAACAGCTAAAATTTAGTGTAGTTTCTCACAAAAGTGAGTACACCCCTTACATTTTTGTAAATATTTTATTATATCTTTTCATAGGCCGCACACTGCATCAAATTGGTCGTCCCAGAAGGAAGCCTCTTCTAAAGATGATGCACAAGAAAGCCTGCAAACAGTTTGCTGAAGAAAAACAGACAAGCAGACTAAGCTACATGGATTACTGGAATTATGTCCTGTGGTCTGATGAGACCAAGATAAACTTATTTGCTTCAGATGGTGTCAAGTGTGTGTGAGTTCGACTCGAACATCGGGTGTTACCCCCATTCATCAAAGAGCGAACATTATGGGGTGTTCACGGCAAATTCGAGCGCCGCGGGACACCCCATAATGCACTGTAAGATCGCAGTGCATTGCTGTATGATGATTGGCCAAAGCATGCACCTAACCTGCATGCTTTGGCCAATCACAGCGTCCTCTGCATCCAGTGTAGCCTATATCTACAGTGCATTCCATAGTGTACTGTTTCCAATACACTTCAGGTGGTGTACACAGTATCTGATACATTGTGTACAGTTTCTACTACACTTCTGGTGGTGTATACAGTACACAATACAGTGCAGCCATAGGACAGTTGCTAATACAGTGCAGGTGGTGTACACAGTATCTAATACAGTGTACAGTTACTACTACACCTCTGGTACACAATACAGTCAAGCCATAGTACAGTTGCTAATACAGTATAGGCAGTGTACACAATATCTAATACAGTGTGTACAGTTTCTACTACACTTCTGGTGGTGTACACAGTATAAAATGCAGTGCAGCCATTGTAGAGTTTCTAATACAGTACAGGCGGTGTAAACAGTATCTAATACAGTGTGTATAATTTCTAATACACTTCTGGTGGTGTACACAGTAAACAATACAGCGCAGCCGTTGTACAGTTTCTAATACAGTGCAGGTGGAGTATATATACTCCACCTGCATTCGCTGGTGTATAGTTTCTAATACACTTCAGGCGTGGTACACAGTATATAATACAGTGTAGTGTGGTGTTACAAACCAAAAAACTGTGTGTACAGTTTCTACTACACTTCTGGTGGTGTACACAGTACACAATACAGTGCAGCCATAGGACAGTTGCCACTTGCCAATACAGTGCAGGTGGTGTACACAGTATCTAATACAGTGTGTACAGTTTCTACTACACTTCTGGTGGTGTACACAATACACAATACAGTGCAGCCATAGTACAGTTGCCAATACAGTGCAGATGGTGTACACAGTATCTAATACAGTGTGTACAGTTTCTACTACACTTCTGGTAGTGTACACAGTATAAAATGCAGTGCAGCCATTGTACAGTTTCTAATACTGGCCAGGCGGTGTACACAGTATCTAATACAGTGTTTACAGTTTCTACTACCCTTCTGGTGGTGTACACATCTAGTACAGTGTAGTGTGGTGTTGCAAAACAAAATATACATCATGTGCTCAAGGCAACCAAGGAGAGGAGAAACACTCACAGGCCACTAAAAGAGGGCAAGCAGCCTCTGTTTCTACAGTAAACAGTGCTGGTCCTGGACATGGTGCATCCTCTGCAGGTGGCCGTGGGGAACGCTTGTCCTTTTTTTCTGCTGCTGTCCGTGTTATTGAGCCAGAACATGCAGAAGCGTTGGTGGAGTGGATAACAAAGCCGTCCTCATCCTCTGTAACCCAGGCTCAGAGTAGTTTGCCTTCCAACGCAGCTGCCAAAGCAGCTTATTCCACCGGCTCCTTGTCCACAGTCACTCCTTCCATAGCACCACCATCATGCACAGAGGAGTCCCCAGAATTATTTAACCACAGTGTCGGGTACATGCTGCTGGAGGATACGCAGCGATCTGAAGGCTCCAATGTTGTTTCCCAGGTTGAGGAAGGGAGTAACGTGAGCCTATAGAGAGGGAGTGCCTAAGAAGGACAAGAAACTGGCAGTCATGTTCCCCCAGCTGCAGCATACTGCCAAGTTTGCCCATGTGATGAGGAGGGAGGGGATGATGCGCTCCTTAATTGTACTTGGTTGCCTGAGAGAAGAGAGGAGGAGACCGGACCACTCCAATGAGGCAGGATGTCCTCTAGGGGGCAGCTTAAGGGCAGCCACCCTATTACATCACACCACAGAGCTCTGCAGGTGCAGGGTGCTGCTGACTCCCCACTAACTTTTAAAAGTTCCTTGATGTTGGCCTTTTTCGACACGTGTCCAGCAGATCGTACTGTTGCTGTTTGCAACCTATGTCTGAAGTGGATCAAGCGTGGCCAGAACAGTAGCTGCTTGGGCACCACATGCTTTATCACGACCTGCCATGCAGTCCATTGGCAACAGCACTTGAAAAACCCAAATCAAAGAAAAAGTCGGCCTTCTCCTTGCTCCTCATCTGGAATCTCCAACCCTACTATACCTCCAGCCCTCTCAAAAACCTGCACTGAGAGGAATGAAGGTATAGCAATAGGTGTCCCAAGAACTTGCAGCCTATCTGCTAGCAGAACACCACCATCCGATTTAAGCAGGAAAAATTTCCCTACCCCAGTTGCTGAACCATAAAAACAAATTCTGTCCAAGCCATCCACATGCTCAGCGTCTAAATGCTAGCTTGGCCAAACTGCTAGCACTGCAACTGCTGCCTTTTCAGCTGGTAGACACTGCCCCCTTTTTGTGAATTTGTGGAATGCGTTGTACCTCAGTCGCAAGTTCCAAAACGCCATTTCTTTTCACGGAAGGCCATTCCGGCTCTCTACTGGCAAGTGGAAGGCAATGTTTTGGCCTTGCTGGACAGGGCGGTCAGCAGTAAGGTTCACATTACCGTTGACTCATGGTCCAGCAGGCATGGGCAGGGACGTTACCTTTCCTTCCGGCACACTGGGTAACTCTGCATGCAGCTGGGAAGGATGCAGGACAGGGTTCAGTGTTGTTGGAGCTTGTTTCGCCACCACGCCTCCAAAATGTTAGTGGTGATTCTGCCACAGCTCTCCCCCCCCCCCCCGACCTTTTCTGCAGATTTGTCCTCTGAACCAGCGGTGCTCCGTAAGCGTTCAAGGGGCTACGCAAACAGTCAGGCTAAAAGATGCCATGCAGTGCTTGAATTTTCTGCTTATGGGACAGGAGCCACACTGGAGCAGAGATTCTGTCAACTTTGCAGAGGCAGGCTCAGAGGTGGTTGACGCCACGCCATATTCAGCCTGGAATGATTTTATGCTACAATGACACCAACCTTCTCTCTACCCTCCGACAGGGACACTTGACCCATGTTCCATGTTTGGCCTGAATTTGGTGGTGCAGCGGTTCTTACACAGGCTTACAGGATCTCCTGAGGCAGGCCAGAAAAGTCTGTGGTAATTTCTGACGGTCATACAATGCCAGTGCTTGGCTGGCTCACATTCAAAGGGAATGCAACCTGCCCACCAACCGCCTCATTTGTGGAACTCAACATTGGCAGTACTGCAGCGGCTGCACACACAAGGCCATCAATGAGTACCTGTGCGAGTATGGCACCAGGATAGGGTCAGGGGAGCTGGGTTTCTTTTTGCTACGCTAGTGGCTACTGATCAAGGATGCAGTACTGTCCTGTCACCATTTGAGGAGGCCACAAGGATAGTGAGCAGAAACAATGCATGCATCAATGACACTGTCCCTCTAGTCTTCCTGTTGGAGTGCACACTTCATGGAATCATTGACAGGGCACTTAAGGCAGAACAGCGGGAGAAAGAGGAGAACTTCCTTACCTCTCAAGGCCCCTTTTATCCAGATAGCATTCCTGAGGGCCCGCCAAACACACAGGAAGAAGAGGAGGAGGAGGATTGTGTCAGCATGGATGTATAGGATAACACTCAGCAGCAGTCTTCAAGGGATGGTTTTCAGTCCACAGAAACCCAAGGAGTTGTATGTGGCTAGAAGGAGATAGTTACGGATCATGTGATCCTTAGTGACCCAGAGGACTCAGAATCGAATGCCACTGTAAAATTACACTGCATGGCCTCCCTGATTCTGCAAAGCCTGCAAAAGGACCCTAGGCTTCGTGCTATCAAGGAGAGGGATCATTACTGGCTGGCAACCCTTCTTGATCCACGTTACAATGGTAAGGTTGCAGAACTTACCCTGCCTTCGCAGAGGGAGCAGAGGATGAAACATCCTCAGGAGGCCTTGAAGAAAGGTTTGTGCAATGCATTTCTAGACCCTGGGAGGTTACAATTTCCTGGTGCTGGACAACATGTTGCTGAGGCTTCGTTCAGGCAGAGGAAGAACGGTGGAGAAGGTGGCCTGCTGACCGATGCCTTCAACAAATTTTTCAGTCCTCAGCGCCAAGGTCTGATGGGTTCAAGCAACCATCACCATCATCTGCATTATATGGTGCAATAATATCTAGGGGCAAGAACAGATTTGGAGATCTTTCCAACAGAACATTCACTGGGTTACTGAGTCTTGAGTATGGACCACTGGCCAGAACTTGCTAAATATGCAATTGAGCTACTGGCCTGTCCTGCGTCCAGTGTGCTTTCTGAATGCACATTCAGTGCTGCTGGAGAGTTTGTAACGGATCAAAGAATGCGCCTGTCCACAGACTCCATTAATAGGCTCACATTCATAATTATCAATCAGTCTTGGATCAGTAGCTATCAAGCTGATGAAACTGATTGAATTTGCTATGGATGTTTGCTCCCTTGAAGACTGTCTATGCTGACTATACTATTCCTCCTCAATCTTGATGATGCTAGCTTCCAACAATATTTTTTGGTTTAGAGCACCACCACCACCCAAGGCCCAATTTTTCTATCCCTGTTCATTCAGCCCTTTCACTGTCTAAGGCCTGCTTTAGTGAATAAGCCTCCTGATTTAATTATTCTATTGGAATTCCAGGATTTTCCAGAGTTCTGCAATTTTCCTTAGTTTAGAAATGTAGAAATTTTTCAGTTACGGAATTTGCCCAAGTTCCGTAATTCTGGGTTTTTTGCAGTTACAAAATGTTCCCAAGTTCTGGAATTTTAGCATATTCCAGAGTTACGGAATTATAGGATTTCCCCACATTTTGGAATTTTTAAATTTTCCCAAGTTCCAAAATTACGGAATTTTCCCTAGTATTGGATTTCTGGGATTTTCCCCAAGTTCTGGAATTTTCCCAAGTTCCGGAATTCCAGGATTTTCCCAAGTTTCAGAATTATGTGATTTATGTGAGTAAAATGCCAAGAAGAGACAATACGGGTAATAAACAATGGAAAGCTCAAATGTACCTGCGAATAAAATGTGGCATACAAAAGCTCCTGTCCGTAACAACAAAATAATTACAATTGTTCATGAATGAATCTCGTTAAGAGCAAGAGGAAGAAATAACTAAACCAAATATCATCAAAGGCTGAGCTGCTATATATCGGAAATGCTAAACTTATTAATGTAATTTAGCCAAAAAGTAATATATAAAATTAGAAGAGGGGAAGGGTGGGGTAAGGAAAGAAGGAAACCAACAGGGACAAGGTAGCTGTTCACTGAAATAAATCAAAAGTCTCTTGGGGGGAAGTAGTACCCAGAAGCATTAAAAAAATAACAAAAAGGAGTAAGTAAAATAGGTACAGGCAGACCCTGAGATACTAACACAATATGGACTATAGGTTTGTTCTTAAGTCGGAACAGTGGATTTTTAAGTGTAACTTCAGCCTGTGCAGGGATGTAAGATGTGCCGAGTGCTTCTGGGCATGCAGTTATGTTATCTGGGGCTCTTCTGGCCATGCATTACATGCAGTACTGCAGTGTGAGATGTGTCTGGTGCTGCAAGATAGCTGCTCGGAGGTGTCCAGGACAAGCATGGATCAGAAGCGACATTGAGGCTGTTCGTAAGTCGGAGTCGTTCGTAACTCGGGTGTTTGTAACTCAGGGATTGCCTGTATAGGGATATAGAAACTAAAGTAAGAAAATTAAAGTCGCTGTAAGCCCTTCAGCAGGTTCATATACTGTAGTACAGATTTTCTCTGGGTCTGTGCTATCTTCCACTACAATAGTCTCCATTGCCATAATTAAGTATCATTGAGTATCTGGGCCCACTCAAGGATATGAGGAAGGGCAGTAGTTTTCCAATGCCTGGAGATAGAAGCATATGTGGCCAACAGGCAATGATGTAAGATCCTTTTCTTGATACTAGAGAAGGACCCAGGGATCATTAACAGGAGGCAATTTCAGGAGAAGCATGGACTTCGTTGGTACACATTGCATTATAAGAAACAAATACTTTTTGCCAAAATGTGGAAATCAGATGGCATCCCGACCAAATGAGCAAGAAAGATCCCTCAATCTCCAGCACCTCCAGCAGGTCTTCGGTAAAGAAGGGAACATGGCTGAGGATCTGGTGTAGTAAGGAGGGGGTTTGGGTTCCTGGAGGACTGGGCCGACTTCTCAGTTGATCACCAGTACTATAGAAGGGACAGACTGCACCTAAATGAGGAGGGTGCAGATCAGCTGGTAATAAAGATGGCCAAAAAGTTAGAGGGGTTTTTAAATTAGGCGACAGGGGGTAGAAGTAGAGATAGTCAGTGTGGAACATATTCCAGAGGGTAGTATTGAGGGCATTAGTGGTAGGTTGACTAAAGCACATAAACCCAAGGCAAGTATAGCAACAAGTGCTAGTTGCAATCTTGGAACACCCAATAAGAGGATAGTATGCAACCGGTCTAAACTGTGTGGCATGTTCACCAATGCCAGGAGCCTGGCGGACAAGATGGGTGAACTAGAGATACTGTTGTACGAGGAGGATTTGGATTTTGTGGGAATGTCAGAGACCTGGTTCAATAGCCCTCCTAATTGGCTAACAACCATTCAAGGGTATACTCTTTATCGCAGAATTATCAAGGGTAAAAAAGGGGGAGGGGTATGCCTATATATCAAGAATAACGTACAAGTGAGTGTGAGAGATGACATCACTAAGGGAGCTAGGGAAGAGGTGGAATCATTATGGGTAGAGCTCCAAAGGGATGAAGCTAAGGGGAAAATAATACTGGGAATATAATATACGCCCCCTAACCTGAGGGAGGAGGTGGGGATGGATCTCCTATCACAAGTTGGATTAGCAGCAAGGATGGGAAGTGTTATTATAATGGGGGATTTTATTTATCCAGACATAGACTAGGCGGAGGTAACCATGCATTCCTCTAAGGCTTGCCAGTTCCTAAATGTCTTGCAGGACAATTTCATGGTTCAGATGCTAGACACACTAACTAGAAATAAAGTGTTACTGGATCTACTGATTATCAACAATACAAACCTGATCACGGCTGTGAAAATACGGGCAATTTAGGAAACAGGATCACAGATCGATTGGCTTCAGTATAAATCACACAAATAAGAAACATTAGAGGAATACAAAGACACTGAATTTCAAAAGAGCCAACTTCCCTAAACTACTAACCTTGCTAGAAGGCATGAATTGTGATACAATCAGTAAAAAAGGGAGGACAAACCATATTGGCCCTATAAAGAACGAAGAAGAAAATCTGGTTACAAAGGATGAGGAGATGGCAAAGGTATTGAATTTATTCTTCTCCTCAGTCTTCACAAGGGAATTGGGGGGCTTCAGTAACCAAAACTGCAGTTTTTATCCTAATGACACCTTCATGGTTAACAGAGGACAGAATTAGAATTAGAGTTGGGAAACTTAACATTAATAAATCACCGGGTCCGGATGGCTTGCACCCAAGGGTACTTAGGGAACTCAGTCAAGTAATTGCGAGACCATTGTTCATCATTTTTATTGACAGTCTACTGACTGGAATGGTACCAGCTGATTGGAGAAAAGCCAATGTAGCACCGATATTTAAAAATGACCCAAAATACATCCCTGCGAATTACAGAGCAGTTAGCCTAACATCAATAGTATGCAATCTCTTGGAGGGGATGATAAGGGACTATATACAAGATTTTAGCAATGAGAATGGTATCATTAGCAGTAATCAGCATGGATTCATGAAAAATAGTTCTTGCCAAACCAATCTATTAACCTTTTATGAGGAGGTGTGTTGCCATCTAGATAATGGAAGGCCTGTGGATGTGGTGTATCTAGATTTTGCAAAAGCATTTGACACAGTTCCCCATAAATGTTTACTTTACAAAATAAGGCCCGTTGGCATGGATAATAGGGTGAGTACATGGATTGAAAACTGTCTACAAGGGCGAGTTAAGAGGGTGGTGATAAATAGGGAGTACTCAGAATGGTCAGGGGTGGGTAATGGGGACCCCCAGGGTTCTGTGCTGGGACCAATCCTATTTATTTTGTTCATAAAGGACCTGGAGGATGGGGTAAACAGTTCAATCTTTGTATTTGCGGATAATACTAAGCTAAGCTGGGCAATAACTTCTCCACAGGATGTGGAAACCTTGCAAAAAGATCTGAACAAATGAATGGGGTGGGCAACTATGTGGCAAAAGAAGTTTAATGTAGAATAATCCAAAATAATGCATTTGGGTGGCAAAAAATATGATTGCAATCCATACACTGAGGGGGAAGAACCTCTGGGGGAATCTAGGATGGAAAAGGACCTGGGGGTCCTAGTAGATGATATGCTCAGCAATGGCATGCAATGCCCAGCTGCTGCTAACAAATCAAACAGAATATTGGCATGCATTAAAAAGGGGATTAACTCCAGAGATAAAACAATAATTCTCCTGCTCTACAAGACTCTGGTCCGGCCACACCTAGGGTATGCTGTCCAGTTCTGGGCACCAGTACTCAGGAAGGATGAACTGGAAATGGAGCAAGTACAAAGAAGGGCAACAAAGCTAATAAAGGGTCTGGAGGATATTAGTTATAAAGGAAAGGTTGTGAGCACTGAACTTATTCTCTTTGGAGAAGAGACGCTTGCGAGGGGATATGATTTAAACTTATAAATACTGTACTGGTGACCGCACAATAGGGATAAAACTTTTTTGCGGAAGGGAGTTTAAAAAGACACGTGGCCACTCATTAAAATTAGAAGAAAAGATGTTTAACCTTAAACTACTTAGAGAGTTCTTTACTGTAAGAGCGGCAAAGATAATAGTATAGATAAATAGAGTTATAGTTAGATGGCACAACCGCTAGTAAATAGTCCAGGGCTCTATTGATGGTGTAGTCTGGATGAAAGTGCTGCATCTGTGGCTAATGTGTACATGATAAATAAGGAATTGTATCGGTTAGTAGGTCAGGGCCAAAAGAGGGATTGCCTAAACTGGGAGTCGAGGGTCCTTTACATTGGCATAGTTTGAGAAGTATGACAAATCTGCCCCAAACTAACAGGAGATGTTGAGCCAAAAAAAACGTAAAGTGGAGGGTTGAGGGCTTTGAGCAGTGGAGGCCTGTCCATTAGGGGCGCAGGGGCGCTGCCCCCCCAATCCATGCACCCGGCCCCTAATTTCCATGCAGGGCACCAGACGCATGGATTTCAATGTGGATTTTTAATTTTTTTTTAAGCACCTGATTAGAACTGGAGACTCTAATTGGTTTAAAAAAAGAGTGGGCTGGGGCGCAGACCACTGCGGTCCGAGCCCACTCACTTGTGTAACAATAGCGAATAAATATTCACTAATGTCTTCCTGCCTCTCCTCCCAGCCAATCAGGAAGTGGTCCTGAGACCCAATTGGTCAGGAGTCTTAGGACTCGCCGCCTATCGAGCACGGGCAGGGTGGTAGTGCGATTGAGGGAGTCAGGGCTGCCCCCCCTCCCCCAAAATATTGACCACCAGCCACCACTGGCTTTGAGCAAGGGTAACATACAAAAAGAAAATGAGGTTGCACCGACCTTGGGCATTACCAAAGATGACATTTATTTATAAAATATAACAAGAATTATACTCACAAACACGCTTTAAAACATGGCTTATAAATGCTCCAGCAATTACAAGCAGTATCTCTAGACGCTTGCAACCTGGACCAGCTATTTGGAGAAACCAGATGGCATCACAAATGGCTTACGCGCAATGGTAGATTAACCTCCTCAAACATCCTCTTAATATACCCACAATCATATGTATAGGTAAACGCCGGCCAGAGCCTGCCACTCCTACCCCAGTGGGTTCCACCCACCATGTCCATCCATCACATGACGCATACTGCACACTGCCATTGTCCTCCAAGCACCAAATGTTCTCTCTGTATTGTGCTGTTTGAGCAAGGGTAAGTGAGGGTAATTCCCAAACATCAAGTGGAGAGAAAGCTTGTTCCAGTTGACTACACGTTTGCCAGTGAAACGATAGGAATAGGGCCCAACTGTTGGTGTCAGTAAAAGCAATAGTGCCTCATCTTTGGTGTCAAGAGAAGAAATGCCTGTGCCTGAAGGTCCAGAAAAAGGCAAGTAAAGGGCCACATCCCTCTAACTCCCCCTTTTTTCTGCAGCTCTTCCGGAACGTATCAGAGCAATTCTGATTGGTCAGCTCTAGCAGAGCATAGCTCTGATCCATCCCAGAAGCACCGCAGAAAAAAGAGGGAGAAGAGTATGGACTTCAAATCCCTGGACCAGTACACCAGATGTGTGGGCTCTGAGATCTCATCTTCCATGGAGGTAAGGACTGGGAGGTTGGGAGGTTGGGGGGTTGGGGTGGGGGGGGGGGGTTGTACGGTGTGCGTTTGCATTTTCTTTTTTATGAAAAGATGAACTAAGTCTGTATTGGACTCCAGCAGCAGCAAGATCTCTCGGCTGGGATTCCCCAGGCTTGGTATGTTCTCCAAATTCTCATTAGTGTTGCGTTCTCTGTAATATAAAACTCATTTAAAAATTCAACAGTAAGAGTGAGAACTGCTATTAATAGGGACACCGAGAATTCAGATATTAAGATCTATGCAGCTACATTTACTCAGGTTAAATGTTCATCCTTCTGTGCCTAGTGGTTAGGCCTGAGCATGTCTTTCAGCTGGTGCATCTTGATATATATCAAAGTCTTGCTTTTTCAGAGATAACTGCATCATGTCTGACTGGTATTTTATAATAAAATTATGTCTTTCCCTGTTTGGGGGAGGGGGGGCACACAATAAAAGCGTTGAATATCTCTAAAAATGATGTGTTGCAATGCTGGTATGTCATGCGGTAATACACACTCCTTCAGATCATCCGCATTACATCGTTTGTGTACCGCCAAGTGAAATCTTCAATAAGTTTCACCTGAGCAGCAACTACAATTCAGTTCACGTAACTGATAAATTTAATTTCTCACAAACCTGACAGTTAGTTAAACAACAGAGTAAAATAGGCCTCTTTTGAAAATATTTTTAAAACAAAATCATAGACATGGTCTAGGTATTGGATGAAGTATCTGGAGAGCAAAATTTACTTTAGAAACTTAGCAATGCAGCACTATTGCCATCTAGTGGTTGTTGGAAGAAATGATTTTATCAAAAAAATTCTGCTCAAGCAGCATTGCAGTCAAATTCTGCTCAACATGGCAAGATCCAATATATTGAATCCAGTATAAACTGATCACTGTTAAAATAATGATGGCTGTAGGCAAACCAATATACCAGGAGGTATAAGATACAGTAGCTGTTTTGGACAGCTATAAGGCTTGGTTTACACTACTGGGACAGTAAAAATAGGCCATGTCTTATCACCCCCAATTGTCTCCCCTTAAGCTGCAAAGGCAGCTGGATGTGGGGGGGGGGGGGGGCCATGCTGCGACCCTGATGCCTTGCAGCAAAAAGAATACTCCCTTACACAGCATATACAAGGGGATAGGGGCACGTCCCAACCACATATGAAATGCTCGGCTCGTGGTTAGGGTATAGTATTGGATACGATCTAATTGTATTAGAGGGGCTTATTCAGAGTGAGTTCTTCATATCCATTAGAAGAGGATGTGTTATACCCTAATGTAACTACAAGTTGTGCAGGAGGAAAACCAAATGTGCAAGGAGAAGCAAGTTTGGGCAGGTGGTGAAGAGAACTAAGACCATTACTTTTACACGGTCAAAAGTGATATTTCTGTCCCTCACACCGTGATGTATGGAGAACTCTTAGTGACAGCAGTCTACAGGGAGCAATAGTCTGCATCAGAGATGCAGAGGGAGTAACAGTCTGCATTGAGCTGCAGGAGAAGTGGTCTACTTAGTCAAGTGTGCACATTCTATCTTCAAGCTCCAAACAGATCAAAGTATATTGAAACCTGTAAATATGATGGAAATGATTTATCCTATGGGCATCCCATATCCCAATCCCTATCCAAGTTGTACCCCCCCAATAAAACAGCAAAAACAAAGCTCGCAAATGACTGTTCATTGTCTCTGGAAAGGATGTATGAAGTCTGGCAGTGGGGTGATTTGGCGGATTGTTTGTCAGTAGTGCTAACACCTTGGCTACACAACTTTGTATCTTCTCACTAGGGATGAGCCGGTGTTCGATTCAAACCCATGTTCGCAGTGCATTGCTGGCCAATCACAGCACCAGCAGCGAGGAGAGCCATAATTGGCCACAGGTTGGATACCTGTGGCCAATTATAGCTCATGGGGTTTTGTACACGCCCCACACGGCCTTGTGTAGTGTGTTGTGGCGTTCATAGAGAGAAGGATAGGCAGGGACAGTGTCAGCTGTGCTTTACTTCTTTACATAGCGCTGTTACAGTGAGCGTAGTGTTCAGGGAGAGAGCAGGATAGGCAGGGACAGTGTTAGCTTTGCTTTGCTTCCTAACCTACCACTGTTACAGTGGGTGTAGTGTGCCTCCTGCACAGCATACACCTAAATCTATCCCCCCCCCCCCCATTGCTGGTGTTGTGTAGTTGATTTGTGCAACACAGGCATCTGCCTAATATTCAGTCAGTGTAGTGTACCTCCTGCACAGCATACACCTGAATCATAACATATTTTGGGTGCAGGGTTCCCCTTAATATCCATACAAGACCCAAAAGGGGCTGGTAATGGGTTGGGGTGGGGGGGTGATGGGGTAGCCATGCCATTTTTCTCAAAGATTTTCATCCATATTGCCAGGACAAGACATTACATTAAAGCCGCAAGCAGTTTTAAATGGCTTTTTTTTTCCTTTACAAATGTCATTTTGTGCAGGGACTGTTCTAAACATGGGAAACACATGCCACATCACAGGCATACTTTAGACACCCCCCAGGTACGATATTTAAAGGAATATTTAACTTTTTTTTTGTTCACTTTATGCATCATTAAAATGACTGCTCCAGAGAAAACGTCAGTTTTTAAAAATTCTTTTTGCATTGATACATGTCCCCTGGGGCAGGACCCGGGTCCCCAAACCCTTTTTAGGACAATAACATGCATATTGGCCATTATAATTAGAACTTTAGAGTTCGAATGTTCGCGTCCATTGTAATTAATAGGGTTCTAACATTCGTGCAAACTTTCGGTACGCTTGCAGGTTCTGGTGCGAACCAAACCGGGGGTGTTCAGCTCATCCCTACTTTTCACCTACATGGGAGTTCCCTCTGCAAATCCATGTATAAACTACTTCTATTTAACTAGTGGCGGCCCATAGTGGAGGCCCGCCCCTCCAAAGCTACTTGTCATTTAAATTTTTTTTTTTTTTTAAAGTGTTCCTTTAAGTGTGTGTGTTAAGGACACCGGACACAGGGGTGCTATTGGAGGCAATTACACACATGATTGGGGCTAAGAAGCTCTATTGGCGTAGGGGGCACATGCGCGTGAGTGAAGGAGATGGCCACCTGATTCCTCCGCTCCGCGCCGTCGGATATAACAAGCCAGCCTAACACAGCACAGAGACAGCCAGGACGCACCTCACATACGATGGCGGGCTTTGGATCACCTCAGGCCGCTCCTGGTAATGCACAGAGCGGCGAAAACCAAGCCTAAAAGCTGGCAATCGCATAAACCCTCCCCAGCCTCAGGTAAGGGCAGAAGCAAGATGGCGCCCAAGCCTCCGGAGCCAGATGACACTACACAGCTCTCCACAGAGGATCCAGCGTCATCCGCAGACAGCCTGCACCAATTTCCCATGGACCTGGTGAGTTCTCTCCCTGTAGACTCTGATAATCTGCTGGCCAAGTTCCGCAGCATAGTGAGGGATGAGATCACCGCAGCCTCCCGCAAGCTATCCTCAGGCATGGTGCGGGACCTTAAAGCGATAGGCCACCGCACTAATCAGCTATAACAACATATGGATCTGGCCACTACAGTGTTGGAGGGTCATGAGGAAGAGGTAGACAAAATGTCAGCGGAGATTGAATCCCTAAAAGACATTGGAAGATGCAGAAAATATAATCTCCGCATCCGCGATATTCCAGTAGCTATTACTGACCTCCAAGGCATGGCTACTGCCTTTTTTTCAAGATCTGGCCCCTGGATCACAGTGGACATGTTGGAGTTTGACCGTATTCATCGCTCCCTGGCCCCTAAGCCCATTGGTGGTCCCCCGAGGGACGTCATCATTAAATTTCACTAAATTGACCAATTTGGTTGTGGACTTTGTTCCTGCTCCAAGGTTCTCCACTCCTGTTCAATGGTGTGAGGAAACTGCCAGTCAGGTATGATGAGCCTTTGGCCACTGTCTTCGGGTGCCTGGGGGTTCCAGGTAGTTATACCTTTAAAAATTCCACAAGGTTTTAAGTTAGCAACACTGTTTTAGCTGGTTCTTGATCAATGTGTTATTAGAAATGTTCTAGATTTTGTGCTAAAGATTTTTCAGTTGAATGTATTGTTTTATAACAGGCCGGTAGTTCTGACGGACCACTGCTCCCCCCATGAGTTGGTACTTGGCTAAGACTACAGTTGGCCCATGTTTATCTGGCCAATGGCTACTACTATCCGCAAATCAGTCCCATTTATTTGCAGTAAACAAATAGCAGACCCAAATGGTAGATATCTAATTTTGCAGGGCACTATTCTTGACAATGAAGTGACCATTATGACTTACTATGCCTCGAATAAGAATCCAGGGCCCTTCCTGACCCCCATCTGCTCCCTGGTGAAGTCACACCAGAAAGGTACCCTCCTGTTGGCAGGTGACTCTAACGTGACACTGAACCCCTCTCTTGACAATTACCCATCGGAGCACAAACTCCCCTCCCCAGCTGCAAAAACATTCAAAAATTTCCTGCAAGCTCATGACTTAGTAGATGTCTGGCAGGAGCTCCACACTCTGAGCAGGGACTATACCCACTATTCTCATCCTCACCATTCTCACTCCAGAATCGACCATATGTTTGTATTAAGGAAGCATCTCCCTCTAATAAATTTGATCACTATCCTTGCCGCCCCATGGTCCGATTATGACCCCATCTTGACAGTTTTTCACTCTCTGCTAAGTAAACCCCAATACTTCCCCTGGGTCATGAACTTAATGCAGGGCCAGTTTCATCCCTGGTCACACTATGGGAAGCTTACAAGGCTGTCCTTTGGGGCCACGTTATCCGCCTTGCATCTAAATGCAAAAGGGAATGAGTACAGGTTCACCTCAATTTGGAACAACAATTGCAGGCCTTATCAATGACCTTTAAACAATCACCCAACCCTGCCAATCGCAGTCTCCTAGACAAAGTCCGCACAGACCTAGACTTATGTTTGACCAAGGAATCGGAACGAACACCCTACACTAGGGCCCGACAAAATTGGTATGTTAAAGCCAATAAACCTAATGCAATGCTGGCCAACAGACTGCATGCCTTTACCCCAAAATTTTCTCCCATTGCTTTGTGCACCCGCCACAACATCCTCACGGGCAACCCTCAGTGGGTGCTGGGCCAATTTAGTCATCGTCTTTCTAAGCTTTACTCAGTCCCTGAAAACTATTTCACTCAGGGCCTCAAAGTCTTTCTGACAAAATTATCTTTACCATCCCTATCTGAATCCCACGTGTCCCTTATGGACCGGGACATAAAAGTCTCGGAAGTTCTTCAGTGCATTAAGGAGTGGTTAAAAGGCCAGGTCCATGATCAAACTATCCAGTGGACTTGGTCCGGCCGTGTGTGTGCTAGTCCGCCGGACTTTTGAAATGAACGGACTTTCCCGTACACAGAGAAAAGTCCGTTCATTTTGAATGCTGCTCCAGGTAGACGGGACTAGCGCAGGAGGTCAATGTCGCCGCCTTCGGCAGCGAGATTGACACGTCGCTGGCCCTGTCACCTGGTATGGACGGTTAAAGGGGAAGCCCTACGCTGAAAAAACAGCGTGGGGGTCCCCCCAAGGTCCATATAAGACCCTTATCCGAGCATGCAGCCCGGCCGGTCAGGAAAGGGGGGAGGGCGAGCGAGCGCCCCCCCTCCTGAGCCGTACCAGGCCGAGTGTCCTCAACATGGGGGGGTGCTTTGTGGAAGGGGGGGCCTCTATCAAAAGTTTGGTTGTGTGTGGGCAGGTCCGCTCATTTGGAAAGTCCGGCGGACCTCCGCTTCAAAGTCCGTCGGTTTGTCTGCCGGGCTAAGTCCTCCGGACAGTCTGATCGTGTGTACGTGGCATTAGTATCATTTGCTGGTTGATTTCTTCCTTTTTCTTCCCTATTAAAAGAGGTTGCCCACTTTCCCCGCTCCTATTTATCCTGGAACTGGAACCATTGGCAGAGGCCATCTGATCCCCCCCGGGTGGAAATAGATGGTACCGCCCACAAATTGTCCTTGTTTGCGGACGATATTCTGCTCACTATTAGTAAGCCCAGACTCACCCTCCCAAACCTGCTATCCCTTTTAAATACTTTTGCCACGTTTTCTCGGGCCTATCAGTCAACACCTCTAAATCCAAAGCAATGTCGATCAACCTCTCACCCTCTGAACTAGATACCCTAAGATCTGCATTTTCCTTCCAATGGTTAAACTCACTACCCTACGTGGGGATCAAGCTTACCCCAAGATACTCAGGCCTTTATCAAGCCAACTTTCCCTTACTTTTTGGGAAGCTGGCAGCTATGCTCAGCTCCTGGTCTACCTTCCCATTGTCCTGGTTCAGAAGGATAGCAACCATCCGTATGACCTACCTCCCAAAGCTGCTCTATTTTTTTGGGTCTTACCGGTCCACGTCCCTCCTCATATTATAAGTATACATCAGCATAAAATCATGCAGTTTATCTGGGGTTCTACAAGACCCAGGTTCAAAAAAGAGGTTCTCTATGCCCGCAGGATCAATGGTGGCCTCTTGGTTCCCAATTTACATGCTTACTATACAGCAGCAGCTATCGCCCCATTATCTCATCTCCACGAGAAACAGCAAATGCCGTTATGGGCTACCATTAATCTAGTGGACTCTCACCCGATACCATTTGCTTCCCTCCCTTGGCTCCCTCGAGCCCACTGTCCAAATAACATTGGCCCATGCCTGGCCCACTCACTCCGGTTGTGGGACTTGGTTAAATATTCGGCAGGCCGGATCTCCCCCCCATCTCCCCTTGCTCCACCTTCTTCAATGTCCACTATTCCCACCAGGCTGCGATAACCCGCTGAAATTTACATGGTGGACCGAGAATGGCTTTGTGGATGTTCACTCCATGTTTACTCCCACTAAGATTAGCCCACATGCATCCTTACGATCCTCCCATGACATCCCCCTTAGTGAACACTATAGTTATATGCAAATCCGACATTTCCTTCAACAACTTATTAAGGCGCGACCAACCCCCTATACATCAACCCCTTTTGAGAGCCTGTAGATCACGGCCCCAGTCCTTGGGTTTAATCTCCTTATTATATGCAGCTATAATAGGCTCTAAAAAAACACCCTTGAGATCATATCAACTCCAATGGGAGACAGAATTAGGGAAACAATTGGGCCCACAGGATTGGCAGGTCATGATCACTGCAGTGTCCAAATGCTCCAAGAATGTGCTTTTCCTGGAAAATGCTTACAAAGTGCTCTATAGATGGTACTATACCCCGGACAGATTGGTGAGCTTTATTCCATCATATTCCCCCTTGTGTTTTCATGGGTGTGCTCAAGAGGGTACAATGGCACAGATTTGGTGGACGTGCCCCAGGGTATGTTGTGAATCAGAATCTATGCACTTCTTTGTAACCTCTTTAATGCTAATTTAAAGAGGGGCCCATATGAGCCCCTTCTGGGGAAACCAATCACGGAACTACTGCGACCATACGACCACCCCTAAACTCTCAGGTAATGGTGCAATTTTCTATGTCCCCACCCAATATTTTTTTCTTTCTTTTTTCATTTTGACACCTGAAATTTATGCAAATATGTTTACATGATGTGTCCCCCATTGTTTTAGTATTCTCCTGTTGATCTGTTTTTTCAATAAAATCCTTTGTACAAGAAGCTCTATTGTCGTAGTTTACAGTGTCCTTGGGGCTATGAGCCTTGCACCCAAACATTCCCCCCTCACACCACTCGCATTAGGTTTCCTGTGGTTTTAGTTGATTGGTGGGTCCATAGGGTGGGTCTTTTATCGGACCCGCGGCATCATTGGCTCACATGCTGCCCCTGTCTCCTTCAGCAAGTGAGGGGAATCAGCTGCAGAAGAAGAACGGCTCAGGGTAGACTGGGAGCGATAGGTCTGTGCAGCAGGCAGAGGCAGCAGTCCATCCATCTCCCTGTGACAGTGACATGGACTCGGCAACCAGCAGGGCACACAGAGGGATCACACAGAAATCTCCAGGTACAGTTAGGGTTGCAACCTTTTCTTCAAGTCAAGCCCGAAAACGTTAGTGACGCATAGCAATTTTTTTTAATAGTATAAACTATACATATATTTTGCTATTAAATAACATTTCTAATCATATGAAGTTAATAACAGTCAATACAGAGTAAGAGTTCCCCTTTACATCAGAGTCCACAGAGTTCCCCTTTTACATCTGAACTCGCAGAGGTCCTTTTCCTGTAAAGGGGGACTCTGCAGACTCTGATGTAAGGGAGAACTCTGGGGACTCTAACATAAGGGATGCTCTGGGAGCCCTGAATTAAGGGGGAACAATGAGAACTCTGATGCATGGAGAGGACTCTGAAGTAAGGGGGAACACTGTGCTCTTTGGTGTAAAGGGGAACTCTGATGTAAGCGGTGCTCTGAGAACCCTGATTTACTTTAGTGTACTCTCTCAGAGGCAGGAGAGAGAAGAGGGGAGACTTCAGTCACAGACAGGGATGGAGGGTGAGCTCATTTACCCCTTAGCAGTTAGCACCTCTCATCCAGATGTATCTGAGGCTGCTGGACTTCAAATTTCCAGCTCCTGCTTTCCTTTTCTGAGGCATGGCAGTGGGGAATGGAGTGCGGACAGAAACAGAGGGGTAGGGGTGGGAGGAAGAGGTGCAGATCGAGCGCTCTCTCTTCTCCCTTCTGTGTGTGTGTTTTGGGGGGGGTGCTAGTGCTGGCTTTGGGCAGTGTGAAAGAGAGTGTAACAGACACTCTCAGCTTAGCCAACTGCAGCTAGCAACCCTGCTGGGAAGCCATAGTTCAGTTTGAATAATATGTCCGGGTTTCAGGCAGTCTGAAACCCGGACCCATGGTTCCAAACCTGAACTGTCCGGGTGAATCCAAGACAGGTGGAAACCCTAGGTACAGTACATGCTGCAGGGCCAGGACTGGAGTGGGAGGGGGGCAGAAGGAGCACCTGCTATGCTATTATCACTGTGTCCTGATTTTACAGCAGCACTTTTCACCTCCAACTTTACTTCCCCTCTCTCTGTGTAATGCAAGTCTGTACACCTTCACTATGTCCTGTTTGCTCTCCCCTGGCATATATCTTTACTGCTCACATCCTGCCGCCTCTGGTGTCAGATCTGACCACTCAAATCACTGCCTGACACCCTTTCCATCCCACATTACTTTTTATCGCTTCCAAACTGTTCAGCAGCTCAGCAACATTATCTGTACTCATTTAAGGTGGCCATAGTAGGAATGAAATGAAAAAGGAATCATCTATTCTATGGCCACCTTAATTGAGTGCAGAGAATGTACTGAGCTGCTGAACAGTTTGGAAGAGATATAAAGTAATGAGGGATGGAAAGGGTGTCCATCAGACAGTTAGTCATTAGACCCCTAGAGAGGAATGCCCCGATCTGAGACTGCACTTGTAAAGAAGAACTCAGCACAGAGATGGTAGGGACCCCTCATAATGGGCACAGCAGGTGTACAGACCTGGGAACTCAGCACAGGGGATGGTGGGAAACCCCTCATAATGGGCACATTAGGTGTACAGACCCAGGAACTCAGCACAGGGGATGGTGGGAAACCCCTCATAATGGGCACAGCAGGTGTACAGACCCGAGAACTCAGCACAGGGATGGTGGGAACCCCTCATAATCAGCATGGCAGATGTACAGACCTGGGAACTCAGCACAGGGATGGAGGGAATCCCTCATAATGGGCACAGTGAGGCTGCAATTGACAGGCATGGTTTTACCTAGCAGTAATATTACATAATCACCTGATAAATGGCTATTTACAGCCCTGCATTACTAATGCCGCGTACACAACCGTTTTTTCCGTCAGCATAAACTCTGACAGTCTTTCTGACAGAGTTCCGACGGCGTTCTGTTTAACCACTTGCTTACTGGGCACTTAAACCCCCCTCAGTCCCAGACCAATTTTCAGCTTTCAGCGCTGATGCACTTTGAATGACAATTGCGCGGGCATACAACACTGTACCCAAATGAAATTTTTATCATTTTTTCCCACAAATAGAGCTTTCTTTTGGTGGTATTTAATCACAGCTGGGAGTTTTATTTTTTGCTAAACAAACAAAAAAAGATGCAAAAAAAAAAAAATCATGTTTAATAGTTTGTTATAAAATGTTGCAAACAGGTCATTTTTCTCCTTCATTGAAGTGCGCTGATGAGGCGGCACTAATAAGATGCACTGGTGGGCACTGATGGGCTGCATTGGTGGGCACTGATGGATTGCATTGGTGGGCACTGATAGGCTGCATTGGTGGGCACTGATAGGCTGCACTGGTGGGCACTGATAGGCATAGTTAAGGCGGCACTAATAGGCACAGATAAGGCGGCACCGATGAGCACAGATAAGGCGGCACTGATGGGCAAAGATGGGCACAGATGGGTGGCACAGATGGGTGGCACGGATGGGTGGCACGGATGGGCACTGATAGGTACCACTGATAGATGGGACTGATGGGCACTGATAGGTGGCACTGATAGGTGGCTCTGATAGGTGGCACTGCTGGGCACTGATGGGCGGCACTGCTGGGCACTGATGGGCACTGGTAGATGACACTGATGGGCACGGATATGTGGCACTGGGGTGCAGCACCTTTGTTGAGGCAGATTGTGGGCACTGGTGGGTGGCACTGTGGGCACTGCTGGGTGGCACTGCTGGGTGGCACTGTGGGCACTGCTATGTGGCACTGTGGGCACTGCTGGGTGGCACTATGGGCACTGCTGGGTGGCACTGACGGGGGGCACTAATTTTTTATTATGTGTAGTTATGAGGGGGCAGGTGGGCACTGGCAGGGGGCAGGTGGGCACTGGCAGGGCTGGCCGTGATCGGGACTGATGTCCCGATCACGGCTGCCGGTGATCAGCTTTTTTTTTTTCTCCTCGCGCTGTCAGCGCGAGGAGGAATAATAGCCGATTACCGGCTCCGTTATATCACATGATCAGCTGTCATTGGCTGACAGCTGATCACGTGATAAGGGGTCGGGATCGACCCCTTGCACGGATCGGGGATCAGACGAGTCTCGTAGACTCGCCGATCACAGAGCGCGCCGCGCGCGCCCCTCAGGGGGCGCGCAGGCCGCTCGTGCATGGGACTACGTCTATTGACGTCGTCCCGGAAAAGGAGATCCGCGCTGTAGCCGTCATTCGGCTATAGGGCGGGTCTCAAGTGGTTAAACAGACTTGCCTACACACAATCACACCAAATTCAGATCGTTTAGAATGCAATGACGTACGATGGGACTGGAAAAGGGAAGTTCAGTAGCCAATAGCTGCCCTTGCGTAGTTTTTGGTCCGTCGGAATAGCATACAGACGAACGGTTTTCCTGATAGGAATCGATTCCGTTGCAAAGATTTAAAAAATTTCTAGGTCCGTCAGAATTTTCGAAAGAAAAAGTCAGCTGTCAGGTAGTCTGTACAGGGCCCCATGATTTCTATCAGAAGGCCTGGGCTTGTTTTTAAGTCAATGACTCAGCCAGTAGCAATGAAAGCATAAGGATGACAACCATGGAGCAGACAAGAAATGTCAATGGCTACACATAACAGTTCATGTAAGATAATGAGCATCATCTTCCACAGAATATTGTTTAACTGGTTTATGCAGGAGCCAGCATTAAATCTAAACTCCAGGCAGATAAAAAGAAGCACAAATTGATGTAGCTCTTTAATCATTAATACAGCAGTACATGTATCTTTATTGTAAGTAGTGTAAGTAACTTATCTTGACATGGTATCAGCCTTTTGAATTCTCTACAACAGAGCTCACTGAGGGGTAGGGAGAAGCAGCATGACAGTCCAATCAAACAGTCCAATTAAACCTGAAAAATGTGAACACCATTCAATTAGTGCACGGCCAACCCTAGTGATCAGCATGTATTGTATGTCTTGCAAAATTGCGTCATTAGTTCAAATCCCAGCCTGGACAGCTTTGAGTTTGTGTGTTCTCACTGTGTTGATTTCCTCCCGTTTCCTCTCCATACTCCAAAAACATGTTGGAAGGTTAATTGGCCTAATAGGTGTGTCAAAATTGCACATCGGTATGCAAGTCGTCTGAGGCTCAGCAATTTGGGAGGGTTGAGGAAAGATGTGTGTGTGTGTGTGTATAGATACTATATATATATATATACTGTGTGTACACATATACATAGATATATAGTATATGTATTAATATATGTATTATGTGTATTTGATATTTACCTATCTAAAAACGTTTTAATCCCAAATAAATTAAGAAAAAAAAATTTTTTTTTGCACATAACCAATATACAGCTAAAACTTCAACTCAATCTACCTTATATCTCCGATCTAGTAGCCTGTTTAAAATGCTTCTGATTTGGATTTTATACTGCTTGCTGTACCTTTTAACCTCCATCTGAATTTTTTGGATGCTGGTGCTGGAGGTATTGTATAAGATATCATGACTTTTCCAGTTGTTCTCATTGAACAATACAACAAAAACGTCTCCTTGAAAAGGACGTATCTCTTGTTTTCTTTAATATGATAATGACATTATATTTAGTAAGACTATTTATTTCTTCCAATTGTAAATTGATATTCATAACCACATGCCCCTGAAAGCATTTGTCTTTTAATTCCATTTAATGGATTTGGCTATTGCGTGGATAGCAGATTATTATAGTAATATTTTCTATAGCATTTCATAATAAATGCTACCTAGAAAAATGCACAGAAGGATATGAATGACAGAAATCTATATAAATGACCTTCGCCAATATGAACTACAAATATATATGCAGTATATATATATATGTGTGTGTTTTTAATTTTTTTCATCCCAGTGCACATATATGTTCATTGTTGTCAAATAAATGGAAACCAAGGTTTCTGCAGCAGAACAAATCTAGAAGTTTTTGTGGTATGATCTACGGTAGTGTATGTCTTTTATCTGGATACCATTGGAATAACTAAACAATGGTAAGGATATTCGGTATATCATTTTTTTACGTCACAACATTAATCACACTGACCACCCAAAATGATATTTTAGTGTAAGGCAAAATTTGATTGGCGGAGTCTCCCTTAGCTTCTAATATGTCTTGGTTATTTCAGCACAGGATCTAAACTTTCTGACCACTTTGAAGATTCAGGTGTTCCTGATCACCTCTATGTTTTAAACTAAAATCCGACAGGGTCATTGTGAATTCCTGACAATGTCCACCCAAACCCAGGAACTCAAACAACAATATTTTACCAACAGAGTGATAGATAGAAGAGAGAAATATGACGAGATAGAAATTGCTAGTTTAACTAGCAAATACAAAAATATATATCATATACAATTGCAACACAAGCCATATTATTTTTTAATGTTATTAAAAATTGCATTTCCTTTTCAATCCGCAGCAATTTTCAGTAAAAATCTGCACAATATGACAACCTGAAGGCATTCTGTACATTGGTGTACTTTGGTGTCCATTGGTATACAAAAAGCCCTGGAAATTGAATTTACTGCTGATACAAGTCAAAATTTAGGCATCCTCTGCAGCAAGAATTTTAGTTTAGGTGAGATGCTCTACAAGAGTTAAAGTGGCTGTAAAGGCTAAAGGTTTTTTAACTTCATGAATTCTATGCATGAAGGCAAAAAGCCATCTGTGTGCAGCAGCCTCCCCAGCCCCCACTAAAACTTACCTGAGCCCCATATCAATCCAGTGGTGTGCCCGAGTGCCTCAGCTCTCCTGGGTCTCTCCCTCCTCATTGGCTGAGACAGCAGTGGTAGCCATTGGCACATACTACTATCAACCACAGCCAGTGAGCCAATGGGGAGAGAGCAGGGGTGGTAATGAGCTGTTCTTTGTGTGTGAATGAACACACAGAGCAGCAGCTCAGGACCGAGCCTACTTGGGTGTCACCCATAGCAAGCTGCTATGGGGGCAGGAACGGATCGAATCTCGGCGGATGTCAGCAGACATGTCCATAGAGGTGCATAGAGTGTCCAATCCACCTGAAAAACTGACATGCGGACCTGATCAGAAAGCCCATGTGAAAGTACCCTAAGCATGCACTAGTTGATTATAATGAACCAGATCCTTCCATTCAGAATCAGTCTGCAAAGGATATGATGAAATAAACAGTTTTTTCTTCAGAGCAGAAAGTAGCAATCTGCAACAAAGTTTGTTAAACCCTTGCAATGCACATTGATCACCCAGAGGGGATTGTTATTTTTTTTTATCAACAAAAGTGAATTTACTCTTTAACCACATCATTACAGTGCAGTTACACCCCCTTCCTGACCAGACCAATTTTCAGCTTTCAGCGCTATCACAGTTTGGATGACAATTACTCAGTCATCCAACACTGTACCCATATGAAACTTGCGTCCTTTTTTCCACACAAATAGAGCTTTCTTTTAGTGGTATTTAATCACTAGGGTTTTTTTTATTTTTTGTGCTATAAATAAAATAAAACGTAAATTTTGTGAAAAAAAAATCCTTTTTCTTTGTTTCTGTCATAAATTTTTGCTAATTAGTAATTTTTCTTCATAAATTTTGGCCAAAATTTATACTGCTACCTATCTTTGGTAAAAATAACCCACATTATTATATATTATTTGGTCCTTGTGAAAGTTATAGAGTCTACAAACTATGGTGCCAATCACTGAAAATTGATCACATCTGATCAGGCCTTCAGTACATCAGGTGTACCTCATTTCTTGAGACACTAACAAGTCAGGAAAGTACAAATACCCCCCAATTGACCCCTTTTTACAAAGTAGACAGTCCAAGGTATTAAGTAAGTAGCATGGTGAGTTTTTTTAAGTTGTCATTTTTTTCCCACAATTCTTTGCAAAATGAAGATTTTTTTTTATTATAATTTTTTTTTACAAAATTGTCATATTATCAGGTTATTTCTCACACACAGCATATGCATACAACAAATTACACCCCAAAATACATTCTGCTACTCTTCCCGAGTATGGCGATACCACATGTGTGAGACTTTTACACAGCCTGGCCATATACAGAGCACTAACATTGATGTAGTACCTTCAGACGTTCTACGAGCAAAAATGACGCATCTCATTTCTCAACCACCTATTACACTTTTGAAAGCCCTGGAGTACCAGGACAATGGAATTGCCCATAAAATTACCCCATTTTGGAAAGCAAACACCCCAACGTATAATCTGTGAGGCATAATGAGTCTTTTGAACGGTTAATTTTTTTTCCAGAAGTTTTTGGAATATGTGGAAAAAAATTAAAACACATTTTTTTTTACACAAAATTGTCAATTTATAAGATATTTCTAACACATAGCATGTATATAGCAAAAATTACACCCCAAAATACATTCTGCTACTCTTCCCGAGTATGGCGATACCACATGTGTAGGACTTTTACACAGCGTAGTCACATAGAGAGGCCGAACATTGAAGTAGTACGTTCAGGCATTCTAGGAGCATAAATGACACATCTCATTTCATTCCTACCTATCACACTTTTAAAGGTCCTGGACCACCAGGACAGTGAAATTACCCACAAAATGACCCCATTTTGGAAAGCAAACACCCCAACGTATATTCTATGAGACATAGGCTGCAAATAGGTACTCTGGTACTCTGATGGCCTGGTGACAGGTACTCGGTTACTCTGATGGCCTGGTGACAGGTACTCGGGTACTCTGATGGCCTGGTGACAGGTACTCGGGTACTCTGATGGCCTGGTGACAGGTACTCGGGTACTCTGATGGCCTGGTGACAGGTACTCAGATGAACTGTGACAGGTACTTGGGTACTCAGATGAACTGTGACAGGTACTCGGGTACTCAGATGGACTGGGACAGGTACTCGGGTACTCAGATGGGCTGTGACAGGTACTCGGGTACTCAGATGGGCTGTGACAGGTACTCGGGTACTCGGATGAACCGTGACAGGTACTCGTGTACTTTGATGGGCTGTGACAGCTACTCGGGTACTCGGATGAACCGTGACAGCTACTCGGGTACTTTGATGGGCTGTGACAGGTACTCTGGTACTTTGATGGGCTATGACAGGTATTCGGGTACTTTGATGGGCTGTGACAGGTACTCGGGTACTTTGATGGGCTGTGACAGGTACTCGGGTACTTTGATGGGCTCTGACAGGTACTCGGGTACCCTGATGGACCGTGACAGGTACTCGGGTACTCTGATGGACTGTGACAGGTAGTCGGGTACCCTGATAGACCATGACAGGTACTCAGGTACCCTGATGGACCGTGACAGGTACTCAGGTACCCTGATGGACCGTGACAGGTACTCGGGTACCCTGATGGACTGTGACAGGGACTCGGGTACTCTGATGGACTGTGACAGGTACTCGGGTACTCTGATGTGCCGTGACAGGTACTCGGGTACTCTGATGGGCTGTGACAGGTACTCGGGTACTCTGATGGGCTGGGACAGGTACTCGGGTACTCTGATGAACTGGGACAGGTACTCGGGTACTCTGATGGGCCTGACAGGTACCCGGGTACTCTGATGGGCCGTGACAGGTACTCGGGTACTCTGATGGGCTGGGACAGGTACTCGGGTACTCAGATGGATTCGGACAGGTACTCGGGTACTCAGATGGACTGGGACAGGTACTCGGGTACTCAGATGGACTGGGACAGGTACTCGGGTACTCTGATGGGCTGTGACAGGTACTCAAATACTCTGATGGACTGTGACAGGTACTCTGATGGACTGTGATTGACAGGTACTATGAGGGGTGGTGACAGGTCCTCTTTTTCGGGGGGGGCAATCAGTGTGCTTGGTGTGTACTGTGGGCGGTAACGAGATGTTACCGCAATCTCCTCCTCACACACGATCGGTGTGTTTCTTCAACTCTGTTTGCTTGGTAACAAGAACTGCAGTGTACCTTTTGTTACCGTCACCTCCATAAGGCCGCTTTCACACTGGCGAGGTGCGGGCATTGGTGGTAAAGCGGCGCTATTTTTAGCGCCACTTTACCTTCGTTTTAGCGGTGGTATTCGACCGCTAGCAGGGGTTGAAGGGTTAAATGTCACAGGGTTAAAACCACCCGCAAAGCACGGTATAGCCGTGCTGCACCATTGGTTTCAATGGGTAGGCGCAGTGAATACACCGCTCCTTCACTGCTCCAAAGATGCTACTAGAAGGACTTTTTTTACCGTCCCAGCGCACCGCACCAGTGTGAAAGAACTGCGGCTTTCAAACTGGAGTGAAAGGAGCCTCTTTTTTCAGGCGCTATACAGGCGCTATTTTTAGCGCTGTAGCTCCTGAAAAATGCCTCAGTGTAAAAGGGTCCTAATTGTTTTTAAATGTTTTGCAAATATTCTTTATTTAAGTTTTTTATTTTGTTTTTAAAGAAATCAAAAAACACTTGGGTAGATCTTTTGTGCATATAAATCATTCGCTAAACACTATGAGGTGTATTTAAAAAAAAAAAAAACAATTGCATAGCTGTTTGTCCCTTTAACTGCGTGTAAATTCATTCCATGAAAATGTGGCAAAATCTCTGGAAAATTCTGCAGAGACTATAGTCTGAGAACATTTGATTTCACCCTGTTTGCAAAGAAAAAAAATGACATGCAGTTTCAATGGACATTTTTTTTTTAAATACATCTCTTTGTGACCGAAACACCAAAAAAAAAGGAAACTGTACTTCTGGGTTTCCTGAAAGGTGGCCTCATTATGCTAATGGTGTGGTTATCATTTATAGAGGAAGTAACGGCTCCCTTGGTCTTTGGGAGAGAAGCAAGCTGCACTGACCTGGAGAGAGAGATAGGCAGAGTTTGCGTAACGGCAGCCTTCTAAGTACAAGTTATTACAGTATCTGTAAAAGAGGAACTTCACTATTGTGAAAAGAAGCCTGAGAGGCTAGAATGTGTATTTTGTTTTTTTTTATGGAAACAAAGTCTATGTTTATTTGATGCTAAACAGTAAATGTTGTTTCGGGCAAACTCTCTTTACCTGTATAACCCCCCCCTCCCCTACCACTGAGAATGACCACCTCAACAGACAGTGAAAGCAATGGAGGCCATACACACCTCGGTTTTATTATTTGATCGATGTATGATTGGATTAAAAAGTCATAACTTCCCTTCCAGTTGATTTAGACTTGACTTCAGTTAAATGGTCACAATGGATAATTATTGATCATTTTGTATTGATTAATAATACTGAGATACTTTGTTCATGAACACGATTGTATTCTGACTAATCATCATTATGAGACTACATGGTAGAAACAGTGATGCGATTGGTAATTTACAGCCATGATGTACGAATTTAACTCAACTTAAAGCAGAGGTCCACCCTAAAGTGGACCTTCCGCTCATTGCAACCCTCCCCCTCTCCGGTGCCACAATTTGCATCTTTCAGGGGGGAGGGGGGGTGCAGGTACCTGTACAGTACAGGTATCTGCACCCACTTCCGGCGTAAATTCTGCAGAAGGTACGCCCCTTTCCGCAGAATCTACGCCCCTTTGCGAAGGTCCCCCGCTGCCTGCTGGGAAACACATGGATCCCAGAGACAGCGGGGACCATCCTTATTGCGCAGCGCGACTCGTGCATGCGCAGTAGGGAACCGGGAAATGAAGCCGAAAGGCTCCACTTGCTGATTCCCATACCCAAGATGGCGGCGGCAGCACCCGAGAGACGATCGAGAGATCGGCTTCGGGTACCGACATCGCGGGCGCGCTGGGAGGGTAAATGTCATTATTTTAAAAGTCAGCAGCTGCAGTATTTGTAGCTGCTGGCTTTTAAAAAAAAAAAAACGGCGGACTCCCGCTTTAAAGCGGAGCTCCACCCTAAAGTGGAACTTCCGCTCATTGGAACCCTCCCCCCTGAAAGGTGCCAATTGTGTTTAGTACAGGTATTTGCACCCACTTCCAGCATAGATATCTGCAGAATCTGCGGGTATTTACGCCACTTCCTGCGGGTCCCCCGCTGTCTGCTGGGAAACAAGAGAAACAATCCCAGAGACAGCAGGGACCATCCTTATTGCTCAGCGCGACTCACACATGCGCAGTAGGGAACCGGGAAGTGAAGTTGCAAGGCTTCACTTCCTGATTCCCATACCCAAGATGGCAGCGGCAGCACCCGAGGGCCGATCGAGAGATCGGCTTCGGGTGCCGACATCGCGGGCGCACTGGGCGGGTAAGTGTCCTTATTTTAAAAGTCAGGAGCTGCAGTATTTGTAGCTGCTGACTTTTAAAAACAAAAAACGGCGGAACTCCCGCTTTAAATTATTGTGTGTGAGGGCAGAGTGTGAATCTATGCATATCCTTAGGAAGTGCCTTCCTTTAACCACTTCAGCCCCGGCCTATAGACATATGACGTCCACAGATGGGATCTCCCATCCTGGGTGAGCGTCATATGACGTCCTCTGGTTCCCGGCCGTGGGAGGGGTGGCATCGATCGGGACCCGATGCGTGTGCCGGCAGCTTCAATGTCTGCCGGGCACCCGCAATTGCCCGGAAGCACAGCAGGACCGTGGATCTGTGTATGTAAACACACAGATCCACGTGCTGTCAGAGGAGAGGAGACTGATGGTATGTTCCCAGTACAGAGGAACACCGATCGGTCTCCTCCCCTTGGGAATCCCCTCCGCCCACAGTTAGAATCACTCCCATAGGGAACATATTAACCCCTGCAGAGCCCCCTGATGTTAACCCCTTCCCTGCCAGTCACATTTACACAGTAATCAGTGCAATTTTATAACACGATCACTGTGTAAATGTGAATGGTCCCAAAAATGTGTCAAAAGTGTCTGACGTGTCCGCCATAATGTTGCAGTCACAAACAAAATCGCACATCGCCGCCATTACTAGTAAAAAAAATTTTTTTTAAAAATGCCATAAATCTATCCCCTATTTTGTAGATGCTATAACTTTTGCACAAACCAATCAATGATCGCTAATTGCAATTTTTTTTTACCAAAAATATGTAGAAGAATACGTATCGGCCTAAACTGAGGAAACAATTCGGGGTTTTTTTTTTTTTAAATGGGATATTTATTATAGCAAAAAGTAAACAATATTGTGTTTTATGTTTCAAAATTGTCTCTCTTTTTTTGTTTATAGCGCAAAAAATAAAAACCGCAGAGGTGATCAAATACCACCAAAATAAAGCTCTATTTGTGGGAAAAAAGGACGCCAGTTTTGATTGGGTGTAATGTCGCACGACCGTGCAATTTTCAGTTAAAGCGACGCAGTGCCAAATCGCAAAAAGTGCTCTGGTAAGGAAGGGGGTAAAATCCTCCGGGGCTGAAGTGGTTAAGAGACAGTTACAAAAACATACAGTAAGTATGGTTTTGGGACTTTCCATGTACTTCCTTGAGTTAATAACCACTAACCACCTTGGTTTAATACTCTGTTTTCTCTTCAGATAGTATACATCTTTCGCCTTTTACTAAAGATTTTCGGGGGGGGGGGGGGAACAACCACGAGTTTCAGACAAATTTTAAATTGCATAATTTTCTAAATAAAGTTTTGTAGAAATTGTTTTATATAACTTTTTGGTCAAGTGGTTATTAACCCAATGAAGTACATGGAAAGTTCCAAAACCATATCTATATTTTTGTAACTGTATCTTAACTTATCCATCAGAAGTCACTTCCCCATGTGTGTCATAACTATCGAATGAGCTGTTGACTATAGATTGAGTGGAAGAGCTTGATCAGAAAGGAAATTGATCATTTATGGAGGCATGTATGGCCACCATAAAGCTTTGATGATTACAATTGTCTTCATTATTTTACTGTAACAAGTAAAGGTATTCTTGGACCCTTTAGAGATATCTCCTTGTGTGCATATACAACTAGTTGTATAAGAGCTATAATAAACTAACTTAAAGTGGATGTAAACCCGTTTTTTTTTTTAAATGAAGGCTTGCACTTTGCACAGTATAGGATTTCATATCACCCGTGCCCAGTCTTGCCACAAAGAGTTAATCCAGCTCTGAGCAATCCTCTTATCTTTTTTTCAGTGAGATAAAAACAGACAGATGGAGAAATAGAAGTCTGTTTCTCCCCTTGCAGTGAGTGACAGGTGATTTACATATCTCATGCACAAGACTGAGAGAGACATTCTCCTCCTCCTTTCTTCTCCAGCTCTCCCAGGATTAGCTGCTCTATACCTCGGCATGATTGGGCATGCTGTAGTCATGTGGTGACTTTTCTGGATGTTAGTGATCATAGCAGAAATTCAGTGTAAGAAATACACAGGAGAAAATGCATGTTAACATGGGGAGTGTAGATGGGGGCAGGGAGTCTACTGACATCACGACTCCACCCACCAAGTTCCAGACAATAGACCCACCCACAGAATCTGCAATTGTTTGGGTCTTATAACAGAAAGAGGGGAGACATTTGACAGGTAAGGATACATGCAGGAGGCATATATATCCTTAAAGATAACCACTATGGCAGTAGTTTAGAAAGTATGAGAGTGAATTTACATCCACTTTAATCTTATTATTTTTCTTACTTACTCATTTTATGCCATATAATACATTTTGTAACTAAATTGGGTGTAGTAAGTAAACCGACTGCTGGATCAGAGAGCCCATGCAAGACTCATAATTCTCTTTATTAGCACCTACATGCTCACCTTATGATAAGAGAAGACAGCAGGGCACTCAGGGCTTGCTTCGAAAAACACTTTAAGTATAAGTTACAGGCTATAAAAATGTTCAGCCTACGACCCCTTATACAAGTGACTGAGCAAAGAAAAAAAAACAATGTGACATAATCCCAGGAAGAGAACCATAGTATTCAGGTTTTACAAATACAGGCAGTGCTGTGTCTTGGCCTAGGCCAACAAGGAAACCCCCCCCCCCCCGACCCGTCCTCCCTAAGTCCCGCTCAGATATAGCCTCCTGCGGCCGGCTCCCACTCAGATACAGCCTCCCGCAGCCGGCTTGCCTTGCTATATATCTTGGGCACACTTGAGCACTGACAGTATGGATGGCTTGGGCGCGTACTTGGAGGGGGGGGGACCATGGACCATGGGAAAATGGACCATGACTGACTGTCAGTGTCACTGGCCAATGGCCATACCTGGTGCACTGCACATAGCTTAACTGTACCTCCACACGGCATCATTGCATGCTCTCCAGCTCAGGGACAGGTCTTGCTGTAACCAGAGTTGCAGGAGTGAGAGAGAGGACGACAATGGCGGTAGCGGGAACCCTCAGGTACAAATTAATGAGAGCGAGTGAGTGTATATATATATATATATATATATATATACGAAAGCTGCCTGGGTAACCAAGTTTTTAAATTGGTCCTGACTCCTGGCTCGCTGTTTCAATCCATCTATATAATATAGATGGATTGAAACAGCGAGCCAGGAGTCAGGACCAATTTAAAAACTTGTATACCCAGGCAGCTTTAGTAATGCTGTCACTGTGCCCATCAAATGCAGCCACTGTGCCATCAAAAACGCATCCACTGTGCCCATCAATTGCCGCCACTGTGCCCATCAAACGCAGCCACTGTGCCCATCAAACGCAGCCACTGTGCCCATCAAACGCAGCCGCTGTGCCCATCAATTGCCACCATTGTGCCATCAAACGCAGCCACTGTGCTCATCAAAAGCAGCCACTGTGCCATCAAATGCAGTCACAGCCAGGAGTCAGGACCAATTTAAAAACTTGTATACCCAGGCAGCTTTAGTAACGCTGCCACTGTGCCCATCAAACACTGTCACTGTGCCCATCAAACGCAGCCACTGTACCTCCACATGGCATCATTGCATGCTCTCCAGCTCGGGGACAGGTCTCGCTGTAACCAGAGTTGCAGGAGTGAGAGAGAGGACGACAATGGCGGTAGCGGGAACCCTCAGGTACAAATTAATGAGAGCGAGTGAGTGTATATATATATATATATATATATATATACTAAAGCTGCCTAGGTAACCAAGTTTTTAAATTGGTCCTGACTCCTGGTTCGCTGTTTCAATCCATCAAGTTTTTAAATTGGTCCTGACTCCTGGCTCGCTGTTTCAATCCATCTATATTATATAGATGGATTGAAACAGCGAGCCAGGAGTCAGGACCAATTTAAAAACTTGGTTACCCAGGCAGCTTTAGTATATATATATATATATATATATATATATATATATATATATATATATATATATATATACCCATCAAACGCAGCCACTGTGCCAATCAAACGCAGCCACTGTGCCCATCAATTGCCACCACTGTGCCATCAAATGCAGCCACTGTGCCCATCAATTGCCGCCACTGTGCCATCAAACGCATGCACTGTGCCCATCAATTTCCACCACTGTGCCATCAAACGCAGCTACTGTCCCCATCAAACGCAGCCACTGTGCCATCAAACGCAGCCACTGTGCCCATCAATTACCACCACTGTTCTATCAAACACAGCCACTGTGCCCATTGATTGAAAGAGGGAGGGATGTAGTTTACAGATAACAGGGTGTGTCTTAAATAGGAAGGGGTGTGGTCTTGACAGGAAGGGTGGGTTGTATTTAAATTAGGGGGTGCATGATTTTCTTCAGGCCTAGGGCAGTACAAAACCTAAATACACCACTGGTTACAGAGTCTATTATTTCTGCAAAGTGTGGTACAGTTTTATCCCCCATTCACATCTGAACATTTTTCCACTCGTTTTCCTAATCCTGACCACACCCTACTATGCAGATTCCCATTCTTTCTAATTGTACCTATTCTTACTTGTATGCTCAGTCACCCTACAATCTACTACCTGTGCTCATAGAGTACGTGAATTTTTTTTAGCAAATTCAGACATATTTGATCCTAGAAACTTCAATGGCAACACCTGTGTGTGTTTGTCCACCTGAAGGATTCCTCCCCTTTTAAAGAACTGCTCTCTTAACCTTACCCAACCCAGGAAATAAATTCTCGAAGATTGGTACATGTGCAAAATGTCTGGAAACGCCTGTAAAACTCTTGTAATATGCCTGAAAAAAATGCTTAAAGATCACCAGGAGTACACTATGCTTATGCTCTGCTCACGTTTGAATGCAGGAAAATATTTTTTTTTTCTTTTGCTCTAATACACTATATTGTCATGAGTATTGGGACAGCATCCTTTACATGCAGATGAACTCTAATGGCATCCCTGTCTTAGTCTGTAGGGTTCAATATTGAGTTGGACCACCTGTTGCAGCTATACCAGCTTCAACTCTTCTAGGAAAGCTGTCAACAAGGTTCAGTAGTGTGTCCAGTGGTATCCCTAGGGGGTGGCTTCTGGGGCTATACCCCGAATCTGGAACCCATAGCCCGAGTCTCTTACCTGATGCAGCCAGGGCTGGATTAACGTAATAGCTTTTGGAGCTGCAGCTCCAGGCCTCTACCTTATTTTAAGTAAGATGGGATAAGCGCCGGTCAGGATTAACTGTTTCAACCTGTGTGTCCAGAAATGTTCTGGAAGATAGTGGGCAGAGAAAGTCTAATCAGCAGCTGAATATTTATGCAATCCTGGCCAGTCCCTGGAGAGAAGTGTCCTGATGGTGGCTGAGAATGTGTATAAATACCCTGAGACTGGGAGCAGGGGGATATTTTTCCCTAAAGAGGAGATCACAGCCAAGGGGGGCTGTTTGCCCCTTGACCATTTCTGCAATGTGTCTGAGGTTCATCAAGGACTCAGTTGGGCAAGCTGGAGGCCTACTTTGCTGAGAGTTTACTGAAACTGACTAAAGGGCTATCATCTAAGGATCTGGTCTGGTATCACGGGGTGAAAATGTCTTGAAGATATTGGAAGGAGGCAATCAATTATCAAAGGGCATTAGTGAATACAGACTGGTGTGAGAGACTGTGTGCTGTTGCCATCCCTCTTATGCTACAGTTAGCGTGTTTAAAGGAGACTTTGTGTCTGGTGTCCTGAAGAGCTTTCCAAGAGGAAGGTTGATCTCTTCAGGTTGCCACTACAAAGCTCAGTCCATCATTTACTTGTGAAAGGACTTGGCTCACAGTTCTAAAGAAGAAAGTTTAGTGTCCTCAAATGGCAACTAAAGGTTACTGAAGTATCCTACAATTACCCACTACCTATCCAAGTTCAGGTTTTCATTAAAGCATCCAAAAAAGCATATCCCTAGACGGGTTAATGCTTCTGAAGAGTGACTGGAATTGTGTGCCTGGTTGCGGGGCAATTAAAGGGGTTGTCAACCCTTCTGACAGTGACCAGCCCCCTAGCCCCCCCCCCCCCCGTTCTGTTCTACTCACCTGAGCCCTGTAATTCCCACGGCAGAGACGCGCTCCTCCTCTCTTCCCCTGGGTTCTCCGCTCTTGATTGGATAGATTGATAACAGCGCAGCCAGTGGCTCCCGCGGGGGGTGGGGCTGAGTTCCAAATGCTAGGCTAAGGGGTGCGCCCACAAGGCAACCCTCCGGGAGAGTGCTTCTCCCAGGGGGTTATACGATGCAGGGAGGAGCTGATAGCGCTGCCAAAGGACCCGAGAAGAGGAGGATTGCGGCCGATATGTGCAAAACGAATTGCACAGTGGAGGTAAGTATGACATGTTTGTCAAGCTTCTTTTTTTTTTAATCAGAAAAAGTTTTTATTAGAGAACATAATAATACAAGACATCCATGACATCGACCACGCAATGCGCCAACGTACAGATTATGGAATCTGGGTAACAAACATAGTCTCCACATATGGACTAAATCAAAGGGGTACAATAAGTTTGAGTAAGTGAAACAGAGGTGTTGGTATATAGACAAAAATAAAAAAAGGTTGTCAACAGTCAGGACATCCTCACAATAAACAAAAGGGGAGAAGGAGAAGCTTTCCGCTCATTTACATTTCTTGACTTTTCATTTTCTGTTTATGTTAGATAATAAAGAAGAAAAAAAGAAAAAACAGTATGGGGGGGGGGGGGAAGAGTCAGAAATCCCTGAGAATCGTAACACATGGGAGTAGTAGTGTGCATAGTACCCTCACCCTAGCATCATTCAATAACATGCCCCAAACAATTGTGTACCGAAGCTCTAGACAGGTAGTATAGATCTCATGGTAGAGGTTGAGGTCGGGTCAGCCCTGCAGCAATCTATTTTGAATTAACTGGTGCGGCGCCAGGCCCGGCAGGTCCAGCCAGTCCTGCCATAGGTTATAAAATTTTTGGGGGGTGTTCCTATGTTGGTATGTCAGCTTTTCACGTATCAGCATCCTATTAACCTGGTCAATCCACTGTCGCCTGCTGGGTACCCTGGGAGTGATCCACATCTGGGCTATCAGTTTACGGGCTACATAAAGCAACCGGAGTATCGCCGTGTGGACGGCTGGGGTTAGGGACTCTTCATCCAGGGCCCCCAGCAGGCAGATCACCGGACTTGTGGGAATCACGACTCTGAATACCTGATTAATAGTCTCCAAAATTGCAGTCCAATAGCGAACCAACTTAGGGCACTTCTAGAACATATGGAGAAGGTCTCCATGGTCTCTTTTACATTTAGGGCACAAGGGAGAGTCCCGAAGGCTCCAGTCATATAATTTGGCCGGCGTCCTGTAAGCTCTGTGCAGTAAGTAAAGATGTGAAAGTTTTTGGGAGGCTGACACTGACACCAGGTGAGCAGAGACAAGACAAAGATCCCAAGTCTCTCCATCTATCGGTCCTAGGTCCCCCTCCCATTTACGCCTGCTCGGCAATGTAGCTGAGTCTTGGAGCGCACCAAGGATAATGGCATACCCCTTTGAAATCATACCCTTTTTACTATCTGTCATCATGATTGATTGCACAACAGCATGGTCGGTCAGGCTAAGTGGTGTAGCTCTGGACTGGGACTGCAAAGCATGCCTCAATTGAAGATACCTAAAAAAGTCATTGCGTGGTATTGCAAACTCCCCTTGCAGCTCTAAAAAGGACTTGAGTACAGGGCCGCTGTACAATTGGCACAGATATTCCAGGCCTTTCACCTGCCAGCCGCGGAAACCCTTGAGCTTCAGCAGCTGATGATAGTAACCATTGTCCCAGATAGGGGTAAGAGAAAAAAAGCCCTGTATCTTCAGCAGCCGCTTAACATACTTCCAAAGTGTGTTCAATAAAACTACAGTTGGTGCTCCCCTAGGTAGATAGGGGAAGCCTGCTTCTAAGTTTGAGAATGCTATACGGTGGCGAGCCGTGTGGTCTAGCAGCCTGCGAACGGGGTCCAGCGGGTCTTCCAGCCCCCACCCACCAAGCTGCTGCAATTGGGAAGCCAAAAAATAGGCCCTGGCATGTGGAACAGCCAAGCCCCCCGCCTCCTTACCATACTGCAGTATTCTCAGACTAATTTTAGCAGCTTTTTTGCGCCAGATTAGCTCTCTGAATTGGGAATCTATTTTATCAAACCAGTACTTGGGTATCCACACCGGGTAATTATGGCAAATGTATAACAACTGGGGGGCCCAGACCATTTTTATAAGATTAGCCCGTCCCACCACTGACAATGGTAGTTTACACCAAGCCTTGCATTTTTCCCTAAATTTAGCCAGCAGGGGCACCAGATTTAATTGGACATAGTGGGCGACCTCCCGGGAGACCTGCACCCCCAAATATCTAAAAGTGGACACTATCTGAATTGTAGCTGCACAGTCAGGGAGGGGGGCAGGTAAAGGATCCAGGGGTAGTAGCACCGACTTATTCCAGTTAATAGAGAAGCCAGATAGAGCTCCAAAGTCTGTAATTAGGGTCATAATAGTCGTCAGGGACTTGTCAAGCTTCTTTTAATCTATTTTTAAAATAACAATCAATTTAATAACAAAATAACACTGGGCATCTACTCTGTGGCTCCTACAGGGGTAGCACTACACCTAGGCTAAAGTTTCCTTGCTTATTGAAATTACAGGTTCACTTTAAATAAGCCCCTTTTCCCAATCTGTTCAGCTATACAGTGGTGAAGAGTGCAAAATGCAAATCCTAATGGTCCAGATTATTTTATTCCTAGCTAACTCTTCCAGAACTGTTTAAGGCAAGGTTAACTGAGTTATAATCACTGAATTGTTTTACTACATTTTTGTTTCAGAAAAGACATTGGTAAGTTGTTAAGTATTCAGTATAAATGCAAACAGTTCTTAATGGAATACTTTTGTACAAAATGTAATCTAATAACCGATCGGGTAATGGATAACATATATTCATTTTACATTGTTCATAACAGAACGCAAAGATTTTGTTTCTCCTTAGTGCCAGAACAGCAGGACACATAAAACGGAGTACAAGACCTTGATGCAGCTGCTGTGCAGTCAATTTACTTGTCCAGGCGGAAAATCACATGCCAGCTCTGATTAAATGATACACATAAGTCTGTAGATATATTAAAGCAAATTGTCCTATAAAAGGCTTTGTGGTTCACTGAGGATTTTCTATAGCATGGTAATTAGGGACAGTTCTTCCTAGTGTCTGATATGATGATAATTAAAAGGGAACCCCACAAACAACAACAAAAAATGCAGGTAATACAACTAAAAAGGCAACACTATGAGCAATTTTCTTGGTTATTATCCTGGCACTCTTATTTTTGGGATGGGACTTTAGGGACTATAGACAAGTAGAAAAATGAAGGCCTTCGAGAATGTCCTTGAACTCTATTCTAGCAATTCACAACTTTTTGAAGAGGTCCATCCAAAATCCATCCATATAATATACAGTGGCTTGAAAAAGTATTCACACATTTTGTCATGGTACAACCAAAATGTATGTAGCGGCCATAACCCTTGGCAGGGCGGCCTTAACGTTTGGGCTTACCGGTTACCTCCGCTTGGCTGGTTCTTCCACGTCGAGGGGTTCCCAGAGTTAGTACCCAACAACTTTGGATGCTGACACAATAAAAGTCCTTTAGAAAAGGTTTTTATTTGCAGGGGTAACATCCAACAACACAGTCTCGTATGGGAACAGAGGGCAAGGGTGAAGAAACTTAGGCACCTTGAACTGCTAATATCATAAAGTCTCTAATACCACCCAGAGAGTAGCCACTCGCAGCTGGGCGCTTCAAGGCTGAACAAACCTCTAGCCAGAGATTATGGCAGTCAGCACTTTGATCCAGAACTTGTGAAATCTTTAACCTTGTGTAACTGGTAACAGAAGTGAACAGGAACCTTTTTCCTCAGTACCTGGAACGTTCTCTGTCTCCTTGACAGTACTGTAAAAGGCATGAATTCGTCAGTGTCCTTCACAACTCAGCAACCAGGCACTTCTCATGATGCAAGCTTGTTGGCCCTCCTCCGAAGAGTCCTCCCCTGGTCACTTACATGAGCTGCGGTGCCCCTCCAAGCCAAGAGCACACCAGGATGCCTTAAATCTTCCCTCCCTTACTGCGCCTCGGACCAGCCAGTTCCAAGACTCAGGAACAGACGGATCCCTACCCCAGACCAGACAGGTCTATTGGGGTTAGCCAACCGAAACATGTTGCGGAGCGACAAATTATCCCGTAACCGGGACCCCTCGCGGGGCTACCCCGGTCCAGAATCAGGAACAGACCGCTATGGCTTCACAAACGAACCTGGAACACATGACTTCAACATCTTAAGTACCCTTCCCCAGTGTCAGGAAGATCCTCCTCACGGACGTCCGAGCGGCGAAAGTCGCAGAAGATTTTTTGCCCAGTTTCAGGAGCGTTACCGCGATCAGCGGTGCGCGCGTGTGCGTGCACGTGCGTGCGGGAGCGCGCACGCGGGTGCGCGCGCGGCCGTTTGACGCAAATTGGCGCCAATAGCGCTATTTAAACTGGAGCCATGCTTCAGTGCTTTGCTGCCTGATCAACAGCGTTCCTGTGCTTCCTGGTGATCCGTATCTGAACCTGAACCTGTACCTGTACCTGTATCCTGATCCGTATCGAACCCGGCTTGTTCCCGACTCTGCTGTTTGCTGCCTGCCTCCCCGACTTTGGCTTTGTACCCGACTACTCTTCTGGATTCCGTTTCTGTACCTGATCTGCCCGCCTGTGCCTGACCTGGACTGTTACACCATCCGTCAACTGTATGTTGCTTGCTGTTGTACTACAGGACACCTCCCAGTCCTCCGCAATATTTGGCTGTACTCCTTCTGCGTTTGTAGCCTTCTACCTCTGGCTGCAGACTACTGGACTCTTCCACTTCCGCTTATCCATTGCACCTGCATCCGTTGTTGGACTACAATACCCCTCCGTTGTTTGTCACCTCCTGCAATCACTTGTATGCCGTTGCTGGACTACAGGAACCCTTCTGCTGTCTGCTGAACCTTATCTCACCTTTGCCTGCATTCTGACACCGGACTACAATACACCTCCTCCTTCAACGGTCTTCTGCCTCTACCACCTGCTATCCAGTCAGGCACTTGTGCCCCTCTGTGCTCCTGAGCCCCTGTCACCACTACCAGGGTCTCTCGAGTCAGAGGTCTACGAGAGGCCACTCCCTGCACTCCGGGCTCTGCTTAAAGGTACGTGACAGTATCAGGCAGCCATGTCTGAGCCCACGCAGGGAGATTCGGCCATGGATGATTTATGCCGTCATCTTGCTGGACTTACCCAGGCTGTTAAATCTCTACAAGAAGGTTATTCTCGGTTGGAAGAGCGTGTCCAGGTCTTATCTACCACAGGCCCTACCGTGTCGGGAACTTCTTCTGCGCCATCAGTGGTTATGTTGCCCCCTGAACCCAAGGTCCCAACCCCGGAGAGGTTTTCGGGAAATCGCAGCAAGTATAGAGCTTTTCGCAATGCCTGTGAACTGTTTTTTGCACTTCAACCCAGAACTTTCTCTCTAGAATCCACTAAGGTGGGTTTTGTTATCTCCCTCCTATTGGGTGAGCCCCAGGCTTGGGCCCACCGCCTTTTGGAGCAAAAGGAAACCTGCCTTAACAACCTGAATACCTTTTTTCAAGCCATGGGTTTGCTCTATGAGGATCCTCAACAGGCGGCCACAGCGGAAGCAGCTTTATATTCTCTTCAGCAAGGCCGCAGAGCAGCAGAGGACTATGCGTCTGAATTTCGGCGCTGGAGTTCCGATACTACCTGGAACGATGCCGCTCTGCGATACCAGTTTCGCACGGGTCTCTCTGAACCTCTAAAGGATGAATTGGCCCGGGTGGGTGTTCCAGCAACTCTTGAAGCCCTTATCAACCTCTCCATCCAGATAGACAGACGTTTGAGAGAACGGAGAGCAGAACGCACTGCCGGGCCGTCCCGACCAGTCTGGATGTTACCCCGTGTACCTAATCCCCCTGCACATCCTGCTGCTGACACGCCTGAACCCATGCAACTGGGCTTACTTAGACCAACGCTCACCACCGAGGAACGACAACGCCGGCAGTTCAACAATCTGTGTCTTTACTGTGGGGAACCCGGACATTACGTGAGATCCTGTCCTGCCAAATTCCGTAAGCATTCTTCTGTATTTTCTCCTGTTTTACCTGCTGTGCCTAGTAATGCTACTCACCTGGCTGTTCCCGTCTCTCTTCAGCTACCCGGAGGGAACATTCAAGTCCCCGCAATAGTTGATTCTGGAGCGTGCAGTGGATTTATGGACTTATCATTTGCCCAAAAGTTCCAAGTGCCTTTACGGCCCAGGGTGAAGGGGTTGTCTGTACACCTTGCCGATGGGTCAGCTATCAAATCAGGACCGGTGACACAGGAGACATGTCCTTTGACTGCTACTATTTCCGGTAACCATCAGGAACAACTCTGTCTGGACATTATTGAATCTCCTCTTTTCCCTATCATACTGGGTATGCCCTGGCTCCGGGCACACAACCCGCAAATAGACTGGTCCACCGGAAACATCTACTTTCTCTCTCCCTATTGTCGTCAACACTGCTTCCAAGAATCAATTAAGGTCTCACCCCATTTAATGTGTATGGAGACCGACGTTGAGACACGCCAGCACGTTCCTGAGGCCTACCATGACTTCTTGGACGTGTTCAGCAAGAAGGGGGCAGAAACACTTCCCCCTCATAGACCCTACGATTGTCCAATTGAGATCCTTCCCAGAGCCGAAATCCCTTTCGGGAGAATATTTCCCTTAACAGAAGTGGAATTGGAGACTCTCAGGACTTACATTGATGACAATTTGAAAAAGGGGTTCATACGTCCTTCTACGTCCCCAGCTGGGGCAGGAATCTTTTTTGTAGAAAAGAAGGACCATTCTCTCCGCCCTTGTGTTGACTACCGGGACTTAAATAAAGTTACAGTCAAGAACCAGTACCCACTGCCCTTGGTACCCGAATTATTCCAGCGCCTTGGATCAGCTAGTATCTTCACAAAACTGGATCTGCGCGGAGCCTATAATTTGGTCCGTATCCGAAGTGGGGACGAATGGAAGACTGTCTTCCGCACCCGCTTCGGACATTTTGAATATCTCGTAATGCCCTTTGGGCTGTGCAACGCTCCTGCGACTTTCCAGCATTTTGTGAATGATATCTTTAGAGATTTTCTCGACCTGTTTGTTATAGTATACCTGGACGACATCTTAATTTTCTCCCCCTCTCTGCCAGCTCACAGGGAACACGTTAAGAAGGTTCTCACTCGGCTTCGCCAACACGGCTTGTACGCAAAACCTGAGAAGTGCGAGTTTGAACATCGCAGCATTCAGTTTTTGGGGCTGATTATTTCGGTGGATGGAATCAAGATGGATCCGCAAAAAGTTTCGGCCATCCTGGACTGGCCAGCCCCTACTGATAAGAGAGGAATTCAACGCTTTGTGGGGTTTGCGAATTTTTATCGAAAATTCATCAAGGGATTTTCTACAATCATCGCTCCAATCACCAGATTAACGAGACAAGGTATCAAGTTCCAGTGGTCTCCGGAGGCACAAGCCGCATTTTCTTCCCTTAAAGAACAATTTGTATCAGCATCTGTCCTGAAGCATCCTAATTCTGCGCTACCCTACATCCTTGAGGTGGATGCATCCGAAGTTGCAGTGGGAGCAGTCCTTTCTCAGAGACAGGGCCCCAAGGCTTTATTGCATCCGGTGGCGTTCTTCTCATGTAAGTTGTCTGAAGCGGAAAGGAATTATGATGTCGGGGACAGAGAGCTACTTGCTATCAAAGCTGCACTTGAGGAATGGCGCTATCTCCTGGAGGGAGCAGCCCATCCCATTCTGGTATACACTGACCACAAGAACTTAGAGTATTTAAAGACTGCTAAGAGGCTGAAGCCGCGTCAGGCCAGATGGGCACTTTTCTTTACAAGATTTTCCTTCCACATTACCTATAGGCCCGGATCGAAAAACACCAAACCCGACGCGCTATCCCGGATGTTCAGCGAGCCCGAAGTTCTTCAACCCACAGACACCATCCTTACGCCCGGAAATTTCCTTATGCTCCAGGAAGATCTTCTATCCCAACTTAAGCAGGCTTCATCTTCAGCTTCACATCCCTCAAACACCACCTTACTCTCTAGCAATGACTTGTTATGGCATGAAAATAAGATCTACGTGCCCCAACAACTACGGGTTGCTGTACTTAAGTCTTGCCACGACCACAAGCTGGCCGGTCATTTTGGGGTACACAAGACCGCCGAACTTCTCCAACGCACCTTCTGGTGGCCTCAGCTGCTAAGAGACTGTAAACTTTATGTAGAATCTTGCATTACCTGTACCCAGAACAAGAGTAGCAAGGCCAAAGCCTGGGGGTTGCTGAAACCACTCCCCATCCCGGAAAGACCTTGGAAAATGATTTCCATAGACTTTATTGTAGAACTACCACCGTCAGAAGGCTTTACCACTATCCAGATTGTCCAAGATGGCTCACTTTCTGCCCATGAAGGGTACACCTTCTGCCCCTGAGACCGCAAGGATCTTCATTAAGGAGATTGTAAGACTCCACGGTATACCTGCGAACATTGTTTCCGATCGTGGAGTACAATTTACATCAAAATTTTGGAGAGCTTTATGTAAATCCTTGAAAATTGATCTTTCGTTTTCTTCTGCCTATCATCCCCAGACCAACGGCCAGACCGAACGAACAAACCAGACCCTTGAGCAATATTTGCGTTGTTATTCTTCTTTTTCGCAAGACGATTGGGTATCCCTTTTACCACTTGCCGAGTTTGCCTACAATAACTCTGTTCATTCTGCAACTAATCAATCTCCCTTCTTTGCGAACTATGGTTTTCACCCTCAGTTCTTATCAGCCAATATCCCAGAATGCACGGTTCCAGCAGCTCAAGAAACTTTGAACTTTTTCTGCATCAATAACAAGTTGCTTCAAGAAACGATGGCAAGAACCCAAGAGCGCAACAAAGCAGTTTTTGACAGAAAGAGGAGAGGGGAGCTCGATCTAAAACCCGGAGATTTGGTTTGGTTATCTACTCTGAATCTAAAATTAACATGCCCATCTAGAAAACTGGGCCCAAAATTTGTGGGTCCTTTCCCAATCACCAGGAAAATTAATAATGTGGCTTATGAACTGAAATTACCAGAATCGCTGCGTATTCACCCGGTGTTTCATGTGTCCCTCTTAAGACCTTCAATCCAGGATCCCTTCACTGATCGGAACGTGGGCCCTCCTTAACCTGTGCTTATTAATGGTGAAGAAGAGTTTGAAGTAGAAGCAATTTTGGATTGCAGAAAGAGACGCAACCAGGTCCAGTATCTGGTGAAGTGGAAGGGGTATGGTCCAGAAGAGAACTCCTGGGAACCAGAGACTGGCATCCACGCCAAGAGGTTGGTTCTGGCATTTAAAAGATCTCACCCAGGTAAGATGTCCCAGTTGGGCATCCGGAGGCTGCCCATTGGGGGGGGGCAATGTCAGGAAGATCCTCCTCACGGACGTCCGAGCAGCGAAAGTCGCAGAAGATCTTTTGCCCAGTTTCAGGAGTGTTACCGCGATCAGCAAATTGGCGCCAATAGCGCTATTTAAACTGGAGCCATGCTTCAGTGCTTTGCTGCCTGATCAACAGCGTTCCTGTGCTTCCTGGTGATCCGTATCTGAACCTGAACCTGTACCTGTACCTGTATCCTGATCCGTATCGAACCCGGCTTGTTCCCGACTCTGCTGTTTGCTGCCTGCCTCCCCGACTTTGGCTTTGTACCCGACTACTCTTCTGGATTCCGTTTCTGTACCTGATCTGCCCGCCTGTGCCTGACCTGGACTGTTACACCATCCGTCAACTGTAAGTTGCTTGCTGTTGTACTACAGGACACCTCCCAGTCCTCCGCAATATTTGGCTGTACTCCTTCTGCGTTTGTAGCCTTCTACCTCTGGCTGCAGACTACTGGACTCTTCCACTTCCGCTTATCCATTGCATCTGCATCCGTTGTTGGACTACAATACCCCTCCGTTGTTTGTCACCTCCTGCAATCACTTGTATGCCGTTGCTGGACTACAGGAACCCTTCTGCTGTCTGCTGAACCTTATCTCACCTTTGCCTGCATTCTGACACCGGACTACAATACACCTCCTCCTTCAACGGTCTTCTGCCTCTACCACCTGCTATCCAGTCAGGCACTTGTGCCCCTCTGTGCTCCTGAGCCCCTGTCACCACTACCAGGGTCTCTCGAGTCAGAGGTCTACGAGAGGCCACTCCCTGCACTCCGGGCTCTGCTTAAAGGTACGTGACACCCAGACTCCTCAGTGGGGCCCGGCACACCCACTGATTGGCTCCGGGGAAGCTGATACCCAAAACGTCCAACCAGGCCTGGTTCTGAGCCTGTCATATGCACCTAACTGTACACATGACCAGGCAGAACTCTAACAGAGCCCAGCCAAACTGATGTCAAAATTAAACCTACACAATTAACCCTCAGAACCCCTTTACTGTTCTGAGGCACAAACTAAATTTGTACATGACAGACACTTTGTCCAAAGTGTCATCGCTACATGTAATTGTATTTTATTGGGATTTTATGTGATAGACCAATACAAAGTGGCACATAATTGTGAAGTGAAAGGAAAATGATAAATGGTTTTCAATTTTTTTTCAAATAAATTTTCTGGCCCACCTCACGACAGCACGGGTTAACACCTACTCTGGAGCCCCACTGGACCACCTGTTTTTAGCTAAAAAAAGGCAGCCCCTCCCCCAACTAAAGTGCTCTTCTTTTTTGGTCATGCTCCAGGCCACCTGTCCAATTCAGTGGTAAGTACTTTGTTTGCTGCATCTCCCAATGCCAAACCTACCCCTCCATGTTCAGCCTCTCTTGGAGTTGGAAGACCCTGAATGTTGGATGGTAAATGCTCCTAAAAACTGGGTGCCCTTTGTTCCCTTTGTGTACTTCTGTGGGTTTGATAGTCTTACTCGTTTTTGTCTCAGACTGACTGTATCTGCTGACAGCCTTTGGAAATGCTGCCTGAGCTTACCTGCTGCTGCTTCTGAAGTGAGAGGATGAAGGCAGATGGGTCTTAAAAAGATAGTATACCTGTTTTTTGGTGAGAGGTAATATTACTCTCTCCATATACATATATTCTGTGCAAATATGAACTTGCCACACCTGTTAGTGGCACAGAAGACTAGCAAAGGTAGGAGGGGGCAAAGTGGGACTTGGTTTTCAAATAGTGCTCAAGGAAATTATGCAAATTAAGGTGTTTTGCATTATTTTAGGAGCAGAAGGCAAAGGCAAATGCTCCAAAAAACATAAGACCCTCCAACGTTCATCTTATCCTGACCATGACGATGACACCTCACATTCATTAAGCATGTGGTCAATACACTCTAAAGGAGTCGTTTCCACTTACCCTGTGAAGGGACAGGATCCAGGCAATTGGCAAATGTCTCCTACCTAGCTCGTATAAAGTTCGGGCTGTCCATCCTGCTCCTCTGGGATGTGGTCCCAGTCTTCACATGCTAAATGCATAGTTTATCAGGGGGCCACTCTGCTGGTCTCTAGGGTGACATATGAGGTGTAAATCACTCTCAATGGGGAAGCCATGCAATATCATGAAAAAAAACGCATTCCCATGGAATCCTTCACAGGGTGGCTTTCATGCTCCCCAAGCACTCCATTTTGCACTGGCTCACATGCGTTTATGCCAGCATGATAGGAAATGCCTTGTCCAGGCTGATATATGTTTATGCACTGCACTTCCAGGGTTGGATGCTGCCCTCTGGCACATTAAGTGGCTTTGCCTTTTTATAACACAGATGCTGTCAGAGATCCTATGAAAGAGAAGTGGACACCAGATACAGTCCAGCACGTTTTTATTCTGCATCAAAAATGTATGGACAGTGTTTAACTTGGATTCCAATTACCTAGTTCACACCAGTGTAGAGCATTCTAGTGCAGTAAACAAAAGTAGAATATGTTACATTGTTTCTGTATGGCAAGATGTATTGAGAACGCATTAGAATGCATCAAAACACTCATACAGAAAGACATCTGGAACGCAGAAATTGTGGTGATCTGGCCATTAGACTTGTACAGAAGCTATACAGTGACAGATTTTGGCTGTCAACCAGCAATAGTGTTAACTTTGATGTATAAACTTTAGAAATGGCATTACATTCAACACTGGAAACTGTAAGATTTGGTCCATGCAGACAGTCACAGGGACAGTTCAGCAGGAGGACCAGTTGGTATCAATTAATCTGTAGACTCATATTTCCATGTATCGATCAATGTCGACAGGGCCGCTGATAGGCCAGTACAACTGGCCCTGTTGTACTGGGCCCGGCCAGCAGGGGGGCCCGGGCAACCTAAACAGAGACCTAATTAATGTTAAAAAAAAAAAATCCAATTAATGTTAAAAAAAAAAAATCCCCCAGCCACCTTGACTGACTCTCTCCCCCCCCCCCCCCACCCCTTGCCGTTCTTTTTACATTTTTTTTTAGGCCGATAGCTCAATAGGCAGGGGGAGGGACTATTTTCTCTATTTCGGAAACGGAAGAATGTCCTCTCTGCGCCCGCTCCTCATGCTGGCTCAAGTTCCGGCCAGCACGTCCTCTATATTGCCTTCCCTGGCGCGGAGTGATTCCTCCCCTTCTGCTCTGTTCTTCGCTCGGCTAGAGAAAAAGCAGAGACGAGCGCCGGTACCGGAAGAAAAAAAAGTAGCAGATCGATCTGGCATCTGACTGGAAACTTTTGTGGACACTCGTACTCCAGTCCAGACAGCCACCAGCAACAGGATCAAGGAAGAAGTGACTCCTGGGGCCCGGCTAACACAGAACACAGGTGTGTGCTTGCTTGGGGGGGGGGGGTGGATTCAAGATCTACTACTACTGCAGCAGCATCTTTACATTATGCCATTGGCAGCATGGGTGGCACTGTCTGCAGGTAGCACATGCGTTATGGGCAATAACGCATGCGGCATGAGTGGCACTGTTACAGCAGAATATGGCATTGGCATCATGGGTGGCACGGTCTCTGCAGGCAGCACATGCATTATGGGCCATAATGCATGTGCTGCCTGCAGAGACCGTGCCCCCCATGCCGCCAATGCCGTAATGTGCTGCAGACAGTGTCACCCATGCCGCCAATGCCATATCGTGCTGCAGACAGTGACACCCATGACGCTAATGTCATAACGCATGTGATGCCTGCAGAGACAGTGCCATCCATGCTGCCAATGGCATTATGTCAGCAAGTAGCACATGCGTTATGCCATTAGTGTCACGGCTGGCACTGTTTACAGCACGTTACAGCATTGGCGGCACTGTCTGCTGGTAGCACCTGCTTTATGGCCCATAACGCATGTGCTGCCTGCAGAGACAGTGCCACCTGTGCCGCCAATGCCGTAATGTGCTACAGACAGTGTCACCCATGCCGCCAATGCCGTAATGTGCTACAGACAGTGCCAGCCATGCCTATCGCTTGTAGACAAACCTGCACTTTGTTTCAAGGCGGGGTCTGGGGAGGGGCTGGGACGGGGCGGGGCTGAAGGAGGGACCATGGGCGGGACCAGGGGTGGAGCTGAAGGGGGCCCCGTCAGGTAGGCTGTACGGGGCCCCATGATTTCTATCAGCGGCCATGAATGTCGAGCACCAGAGGCATGTGAGATTTGAAGTGGCCAGATGTCACTTCCAGTGTCTGCCTTTTACAAAATTGGCACAGCCCCAGGAATCTTTTTGAAGATCTTGTTGGCAGTGGTGGTACCTTGGGCCAGGTGGCACATGAGGGCATTTCAATTTGCCTTCTTTTTGTCTATGGATACGGAAATCATTGTACCTATACAAATTCAGCAAGAACTGGAATTTTGCACATTGCCACTGTGCTTTTTTCAGGGCATGCCTCTCTCTGAAGCCAGAGGCCAGTCTCCGGGGCTGGGGACAATCTGAAGAAACAAGTGCAAGGCCATAGGAGAGCAGTGGAGTGCAGACTCCCCAAGTATCTTCAATGCAAGGAAGCCTTTTCTAGCATTGCAAGCCTTTCAGGAACTTCTAGGGGCCTGAGTAAGGTTGACATTGGCTGACAAGGGGACACCAAAAGTTTTTTCCTGTTTTACATCTTGCCAAAAAAAATATGTGGCAGAGAACCAATTGCAGTCAGTTAAGGTTGGTCTTCTTGCCAGGAAAGTAAAATCAACTATTTGTTCAATTAGGCAGAATATTTTTCAACAAGTGTCTCAAACCAATATTGTCCCTATGGAGCTTTCCAGCAGTAGTTCTCAGGGAGACTCCACTGAACACACATCTTCTGATATTTGCAACAGGATACCAATGCAAAGACTCCATCAAACAAGATAGGTTCACAGTACCAAGGAATTTTCTGTTTGATCTTTGTCACTCTCCGGTGTCCTTGACTATAAAAGGTGCTTCTGAAAATATGGACAGATCAAGTCCACTGGGAAGGCCTTGGCTTTCAATGCTTCCCCAGATGTTATCAGCACCACCAAACCTGTTTCTGGTCAAATTAAATCTTTTATGGCAAGGTCAGTGACAGCACCCCCAATCCAATGAGACTACTTTTAATAACCTAGGAATAGCCATGGAATAGCCTAGACTAGAGGTGCAGGGATTCTCATCCGAGGTTGTTCAGATATTGGTGACCAGAAGATCATCCATGAATGCTACATATGAGAGTATATGGAAGATGTTTTTTTTTTTTGCACAGCAGAGATTGGTCTGGCATTCAACTTAATTTAAGGTACATATCTCTACCTCATCTTTCACAGGCTGCAGATGGGTGCAATAGCCAGTGAGCAGATGTTTCTTGCAGGTGACAATCTATATATGACCTTGAGGGAAATTCTTGTTCCTCCTGTGGGACTTTGGTTTGAATCTGAGAGCACCCTTCGCTCCAATGGTTTCATTTCCATTGATGTACCTCACCATAAAACTAGTTCTTTGGACAGCAACTACTTCAGACAGAAGAATGTTGAAGATTGCAACACTTTCCTGCAAGGGCCCTTTGGTGTCCTTTTTTTTTTTTTACCAGAAATAGGGATACTACGTCTACCCCCATAGTTCCATTTTAAAGTGGTATCCAGTTTCCAGCAAAATGGGGAAGTAGTCCCTCCGAGTTTTCAAACAAGAGTCTCTGAGTGCACAGCAGGAAGATTTCAGTTCCTTACACATGGTCAAGTTATTAACAGTGTACTTGGTCAAAAGAGGAAAGTGGACAATCTTTTTATTTAGCCATCAGGTCCTCCAGAGTTATCCACTGTTGGGTTACCAGTGTGATTGGATTGGCATGCAGAAAGTAGGCCTTTCTGCTCTGAAACAATTGCAGGCTTATTTGACTAGAGGGGTGGCAGCCTTTGCGGCAGTTATGCCAGGATTGCTTGGAAGATATATACAAGATGGCTAACTTGAAGGTCTTGTGTGGCCTTCATTCAACCTTACAAAATAAATGTGTGGTCGGCAAATTTGGAAAAGGGGGATCAATTATTTTTGGTTTTAGCAGCTTTTCTTTGATTGTCAGTGTCTCTTTTTATTTGTTCTCTCCCACTCATTTATTCAGCTATGCTATATCCCATTGTGTGCTGACGTGAGGTGGGCCAGGAAAACAGAAAAATTTTATCAAATACTTAGCATAATTTTCCTTTCCTGGCCCATCCTCGCATCAGCACAGTACTCCCTCCCTAGTAGCTTGTCACAGGCTAGATTATTGAACACTTTAGTTGGGGGAGGGGTTGTCTTTTATTTAGCTAGGAACAGGTGGTCCTGTGGGCTCCAGAGGAGGTGTTAACCCGTTGTGTGCTGATGTGAGGACTGTGAACAGCAATTTTCAAGTCTTGCCACAGATTCTCAATTGGATTCAAGTCTAGACTTTGACTGCGCCATTCTAACACATGAATATGCTTTGATCTAAATCATTTCATTGTAGCTCTGACTGTATGTTTAGGGTGTAAAAGGAAAACAATCAGCGCACACTAGATCCTAAAATACACACACAAATTGCAATCTGAACACCATAAGGCAAATCACGAATCCTTAGAATTAAGTAAAGAAATGGGAAAAAGTGCAGCGCAATAAATAAAAATACATTCACTTAATAAAATTAATAAACTATTGCGGTGCCAAGAAAAACGCTATAAAAAGACACCCAATAGAGAGCAAGCAAAAAACTTGTCACACAATGAATACAGTTCATAAGCTGATGAAAAGCTGAATACTGCTGGGAAGAAACACCCAGTGCACGCCACACTTAGTATTGTAGCATCTCTGTGGTAATTCTTCCACCAAGTAGATAGGGTACTCTTACCAAATATGTAGGACCACTGAATGAACAAATGGTCAGAAAAGCTTGTTTCCACTCATAAGTGAAAACGATGCTCCAATCCAGGACAGACAAACGTGCCCAAAATCAGTCATACGAAGAAAAAGGGAAGAAACGATCTCAGTGTAGACTGTACCGATCAATTTATTGATAAAAATAGCAGTAAACAAATGAACAGCTGGGAGAGTAAAGTGCTCCAATATTGCTCCACAGCATACAGTACTGTAAAAGCAGCGGTAACAAAGTGATAAGTGCAAAAGCTTCAGATAGTACGCGGGTGACGACCACGTTCAGTAGCTCTTCCCCCGTACATACGTTACGTCCGAATGTGGACTTCGTCAGCGGCGAGTAGAGCCACTGCGTCACCCAGCGATACCTATATAGTAGCCTCAAGTCCACATCCGGTGTCCGCAATGGGAGGAATGCCGCGACCGGAAATCCGTGAAGCGGAAACATCCACATATACTGCATAGGCACCAAAAACACATATGGGGACATCAATAGGCTAAAGTTAACATGTCATTTATAACAGTGCATACTCGCTACTATCATATAAAATTACAATTCGGAAGACATTTTTATACAAAGATTTATAAAACAAAGCATTATAAAAACATATATGTGTATTTGCATATAAAAATCATATACATGGACATAAAAAACCCGCAACCATCTGAATAGAAATAAGTAAATAAAATGTTATGTTTTATATCATCGCTGCACTAAGAGCTATAAAACATGTGGCGGGGGGGGGGGTTGAAACAGAGGGGGGAAAGACAAACAGAAATGTATTTATCTGAAATAAAACAATTTAAATCAAAATCAAAATTCATCCCCCCTGGAACCAAAACCTGCATTTCATGAATCCAAAATGATTTGCGTCTACTCAGTTGTTGTATAAAATTCCCCCATCGCCACAAATGATTAACCCTTTCCAAGCCCCAGAATTTTAAACACTAAGGCCGCGTACACACGCGGGGACTGTTCGCTCAACTTTGTCCGCTGAACAGTGTTTCGGCGGACAGTCCGCTCGTGTGTGGGCTTCAGCGGACAGTTTCAGCGGACAGTCTGACGAACAAAGTTTTTCGGAAATTCCGAAAAACTGTCCGCTGAAACTTGGTTTGAGCGGACAGTCCGCCCGTGTGTAGGCTTGTTCGTCAAACTAAGTCTCGCGCATGCTCAGAAAGAATTTACACGCCGAAGGTTGCATTGCAGTGTATAGGACGTCGTTTTCTAGTCCCGTCGTACGTGCCGTTCACGTCATCGCGCACGGTTTCAGCGGACTGTTCGTTCGTCGTGTGTGGGCAAGTCCGTCCATGCTAATTTTGAGCGGACTGTCCGCTGAAACTGTTTGACGGACAAAGTTGAGCGAACAGTCCCCGCGTGTGTACGCGGCCTTAGGATCCCTTCGTGAAAATATCTAAAATGTCTAGAGACATTATGCATCTTTAATCCTTTTTTGATGTTGTTTACATGCTCCCCAATGCGAATACTAAGCGGTCTCGAGGGTTTTACCTACATATTGTAAACCGCAATCGCACTCGAGCACGTAAACAACACCAACGGTATTACACATAATCATACTTTTTATGGGATAGGTAATGCCAGTAGTGGAAGTTACAAAGTCTTTCTTTCTCTTCACATTATGTTTGCATTGCTTACAGGGTGGGCATTGGCCACACGTATAGAATCCAGTTAAGAAAGAAAATATCCTATTTTCTTTCAAAATTGGAGGGTCTACAACACTAGGAGCTAGAAAGTCCCTAAGAGAGGGGTCTTTCCTATAAATAAATCTCGGTCGTGATGGTAAAACAGTACCTAAAATTCAATCTTTTCTCAATAGTTCATTACAATCTTTTCAAATTTTCTATGCTGGATATTATAATCTAGAATGATCCTAAATTTTGATCCATCCTTTTGTTATTTCCTACCATTAGATTCAGATACCAAAGTAGCATGGTCAATCCCACCAATATCCTGAATTTCCCTCGTAATGGCCTTCCTTTGGTAACCTTTCTGAACAAAACGTTCAGCCAATATTTCGGATATTGTTTAGGGTTTAGGGTCGTTGTCCTGCTGGAAAGCGAACCTCCGCCGCAGTCTTAAGTCTTTTGCAGACTGTAACAGGTTTTCTTGTAAGATTGCCCTGTATTTGGCTCCATCCATCTTTCCATCAATGCTGACCAGCTTCCCTTTCCCTGCTGAACAAAAGCATCCCCACAACATGATGCTACCACCACCATGTTTCACGGTGGGGGTGGTGTGTTTAGGGTGAAAAAATATCAATTTTGATCTCATCTGACCAGAGCCCCTTCTTCCACATGTTTGCTGTGTTCCCCACATGGCCTCTTATAGCTTTCTTTCAACAATGGATTTCTTCTTGCCACTCTTCCATAAAGACCAGATATGTGGACTGCATGATGACTAATAGTTGTCCTGTGGACAAATTCTCCCACCAAATTCTCCCACCAGAGCTGTGGATCTCAGCAGCTCCTCCAGAGTTACCATTTTTAATTATAGGCAGGGCATGGAGGCAAGAGTCAGCTCCTGCACTCATTGTTAATCACAATGGAATTTGTACCTATTCATACAAGTATACGTACGCTGTGGTGTGTGTTGGCATGTGAACTGCTATCAGTTGTGAAGCATTATTGGCTTTTTTTTTTCTTTTACAGCTTTAATATTTGAAACCCCTCTTATAATGGGACTATGTCGGCACAGGCTCAAAAGACATATTACAGAAGTAAAAATAGGAAAAAAAGCTTTATTTGTACAAAAATTTATAAAACCAGATGAAATTGTGAACAGCAGCTAATGTATACACATAATAAAATATTAAAAATGGGGGGAGGGGGGAGAAGAATAGAAAGTGCGACTTTAGATGAAGCACACAGCGAGTAAAAAAGTTGGTCAAGCGACTAGAAAATTATATTTATTCATATTTCATAATCCATAATCCACCATAAAACATTTTGGGCATCAAGCCTTTAAAAAACATTTTGGGCATCAAACCTCTATAAGGTGGATCTTGGATAAGCATACAATATATAAAAAGTTATCACAATCCGATAGACCTTAACATTTGAAAAAAGCAGCAATGACAATTAATGCATATAATACACAGGGTCATAATAAATTATATTGAAAACAAATAAAATCAAATGATATCTTATTGTTCCATGATTGGAGTATAAATAAAAAATGATAAAGGCTCGACGCGTTTCGCGGCACGACAACCGCTCATCAGGAGCAAATTCATGGAGTAAATCTAAAATAAAAAATAATAATAAAAAATGAACAAAAAATAATAAAATAACAAAGATTGAGTAAGAAATATAAGAGGAAGAAAAGTATAATTTTATAGTTAATGAGGGCTATGCATCCAACTCACGTCTGCAGCCACACACCAGCAGAGTAGCATTGAGGATCGCCACAACATCGCAGAGCAAAACTCCCGGTCACCACAAGGGCCAGCATGGGTGATGACATCCACCACAGGCACCTCCAAAGTAAAAATGTGCATGTGTGAAGTGAAGTGTGAATGAAAATCCCATAGGGGAGCCTAAGTGAAAAAAATTTAAAATAAATTTGAAATAAATATATTAATAATGTGTACATGTTAGTGTGTCAACAAAGTGGTGAGAAAAAAAATAATAATAATTTTTAAGTGTACCTATAGCCAAAAGATGGGCCATGAAAAAGTGAATATGATCCGTCATGTAGAGCAGATGATAGTATGTGATCCTAACTGAGGATATGCCTAAATAGGTGCACCGCCTTTGTCCCACCCCCAGCACCGCGCTGACCGAGACAACACCGACGAGAGGAATGCTTTCACCTGGGCGGCTCAGCCATCCGGCGATTAGCGCCAGTCCATCTCCCCAGTGTGTCCAAGCCAAGGGATGACATATCGCCAGCAATGCATCGCCACAAGGACAGGGCATTCCTGCCATCCACAGTGTGATGCTGGCAGGCAGGGACCAGAGGTCCGCCCCTCCCGCGTCACAGGGAGGCGAGAAAGGGTGGCGTACCCGCAAGGCACATTCCAGCAACTGGAAGATGAGCAGCAGCGAACGAGACAGCTAAACCAAATGCATCCCCCAAGGTGTGCAAGTGCAGACCCGGGACACAACAGCCCGCACCAAAAACACAATGTTTATATGGTTTGATAGTCAATAATATATTCAAAGAAAAAAAAAATAGAAATAATAATAAAGTATGAAAAAACAAAAGAAAAGAAAAGAAAATTTTTTTTTTTACTGTAGAAAAAATTGAAAAAAAATAAAATATTTTTATAGGGCCATTAATGTAAACAGCTATGTCTGCATACAACGAAATACATTAAGATTGAACTACTGCTGTGTGCTTCCATCCATAATTAATTTAACAAATAAGCAGAATACAATTTTGGGACTTTAAATGAAGTGAGCATCAAAGAGGTGCCCGCCTCCATCCCTATCAAAATATTAAAAATGTGGGGAGGGGGGAGAAGGGAAGAAAGTGGGACTTTAGATGAAGCACACAGCGAGTAAAAAAGTTGGTCAAGCGACTAGAAAATGATATTTATTCATATTTCATAATCCATAATCCACCATAAAACATTTTGGGCATCAAGCCTCTAAAAAACATTTTGGGCATCAAACCTCTATAAGGTGGATCTTGGATAAGCATACAATATATAAAAAGTTATCACAATCCGATAGACCTTAACATTTGAAAAAAGCAGCAATGACAATTAATGCATATAATACACAGGGTCATAATAAATTACATTGAATACAAATAAAATCAAATGATATCTTATTGTTCCATGATTGGAGTAGAAATAAAAAATTATAAAGGCTCGATGCGTTTCGCGGCATGACAACCGCTCATCAGGAGAAAATTCATGGAGTAAATCTAAAATAAAATAAATAATAAAAAATGAACAAAAAATAAATGTATAAAACCAGATGAAATAGTGCACAGCAGCTAACGTATACACATAATTAAACATTTAACAATCATAGAATGCAAAAGGGGAACTCAGAATATACAAATAGGTAGACACACAATAAGGTGTCTACCCTTATGTATTTTCTGGGTTCCTCATTTGCATTCTATGATTGTGAGATGTTTTATTATGTGTACATTAGCCACTGTTCACCATTTCATCTGGTTTTATGAATGTACAAATGAAGCTTTTTTTCATACTTTTACTCCTGTAATATGTCTTTCGAGCCTGTGTCAAAATAGTCTCATTATAAGAGGGTTTTCACATTTACTTTACCTAGGGAAGATGGCACTATCCAACACTGTACCTCACTTTTTTTAACAGCTTGTATGAAATTCTTTAGAAGCTAATGCACCAGCAAGATTGTCAAGCCTCCACACTGGCAGCTGCTAGTGTTTACTGGTAAACTCCACCAGCGCTGCGATGTGGATGGCACCAGGACCAACTGATGTTTTTGTTTAATTGGTGCTCAGCCCTCAGCAGCCCAAATGGAAGCTTGGTGGGCCAAGTGTTGGACACCAGGGTCTTAGATAAACCAACAGTAAGATCTCCTTACCAGATCTCTTGAATTCCTGGTCCAGCTGAGAGCATTTGGTGCTTTGTCCATTGTATTCCATCCTGTTGTAAAAAAATAAAAATAAAGTAAAAGCAAACAGGAAAGGGACATTGACCAAGCAGCATGCTGTGAAGAAGTCTGGTGCCTGAACATGCCAAAAAGCACTATGATCACTCTGTACAAAGACAGTCAAGTCCAGGACAGCAGACCAGCATTACCAGTGTGTAGTCCATTCTACCAGTCCCTAAAGCCTCATGCACACTACTGACAGCTCAGGTCAGAGTTGGTATGCTAACAATCCAATGTTAATACAATAATCTCCTCTGCTGTGCTATTTTGTTCTGATAGGGGAACCCCCACCCACCAGAACACTCCAGTCAGCAATTGGCTGAGATCGCTGATCGGGAGATGATCAGGAGCCAGCCGTGACCTTGTCAGACTGGCTGCCATATACATGGGCCAAATGTTGGGCGATTTCTATTAAACCGGTTGATGTGGCCCGACAATTGGCCCACGTGTATTAGGCTTAAGACAGTTCCTACACAAACTATCATTGCCTGCCTCTCTATGTCTCAGTATTGCTGAAAATACCTGGCCTGTCCTAAAGGGCAGTGGCCAGGGCCAGACTTACCATTAGGCTTGACTGGGCTCAAGCCCGTGGGCCCCGCCGAGATACATAGCCGAGTGTACTCAGCTCGGCTCCGCTCACCGTCACGCCCAGTCTCGCCCTATGATGGACATAACACAGGGACTGGGTGTGACTGTGAGCCGAGCCGAGTACACTCGGCTACTCTCGGCTCTGCTCGGGACTGCGAAAGGACCCAAGTGCCGCTGATAGGACCCGAGAGCCATCGAGAACTGCTGGAAGGACCCGACAGCCGCCGAGAGGACCCAAGAGCTGCCGAGATTCACAGGACTCTGTATCTCGGCTGCGCCATTTTTAAACTTCAGGACTGCAATGACAAGGCTTCAAATGACACTGGATCAAGGCTTCAAATGACAAGGCTACACTGACAAGGCTGAAAATGACACTGACAAGGCTGTAATGACACTGGACAAAGCTGCAGATGGACACCGATAAGGCTGCATTGATGGGCATTTAAATGTGTTCTTCCTTAAACTTCCCTCCTAAAAGTTTTTTTCCTTAAAATTCCCTCCTAAATTTGGGGTGTGTGGTATACACCGATAAATACGGTAATGTATAGAAGGTAGGGCCCGAAAGTGACTCAAGCCCAGGGGCCCCCATCACCCTAAGTCCTGCCCTGACAGTGGCACTTCGCACAATAGGTGGGACACTGGGACCTGATGATCCTCTACAGCACAAAGGGAGTGACTACAGGCAGAGGTCCAAGGTTGTGTTTGGAGTGCCTGCTAGGTTTAGAATCTCACTTGGTTTGAAGTGAGTCTCTGAAGATGAGGGATTGTATGATACCCTGTTAAGGATTTGGAGAGTGAACTTCTCCTTTTTGCCTTTGGACAGTCTCAGAAGCCTCACAGGCTTAACAATAATCCATTCCTGTTTGCACCGTGGACACTAAGCTCTCTGATGGCAGCTATGTGTATGTATGTGGCAATACTGCAGAGTAAATTTACAATCCATTTTGTGCACAACCATAATAAAAAGAGCTCAACAACGTACCCCTTCACATTTATACAACAACAGACTCACACTTTTCCTAAAAACTCAGCAATAAAAGCTTACATTGATCATTGCAGTCCCATGAACAAAAAGTTCACATTAACCACATTATTTTCTTCATTTGGCTGCACAAAGACCAGAGCGTTTTTTTGCGATTTGGCGTACTTTTTTCTCCACAAATAGAGCTTTCTTTTGGTGGTATTTGATCACCTCTGCGGTTTTTATTTTTTGCGCTATAAACAAAAAAAGAGTGACAATTTTGAAAAAAATACAATATTTTTTACTTCTTGCTATAATAAATAGCCACAAAAAAATATAAACATTTATTTTTTTTTCCTCAGCTTAGGCCGATACATATTCTTATACATATTTTTGGTAAAAAAAAATCGCAATAAGCATTTATTGATTGTTTTGCGCAAAAGTTATAGCGTCTACAAAATAGTTTTATGCCATTTTTATTAATATTTTTTTTCACTAGTAATGGCGGCGATCTGCAATTTTTATCATGACTGCGACATTATAGCGGAGAGATCGGACACTTTTGGAGCTATTTTGGGACCATTCACATTTATACAGCGATCAGTGCGATTAAAAATGCACTGATTACTATGTGACTGGCAGGGAAGTGGTTAACCACTAGGGGGTGCTGCAGGGGTTAAGTGTGTCCTAGAGAGTGATTCTAACTGTGGGGGGATGGGCTATGTGTGACACGACACTGATGACTGCTCCCAATCACAGGGAGCTGTGATCAGTGTCCTGTCACTAGGCAGAATGGGGAAATGCTTGTTTACATCAGCATTTCCCCGTTATTCCTCTTCGTGAGATGATCGCGGTTATCCCCAAGGACACGCTCACAGAACTCGCGCCCACAATGCCGGGTCTTAAATGCCAACATACAGGTACGTTAATATGCCTGTACGTGCCCTTCTGCTGATTGTATATTGGCAAAGGGTTAAAGAGTTTCTGTCTGTTGTACCATGTACTTTTGTTAAAAAGTATTCTGTTCTCGTTGCATTGCTTCCAGTGCTTGCCAGTCCCCTTGCTTTTCTACGTCAGACCGACCACACTAGGCATGAGAGCACATACTTGCAAGATCAGTTATCTGAATGCGCTGGGAGCAGAGCCTGGCTGTCTTCCAATGACCAAGACTTGTGCTGACATGCCCCCCCAAACACACACACAGTTCTTCACTGGGAAGATCAACATTTCGGCCTCCCACTGACATCACCCCTGCAGTCTCCACCCCGACCTATTATGCAGCTGAGAACAGAGGTTATGTAAATACTTATAAAATAAGAAAACAAAAAAGGTATTTATAATCTTTTTTCCATACAATGGAATACAATGGATATACGGTATCTTCTCCGTCTAGGGGTTCCTGTGGTAGATGGCCCAAAGAATTATGGAGACTGACACTGAATCTTCTTTTGGGTTATTTATTTGAACCAGAAACAGAGGCTTTAGACAAGGGTAGAGGGTTAGGATTAAGCTCAGGTACTTTTAGACTCCAAAAATGGAAAGTCTCTTAAAGGAAAAATCCAGAGAGTAGCAACCGTTTCACAGCTGGATTTCACAACCCCCAGATAGACCTCCTCTCACTAAGCCTAGCAGCCGGTAGGGTGTTAAGCAAAGTCTCTACCACAGACTTGAGCATAGAATATTTGAGAAAAGTCTCTGCCACAGACTAGAGTGTATGATATTTGAGAAAAGTCTCTGCCACAGACTTGAGTGTAACTGAGGGACATAGACAAACTTAAAGAACTATCATACGGTACCAGTATGTCTCAGCCGATCCGGCGATACTGTATGAGTGTAGATCCATGTAGTGTCCTTCAACTAGGCCTCCAGGCTCCTTCAGAGAAGCCAGCCTTGCGCACGGCCTTCTCCTGAAGAGTCCTCTCCTGGGGTTTCTCCAGTTGCTGGACCTCTCCCTCGGATGAGACGGCACCGGACCACCTTTGGATTAATAGGCCCTGAAATCCATTCAGGCCTGTCCCTGCAGTTAGCCAGCCAGACTCGAATTGCATGGTTCCGCACCCCAGGCCAGGAGGGCCATGCGGGCTGGTCAGGAGGACCAGAACCAAACAGACAGAAAATACTCTCTGAAACAGATCACGACAGAACCCTGAAGCCTGTTACGTCAGTACCTTAAATACCACCTCCCAGAATGAACAGCAGGAGAACACGCTCACTGGGCTGGTTCCAAAAGAACAGTGGCATTCAATACACCCAGCTAGACTGCGTTCTCAACCTTGTCGGCGGTGACAGCGACACCTGCGGTCAAGGAGAACCCAGTGCAACCCAGCCAGACTGGTACTGAAACCAGAAATTTAGAAAATTAGCCCCAAAACCCAACTGTGGTTTCAGGAAAGTTAACTTTGAAAAAACCATAGCACCTGCTCGTCAGGAGCCAGTGCTACATACTCCCCCCTCCCATTTAGACAATGTCCTCATCGTCTGGGAAGGAAAAATCAAAAAACAACTTTCAGTCCTGAAAGTCGAGCAAATGAGCTTAAAGTTTGGAATGGGGAATGGGAAAGAAACAACAACGAACATACAATAAGTTGTACAGTTGACATGAACAAGTCATACTATACACAAACCCCAATGCCTGACTATCTACACCACCCACTCTCCGGTAGCTTGATAGACGATCTCTGGTGATTCCTGAAAAGGAAAATACACAAAAAGAACAGCAGAAACACATACTGCCATACTTGTCTACAATTCTAGGAGGCAGAATCTCATTCTCGGCAGAAAATGAGACTCTCTCTCCAGTGCTGATAACCTACATGTTTGCGTGCAATAGCCCAAATACTTGTGCAGACCCTCACCACCTAGTGCAAGACCTTTTAAACAAGTGCTGTGGCCCATGGATGACCTTGACCCGGAGCTTTCCTCTAGAAAAACTAACTCTGTCTAGCTAGCCCCACAGTCCTTGTAATATTTTTTTTTTTTCAGAAGAAAAACTCTCTTTTTTTTTCAGGGAAAAGAAAAAAAACAGAGTCTCAGTAATTGCTTTACCAATAGAACTGTGGATCAGGCAAAGTTAGTGTTTTCCCTTTAGTGTCCACCGTAGTGATAAAATAGACAACATTGTCCTTTCCTGGCCGGCAAATGACAACCTTGTCGGAGTATATGTGTCTCCCAAAGCTCCAATGCTGAAGACATCCGGTGAAGTGTTCGTACATAGCAGGGGAACATCCTTGCTTCCTAAAAGGTTTTGCTACCTTCAAGTAGTCCCATACATCACTGGCATACCAGTGTTCTCGATTCTTTTCAATTTCCTGCATAATTTCCTTGGGAACGTAAGGGAACTCCAAACCATATTCTGTAGCCACCAGCTTGTTCAGCAGCCGCTGGGACCGTGCGAGCCTGGGCAGAGCTCGAGCACTTCCATCCCCCGGGAGGCACACAGGAGTTTGGTGAATTGCACACCATAGCCAAGGACATTTTCTTGGGTTCAGGCAAACTAACAGGTTTAGGCAAAGTCAAGTCAATAGTTTTAGGGGTTCCCGCCCGAGGCGATGCACTCCCCGAATTTAGGGCTAACCAGCCAGAAACATTGCAGGTTGCGGCCACATCATCTGCATTGGCCCACAACATCTCTCGGACAGGGAATCTATCTCTGAGTTCCGCAACTCCTCTGCTGGTAAATAGTTACATACAGTCCCACTTAACACAATTTCCCCATATATCTCACCCGTCTCTGTAGCGGATTTCTTGTGAGCGATCTCCTTCCCCCGATCCGATCTAGGCAAGTTCTGAGTTGAGCCACTACTGCGGCTGCAGGAGGCCTTGACATAGCCCACTTTCTTCAGAGCAAACACAGTAGTTGTGGTAATGGTTGATGAGGTAGTGTCCATGATATCCGGAGTGGCTCCTCCGATATTGGTGGTAGCAGCATCTCCCTCTGGGGACACTGGTTGTTGTAGACAGCGTGCAAGTTGTAGGCCTCGCCACAGGAGCATACACAGCAGACTCCTCCGTGGCAACGCCTGTGGCCCAGTCCATGCGGTACGCACGAGGTGGCACAGTGGGTTGCTCCGCATTGGACAGATGTTCTCCACACTGCAGGCATCGGACAAACACTGGAAACTTGCGACCAGTCCCTCGCACTTGTTGCAGAGCATTCCAAACGCCTCAATGTCTCCTGTCGTGTACAGTACAAAATGCCCCTGCGGTCTCAGGCGAATTCCTGTATCCATTAGTAAAGTCCCAGGCAGTCTCACACTTGTAGGATTTCCCACCGAAGGCATCCTGGGTCCCATGATGGACGATGTTCCTGGCATCCGGAACATTTTCTTTTTCTTCCACATAAAAACACAACCTCTTTCCGCTTTCTCCTACGACACACTCACGCAGTGCCTCGTGCAGGAATAAAAGAAACAGGCACGACTCCTCCCACTGGTTCCTCCGGTCATGCAACTCGCAAGCTTTTTTCCAACTCCGCCCGCAATTTACGTGCCAACAGTGGACGTCAATCACTCCTTGCGAAAAATGGCGCAGTCCAAAAACACAACCCTCTACCATAGAGATTCCACACGGAGAATTCTTTTTAGTTGCGAGGGGTGACAGTAAATCCTGGACGAGCCCCCAAATGTAGCACTGACCCCCGAAGGAGTTGTTGGTTTTGTTGGGCTTGCCGTTACCTTCTTGACCTCTTCTCCATCTAGGGGTTCCCGTGGTAGATGGCTCAAAGAAATATGGAAACTGACACTGAATCTTCTTTTGGGTTATTTATTTGAACCAGAAACAGCCAGGGTTGTCGGGAAGAGGCCCTTGTCCTCATCAACATGAAGACAAGGTGCTTCCCCAAGGCACCCCCCATGTTGAGGGCACGCGGCCTGGTATGGCTCAGGAGGGGGGCGCTCGCTTGTTCCCCCCTTTCCTGGCCGGCCGGGTAGCATGCTCGGACAAGGGTCTGATGTGGACCTGGGGGGGACCGCCACTCTGATTTTTTTCGGTGTTGGGGTTCCCCTTTAAGTCCATACCAGGTGTCGGGGCCAGCAACGCATCCTTTGCGGGCCCCGACACCTGAAGACGTGCTCAAAATGAGCAGACTTTTCTCCGGGCGGGAAAAGTCAGTTCATTTCAAAAGTACGGCGGACTGGCATACGCACGGCCGGATTGTCTGCCGAAATGAAAGTCCGGCGGGAAGATTGGAGTGCAAAACTACTTTCTAAGTCCACCGTACTTTCGGGTAAAAAAAGTACGCCGGAGGCTACACATGCGGGGATTGTCCTGCGGACTTGAGTTTGCCGGACTTTTCCATCCGATTGTTTGATCCTGTGTACACGGCATTAGTGAGACTTTTGACACTTTTTTGGTAACCAGTGACACTAATACAGTGATCAGTGCTAAAAATATGTACTGTCACTATATTAATGACACTGGCTGGAAGGCGGTCAACATCAGGGGCGATCAAAGGGTTAAATGTGCTTGGCTACTGTGTGGGAGGTGCTTGAGCCATGGAAAGGCAGAGATCCTTGTTCCTGCTTTGCAGGAACACAGGATCACTTCCTTCCCTACTGACTGATAAAATGGCAGTCTGCCTTATTTACATCGTTTGGGCTTCTGTCCCGAACAATCGGCAGGTCCCGGAGGACCCGCTGATTGGCTCTAGTGTCCAATCACAGTGGGAGCAAGTCGGCGGCGGGTGTGCTTGCCCCAGACCCCGGAAATATGCAGGATCATGTACTAGATATGTGATGAGGAGAGCCCCCTTGCAGCTGTGTATATATATATATATATATATATATATATATATATATATATATATATATATATATACAGTCTACAGCAAATGTTAGGGAAATGACCAGTCCACCCTGTCAAAGGCCTTCTCAGCAGCCGTGAAAATGATATCGTTTTGAATGGGCTTTGATGGGGTGAAGTGGATTGTACAATCAATGATTTGACAAATGTCATTTAAAAGTATGTCAAAATTGCGTTTGCTTCTTAACATTTCTTTTTGGAACTAATGGACTTTACCAAACAAAAACCACATACACTCTTAGAAATTTGTTTAATCAAGAACATTTTTTAATCCTGCTCCTTTGAATTTTCTAATCATTGTGATCGAAAATGAATAGATATAGATTTACCCACACTAACTGGATTGAACAAACGTTCCTAAAACACATTTTTACTAGTGTATGGCCAGATAAGGTAAGAAAACAAGATAACAAATGTGACAGGGCTGTTTTTTACTCATTTTGTTCAGGCAAATTCACTAGTTATAGTATATGTCTGGGCAAAATGTAAAGAAATAAACATTTCAGTATCATTGTAACACATGCACATTTTCTAAAACTTTGTCTCTTTGGCTACAAGTACAGAAAAAAGATCTGCTATCTGTCAGCAATCCATTGTGTTTCCAATATCCTATTTGAGCTGACAACAATAAAAATTCCAAGCAGCAATGTCAGCTCTTCTTTCTAGAGTAGAGAACTCTGGTTATGCCTAACCCTTTTTGTCCCATTCCATATGTTTACATTGATTTATTTCCCTGCAAAACAATTCTGCTGCCTACACTTCTAAAAGCTTGCCCACATATTGTGTGTGGGAAAGGGGCTCTTAAGTGATGTTATTTTGGAGGTATGCCTTCATCAATAGAAAATTACCTCCCAACAGCTGCCCCTGCAAGAAGTTTAGAACAAAGTTGTTTTTCACTACATAAACAATTTAATGGGAAAAATGAACGCTGGCACATCCTCTATATGAGGCGAGGGAGGTTTTTGGGGATAAATTTAGGTTATGCCTAAACAAATCATTTAAATTGCTTCTCTGAGATCTCCAGATGAAATATTAAATTCTATACCTAGTCAAAATGGTGGATGGAAACCGCATTGCCTTCTCTATATCACTAGAAGCAGCTCACCTGTAGATTGCAGAGTACCACACATCTTCTGGAATACTAAAAATGGGGTTTCACTAAACACTAGAATGTTCATCTTACATAACAAAAAATGCTTTGCTAATTCACTTTACAAAAACTCTTCCTAAAGCCTGCAGCGTAGACAGTTTTCCTGATCCTGACACTATTGTCCACCAGACCACCACCCTATTTCTCCCTGTGGGTGTTCTATCCTCTGGTTCTGATATATGAGAGGTCAGAGGAATTAGTCCTGCATGCTGTAGAGCAGCCTTTTTCAACCAGGGTTCCCAGGCACCTTGGGGTGCCTTGGCAAAATACCAAAAAATACCAAAAAATTGTCAAATATTGTATACAAGCCAGTAAGTGGATGAAGTCTGCCTTTTAGTTGCACTAAGCCACAGGTTTTCATTGTGCACCATTACATCTTTCTAGCTGCCGGCATCCTAATGACCAATGGCATCATCAGTTGATAAGGAGGATGTTAGTCGCCTGCAAAGCATCCTTGTTTGTGTCAGAAACCATGAAATCAGACTGAGGCAGAAGTATAATTAAATCACAATTGTTTAATAATAAAGGTAAATAGAACTAACGCAACAAAACACAGCAAAAGTTCAGGAACTGGAATGGATAGTCAGACAAGCCAAACGCCAGGCAATCAGAGATGAGCGTAGTAAAACAGCAAGTAGGATCTGGAGCCAGAAGGGATGTCAGCCAAGCAAGAGTTTTAACAGGAATGCAGGAGAGCGTCTCTGTGGTGTTGACTAAGGTGAAGGCAGAGAGCCTCTGGATTGGATCTGGTAAAGTAAGCAGGACTGAAGAGCAGGATATCATCAACAGCTGGGTACCTGTGGAGAGATAGGAGCTGGCAATTAGCCGACAGCTGAGTGGCCAGTAGTTGTAAATCAACTTTGAGGGAAAAAAATAAAAACTAACACCTGCAAGACAAAGGCATAATGAGCTAGTATGCATAGCACACTAGCTCATTATGTAATACTCACCTGAGATCGAAGCCCTCACTGTGGTGCCTGTACACAGCACCGGCTAGCGACATCACTCCCGGGGATTACTTCTGGGTGTCGTGGCTCCGGTGCTGTGACTGGCATGCGCGCGGTAATGGCACACTCACTGAAGCAACGGCACATATGTGCTATTGCGCCAGTTGGCTCAGTGCGCATGTGCCGATGACATCGGCACATGCAAATACAGGGGATAGCTCCTAAACCATGCAGGTTTAGGAGAGATCCTGGGTAGCTACAGGTAAGCCTTATTATTGGCTTATATACCTGTCTGTAAGGGTTTACAACCACTTTAAGATATTGATTAAAGTGTTAGCAACTAGATTGAACTCATTTTTATCTCAATATATACATCCAAATCAGGTTGGGTTTATCCTACTAGACAAGCTCCCGATCAGACCCAGAGACTGATAGACATAATTTTGGAATTTTATTCTAATTGGGACAACTATGGCATACGGAAGGGAATGCTATTATCATTGGACCTTCATAATTCATAAGGCCTTTGATTCTGTGTCATGGGACTACCTATTTTATGTATTAAAACGTTATGGATTTGGTCACAATTTCTTGACTATACTACAGGCCGTATACAAAACACTCACTGCAAAAATTATTGTAAAAGGTTATAGTTCACAAATTATAAATATTTGCAGAGGTACGCGACAAGGATGTCCCCTTTTTCCTATATTATTTATCTTGGTTTTGGAACCCTTGGCAATAAAAATCAAACATAACCCTCATATTAAAGGAATTTATTGTGGTAACAGAATACATAAATGTGCCCTTTTTGCGGATGATATTCTGATGCTCCTCTCCTCCCCGATAACTTCACTACCCAATCTATACCACAAAGTGCAATATTTTACTAATATTTCTGGTCTTAAACGCAAACACTCTAAATCAGAGACCTTAAACATCACCCTTAGTACAGATACTGTCCAAACGTTACAAAATTCATTCCCCTTTAAATATCAAAAAGAGAGCCTAGCGTATCTGGGAATTTTTCTTACACCTTCTCTTCACACTCTTTATAAAGCCAATTATCCCCCATTATATAAAAAACTGTCATTGAATCTTATACGGTGGGCGGGTTCTCCACCTTCATGGTTTGGTAGACTATACACAATCAAGATGAATGTTTTACCGAGATTATAGTATCTATTCAGAACATTGCCTATTTCAATCCATATGCCAGATCTTAAATGGTTCCAAAGGAAGATATCTAATTTTATCTGGATGAATAAAAGACCCAGAGTGAATGCACACACTTTACGTACACCTAGAGTATAAGGAGGTTTGGGGTTGTCAGATTTAATTAAACACTTTCACGCAACGCAGTTGGCACAACAAATTAATTTTTATTCTTCATCACCACAACCATTGTGGATGAAAATTGTATCTTCTCTTTATCCGTTGAAACCAATTAGCCATTTAATATGGTTGAAAAACAAAAATAGACCACCTTTAATGTGTCCTACACTTTCTTTTTCTTTAAGTTTACGGGACTGATTAAATAATGCCCTGTTCACACGGTCGGAATTTCCAGCGGAAAATGTGCGATCACGTCACGTTTTCGTTTTTCCATCGGGATTTCCGACATACAAAGTTTCAGAGCAGGATCTAAAATGTTCCGACAACAAAATCCGATCGTTTAAATTTCGATCGTGTGTAGACAATTTAGATGGACAAAGTGCCACGCATGCTCAGAATAAATTAAGAGACCACAGCTATTGGCTACTGGCCCATTTATAGTTCTGACATACGTGTTGTACGTCACCTCATTAAGAATGATCTGATTTTCCGACAACTTTGTCCTACCGTGTGTATGCAAGACAAGTTTGACACAAAATCCGTCAGAAAAAATCTGATGGATTTTGTTGTCGGAATGTCCGACCGTGTGTACAAGGCATAAGGCTCATAAATGTATTTCTCCCCATGTTCCTTTAGCTCCTTTAACTGCTAACCTTTCATTCACCCTGGGTCTAAATCCACAACTTTTTTATTGGTGCACAAATAAGGGTTTACTACGAACTGCTGATTTTTATGACCATAGTGGTATTATGACAATACAAATACTCAGAGAAAAGTTTAAATTTCCTGATTCTGAAATGCATCTTTATTCCCAAGTTGTGCGTTATATGCAATCATTACAACATTCATTTTACCTGACTTCTTCCACTTCAATGGAATGCTTATGTAGATCTTTTGATAAAGATACTGCTCACATTTCGAAAATGTATTCTATTTTGATTTCTGATTCTGAAAAATAATTTTATATGCATAAATGGGAACAAGATCTAGATGAAACTATTTTGATTGATGCTTGGTTCAAGTTGGCAGAAGATGACTCTAAATCCTATATTAATACTTCCCTGATAGAGGCCAATTATAAAGTATTACTTAGGTGGTATATGGTTCCGATTAGAATAGCAAAATATATCCCGGAAGCATCATCTCTATGTTTTAGGGGATGTGGTATGGATGGTACTATGTTCCATATTTGGTGGACATGTCCAAGAATACAAAAATTTTGGATACAAATTTATAATTTAATAAATTCCTTGACCAAAATTACCCTAATAAAATCTCCTAAACAAGCATTATTGGTATACCCTATTGGACATTCTCGGAAACATACGACAACATTTATAGAATTCATTTTTACTGCTGCTAGAATTGCAATAGCCAAATCCTGGAAAACTCCTTCTGTTTCCATTAAATTGGTTAAAAATAAATTATTATTTATAATGATTAATGAACATCTTACAGAAATTTTACTGAACAAACAATGTTCTGTTGACGAGACATGGAAGCCTTGGATAGATTATTTATCAAACTGTTAATAATCGATTCTCTATTGCTTGCATATTGTGTAATCCCCCCCTCCTTTTTTATGTATTTATTTATTTTAGTATTTTCAATTGTTCTCTTTTCTTTTCTATATTTTTTTAACTTTTCTTCACTCCTTTTTGGAGATGTCTTTCTTAAGATTGAATTCTTTTGAAGATATGATCTTTTATAGTCGGATCCTTTGTAACAGCCATTTAGATACACTCTTTATATGTAATATTTACGGTTAAGATTCTTTATAGATAATTCAACAGCATTGTTGTTTATTTTTGACCATCTCATATTTAAATGGCTGTAATTCTTCTTTTCTATTTGATATACCAATAAAAACTATTGAAACAAACTTGTTTTCTTTAGTGTGAATAATGTCTGTAGTATATCCTTCAATGTGTTCTTTCAATTCTTGTTCCTTTGTCTTAAATCTAGAACTAGTTACTATAAGACAGTAATCACTGTACCATTTTTGAATTTGCTCATCTAGTATAATTATCTCTCACTCCTATTGAGTGCAAAATTTGTTTTAGGGAATCCTCAATTTTCTTTAGATTGGGAAAGATTTGGATTCTTATTCAGCTTACACAAGATCGGACTTTCAAAACCGTGGATTTTTGTTTGAAGGTTGTTGGCGCAAACTTGCCTTGCATACACACAGTCACACAAATGTTGGCCAACAATTCTGAACGTGGGAACACGGTGACGTACAACGTGTACGATAAGCCGAAAATGGAAGTTCAATAGCCAGCGTGCCACCCTTTGGGCTCCTTCTGCTAATCTCATGTTTATCTCATGTTTGTAGAAGTTTAGTGAGAGAGACGATTCATGCTTTTCGGCCTTGTGATTTTCAGTTTATGCTTGTCGGTTCGTATCTGTTCTTCAGTGCGTGTTGTCAGTTCATTCCTGTCTTTCAGTGCGTTCTATTTATAGTTCGCTTCTGTTTTTCATTGTGTTCTTGTCCGCTCATTTCTGATTTTCCATTCGTACTTCTCAGGTCTTTTCTGACTTTCAGTGCGCTCTGTCAGTTCATTCTGAGCAGCCAATCGTTTTCTAGCCATGTTCCGGTTACGTACTCGTCGTAGAGTTTGTGCTGTTGTGGGGTTTGGTGTGGGAGTTCTTGCTTTGACCCAAGTCCAGTCCATGAACAGGGGGAGGAGGAGTTCATGGACCAAGAATTGGTTATTTAATCATGACCAATTCTCTCATATGCCTTTGTTGCGGAAGCTCCAGGAGAAAAATCCTGATGATTTCAGGAACTAGCTCCAGATGACAGACCCTGTCTACCACTGTCTGTTGGCTTTGCTGTCCCCCTATATTACTAAACAGGACACCTGCATGTGGCAAGCCATCACTCCTGAGCAAAGGCTTGTCCCCACCTTGTGGTACTTGGGGACAGGGAGAAGTCTCCAGGATATCAAGTTCACCACTGGAATCTTCCCCCAGGCTCTGGGAATCATTATTCCAGAGACCTGTTCTGCTATCATTCAGGTCCTGCAGAAGGACTATTTTAAGGTAAGTTTTATCATTTAACATCACATTCTATGTATGTCCAGAGGAACGTGCCCGGCACATGGGATTGGCTTGTGCCTTTAGTGTGGCGATAAAGGACATCTTTTGAACTCCTGTCCAGTCCATCAGGGAAACTTCAGGGTCTAGGTCACTCGCAGGGAGGTGATCTAGACCGATCCTTTATTTTTGTCCGCTTCCCTTGTTTCACCCTTCCCATGGCTTTCCACTGGGCTCAAAATGCTCATCAACTCTCTGCATATGTGGGCTCTGGACCTGCCGGGAATTTCATTGAACAATCTTTGGCTTCCGAGTTGGGCATTGCCGCGTTGGGCATTGCCTCTCTTTCCTAATTCTGCCTAAGTCCTTGAAAGGGTTAATCCTGTGTCTAGGGTGGTCCCTTCAACCTCTCAGACCTTAGATCCAATGTATTGTATAAATTCAGATATATCTGGAATCAATTCTCGAAGGACAAATAAAACCCCACACACACCATGGCGTCCTTCAAGAACTAATTGTATTGAGTTATTACAAAGCGATTGATATAGTATATTTCACGTCACACAGAATAAGACATGCGCAGTAGACATCAAGACGATTACAGCTGGTCAAGACAAAACGCTATTGTTCTTTGTTCTAAGCTAGCTGAATTAATATAAGAAAAAGATACATAATTCCTTCTGTAGCTAAAAGAATGCTGAGAAACAGTGTGAAGGTTATAGATAAGTGTGTGAGAACACATGAGCTAGAAGAATCTCATGTTGAGACAGTTATCTGAGAAGTTAAAGGGGTGTTCAAACTGTACATATTGTAAAATGGAAGTTTGTGAATATTAACCACTTCCCGACCGCCGCACGACGATGTACGTAGACAGAATGGCACGGGCAGGCATAAGGGCTTACATGTACGTCCTTGCCTGCCCGCGGGTCGGGGGCCCGATCGGGCCCCCGCCCGGTGCCTGTGGCGGTCGGTATTCGTTCGGGAGCGATCCCGGACGAGGGGACGGCCATTCATTCATGGCCACCCCCTCGCGATCGCTCCCGACGAATGAAAATGCTCCGTGACATCACTTCCTCTCCTGTAATGTAAACACAGGAGAGGAAGTGATGTAATCTCTCCTCCGTGTCGGTATTTTTCGTTCCGACACCGAGGAGAGAGGATCGGTGAGTTGCACCAACACGACACTACACAGTAGAACATGCCAGGCACACTCACACCCCCCCCGATCACCCCCCCAATTACCCCTGCCCCCCAGTCACAGTGACAACAATGTCATTTTTTTTTTTTTTTTGCATTGGTGTCATTTGTGACTGTAATAACTGTTAGGGCAGTTAGGGTTAGCCCCCCTTTAGTTCTAATGTACCCCCCTAACCCCCCCCAATAAAGGTTTAACCCCGTGATCACCCCCCGTCGCCAGTGTCACTAAGGCTGGGTTTACATTGCAGCGGTTTATAAGAACGAATGTGATTCGCACCGCACTGCAGTGCAAATCACATCCGATCTCTGTGCGATTCGAGTTCAGCCATACAGATAGTATGGCTGAATTCGCATCGCACCCGCCGCACCCGCCGCAAATTCGCACGGGACCCTTTTTTTGGCCCGCAGCAGAATCGGATCGCATGGGTGTTCACACCATGCGATCCGAGTTTGCAGATCGCACTGCGATATGCGAACTGATCTGGGGGTGTCATTAACATTTCACTGACACTCCCAGCAGTTCGCATAGGGCAGTGTGAACTGCCGCCGGGAGGCATGCGATGCGGGAACCCGCCGCGGATTCGTGGCGTTCCCGCATCGCTCCAGTGTGAACCCAGCCTAATAAGCGATCGTTTTTCTGATCGCTGTATTAGTGTCACAGGTGACGCTAGTTAGGCAGGTAGGTATTTAGGTTCGCCGCAGCTTTTTATAGCGCCAGGGACCCCCATATACTACCGCATAAAGCCCCCTGATTGCCCCCTAGTTAACCCTTTCACCAGTGATCACCATATAACTGTTACAGGTGACGCTGGTTGGTTAGTTATTTTTTTATAGTTTCAGGGCACCCGCCATTTATTACCTAATAAAGGTTTAACCCCCTGATCACCCGGCAGGTGTCATTTGTGACTGTAATAACTGTTAGGGCAGTTAGGGTTAGCCCCCTTCAGTTCTAAGGTACCCCCCTAACCCCCCCAATAAAGGTTTAACCCCCGTGATCACCCCCCGTCGCCAGTGTCACTAAGGCTGGGTTCACATTGCAGCGGTTTATGAGAACGGATGTGATTCGCACCGCACTGCAGTGCAAATCACATTCGATCTCTGTGCGATTCGAGTTCAGCCATACAGATAGTATGGCTGAATTCGTGTCGCACCCGCCGCAAACTCGCACGGGACCCTTTTTTTGGTCCGCAGCAGAATCGGATCGCATGGGTGTTCACACCATGCGATCCGAGTTTGCAGATCGCACTGCGATATGCGAACTGATCTGGGGGTGTCATTAACATTTCACTGACACTCCCAGCAGTTCGCATAGGGCAGTGTGAACTGCCGCCGGGAGGCATGTGATGCGGGAACCCGCCGTGGATTCGTGGCGTTCCCGCATCGCTCCGGTGTGAACGCAGCCTAATAAGCGATCGTTTTTCTGATCGCTGTATTAGTGTCACAGGTGACGCTAGTTAGGCAGGTAGGTATTTAGGTTCGCCGCAGCTTTTTATAGCGCCAGGGACCCCCATATACTACCGCATAAAGCCCCCTGATTGCCCCCTAGTTAACCCTTTCACCAGTGATCACCATATAACTGTTACAGGTGACGCTGGTTGGTTAGTTATTTTTTTATAGTTTCAGGGCACCCGCCATTTATTACCTAGTCTCACTAGTGTACCCCTAAATTTAGGGGTGTCTACTTTCCAAAATGGGGTCATTTGGGGGGGGTTTGTGCCATCTTGGCATTTTATGGCCTTCAAAACTGTAACGCCCTTAGAAAGCCTGAAGGCGGTGCTTGGTTTTCGGGGCCCCGTACGCGGCTAGGCTCCCAAAAAGTCCCACATATGTGGTATCCCCGTACTCAGGAGAAGCAGCAGAATTTATTTTGGGGTGTCATTTCACATATGCCCATGGCATGCGTGAGCAATATATCATTTAGTGACAACTTTGTGAAAAAAAAAAAAAAAAGTTTGTAATTTTCCCGCAACTTGTGGCAAAATATAAAATATTCCATGGACTCAACATGCCTCTCAGCAAATAGCTTGGGGTGTCTACTTTCTAAAATAGGGTCATTTGTGGGGGTTTTGTGCCATCTTGGCATTTTATGGCCTTCAAAACTGTAATAGGTAGTGAGGAGTGAAGTCAAATATTTACGCCCTTAGAAAACCTGAAGGCGGTTCTTGGTTTTCGGGGCCCCGTACGCGGCTAGGCTCCCAAAAAGTCCCACATATGTGGTATCCCCGTACTCAGGAGAAGCAGCAGAATTTATTTTGGGGTGTCATTTCACATATGCCCATAGCATGTGTGAGCAATATATCATTTAGTGACAACTTTGTGAAAAAAAAATAAAAAAAAATTCAAGTTTGTAATTTTCCCGCAACTTGTGGCAAAATATAAAATATTCCATGGACTCAAAATGCCTCTCAGCAAATAGCTTGGGGTGTCTACTTTCTAAAATGGGGTCATTTGTGGGGGTTTTGTGCCATCTTGGCATTTTATGGCCTTCAAAACTGTAATAGGTAGTGAGAAGTGAAATCAAAAATTTACGCCCTTAGAAAGCCTGAAGGCGGTGCTTGGTTTTCGGGGCCCCGTATGCGGCTAGGCTCCCAAAAAGTCCCACATATGTGGTATCTCCGTACTCAGGAGAAGCAGCAGAATTTATTTTGGGGTGTCATTTCACATATGCCCATAGCATGTGTGAGCAATATATCATTTAGTGACAACTTTGTGTAAAAAAAATAAAAAAAAAATTTTTTGTCATTATTCAATCGCTTGAGGCAAAAAAATAAAATATTCAATGGGCTCAACATGCCACTTATCAATTTCCTTAGGGTGTCTACTTTCCAAAATGGGGTCATTTGGGGGGGTTTTGTACTGCCCTGCCATTTTAGCACCTCAAGAAATGAGGTCGTAAACTAAAAGCTGCGTAAATTCCAGAAAACTTACCTTAGTTTGTAGATGTGACAACTTTTGCGCAAACCAATAAATATACAATTATTGACTTTTTTTTTACCAAAGACATGTGGCTGAATATATTTTGGCCTAAATGTATGACTAAAATTGAGTTTATTGGATTTTTCTAATAACAAAATTAGAAAATATCATTTTTTTTCAAAATTTTCGGTCTTTTTACATTTATATCGCAAAAAATAAAAATCGCAGAGGCAATCAAATACCATCAAAAGAAAGCTCTATTTGTGGGAAGAAAAGGACGCAAATTTTGTTTGGGTACAACATTGCATGACCGCGCAATTACCAGTTAAAGCAGCGCAGTGCCAAATTGTAAAAAGACCTCTGGTCATTTACCAGCAAAATGGTCCGGTCTGAAAGTGGTTAAGATGGCTGACAGAAACAAGATGGATGCTTAACATAACCTTTCAACCCCCTCTTAAGTCATGGAATGACTTCTACAGATCCGCAGCCTCCTGAAATCTACTGTTCTTGCTACGTTTGTTATATTCATTTACATAAAGCTGCAGATATTGTGTATATGCGTGAGAAGGTTGGTCTGGTGTAGTACACTTGCTAATACAAAGTAGAATAAGCTTGAAAATCAGGTAGCCTATCAATCCTAACAATAGTACTATGATAATCATAATCACTATGTCCTTTAACCATGAAAATATTCCACCTAAACCCAAACTAGAAAAGGGGTTCCATCCATAATTACCTATGTCCTTTGCTTGTTTCATTAATTCATTTACCTGTGTTCGGTGTTGACTAATAACATCATAGTAGTCTGGGATTTCCAGGCTGGTATTGTGAAACCATGTACAACATTCATAATCTTGGGTCATTTCGCATAAACCTGTCAGAGCTGCACTCATGCTTTCAATAGCCAATTCGTGTAACTCTAGTTGTCTTCTAATTGCTTTGAGCTCAACATTGAGTAGTCCTATATCTTGGGAGTTTTTTTCCATAACATCATTTATTAAACTAGTGTAGTTATTTAATTTGTCCATCATGGTTATGCCCCATCCTGTCCAGAATGGAAACCATGTCCATGACTTATCTGAAGTAGAAAACATAGGTGGGGTTTCTCTCTTGTATTTATAAGTTAACCTATGTACTGGACTTGAAGTAACTTGTATGTGATGTTCCTGATTCTGGCCTAGGGTTGACATGACTGGTACCAACTGTGCTAAATAACACCATCCTTTCACTCCTGCGGGGATCCATGGGTAACAAATTTTAGCACAGCATACGTATGTATTGTTTCCCAATGAAAAACTTCTTAGAGAACTACGTTGGGGCTCAGTTCCAGCCTCAAATGCAGCACTAACAAGTTTACTCACAAGTATCCCAGAGGTTGTGTTCCTGTATGTAGTAAGTTCACTAATGGTGTTGTTAAGGGATTGATTTTTGTAACTACACATATGACCCATGATAATGTTACTGGTGTGGAAGGGAATACCCTTTGAAATGTTAAATACAGACTTGGAACACATACCTATTCCGTTGGATGTATTGCCTAGCTGAACACACCACTCAGGTTCATGTGTCTTTCCTACAGTGTAAAACATAATACTCTGATTGCGGTACCCTTCCGAGACATTCTTAATACTTAAGACTAGAGTATTTTCCAATAATGACTTGAGGTTTAGAGGGACAGCTAAAAGTGGGATTTTAGCAGTTTCTGGGTGCAACTTACTACAAATCCAGCATTTTTCATATCCTGACTTTCTAGCATAAGCATATTTAAATTTTAACAGTAACATTTTTCCAGAAAAATTTGTTTCTTTGATCAATTCATTAGAGACATCTCTTTTACTGCGATTTCTGAGGTGAAAGTCAGTATGGTTGGTGTGTATTTCGCTTTTACCACATATGAGTTTCAAGGCACCTAAGTCTTCAGGATGAAAGATACAGTTAGTTATTATCCACACTGGGACAAAGATCAGAAGTAGAAACATCACCAGAAGGCAAAAGGCCTTCCCAGAAGTCTGTGGTGAAATGAGTGATATCACTGTCCTTTATGTCTGTGCTTGTCTTTTGAGGACTTAAAACACCTGCTTCACCTCTTTTCAGCCTCTCTTGAATTCCTGGGCTTAGATCAACCTTCTTTACTCTGCTGGCATGGATCCAAGTAGGACTTTCCTCTGTAAGGATGGCGGTCCTGGTGACGGCTACCACTTTGGTCACTGGTCCGAATGGAACCTCTTGCGGCTTTTGACCTTTCTGAAGCCTCTGGACCACAACTTGATCACCGACCTGGAACGGGTGGGTTGGTACCTGTGAAGAAGAAGGAGAGGTGCGAGCAACTTTTCTTTCAACAATATCAAGAGTTTCAATCAGTTTTTTTTTACATATTCCTCCTGTATTTTTTCCAAATCACCTTTCTCTACCATCGAGGGATGATTAGCCCACGGTGTGGGGAATGGCCTACCCATGAGGACCTCGAAGGGGGAATAACCCGTCACACTGTGAGGGGTCATTCTGATTTCAGCTAATACAGCTGGGAGAACTTTTTTCCACTTGCCAAAATTCCCACCCGTAGCTTTCCTTATCCTGTCTTTAATTGTTCTATTCATTCTCTCTACAATTCCTGAACTCTGTGGATGGTAGGGGAGGTGACATTTCCAGTCTATTTTTAGTACTTTTACAAGATTTTGGCAGATTTTAGCTGTGAAAGCTGGGCCATTGTCTGAATTTATTTGCAATGGACACCCCCATCTAGGAATAATTTCCTGTGTGAGGATCTTCACTACAGTTTGTGCGTTTTCATTGTTGGTGACAAAAATTTCTGGCCAGCGTGACATCATGATCACTATGACCAAAAGATATTGTTGTTTCTTTCCTTCTTTGGGCATATGTGTAAAGTCTATCTGTAAATGGGTAAACGGTGTTGTTGGGTACTCAAGATGTTCATGCTTTGATTTCTTTGGGTTTGTTGGATTGTTCCTAATGCAAGTGACACATCCCCTTACAAAAGCTTTGACTAGATTAGGTAATCCTGCAATGAAAAAATCTGCATCTAGAAGTTCACATGTGGCCTGCCATTCCTTGTGACCCAGTCCATGGTATTGCGTAATGAACAGGGGGGCGCTAGCAACAGGAATACACGGCTTCCCCTCTTTGCAGATTAATCCTGTTTTAGGATCCTTTTGTACCATTCCATCACAGTTCCATTGCGCAATATCATCAGGGGTGGCAAAAGCCTGTAGTTCCGTGAGCCAATGTGTCTCTTTCAGGGAACATGGCTGAGGTGTTAGCATGGGCATTTGAATGTTTGCCTTTTGTGTAGATGCAGCTTCTTTAGCTATTCTGTCAGCTAGTGCATTACCTTTGGCTATATCAGTCATTTGGCCTGTATGTGCCTTACAGTGCATGATAGCTAGTTTTGAAGGCAACTGAATTGCATCTAGTAATGCTGTGACTAGGTCAGAGTGTGAGATGCTCCTTCCATCTGCTGCCACATATCCTCTGCGAAGCCATATTACACCATGGTCCCAAACCACACCATGAGCATACCTGGAATCAGTGTAAATGTTTACCTCTTTTCCTGCAAACAGCTGGCATGCACGGGTTAATGCTATCAATTCAGCAGCTTGTGCAGACTGATAGGGTATTGGATTGGCCTCAAAGACAGTATCCGGCAGTTGGACAACAGCATATCCTGCATGATAGACATTATCACTTGGTCTGCTGCAAGAGCCATCAACAAAAACTGTTTGTGCAGTAGGAATTGGTACTGAAAGCATATCTGCTCTAGGTGAAGTGTCCTGATGTATTGATTGTGTACAGTCATGAGGTGGTGGTAAGTCATCCTGTTCTCCTTTAAGACCTAATAAGGCATTCAAAATTGGAGCTGGGCCAGAGTTTATGTTTGAACTTTTTATTTTCAGGTTTGGATTGGACAGGAGGATGACTTCATACCCACTCAATCTTTGTGCTGACATATGCTGAGTATGTAAAGTTTTGAGGAGTGTGGTAACGTTGTGTGAGGTGTGTAAAGTAGTGTTATGGCCCAAGGTAAATGGTGCTGTCATCTCTACAACCATAGAAGAATAAGCCAATGCTCTGAGACAAGCAGGCATGCCTTGCACCTGTACTGGAACCACCTTTGAGAAAAAAGCTACAGGGCGCAGTCTCCCACCATGTTCCTGGGCCAGTACTCCTGCCATGGTTCTGCAATTTTCCCTAGCAAACAAGTGAAACATTTTGCTAAAATCAGGGAGGCCGAGGCTCGGGCTGGTAACCATTGCACTTTTCAACATGGTAAAAGCATTTAACATTTCATCAGACCATTTTACAATATCAGACATTTCAGAGAGTGTTGCTTGTCTCAATATATTGTCATAGAAAGAACAGTCAGGTATCCATTGGCGGCAGTAACCAATCATTCCAAGAAAGGTTAGCAGGTCTTTCTTGGTAAGTGGGCGGGGCAGACCCACTATAGCAACAGTTCTTTTGTGACTGACTTTCCTAACTCCCGGAGACAGCACAAACCCTAGGTACTCAACCTCCTGTTTACACCATTGTAATTTTTTCTTAGACACTTTGTGACCACACATATGTAACCATTTCAATAAGGATAGGCTATCAGCTCGGCAGTCCTCCTCTGAAGAACTACAAATCAAAAGATCATCAACATATTGCAACAGTACAGAACCATGAGGGGCAGTCCAAGGCCTGAGGGTGGCTTGGAGTACTATAGAATAGACCACAGGTGAGTCTATATATCCCTGGGGCATTCTACACCAGGTAAACTGGCGATTGTGTTGGTCAATCGACACAGTAAAAGCAAAGAGTGGCCTTGTCTCCTTGTCTACAAGGACAGAGAAAAAAGCATTCTTTAAATCAATTACAGTAAAACATTTGGCTGTTGCTGGAATGGAAGACAGTAGAGATAGAACATCAGGTACAATGGGTGCTATTGGGACTATGAGGTCATTTATGGCCCTCAAGTCCTGTACAAATCTGAAGGAGCCATCCGGCTTCTTTACAGGGTTAACAGGTGTGTTGTATGGAGAAATAATTTCCTCCAGGATTCCATCCTGCAGAAACTTTTTCACCATTGGCACTATGCCATCCATCTTTTCTTTAGAAAGTGGATACTGTTTATGATAGATAGGAAATGCACCTTCTTTGAGAGTGGCCTTGTATGGTGTGCATGAAACAAGTCCTACATCCAGATCTGATGTAGACCAGACCTGGGGGTCTATATCCTCAAAATCTTCTTCACTATTTTGTTGTGACAGCATCAATAAACCTGGTTTGCATGCTACTATAGTGATTTTATCTGAGGAAATGTCTAGACCTCCTTCTGAGTTGGTTCTAATTGTGATTCCTAGTGGCCCAAACAAGTCTCTTCCCAACAAATTTACAGGACACCTTGGTATTATCCTGAAAGAATGTGTGCATATGGTGTACCCTTCATCATCTTCTATTGGTAGGGGTGGGGTCCTATATGTTTTTGTCAGTATCCCATTAATTCCCAAAGAGGGTTCCGCTGGTTCCCATTTGCCTCTGAAATGATCTTCACAAACAGTACTCCTAGTGGCCCCGCTATCAACGAGATAGGGGAGGAGTCTCCCATTTATTGAAATAGCAACCATTGGACTGTCAGTGAAATCATCTGAGACAAAAGGAAAAGCTGGGACACTACCCTCCGGGCCCCATCATTGTTGTTGATTTCCCCATTTGATTGGAAATGTTGGACCTTGTTGGATGGATGCCTGTGGTTGTTGTGTCTGGTCAGGGACAGAGCTGGAATCGGGAGTCTGAGAAGGGGTGGGGTGAGGACACTGACTCACCCAGTGATCCTCAGCACCGCAATTGAAACATCCATTGTTTCTAGAGCGACTCATCCCTCTTCCATTTCTGCCTTTAAATCTGCCTCTAAAATGTCCTCTGCCTCTAAAGTTCCCCTTCGTATTCCCTTGGAAATGTTATGTGGAGGCAGGCGACGGCTTTGGTATATCAAAACAACCTGCTGCATCTTTCTGTGAAAGAGCTTTACCAAAGTCAGTTCTAGAAAGTGTTGACCATTCAGTAATCATTTGTTTGACTGGGACCACTAAATGGAGTTTGAGATTACTCAGGAAAGTCTGGATCAATAATGGATCCAAAGTTGTCAGAATGCCCAAACCGGCTTTCTGTCCATCCTGCCATATGATCCACCCAAGGGTTAACTAGGTATTGCTCCGTACATTTAATTTTCCTTTGAAAACAAAACAATTTATCATGGTTGACTGCCACCTAACGGTGCAGACAATCAGACAACGGTGTGAATCAGACAATTAGACAATACCTCAACTTAGATTCCTTGAACAAAAAAATATCAGTACTGTCCGTGATACTTTTTTATACCAATACAGCTACAATCACTTCAAGACTGTAACAGAATAAATTTGGAACAAGTTCAAGAGTATTTCAGATACAATAAACGCACAATCTTGCTCATGGAGCTGCTGTTTTGTTTCAGACAAATTTAAATCTTCTATGAATTTAACTTGCAATGCACATTAATCTGTTTATCTTTCACAAAATAACTTTACCCAAATTGTAACTTTATAATCTCCAGGAATACTACTCACCAAGTATGCCTTTTGGTTCTGGAAACAAAATAGCAGTCCACATATACACACTCAGTGCAATTCATTCAGCGTGATACTTTTAAAGCAAAAGCAGTTATACAATCATACACAAAGTTTACACAATACATTGATCATCAGTCACCAGTTCTGTCCCAAACAGAACTAAAACTCTAGAGTACTCTGTAAATTTTTCTAAGGTCCCCAAAACCTATTCTTCTAAGATCGCCAAGACCTTTACAAGTGTCCCCAAAACACTATATGACCCCCAAGGTCATGACCGGTCAACTTATGTATACTTATGAGAGGTTCTATAACCCAACAGCAATCTCTGTGGGATGGAAGCCAAGTCACACACCTGACACCCGGACCCCGGCAAGTCAATTTCACTCAATAAGAATAGAATTCACTTACCGAGCCGTTAAAAGTAGCTTTCCAAGTCCGTTAAGGGTAAATAAACATCCATCCCGGGACAAGCCCCCAGTTCTGAAAGGGTTAATCCTGTGTCTAGGGTGGTCCCTTCAACCTCTCAGACCTTAGATCCAATGTATTGTATAAATTCAGATATATCTGGAATCAATTCTCGAAGGACAAATAAAACCCCACACACACCATGGCGTCCTTCAAGAACTAATTGTATTGAGTTATTACAAAGCGATTGATATAGTATATTTCACGTCACACAGAATAAGACATGCGCAGTAGACATCAAGACGATTACAGCTGGTCAAGACAAAACGCTATTGTTCTTTGTTCTAAGCTAGCTGAATTAATATAAGAAAATGATACATAATTCCTTCTGTAGCTAAAAGAATGCTGAGAAACAGTGTGAAGGTTATAGATAAGTGTGTGAGAACACATGAGTTAGAAGAATCTCATGTTGAGACAGTTATCTGAGAAGTTAAAGGGGTGTTCAAACTGTACATATTGTAAAATGGAAGTTTGTGAATATTAAGATGGCTGACAGAAACAAGATGGATGCTTAACATAACCTTTCAGTCCTCCAGTCCCATAATCCTGGGTCTTCAATGGTTGCAGAAACACTCCCCACATCTTGACTGAAACTCTGAGCAAATATTGGCTTGGGGTCTGTCAGCCTGTCACGAGTTTGGAGGGAGGCTGAGATGCTGAGAGGGCTCCCCTTGCGGCCGAGTGCAGCACAACCCTGAAGATGACACAGGGATGCAGTGCCCACAGAAACACGGGTTGCCTGGTAGTAGCAGCTGATGTCAGGAACTGAGTAGAGCAAGTCTTGGGATGTCCGTGCTTGGGATGTCCAAGAAAAGAATAAATGAGAGTCCAGTAGCAGGGTCAAGGCCAGGCCAGGGATCAAACACAGTAAATCAGTCCAAAGATCGGAGCCACAGGTCCAGAACCGGAGACCGGAGTATTGGAGTCCAAAGCCAAGCCGGGAAGCAGACAAGGGAAGTCGGGTACAAGCCAGTAGTAAGAGCCAGGAGAACAACAGGAGCAGGTCAAACAAGCCAGGTCGGTACACAGGAGATCAGATAGCAGAAATCACTGACACAGGTATACAGGAGAAGCTGACGATAATCCAGCAATGCAGCACTGTCAGAAGAGTGTATAAATAGGCAAGGCGCCTATGTCAGATCATATGTGCGCCATTACGTTCGTACGACCGCGACGTTGTAACGGTATGCGTTCGTATCAACATAGATTTGAGCTTACGCGCGCTTGCTCAAACGTAATGCCAGGCGTTAGTTTTGGAAGCACATTGCGCCTCCGAGTGCACTGACGCGCGTTAACCTGGCCATACCTCGCAAGGTTGCGCATAGGGATACGCCTATTTCCCTGACAGTGCCCCCCTCCCAAGGTGCAGCCTCCGGATGCCTAAACGAGCCCATTTTTCGGGATGACGGCTGCAAAACCTGTGTATAAGCCTAGGAGCATGTACATAACCTGCAGGTTCCCAAGAGTTTTCTTCAGCAGAATACCCCTTCCACTTAATTAGAAACTGGATTGTCCTACCTCTCCGACGACAATCAAGGATAGATTCTATTTCAAATTCAGTTTAATCTCCAACCTGAACCGGAGGCGGGGGCACTTCTTCTCTCCCTGGAAAAGGACTGAAAATAACATGTTTAAGAAGTGAAACATGAAATACTGGATGAATTCTGAAAGATTCAGGCAAAGCAAGTTCAAAAGCTACAGGGTTAATTTCACGTTTTAATCTCAAAAAAACCCAGGAACTTAGGTCCCAACTTCCGAGATGGACATGGCAGTTTGAGATTCACTGATAAGAGCCACACCTTGTCCCCTATCTTAAAGGTAGGGTTAACTCTCTTTTTCTTATCATAATGTCTCTTATACTCTTCCTGAGCCTTCTTCATGGTATCCTGAAGTATTTGGTAGTTAGCTTGAATGAAATTCACTCTGTCTTGAACTGCCGGGACAGAGGATTCAGGAATGGTGTTAGGCAAGAATGAAGGATGGAATCCGGAATTCGCCCAGAAGGGTGATTGGTTGGTGGAGGCGTGCACTGAGTTGTTGTATGTAAATTCTGCACAAGGTAGCAATGAGATCCAATCGTCCTAAGAAAAGGAACAGAAGCATTATATTGTTCAAGCGTCTGGTTGGTTCTTTCGGTTTGACCGTTACTCTGTGGATGGTAGGCCGTGGATAAACATATTTCAATAGATAGTAACTTGCAAAGACTTTTCCAAAACCTGGAGGTAAATTGTACCCCTCTATCTGATACAATGTTATCTGGTATTCCGTGTAATCGGACAATCTCCTTTATAAATTTTTTTGCTGTATCCAAGGCAAAGGGAGTTCCTTTCATTGGCAAAAAATGCGCCATTTTGGATAGACGGTCTACAACCACCAAGATGGTCGTAAACCCTTCTGAGAGGGGTAACTCTACAATGAAATCCATGGAGATTTCCTTCCAAGGTTTTTCCGAGACCGGCAGTGGCCTTAACAAGCCCCAGGATCTGGCGTTAAAACCTTTGTTACGCTGGCAGGTTGTACAGGAGTCAACGTATTTCTTACAGTCCGATCTTAGAGTGGGCCACCATAAGGATCGCTGCACAAGGTCAGTTGTCTTCCGGACTCCAAAGTGGCCAGCTAGTTGATGGTCATGAAAAGTTTTCAATACCAGTGACCTGGCTTGCTGGGGGACAAAAATCTTGTCTTGGTGCCATAGAAGCCCTTCTTGACTTCTCAAGGAAGAAACTTCAGCTTCAGTACACTGGCTAGAGGCCTGCTCAATTGAAGATCTTAGATCTGGTTGAATTAGTAGGAAATTTTGGGGGGACAAAATTGTACTGGGTGAAATCCCTTCTGGAGTGTCTGGGAACATTCGGGACAAGGCATCCGCTTTACTATTCTTTGATCCTGGGCAATAGGTTATGTGAAAATTGAACCTTGAGAAGAATAGAGCCCATTGGGCCTGTCGGGGTCTCAAATGTTTGGCCGTGCGGAGGTACTCCAAGTTCTTATGATCGGTAAAAATTAGGATGGGATACCTCCATTCTTCGGGAGCGGTTTTAATTGCTAGGAGTTCCCGATCCCCTACATCGTAGTTCTTTTCTGGGGAACTCATCTTTCATGAGAAAAAAGCCACGGGATGCAGTAATGCCTTGGAGCCTCGACGTTGGGATAGAATCGCCCCTGTGGCCACCTCTGAGGCGTCAAATTCCAGGACGTAGGGTAAGGCGGGATCTGGATGCTGCAGGATTGGTGCGGTAGTGAAGAGGGTCTTGAGCTGGTCAAAGGCGGACTGCGCTGCTACGGACCAATGGAATTTGGTATGTTGGTGAGTGGTCTGAGTAATGGGTGCTACAATGGTGGAGAAGTTCCTTATGAACCTTCGGTAAAAGTTTGTAAAGCCGATAAATCTCTCAACACCCTTCCTGTCAGAAGGAGCGGGCCAGTCAAGAATAGACTTCACCTTCTGGGGGTCCATGGTAATTCCACCTGTGGTAATGATGAGTCCCAAGAATTGAATGGATTGCTTTTCAAAGTCGCACTTCTCGGCCTTAACGAATAATCCGTGTGTTCTAAGAATGCATAGTACCTTCTTAACGTGCACTCTGTGAAGTTCCAGAGTGGTCGAGAAAATAAGAATAGCGTCAAGATAGGCGACAACGAAATGGTCTAAATGCTCCCGGAAGATGTCATTAATGAAATGCTGAAAAGTTGCCGGGGCATTACACAACCCAAATGGCATGACTAAATACTCGAAATGTCCAAATCTTGTTCTAAATGCTGTCTTCCACTCGTCCCCCTCCCGGATACGGACAAGGTTGTAAGCTCCACGTAAGTCAAGTTTGGTGAAGATGCGTGCTGTCTGGAACCATTGGAAGAGTTCAGGGATGAGCGGAAGTAGGTAGTGTTTTTTAAGGGTGATATTATTTAATTCCCTGTAATCCACACATGGTCTCAAAGTTTTGTCCTTCTTCTCCACAAAGAAGATGCCTGCACCGTCACGGGATGAGGAGGGACAAATGAATCCTTTTGCAAGGTTTTCGTCTATATATTGTCTCAGGGCCTCAAGTTCGGTTTCAGAAAGGGGAAATATCTGACCAAAAGGAATGGGAGCCCCCGGTAATAACTTGATGGGGAAATCATAGGAACGATGTGGAGGTAAGGTATCTGCCTTCTTTTTATCAAAAACATCTTTAAATTCCTGGTAAACTGCTGGTATATTAGGAACTGGGCTGGGCATGGGTTGTACGGTCAGACAACTAGACAAGTCTCTTTATTCAAAGTCCAGACAATGTTGCTGGCAATAGGTGGATGTGAAGGATATCTCCTTCTTGAGCCAATCAATCCGAGGATTGTGTGCCTGTAGCCATGGAATTCCCAGGATGATGGGAAACATGGGAGAACTCAGGACATCAAACTTAAGAAACTCCCGATGACCCGAATTGGTGGTGGTTAAGATGGGTATTGTTTCCCTGGTGACATAGCCGGAGCTAGGTAAGGAGCCATCGGCCAGATGAACAGTCAGTCTCTGTTTCTTGAGATTAAGTGGAAGAGCAAGACTCTTAGCTAAGGCCAAATCCAGGAAACAACTACAAGCCCCGGAATCAAGTATTGCCTGTAGATGAACTTCTGTGCTTGCCACCAACAATGTGTTGGGAAGTGTGATATGGGCTGAAGCAGACTTCGTTACTTGAAGGTGAAATGGAGTACTGAGGGTTAGTTTACTTGGTCTTGTGGGGCAGTTGTTTATAAAATGTCCTGATTCCCCACAGTAGAAGCAAAGGTTCGCCTGTCGGCGACGAAGTCTCTCCTCAGGGGTTAATGTGGGACGGAACAAGCCATTCAGTAAAGAAGTTGCCGCAGGGCAGACCAAAGGTGGAGCCTGGATAGGACAGAGGGCTTGAGCACGTTCAGTCTGGCGTTCCCGTAGACGTCTGTCAAGCTGGATAGTTAGTTGGATAAGATCCTCAAGTGTTGGGGGAACCTCTAATCTGGCTAGCTCATCCTTGAGGCCTTCAGACAACTCCATCCGATACTGATATTTCAATGCCGCTTCATTCCAACCGGAATCTGTAGACCATGTGCGGAATTTCAACGTATAATCTTCCGCAGGCCGCTGACCCTGGCGAAGGGAGTACAAAGTCACTTCAGCTGTTGCTGTCCATAAGGGGTCATCATATAAACGTGTCATGGCTTCGGAAAACTGGTCCAAAGTGTTAACGAAGGGGCTGCTTCGTTCCAATAAGCCATGGGCCCACGTCTAAGGATCGTCACTTAATAGTGAAATGGTAAAACCTACTTTAATCTTTTCAGTGGCAAAAGTCTGAGGTTGCAAGGTAAAGTATAAATAACAGGAATTCTTAAAGGATCTGAATTTCCTTCGATCCCCATGAAAACGTTGTGGTGCTGGGACTCGTGGTTCTGGAGGAGCCATAATTACGGTAGCAGTAGCTTGGCCGGAGGAAATGGGTGACTCTGCTGGGTGCTGCAAACGTTCCTTCAACCAGAGATATCCTTCTTGGAGTTCCTGAATAACTGGGGTAAGGGCCATGACTTGTTTCAGAATGGCCTCCATTGGGGAGTCACCTCTGTCGGCCTCTGACATGGCTGGATTATGCTGTCACGAGTTTGGAGGGAGGCCGAGATGCTGAGAGGGCTCCCCTTGCTGCTGTGTGCAGCACAACCCTGAAGATGACACAGGGATGCAGTGCCCACAGAAGCACGGGTTGCCTGGTAGTAGCAGCTGATGTCAGGAACTGAGTAGAGCAAGTCTCTGGGGGCAACTGTGCTTGGGATGTCCAAGAAAAGAATAAACGAGAGTCCAGAAGCAGGGTCAAGGCCAGGCCGGGGATCAAACAAAGTAAATCAGTCCAAAGATCGGAGCCACATGTCCAGAACCAGAGACCGGAGTATTGGAGTCCAAAAGCCAAGCCAAGAAGCAGACAAGGGAAGTCGGGTACAAGCCAGTAGTAAGAGCCAGGAGAACAACAGGAGCAGGTCAAACAAGCCAGGTTGGTACACAGGAGATAAGATAGCAGAAATCACTGACACAGGTATACAGGAGAAGCTGACGATAATCCAGCAATGCAGCACTGTCAGAAGAGTGTTTAAATAGGCAACGCGCCTATGTCACGTCGTATGTGTGCCATTATGTTCGTACGACCGCGACGTTGTAACGTTATGTGTTCGTATCAACATCGCGTACGCGCGCTTGCTCAAACGTAATGCCAGGCGTTCGTTTTGGAAGCACATTGCGCCTCCGAGTGCGCTGACGTGCGTTAACCTGGCCATACCTCGCAAGGTTGCGCATAGGGATACACCTATTTCCCTGACACAGCCACAATGTATTTCCAAGGTACTACCACCTCCTTCCATTCCTCTGGCTGAGACCTCCACAACTCCCATGTTGCCTTCCCAATATCAGTCCTTCCGAGATGTTTTCTGCAAAAAGTCCACTGATCACCTCCCTCCTCACAGAGTCTACTCCACCTTGGTGGCCCCTATTACATCTCTCACCCGCAAGGGTGTCAATGCCCGACTCTGGTCCCCTGAAGCCATTGATACTTTCTACAAACTCAAGGCAGCCTTCCTTTCCGCCCCAATTCTCCTATGTCCGGACATTACAAAACCCTTTTCTATACTTTTCTATGGAGGTTGATGCCTCTTCAGTAGTCAGTGCCGTCCTACTCCAAGCTCAGAAGGGCAAGTCTCAACCTTGCAGATTCTTTTCCAAGAAGTTTTCTGATGCAGAAAAGAACTATACCATTGGGGATCGTGAACTACTGGCTATTAAACTAGCTCTTCAAGAATGGCAACATCTTCTAGAGGATTCTCCCCATTGTATTACCATCTATACTGATCATAAAAATCTGCAGTAGTTTTTTGCCCGCTTCAACTTCAACATTACCTTTCATCCAGATGCCAAAAACCTGCCTTATCCAGGTAGTTTGATGTCAACAATTCTGAGAATCACCTAGATCCTGGTCCCATCATTAGTGATGGCCGAACGGTTCGCCCGGCGGTCGTTTTGCGGCGAATTTCGGCTGTTTGCGGTCCGCCCGTTCGGCGGACTATTGGCGCCGTTCGCCCGGCGGACTTCCGTGTTTACTGTGTAAAAGAAATTTGACCTATGATGACACATCCATCATGGGGTACAGGACAGCCAATTGAGACATTACAGCACATGGACACTTGGACATTCCCCCTAACTTATAAATAGACCCGATCCGGCCATTTTACATTCTTTCTTCTGTCACTATAGGGAGAGGTTGCTGTGTGGAGCAGGGAGAGATTGCAGTGACCCAAATCGCTAGCTATTTGGTACACAAAAGTTATTTTCAGGACTGGTATAGGTGTTAGGTGTATATAGATTTGCTGTGCTACTGATTGTTGCAGCAGCCTGAGTGTCTTTTGTCAGTTTAGAGAAAGGGACAGGACGGTGTGTCTGCTGTAGGGACAGTCAGTTTAGTCATTAGCTGTTACTATCAGGTCCACAAAAGTGCTATTCCAGTTATTGTTCCAGTTGCCTCTGTTTTGTCAGTTTATATAGGGACAGCCAGGAAGCAGTGTGTGAGGCAGTGAGGGTCAGTTTAATCAGTAGCTGTTAGTATATTAGGTCCACAAAGGTTCTTTTCAGGACTGGTATCAGTGGTATGGTAATAGGCTTGTACACGTATAATATTCTTTCTTCCAAATATAGAAAGAATATTATACTTGACTGCTGCCCTTCTGCTGCAGTCTGCTAATCATTCACAACCTACTTGTTCCACAAAACTCCTTATAAGGACTGGTAATAACCTGGTGTAGGGTGCTATAGTACATAGGGTTGAGTGAGGTACAGTCTGCCATTCTATAAGGACTGGTATAGGTCCACAATACATAGGGTTGAGGTGCACTACTGCTGACCGCTGCCCTATACTGCAGCAGTCCTTCATCGGTATAGGAACTGACGTACAGTCTGCTAATCACTCACACACAACCTACTTGTTCCACAAAGGTCCTTATAAGGACTGGTAAGGTATAGGGTACTACAGTACATAGGGTTGAGTGAGGTACAGTCTGCCATTCTATAAGGACTGGTATAGGTCCACAATACATAGGGTTGAGGTACACTACTGCTGACCGCTGCCCTATACTGCAGCAGTCCTTCATCGGTATAGGGACTGACGTACAGTCTGCTAATCACTCACACACAACCTACTTGTTCCACAAAGGTCCTTATAAGGACTGGTAACTTGGTCTGTCTAGGGTGCTACAGTACATAGGGTTGAGTGAGGTACAGTCTACCATTCTATAAGGACTGGTATAGGTCCACAGTACATAGGGTTGAGGTGCACTACTGCTGACCGCTGCCCTATACTGCAGCAGTCCTTCATCGGTATAGGGACTGACGTACAGTCTGCTAATCACTCACACACAACCTACTTGTTCCACAAAGGTCCTTATAAGGACTGGTAAGGTATAGGGTACTACAGTACATAGGGTTGAGTGAGGTACAGTCTGCCATTCTATAAGGACTGGTATAGGTCCACAATACATAGGGTTGAGGTGCACTACTGCTGACCGCTGCCCTATACTGCAGCAGTCCTTCATCGGTATAGGGACTGACGTACAGTCTGCTAATCACTCACACACAACCTATTTGTTCCACAAAGGTCCTTATAAGGACTGGTAACTTGGTCTGTCTAGGGTGCTACAGTACATAGGGTTGAGTGAGGTACAGTCTGCCATTCTATAAGGACTGGTATAGGTCCACAATACATAGGGTTGAGGTACACTACTGCTGACCGCTGCCCTATACTGCAGCAGTCCTTCATCGGTACAGGGACTGACGTACAGTCTGCTAATCACTCACACACAACCTACTTGGTCCACAAATGTCCTTATAAGGACTGGTAAGGTATAGGGTACTACAGTACATAGGGTTGAGTGAGGTACAGTCTGCCATTCTATAAGGACTGGTATAGGTCCACAGTACATAGGGTTGAGGTGCACTACTGCTGACCGCTGCCCTATACTGCAGCAGTCCTTCATCGGTATAGGGACTGACGTACAGTCTGCTAATCACTTACACACAACCTACTTGTTCCACAAAGGTCCTTATAAGGACTGGTAAGGTATAGGGTACTACAGTACATAGGGTTGAGTGAGGTACAGTCTGCCATTCTATAAGGACTGGTATAGGTCCACAATACATAGGGTTGAGGTGCACTACTGCTGACCGCTGCCCTATACTGGAGCAGTCCTTCATTGGTATAGGGACTGACGTACAGTCTGCTAATCACTCACACACAACCTACTTGTTCCACAAAGGTCCTTATAAGGACTGGTAACTTGGTCTGTCTAGGGTGCTACAGTACATAGGGTTGAGTGAGGTACAGTCTACCATTCTATAAGGACTGGTATAGGTCCACAGTACATAGGGTTGAGGTGCACTACTGCTGACCGCTGCCCTATACTGCAGCAGTCCTTCATCAGTATAGGGACTGACGTACAGTCTGCTAATCACTCACACACAACCTACTTGTTCCACAAAGGTCCTTATAAGGACTGGTAAGGTATAGGGTACTACAGTACATAGGGTTGAGTGAGCTACAGTCTGCCATTCTATAAGGACTGGTATAGGTCCACAATACAGAGGGTTGAGGTGCACTACTGCTGACCGCTGCCCTATACTGCAGCAGTCCTTCATCGGTATAGGGACTGACGTACAGTCTGCTAATCACTCACACACAACCTACTTGTTCCACAAAGGTCCTTATAAGGACTGGTAACTTGGTCTGTCTAGGGTGCTACAATACATAGGGTTGAGTGAGGTACAGTCTGCCATTCTATAAGGACTGGTATAGGTCCACAATACATAGGGTTGAGGTACACTACTGCTGACCGCTGCCCTATACTGCAGCAGTCCTTCATCAGTATAGGGACTGACGTACAGTCTGCTAATCACTCACACACAACCTACTTGGTCCACAAATGTCCTTATAAGGACTGGTAAGGTATAGGGTACTACAGTACATAGGGTTGAGTGAGGTACAGTCTGCCATTCTATAAGGACTGGTATAGGTCCACAATACATAGGGTTGAGGTGCACTACTGCTGACCGCTGCCCTATACTGGAGCAGTCCTTCATCAGTATAGGGACTGACGTACAGTCTGCTAATCACTCACACACAACCTACTTGTTCCACAAAGGTCCTTATAAGGACTGGTAACATGGTCTGTCTAGGGTGCTACAGTACATAGGGTTGAGTGAGATACAGTCTGCCATTCTATAAGGACTGGTATAGGTCCACAGTACATAGGGTTGAGGTGCACTACTGCTGACCGCTGCCCTATACTGCAGCAGTCCTTCATCGGTATAGGGACTGACGTACAGTCTGCTAATCACTCACACACAACCTACTTGTTCCACAAAGGTCCTTATAAGGACTGGTAACTTGGTCTGTCTAGGGTGCTACAGTACATAGGGTTGAGTGAGGTACAGTCTGCCATTCTATAATGACTGGTATAGGTCCACAGTACATAGGGTTGAGGTGCACTACTGCTGACCGCTGCCCTATACTGCAGCAGTCCTTCAACGGTATAGAGACTGAGAGTTTTGTCACAGGGTCATTTAAAAAATGACAGGCAGAGGAAGAGGCAGGCCCTTCCGCAGGGGTGGTAGGGGTAGGGCAGGAGCAACAGGCTTGAGCCAAAGTGGGAAGTTGCAGAAGGTGCGTTCAATTACTTTAAAGGACGCACCAGACTTGGTTGAGTGGCTCGCTCAGCCTTACTCTTCTGCACCCTCCTCATCCTCTCGATCTGCACCCTCTTCTTCACTCTCTATGTGCAACCCCAAAGACACTACCACCAACAACACCACCACCACCACATACCTTCCGCTTGAGTCACAGGAATTATTTTCCGATCAATATCAAGACATTTCTGATGCGCAGCCACTCTTGGTATTGGATCAGGAAGAGGAGGCAGCAACAACCGCTACTCAGCAGTCTGACGACAGTACCCAGATCAGCCCAAGGAGGAGGTTGGTCCCCGGTGTTGCTGCCTACTCCAAGATCTCTACTTATAGCGGTGGGGAAGGTGACGTTGATGATGACGTGTCTAGTGATGTCACGTGGGTGCCCACAAGAGAGGAAGAGGAGGGGAGTTCAGAGGGAGATATGGACCAGCAGATAGGGAGGAGAAGCAGGAATAACTTAGATTGCACAGGAGGGACAAAGCAGACTGCAAATGTATCAGAAGCGAGTCATCGACCATGTACGGTCACATCTGGCGCTCCCAGGACACCGGCACATGGCTCCGCAGTGTGGGCTTTTTTTAACATGTCCGCTGCTGACAATAGCGTTGCCATCTGCAATCTTTGCAGTCAACGCATTAGTCGCGGTAAGCCCAACACTCACCTAGGGACAACCGCCTTAAGAAGGCACATGAGCAGCCATCACCGAGCCCAGTGGGAGCAATGGAACACACAAAGCCACACTCCAGGCTCTCACCGTCCAGCCTCGTCTTCTACTTCTCCTTCTCCTCTCTCCTCACAATTGTCCTCCACTCCACCTTCCATCACGCCAAGCTCACGTTTTTCTGCAAAAAGGCAGGCTTCCGTGGGCCTAATGTTCGAGCGTAAAAAAATGATGACGCCGGATAACCCTCTTGCCCAACGGTTGACGGCTGGCTTGTCAGAACTGATAGCCCGCCAACTACTGCCATATAAACTGGTGGACTCGTAGGCCTTTCGAAAATTTGTGGCCATTGGAACACCACAATGGAAGGTCCCAGGAAGGAAGTATTTCTCAGAGAAGGGCATCCCAGAGCTATATGGCCATGTTCAGTGGCAAGTGAATGTATCTCTGGCACACAGTGTCGGTGCCAAGATACATCTGACCACAGACACGTGGTCTAGCAAACACTCGCAGGGAAGGTATATCACTTTTACTGCCCACTGGGTGAACCTTCTGACGGCCGTCAAGCATGTAACCCATGGCACCCGTGTAGATTTGGTTTTACCGCCACGGATTGCATGCAGGCCTGACTCTTCTTCTCCTCCTCCTACTCCATCCTCCTCCCTCTCCTCCTCGGCTGACTCCTCCTTTTCCGCTGCTAGCGTCTCTTCCGCTGCGCCGCCCAAGCTCCCCAGAACCTATTCGACATGCCAGGTGAGACGTTGCCATGCCGTGCTGCGTCTGTTGTGCCTGGAAGCCAAGAGCCACACTGGCCCGGCACTCCTTTCAGATTTGCGTTCACAGGCAGATCAGTGGCTAACACCACTCAATTTGACAGTTGGTAAAGTGGTGTGAGACAACGGTGCCAATCTGCTTAGCGCATTGAAACAGGGCAAAATCACACACGTGCCATGCATGGCACACATCTTAAACTTGGTCGTGCAGCGATTCGTTGTCAAATACCCTGGGGTCCAGGACATCTTGCGGCAGGCAAGGAAAATCTCGGCCCATTTCAGAAGATCTTACACGGCCATGGCTCGCCTTGCTGACATTCAGCGGCGACACAATCTGCCGGTCAGACGTCTTATTTGCGATTGCCCGACGCGATGGAACTCAACCTTCTATATGCTTGATAGGCTGCTCCAGCAGAAACGTGCAGTTAACGTCTACCTGTATGAACTCTGCGGCAGAACAGGTTCTGGGGAGCTGGGTTTTTTTTCACCGTGCCAGTGGCTGCTCATGCGCGACGCATGCAGACTTCTGCGGCCATTTGAGGAGATCACCAAACTGGTCAGTCGCAGCCATGGCGCCATCAGTGACATGGTACCTTATGCCTTCGTTATGGAGCGTGCATTGCGTCGTGTCATTGATCAAGCTGTGGAGGAGCAGGAGCGGAAAGATGAGGAAGTCGCAATGCTGGATGAATTCCCAAGGGGGGCTACTCTATCTGAGACAAGTGAACAACAGGAGTCTGAAGAGGAGTCAGAGGAGGATGGTGCCGGGGCGGATGAGGAGGAGCAAGAAGAGCATGCTTTAAACCTTTCTGGGATCCCTGTTGTTGTGTGTGGGGAGAGGAGAATGAAGAGGACGACATTATCCTGGATGATGAGCAGGAGCCAGGCCACCACACCGCTTCCAGTTTAGTGCAAATGGGAGCCTTCATGTTCCAGTGTTTTAATAGGGACCCCCGTATAAAAAGCATAAGGGTCAAGGACCAGTACTGGGTGGCAACGTACTTAGACCCCCGGTACAAACACAAAATGGCAGAAATGTTACCGCCGTCACAAAGGGCTTTCAGAATGGAGCACTTCCAGGCCTTGCTTCGAGAAATGCTGCATTCTGCTTTTGCGTGCGCTGGCAGAGGAGCAATTCTCACTCCCAGAGAAGGAGTTGCGGGTACCAATCCAACACCCCTGCAAGAAGAGGCCGGTTTGAAGATGTGTTGGTGAATTCGGATATGAGGTCATTCTTTCAGCCGACCCATCGACAGGTGTCATCCGGATCCAGCATCAGGGAACGCCTAGACTGTCAGGTGTCCGACTACATCGGGTTAACGGCCGATGTGGATGCTCTGAGGAGTGATGAACCCCTGGACTACTGGGTGGGCAGGCTTGACCTCTGGCCAGAGCTTGCCCAATTTGCAATCGAACTGTTGGCTTGCCCCTCGTCCAGTGTCCTGTCCGAAAGGACGTTCAGCGCAGCAGGGGGGATCGTGACCGATAAGCGTACTCGCCTAGCTCACGACAGTGTTAACTACCTCACATTTCTAAAAATGAATGAGGCATGGATCTCTCAGGAATTCAACACATGTGACCAGTAGACCATGTATATGTCTATAAACATTTTTTTTAATCGAGCACAGGGACCTTCTTTCTTCATTTGGCTCACTTCCTTGTCGAAAAAAAAGCACACCGTACTATATGCCCGTACCCTCCTCTTTGAAGAGGTTGAGCTGTGTCATATTTCTACTGGTGCTGCTTATTATGAGGGGCTCCCACCATCCCTGTGCTGTGCTGACTTCCTCCTGGGGCTGCTTATTATGAGGGGCTCCCACCATCCCTGTGCTGTGCTGACTTCCTCCTGGGGCTGCTTATTATGAGGGGCTCCCACCATCTCTGTGCTGTGCTGACTTCCTCTTGGGGCTGCTTATTATGAGGGGCTCCCACCATCTCTGTGCTGTGCTGACTTCCTCCTGGGGCTGCTTATTATGAGGGGCTCCCACCATCCCTGTGCTGTGCTGACTTCCTCCTGGGGCTGTACCTCTGCTGTGCATATTATGAGGGGCTCCCACCATCCCTGTGCTATGCTCATTATGAGGGGCTCCCACCATCCCTGTGCTATGCTGACTTCCTCCTGGGGCTGCTTACGGTGCAGGTGTCAGTGCTGTATATCACGGTGCTGCTGTCAGTGGTGTATGTCACGGTGCTGGTGTTAGTGCTTTATGTCACGCTGCTGATGTCAGTGCTCTCTATCACGGTGCTGGTGTCAGATCACTCTATCACGGTGCAGGTGTCATTGCTGTATGTCACGCTGCTGATGTCAGTACTCTCTATCACGGTGCTGCTGTCAGTGCTGTATGTCACGGTGCTGGTGTTAGTGCTTTATGTCACGCTGCTGATGTCAGTGCTCTCTATCACGGTGCTGTTGTCAGATCACTCTATCACGGTGCAGGTGTCATTGCTGTATGTCATGCTGCTGATGTCAGTACTCTCTATCACGGTGCTGCTGTCAGTGCTGTATGTCACGGTGCTGGTGTTAGTGCTTTATGTCACGCTGCTGATGTCAGTGCTCTCTATCACGGTGCTGGTGTCATTGCTGTATGTCACGCTGCTGATGTCAGTGCTCTCTATCACAGTGCTGGTGTCAGATGACTCTATCACGGTGCAGGTGTCATTGCTGCATGTCACGCTGCTGGTGATCATCTCCTGCACCCTCTTCTTTGCCTACCCTGACCTTCCCTCTCCTCCATTGCCTTCATGCGCTCCACAGTCCTGAATTGTCACAACAATTTCACATATAAAAAAAGAATACTTGTAGTTGTCGATCCCAGATTCACCTCATACATGTGTTATGTCATTGGCCATGTGGTGGGACAATGTTTGCACAGCTATTAATTATTTTGTGGCTGCAAATTTGACCTGTAGGTTTGCAAAGTTCGCCTCCCATTGAAGTCAATGGGGCCCGCCACGAACGTTACGGTTCGCGAACTATTGGCCGCGTTTGCGGTCCGCATTCGCGAAACGTCCCGTCGGAAGTTCGTCCATCACTACTTATAGATTGAGGCCTATATTGGGACAAGATTAGGAGAGTTTAGCCTGACATTAGGATTTGTCTGGTGTTGTGTCTTGCAGATAAAATGGTGGATAAATTCACAGACCCGGACTTCCTGCCAAAATTCTTAGACATGTACAGGGAGCTGCCATATCCCTGGCAAGACCAAAACAGGGACTATTCAAACATGCAAAAGAGGAAGGCAGCGCTGGATAAACTGTTGGAATTACTGAAGCCGGTGTATCCCATAGCAGACATCAACTATTTGAAGGCCAAAATTGGTAGCCTGAGGAGCACATATAATAGGGAGCGCAAGAAGGTCCAGGATTCCCAGAGATCCGGAGCAGCAGCAGCAGATGATGTATATGTACCCAGGCTGTGGTACTACGACAGACTGAGTTTTTTTTCAGACCAGACGGAACCCAGGCCATCACTATTTACACTTCCCTCAACACTTCCTCCCACATCAGCTGAGGCTCCTGAAGTCCAACCTGGGCCTTCCACCCAGGAAGATGTGGAGGAGTCCAGCTTGACCCAGGTATCAGGTACAGCATTGTTGAACATATTTCTTGTCAAAAATTGAATGATGTAACTAGATGTTATTGATCACTAATTTCTGATTTAACAAAGTGATTTACATATCAATGGACGGTAGTAGCCAAAAATGATGGGGACAAGAATGAAAAATGCTGGGGTCAGAAGGATAGTCTTCTATAAAAAATTTAATTTGCAACAATCATGAGCTCAAAATTGTGTGTGATTGATGACCAAAAATCTAAAACTATGGACCATTTTCATACACAGGAAATTCTCAGCCAGGAGGTTGCCGTGGCAAGCAGCCTGATGGAATCCCAGGTTCCTCCCCTCTGCCTTTCAACCAAAAGGACCAGGAAGATGAGGAACCTGGAGGAGTCAGTGACTGTTTTCCTTCGCCAGGCTACTGCGGCACTTAACACGACCCCTGGTGGCCACAAGGCATTTGGCTGTGTCAGAGCAAGCAAGCTCGAACACATGGAGGAGGGCCAACGCGCGATCTGTGAGGAAATCATTATGAAGCCCCTAAACAAGGGGACGAGGGGCAAACTAATAACTCAAACCCACCTGTGTGAGTTGGATCATACTCCTCCGCCACCTCCAGCAACACCACCAACACATCCACCCAACCCACCACAGCAGCATGGAAGGAAGTGTGGAAGGAAGTGTTGAGAGTGATGGCCTGGGTTTGGTGTGGTCTGGCAAAAAACACAGGCTGTTGTAAAACCACAGCCTCGGGACATACAGTATATGTCATCTGCTGCTGCTCCTCATCACTTGGAGTAATGGACCGTATTGTGTTCCCTATTAAATGAACTCCTCAGGTTACCAATGTTGACAGTCAAATAATTGATGTCTGCCCTGGGGTACAAAGGCTTCACCAATTCCAGCTGTTTCTCCAGCATTGCCTCTTTATTTTGTTATGACCCCTATTAAATTTCTAATTTTTTTTTTTTTTTTGACAAATACTTGGCTATGTGTTTTACTTCAAAAAGGACAGTTTGTTTGTGAGTAGGCAGGTACATTTCAAAAGTACAATGTCAAATTAACAAGGGACACCAACAAAGTTTTATCTTTGATGTTAAAATATACAAGATAAAAATGGTGTTGTGGTAACTTGACACACAAAACGACAAAAAAAATTATAGAGATCACTAGGAAAAAAAGATTATTCTGGAGATCATGAGATAAAAAAAAAAACAACAAAAACAAATATTATTCAGGAGATCACGAGAAATAATAAAAAATATGTTTGTCAGAATATCAGCAGCAAAGCAACTTTATTATTATAGCATTATAAAGAAGAAGAAAAAGCGCTGTGTGTGTGTGTGTGTGTGTGTGTATATACATATGCATACTTTCTAATACACTTCAGGTGGTGTACACAGTATCTAATACAGTGTGTACAGTTTCTACTAAACTTCTGGTGGTGTACACAGTAAACAATACAGTGCAGCCATTGTAAAGTTTCTAATACAGTGCAAGTGGAGTATATATACTCCACCTGCATTCGCTGGTGTATAATTTCTAATACACTTCAGGCGTGGTACACAGTATATAATACAGTGTAGTGTGGTGTTACAAACCAAAAAATACATGTCTGGAAGGCCATCAAGGAGAGGCAGACGCTCACAGGTCACTAAAAGAGGGCAAGCCACCTCTGTGTCTACAGTCAACAGTGGTGGTCATGGACATGGTGCATCCTCTGCACGTGGCTGCAGTGCACGCTTGTCCTTTTTTTCTGCTGCTGGCCGTGTAATTGAGCCACAACATGCAGAAGAGTTGGTAGAGTGGATAACAAAGCTGTCCTCATCTTCATCATCCTTTGTCACCCAGGCTCAGAGTAGTTTGCCTTCCAACGCAGCTGCCAAAGCAGCGTATTCCACCGGCTCCTTGTCCACAGTCACTCCTTCCGTAGCCCCACTATTATGCACGGAGGAGTCCCCAGAATTATTTGTCCACAGTGTCGGTTATATGCTGCTGGAGGATGCGCAGCAATTCGAAGGCTCCGATGTTGGTTCCCAGGCTGAGGAAGGGAGTAACATGAGCCTAGAGAGAGTGGGTGCCACAGAAGGACAAGAAACTTACAGTCATGTTCCCCCAGCTGCAGCATACTGCCAAGTTTGCTCCAGTGATGAGGAGGGAGGGGATGATGAGGTCACTGACTGTACTTGGGTGCCTGAGAGAAGAGAGGAGGAGGAGGCACAACTCCCACGAGGCAGGATGTCCTCTAGGGGGCAGCTTAAGTGCAGCCACCCTATTGCATCACACCGCAGAGCTCCGCAGGTGCAGGGCACTGCTGACTCCCTGCTAACTTTTAAAAGTTCCTTGGTGTGGGCCTTTTTCGATACGTGTGCGGCAGATCACACCATTGCTGTTTGCAACCTATGTCTGAAGCGTGGCCAGAATAGCAGCCGCTTTGGCACCACATGCATGGCTTTCCAAAACACCATTTCTTTTCACGGAAGGCCATTCCAGCTCTCTACGGGCACGTGGAAGGCAATATTTTGGCCTCATTGGACAGGGCGTCAGCAGTAAGGTTCATGTTACCGCTGACTCATGGTCCAACAGGGACGGATGCCGGACAGGGTTCAGTGTTGGTTCTTGTTCTGCCACCACACCTCCAAAATGCTAGTGGTGATTCTGCCACAGCTTTCTCCTCCAGCCCCTCCTCTTCTTCCTCTATGGCCTCTTGGCCTTTTTGCTCTGAACCAGCAGTGCTGGTAAGCGTTTAAGGGGCTATGTAAGCAGTCAGGCTAACAGATGCCATGCGGTGCTTGAGTTGTTCTGCCTAGGGGACAGGAGCCACACTGGGGCAGAGATTGTGTCAGCTCTGCAGGGGCAGGCTCAGAGGTGGTTGGGTTGAGGCCACGCCAGCTTCAGCCAGGAATGGTTGTATGGGACAATGGCAATAACCTTCTCTCCACCCTCCAACAGGAACACTTGATCCATGTTACATGTTTGGCACACGTCTTGAATTTGGTGGTGCAGCTGTTCTTGACCAGGTACTGAGGCTTTCAAGATCTCCTGAGGCAGGCCAGAAAAGTCTGTGTTCATTTTTTGTCGGTCATACAATGCTAGTGCTTGGCTGGCTGACATTCAAAGGAAATGTAACCTTCCAACCAACCGCCTCATTTGTGACATGACCACCAGGTGGAACTCAACGTTGGCAATGCTGCAGCAGCTGAACACACAGCAGAGGGCCATCATTGAGAACCTGTGCAAGTATGGCACCAGGACAGGGTCAGGGGAGCTGGGCTTCTGTTCGCCATGCCAGTGGCTACTGATCAAGGATGCATGCACTGTCCTATCACCATTTGAGGAGGCTACAAGGATGGTGAGCAGCAACAATGCATGCATCAGTGACACTGTCCCTCTAGTCTTCCTGTTGGAGCACATGCTTTGTGAAATCATGGACAGAGCTCTTGCGGCAGAACAGCGGGAGGAAGAGGAGGACTTCCTTTCCTCTCAAGGCCCCCTTTATCCAGATAGCATTCCTGTGGGCCCGCCAAACACACAGAAAGAAGAGGAGGAGGAAGAGGATTGTGTCAGCATGGATGTAGAGGTTGACACTCAGCAGCAGTCTTCAAGGGATGGTTTTAAGTATCCAGAAACCTTGAGTTGTACATCGCTGGGAGGAGGTAGTTACGGATAATGTGATCCTTAGTGACCCAGAGGGCTCAGAATCAAATGAAAACTTACGCTGCATGGCCTCCCTGATTCTGCAAAGCCTGCGAAAGGACCCTAAGATTTGTGGTATCAAGTAGAGGGATCATTACTGGCTGGCAACCCTTCTTGATCCATGTTACAAGGGTAAGGTCACAGAACTCATCCTGCCTTCACAGAGGGAGCAGAGGATTAAACATCTTCAGGAGGCCTTGAAAAAAGGCTTGTGTAATGCATTTTCAGACCCTGGGAGGTTACCATTTCTTGGTGCTGGACAATGTTTTGCTGAGGCTTCGTTCAGTCAGAGCAACAGCGGTGGAGAAGGCGGCCGACTGACCGATGCCTTTAGACAATTTTTCAGTCCTCAGCACCAAGGTCTGATAGGTTGAAGCAACCATCGCATTATATGGCGCAGGAATAATGGGCATTCACAGAATCTTTTTCCAGGGGGGCATCATTGTGGGGTCACCCATGCGCCACCCCTTTTCGACAACTGTACGTAGTACAGTTCCTAGGATAAGCAATGGATAATGTGTGATAGGCCCTCTTACTAGACCCAGGGAAACTACCGCAGTAATCCCTCCATCGGGGTGATCGCTCACTCTGGATTCCGTGGGGGGCAACTCTGGTCATTAGTGTAACATGTCTGTACCGTGGCAGTTGCTCAGTCTTTTTCTCTCTGGTGGCGCTGGGCAGCGTGGCTCTCTCTCTGGTGACGCTGGGCAGAGTGGCTCTCCCTCTGGTGGAGCTGGGCAGTGTGGCTCTCTCTCTGGTGGTGCTAGGCAGCGTGACTCTCTCTCTCTGGCTTCTGCCCAGCCCACTCCTCTTTCTTTGTCCTGTAGCACTTACTCCCTCAGCTTTTTTACAGGCTGCAGTCTCTCAATCTCTCTCTTGATCGAGCTGTAGCCTCCTCCCTGTGAAAAATTGAGCTGTCAATCTTTGGGTCTACATATCCCATGATGCTGTCCTCTCCTAGTCTCCTTTGATTGGCTCTCAGTTATGGCCAACGGGGAAGGAACGGAGTGGGCAGGAAGCTTAGTGAGAGCCGCCATCCCTTCTCCCTGGCAGGAGAAAGGGGGGACAAGCGGGGGAAACCTCTGACAGCCCGCAGCTCACCTTTCTCCTGTCACAATGCCACGGAGCTCTCTGCTGGACTGAGCAGAGAAAAGAGCCTGCAATCACATTGCACTGATGGGAGGGCTTGACAGCACCTTGATGGTGAAACCTGACTGGCGAGTGGGACCCGGGCGCGGGCTGCTCACGCCCCCATAGCAATGCCACTGTGCTGAATTTAACAGTGCAGATCCAACCCTTGATTCTAGGGGGGCACTTGACCCCCCTTGCCCCTACCTGTGGATGCCCATGGCAGGAATATGTAGGGGCAAAAGCAGACTTGGAGACCTTTCCAACAGAGCATCCACTGGTTTACTGGGTCTTGAGGATGGACCACTGGCCAGAACTTGCTCAATATGCATTCGAGCTACTGGCCTGTCCTGCATCCAGCATGCTTTCTGAACATACATTCAGTGCTGTTGGAGGATTTGTAACGGATCAAAGAGTGTGCCTTTCCACAGCGTTAATAGGCTCACATTCACAAAAATGAATCAGTCTTATAACTGATTGAATTTGCTATGGATCTGGGATCCCTTGAAGACTGCCTATGCTGACTATCTTATTCCTTCTCAATCTTGATGATGCTAGCTTCCAACAGTATTTTTGGTTTAGGACATCACCACCACCCAAGGCCCAATTTTTATGCCCCTGTTTAACATGTGGCATAAACATAATATCATTTTTGCTATAATATTTCACAGCAGGGATGTTTTTTTTTATGATTTTTATCTATATTGCTGGGATTCAACAATACATTATAGCCGTGAGCAGTTTTAAATGACATTTTTTCCTTTATAAATGTCATTTTGCTGTGATACTGTTATAAACATGGGAAAGATACATCACTTTACAGGCAGACTAAGGCGAACCCCCCCCCCCCCCCCCCCACCCCCCAGGCTCGATATATAAAGCAATATTTAATTTTTATTGTTTCACTTTAAGCATTATTAAAATCCCTGCTTCCGAAAAAACTGCTGTTTTTGAAACATTTTTTGCATTGATACATGTCCCCCGGGACGGGACCCAGGTCCCCAAACACTTTTTTGGCAATAACTTGCATATAAGCCTTTAAAATTAGCACTTTTGATTTTTCACGTTCGACTGACTAGACTTTAACGGTGTTCACACTAATTTTATGCCTGTTCGCATGTTCCGCTGCGAACTGAACCTGGGGGGTGTTCGACTCATCCCTCTCCAGCGGGCAGTACTGCCTTGTCAAACATGATGGGGGATAATTTTTGCTGCGCATGTGGATATACCCATACAGCTTCCTTTGCAGCTCAGGAAGGGGGATAAGTACTAAAAACACATCTCAACCTCCTGTTTTTACCACCCATCTCCCCTGAACAGCAGATGTAAACAAGGCCTTAGGGTTCTGTCACTTGAGCAGACATAGGGTGGTAAAAGCAAACAGTTAAGCCCCATTTTTTCCACCTTCCGACCACCTACCTACAAAGAGATGAAGCTGCTCAGGACTGTACACATGCCATGGCCTGATGCTTTCCTTTACAGCCATGGCAAAAATGAATTGGGGTCATACTGCAATTGCATGCAATGCACAGTGGGGTTTAAAACAGGCATTGGTGACATGAAATATCACCTCCTCACTGCCTATCAAATGCCCAATGAAAAGTGATCTGCCGCGGATAATTTTTCAGAGGGGAGGAGCACATCTGAATGAGCCCTTAGAGCCTTTTCAGCCTCATATCCTCTCTCAGAGCCTCCCTAGACCCCTATAGTTCTAGGCACCACCCAAAGCCCACTTCCCATTCTCTCCTTCATCCCACTAACAGTCCTCCTCCGACTGACCCCAGTGATGCAGCAGCAGTTTTCCTCACTGACCCTGATGCCATCTTTGCCTTGGGCACTGGATAATCTTGTCCCAGTACTGGTTACTATTGAATGCCAATAGATATTTATTTGTGATCTGTGGGTGAGCAAGTTTTCTTAAGGCAGTGGACACAAGGTGTGGAGATTACCTATACAATTTTGCACAGAGCAGCAGGCGGTGGATGAGTGGAGCGGCACAGAGAGGGGGCACTGGAGGTGGATGAGAGGAGCAGTACAGAGAGGGGGCAATGGAGGCTGATGAGAGGAATGGCACAGAGAGGGGGTCACTGGATGTGGATGAGAGGAGTGGTACAGAGAGGGGGCACTGGAGGCAAAGAGAGGAGCAGTACAGAGAGGGGGCACTGGAGGCTGATGAGAGGAACGGCACAGGGAGGGTTCACTGGATGTGGATGAGAGGAGCAGTACAGAGAGACATGCAGGTAGGTTAATTGGCTTCTGTCCAAAATTGGCCCAAGTATATGAATGGGGACCTTGGATTGTGGGCTCCTTGAGGGTGGGGACCGATGTGAGTGTGCAATGTACAGGGATAGGGGCAATTGTAGACACTCAGGTTGAACTGGATGGACTGGTGTCTTTATTCAAACTTACTAACTATGCAACTATGCAAGAGAGGTGGCACTGGAGGCGGATGAGAGGAGCAGTACAGAGAGAGGGTGCACTGCAGGCAGATGAGAGGAGTGGCACAGAGAGGGGGCACTGGAGGCAGATGAGAGTAGTGGCACAGAGAGGGGGGGCACTGGAGGCGAATGAGAGGAGCAGTACAGAGAAGGGGCACTGGAGGCAAAGAGAGGGGCAGTAACAATAACAATCTGTGTCTATTGAACTTGTATCATAACAGTCCATTCATTCACACAGGGGCAACACGGACTTCCAGCACGACTTTGGGAGGCAACTTGGACACGACTTGAGTGTAAATCACAGCGCGACTTATAACACGACTTTAATGTAAAAAAAAAAATGGCATGGGTTCCCCTTCAAGAACATACCAGGCCCTTCGGGTCTGGTATGAATATTAAGGGGCCCCCGTGCCAAAAAAATAAAATACATACCAGACCCTTATCCGAGAATGCAACCTGGCAGGCTGCAGGGAAAGAGGGGGGACAAGAGAGCGTCCCCCCTCCTGAACCATACCAGGCCACATGCCCTCAACATTGGAAGGGTGCTTTGAGGTTGAAAGCCCCTCAAAGCACTTTGAGGGCCCCTCAAAGCCCCATGTTGATGAGGACAAGGGCCTCATCCCCACAACCCTGGCCGGTGGTTGTGGGGCGCTGCGGGCTGGGGGCTTATCAGAATCTGGAAGCCCCCTTTAACAAGGGGACCCCCAGATCCAGGCCTCCCCCCCTGTGTGAAATGGTAAGGGGGTACAAAAGTACCATTTCACCAAAAAAGTGACAAAAAAGTGTTAAAAATTACAGGAGACGGTCTTTGACAATTCCTTTATTAAAGTCTTCTTTCATCTTCTTTCTTCTGGTCTTCTTCCTTCTTCCTTTCTTCATCCTTTGGTTTCTTCCTCCATCTTCTTCTTCCTCCGATCCTCTTATTCCTCCGATCCCCTTCTTCTTGCTTCGGTGTTCTCGTCCGGCATCTTCCTCCACGGCATCTCTTTTTGGTTCTCGGGCCGCTCCGCACAATGGGAGGCTCCCGCTATGTGACGCTTCTCTTCTTCTGACAGTTCTTTTATAAGGGAAGGCGGGGCCACCCAGTGACTCCACCCCCCTCTGACGCACGGTTCCATGTTTTTTTTGGCACAGGGTTCCCCTTAATATCCATACCAGACCCGAAGGGCCTGGTATGGAATTTTGGGGGATCCCCACGCATTTTTTTTCTTATTTTTTTTTTTCTTAATGCTAATGATTTGTGTGCAATGCAAATAGCCTTAAAAAAAACAATAGAAGAACATTAGAATCCTACTATAGCTTGTAGTCAAAATTTTCCCGAGGGAATGTATGATTACAGCATTATACAGTGAGTTTCGCTGCTCCGTCGAATCTTCTTTAAACATTCGACAGACACCATAAGCCTTCAATGACAGATTCAACCGTAATTCATTTGGATTTTCGGACGAATTACATTTTTTAACGAAAAACAAAATAAATAAAAATGAATTTTGGGAGTAACGAAATAAATGTATCTTTTGGACGAAAACGAAATTCCGAAACAAAATATTTCAGTCTGCACATGTCTAGCACAGAGAGGGAGGCACTGGAGGCGGATGAGAGGAGCAGTACAGAGAGGGGTCCACTGGAGGCGGATGAGAGGTGCTTTGTCAGGTAGACACCAGGAATTTCTGTTGAGCAGTCTTGATTGTTGCCTTACCAAAATTTTTTTTTGGTATAATAAGGAATTTTATTTGCAGACCAGGGGTGTTGCGATGGGAGCCTGTTTTGCTCCCAGTGTGGCCAATTTATTCATGGCTCACTGGGAGGAAGAGGCCATTTTTAAACATCATCCCCCGGAATTGGTCTACTATCGTAGATTCATTGACGATCTGATCATGACCTGGGATGGTGAGAGATCAGCCCTTGAGAGTTTCATTCATTTATTAAATTATAATGATAAAAATATTGTTCGGACGTGGAATATTGATCATGATAAAATAATTTTTTCGGATTTAGAGATTAACAGAGATCAGGATCATTTTAGGCTGTGCAATCACTTCAAACCCACGGATCGCAATGCCTATATTCCCCTGGAGAGTTGTCACCACCGTTCATGGTTGTGCAACATCCCCAGGGGGCTGCGTCGTAATTGCACCTGTGGGGAGGATTTTTTGCCCAGTCTGAGGTATTGGTCTCCAGATTTCAGCAGAAAGGTTATGACATATCAAATTTTAAAATGGAAATAGATAAGGTTAAAATGATGGACAGACAAATTCTAGTTTCTGGTCAGAATGGGGATATTAAAAGAGATGACCAAAACTGTAGGATGATACTAGACTACAATGCTCAACACAAAAAAATTGAAGCATTGGGGGGGGGGGGGGGTATTTGTCAGTTAAGCCGCAGAGAATAATATTGGATATATGAGACCAAGGTTTTAACCCCTGGGGCTTAATGTTGATTTTGATTCAAATTGTTTTATTACTGATCGATGATTGCATTGTTTTTAGTAATTTTATTTCTTTTGTAAGCTGCGGGTGACATCATGTCCTTTTAGATTCCTCAGGTTTGTCCCGACGTAATGTCCGTGAATATATATATATTTATATATATGTTTTATATAATATTTTCATTGCATATTTATGTGCTTTGTTTTATGTTCCTCATACCACAATATGTGGCATTGTTTTTAACATATGTAATACGCGTGATGCCTCATCATGCAGGATGTCTCAGTGTTTTATTTTGTTTTAACTTTTTTCTGTATTTCCCTTGGATTGGGACACTTGGTGGTTATTGCGCATCCTATTTAGCGTCCGTACTGAGTACTGTGACGCTGGATCATGTGCTCTTTGTGCCTCCATTTGCTTAATGGAGAGACTGTCTCACTGTCATGTGACGTAATGTCACGTGGCGGGTGTTAGAAAAGTTTTAAATGTTTATTGTGTGAGTATTAGAAAAACAATATTCCTGAGACTGATTTTTAAAAGCTTACTTCTGAGCACATTATTGTATTAACTTGTTGTATTGTTTTGTCTTAATTAACTCCATAGTAAGTTGTAGGATGATTAGATTTAACTAAATATGATAGCCTAAGAATGTATGGGGAACATGAATAGCCAAAATAAAAGTATCAGTTCGTACCATGACATGTTATTTATGTTTCCTCAGCCAATAGAAGCATAGAGGTGGTATTCTTGTAGGGTATGAGGAGGGGGGAGACATATTCTTTTGTGAGACTGTTTTCTGCAGCTTGTCCTGTAAGCATGTCTCCCTTTTGTGGGCCACATAAGAAAAAAATTGTCTGCTTCTCAATACATCTGGAGTTTTGACTGATCACAAGAGAAGATTCCTAAAATTTTTGGTCCTTCGCAGCCAGAAACAACACGCTGGTTTTCAGATCAGACGGCCCCGACAAAACTTCGGTGAGTATTGGACTTTGGAGCTCACTGAAAAGAATAGACCCCCCATTCAATGTTATTTGGTGAAAAAGGGGCGTAAGATCTGGATTCCACAGTCTGTTTCCGAACCTTGTGTGATCCAATCCAGGTGTTTGAGAGGTAAGATAATTTAACCACTACAGCCCCGGACCAATAAACACCTTAAGGACCAGAGGTCTTTTTACAATATCGCACTGCGCTGCTTTAACTGGTAATTGCGCGGTCATGCAATATTGCACCCAAACGAAATTTGCGTCCTTTTCTTCCCACAAATAGAGCTTTCTTTTGATGGTATTTGATTGCCTCTGCGATTTTTATTTTTTGCGATATAAATGGAAAAAGAGCGAAAATTTTGAAAAAAAAAGATATTTCTTCTTTTTGTTATAAGAAAAATCGAATAAACTATATGTTAGTCATACATTGAGGGCAAAATGTATTCAGCCACATGTCTTTAGTAAAAAAAATGTCAATAAGCGTATATTTTTTGGTTTGCGCAAAAGTTATAGCGTCTACAAACTAGAGTACATTTTCTGGAATTTACACAGCTTTTAATTTATGACTGCCTATCTCATTTCTTGAGGTGCTAAAATGGCAGGGCAGTACAAACCCCCCCCCCCCCAAATGACCCCATTTTGGAAAGTAGACACCCCAAGGAAATTGCTGATGGGTATGTTGAGCCTATTGAATATTTATTTTTTTTGTCCTAAGGGATTGAATAATGACAAAAAAAATGCCATGGTTATATGTGGAATTGCACCCCAAAATATATTCCGCTACTTCTCCCGAGTATGGGGACACATGTGTGGGACTTTTTGGGAGTCTAGTCTTGCACGGAACCCCGAAAACCAATCACCACCTTCAGGATTTCTAAGGGTGCAAATTTTTGATTTCACTCCTCACTACCTATCACAGTTTCGAAGGCCATAAAATGCCAAAATAGCACAAAACCCCCCAAAATGACCCCATTTTGGAAAGTAGACACCCCAAGCTATTTACTGAGAGGCATGTTGAGTCCATGGAATATTTTATATTTTGCCACAAGTTGCGGAAATATTACAAACTTTTTTTTTTCTTGCACAAAGTTGTCACTAAATGATATATTGCTCACACATGCTATGGGCATATGTGAAATGACACGCCAAAATACATTCTGCTGCTTCTCCTGAGTACAGGGATACCACATGTGTGGGACTTTTTTGGAGCCTAGCCGCGTACAGGACCCCGAAATCCAAGCACCGCCTTCAGGATTTCTAAGGGCATACATTTTTTATTTTACTCCTCACTACCTATCACTACCTATCACAGTTTTGAAGGCCATAAAATGCCAATATGGCACAAAACCCCCCAAATGACCCCATTTTGGAAAGTAGACACCCCAAGCTATTTGCTGAGGGCCATGTTGAGACCATTGAATATATTTTTTTTGTCCCAAAGGGATTGAATAATGACAAAAAAAAAAAAATTTTTTTTACAAAAAGTTGTCACTAAATTATATATTGCTCACACATGCCATGGTTATATGTGGAATTGCACCCCAAAATACATTTTGCTGCTTCTCCTGAGTACGGGGATACCACATGTGTGGGACTTTTTGGGAGCCTAGCTGCGTACGGGGCCCCAAAACCAATCACCGCCTTCAGGATTTCTAAGGGTGCAAATTTTTGATTTCATTCCTCACTACCTATCACAGTTTCAAAGGCCATAAAATGCCAAAATAGCACAAAACCCCCACAAATGACCCCATTTTGGAAAGTAGACACCCCAAGCTATTTACTGAGAGGCATGTTGAGTCCATGGAATATTTTATATTTTGCCACAAGTTGCGGGAATAGTACAAACTTTTTTTTTTTTTGCTCAAAGTTGTCACTAAATGATATATTGCTCACAATTGCTATGGGCATATGTGAAATGACACCCCAAAATACATTCTGCTGCTTCTCCTGAGTACAGGGATACCACATGTGTGGGACTTTTTGGGAGCCTAGCCGCGTACGGGACCCCGAAATCCAAGCACCGCCTTCAGGATTTCTAAGGGCATTAATTTTTCATTTCACTCCTCACTACCTATCACAGTTTTGAAGGCCATAAAATGCCAAGATGGCACAAACCCCCCCCAAATGACCCCATTTTGGAAAGTAGACACCCCAAGCTATTTGCTGAGGGGCATGTTGAGACCATTGAATATTATTTTTTTTTTGGTTCCAAGGGATTGAATAATGACAACAAAAAAAAAAAATTTTTTTACAAAAAGTTGTCACTAAATTACATATTGCTCACACATGCCATGGTTATATGTGGAATTGCACCCCAAAATACATTTTGCTGCTTCTCCTGAGTACGGGGATACCACATGTGTGGGACTTTTTGGGAGCCTAGCTGCGTACGGGGCCCCAAAACCAATCACCGCCTTCAGGATTTCTAAGGGTGCAAATTTTTGATTTCATTCCTCACTACCTATCACAGTTTCAAAGGCCATAAAATGCCAAAATAGCACAAAATCCCCACAAATGACCCCATTTTGGAAAGTAGACACCCCAAGCTATTTACTGAGAGGCATGTTGAGTCTATGGAATATTTAATATTTTGCCACAAGTTGCGGAAATATTACAAACTTTTTTTTTTCTTGCACAAAGTTGTCACTAAATGATATATTGCTCACACATGCTATGGGCATATGTGAAATGACACGCCAAAATACATTCTGCTGCTTCTCCTGAGTACAGGGATACCACATGTGTGGGACTTTTTTGGAGCCTAGCCGCGTACAGGACCCCGAAATCCAAGCACCGCCTTCAGGATTTCTAAGGGCATACATTTTTTATTTTACTCCTCACTACCTATCACTACCTATCACAGTTTTGAAGGCCATAAAATGCCAATATGGCACAAAACCCCCCAAATGACCCCATTTTGGAAAGTAGACACCCCAAGCTATTTGCTGAGGGCCATGTTGAGACCATTGAATATTTTTTTTTTGTCCCAAGGGATTGAATAATGACAAAAAAAAAACAATTTTTTTTACAAAAAGTTGTCACTAAATTATATATTGCTCACACATGCCATGGTTATATGTGGAATTGCACCCCAAAATACATTTTGCTGCTTCTCCTGAGTACGGGGATACCACATGTGTGGGACTTTTTGGGAGCCTAGCTGCGTACGGGGCCCCAAAACCAATCACCGCCTTCAGGATTTCTAAGGGTGCAAATTTTTGATTTCATTCCTCACTACCTATCACAGTTTCAAAGGCCATAAAATGCCAAAATAGCACAAAACCCCCACAAATGACCCCATTTTGGAAAGTAGACACCCCAAGCTATTTACTGAGAGGCATGTTGAGTCCATGGAATATTTTATATTTTGCCACAAGTTGCGGGAATAGTACAAACTTTTTTTTTTTTGCTCAAAGTTGTCACTAAATGATATATTGCTCACAATTGCTATGGGCATATGTGAAATGACACCCCAAAATACATTCTGCTGCTTCTCCTGAGTACAGGGATACCACATGTGTGGGACTTTTTGGGAGCCTAGCCGCGTACGGGACCCCGAAATCCAAGCACCGCCTTCAGGATTTCTAAGGGCATTAATTTTTTATTTCACTCCTCACTACCTATCACAGTTTTGAAGGCCATAAAATGCCAAGATGGCACAAAACCCCCCCAAATGACCCCATTTTGGAAAGTAGACACCCCAAGCTATTTGCTGAGGGGCATGTTGAGACCATTGAATATTATTTTTTTTTTGGTTCCAAGGGATTGAATAATGACAACAAAAAAAAAAAATTTTTTTACAAAAAGTTGTCACTAAATTACATATTGCTCACACATGCCATGGTTATATGTGGAATTGCACCCCAAAATACATTTTGCTGCTTCTCCTGAGTACGGGGATACCACATGTGTGGGACTTTTTGGGAGCCTAGCTGCGTACGGGGCCCCAAAACCAATCACCGCCTTCAGGATTTCTAAGGGTGCAAATTTTTGATTTCATTCCTCACTACCTATCACAGTTTCAAAGGCCATAAAATGCCAAAATAGCACAAAACCCCCACAAATGACCCCATTTTGGAAAGTAGACACCCCAAGCTATTTACTGAGAGGCATGTTGAGTCCATGGAATATTTTATATTTTGCCACAAGTTGCGGGAATAGTACAAACTTTTTTTTTTTTGCTCAAAGTTGTCACTAAATGATATATTGCTCACAATTGCTATGGGCATATGTGAAATGACACCCCAAAATACATTCTGCTGCTTCTCCTGAGTACAGGGATACCACATGTGTGGGACTTTTTGGGAGCCTAGCCGCGTACGGGACCCCGAAATCCAAGCACCGCCTTCAGGATTTCTAAGGGCATTAATTTTTTATTTCACTCCTCACTACCTATCACAGTTTTGAAGGCCATAAAATGCCAAGATGGCACAAAACCCCCCCAAATGACCCCATTTTGGAAAGTAGACACCCCAAGCTATTTGCTGAGGGGCATGTTGAGACCATTGAATATTATTTTTTTTTTGGTTCCAAGGGATTGAATAATGACAAAAAATAAAAATATTTTTTTTTTTTACAAAAAGTTGTCACTAAATTACATATTGCTCACACATGCCATGGTTATATGTGTAATTGCACCCCAAAATACATTTTGCTGCTTCTCCTGAGTACGGGGATACCACATGTGTGGGACTTTTTGGGAGCCTAGCTGCGTACGGAGCCCTAAAAACCAATCGCCACCTTCTGGATTTCTAAGGGCGCAAATTTTTGATTTCACTCCTCACTACCTATTACAGTTTCGAAGGCCATAAAATGCCAAAATAGCACAAACCCCCCCAAATTACCCCATTTTGGAAAGTAGACACCCCAAGCTATTTGCTGAGAGTCATGTTGTCTGAACGAAAAAAAAGAGATTGATCGGTGGGTATGCCCACCATTAGAATACCTCCCTTCATCCACCCACTTCTAATGATTGACATACATGCACCATTTATATATGCTGAAGCATGGGGGCATCCTCCCGCAAAAAAGTTATGCCGCGTACACACGGTCGAACTTTTCCACGGGCAAGCATGCATTGGAATTTCGACCGTATGTATGCGGCATTAGGAGCAAAATCGCTCCTCCACCCCTTATGCCCCCATGCTTCGGCATATATGCTCTTTTTTAACTGTGGTGGTGAAATCACCTCCTACAGCACTGGAGTCACGGCTTTATGTATCGTGGGAGCAAACGCTGTTGCTGTCAAGATAAATAAATCCGTGCTGCAGCTGAATGGCGTACCTGCTAAGCAAATTATGGTTAACGTTAAAACAAAGTAACATTACAGTATAACAGTAAAACCTTACCATACCATACCTGCAAAGCAAATGCCAAAAAAAACTGTAAAAAAAAAACATTTTTTAACACAACCTGTGCCTAAAATATATATATGCCGAAGCATGGGGGCATCCTCCCGCAAAAAAGTTATGCCGCGTACATACGTTCAAACTTTTCCACGGGCAAGCCCTCCGTCGGAATTTTGACCGTATGTACGCGGCATTAGGAGCAAAATCGCTCCTCCACCCCTTATGCCCCCATGCTTCGGCATATATGCTCTTTTTTAACTGTGGTGGTGAAATCACCTCCTACAGCACTGGAGTCACGGCTTTATGTATCGTGGGAGCAAACGCTGTTGCTGTCAAGATAAATAAATCCACGCTGCAGCTGAATGGCGTACCTGAAAACATGAAAAATGGTTAACAATAAAACACAGTAAACAGTAAAGTATAAAAAATTAGAGAGAAGATAGAGAGAGAGAGAGAGCAATAAAACGACAACTATTTTTGGTTTTTATATTTTATATTTTTTGGGGTTTTTTTTATTTTCCTTTTTTTTTATACACTTTTTTTTGAACTGTAAACTGTAACAACTGTAACATTTCGGGTCTCTCAAAATGCAATGGCATCTTGGGAGACTCTGTGTTAGTGTGCCTAGCCTGTGAAATGCTGTACCCTACGCTAATACTTCACTAGTGTGTGGTAGCGTTCAAAACACTCGCCAAGGCAAAGACCAGGATTGCCAGGACAGCGTGGACAATAACAACGGGTGTCACGCCTAAATCCGCGCTTGGTACAGACACGACATCTTTTTTGGGGGGCTCGTTGGGTAGGGGTACTCGGGATGGCATAAGAATAATGCCTCTCATGCAGCCGGCTTACTGCATTTGGTTGGGAATGGTGAGGTGCAGAACCGTCTGGATACAGAAGCTCTGTGACAACCTCTCTTTGTAAGAAAAGAAAGGTTAAAGTCCCGCCTGAAGTTTTGTATAGCACAAAAGCATTCAGCAAAGCCAATTGAAATAAGTAAGCAGACACTTTTTTGTACCAGCGTCTGGCCTTACGGGAAGCTAGATACGGCGCCAACAACTGGTCATTGAGGTCCACCCCTCCCATATTTTTGTTATATTCGTGGACACAGAGGGGTTTCTCCACAATACCAGTGGCCGTGGAAATTTGGACCGTCGTGTCTGCATGAAGGGAGGTATGAACGAAAACATTCTTATTATCCCTCCACTTCATAGCGAGCAAATTATTACACCGATAGCAGGCTCTCTCCCCCAGCCTAAGACGGGAATCTACAAGCCGCTGGGGAAAGCCCTGGCGATTAGGTCGCACGGTGCCACATGCTCCAATCTGATTATCAAACAAGTGTCTAAACAGTGGCACGCTGGTGTAATAATTGTCCACGTACAAGTGGTACCCCTTTCCGAATAAGGGTGACACCAATTTCCACACTATCTTGCCAGCGCTTCCTATGTAGTCAGGGCAGTTCTCCGGCTCTACGTAACTATCTTTACCCTCATAAACCATAAAGCTCCATGCATAGCCTGTGGCCCTGTCACAGCACTTATACAGCTTGACCCCGTATCTGGTACGCTTGTTGGGAATGTACTGTTTGAATGACAAGCGACTAGTAAACTTAATCAGGGACTCATCAACACAGACAACTTTTTGGGGAGTAAACAAGTCTGCAAAACGTTGGTTGAAGTGGTTTATGAGGGGCCGAATTTTGTAGAGCCGATCGCATTCAGGGTCTCCACGATGACGACAAAGTTCATTGTCACTGAAGTGCATGAACCGCAAGATCTGCTCGTATCGTTTCCTGGACATGGAGTTAGAGAACACGGGCATGTGGTCAGTCGGATGCGTGGACCAATAAGCCCGCAACGTCATGAATTTATGTGTGCCCATGTTGAGGGAAAGGCCCAGAAAGGTCTTAAATTCGGAAACCGTAACTGGTTTCCAATCTCTGAAAGGGAAGGCAATTGGGGATTAGTGGCGATGTGTTGACCAGCATATAAATTGGTTTGGTCCACAATAGATCTATAGAGATCTTCTGTGAAATACAGAGAATAAAAATCAAGTGGCATAAAATCATCTGTATCCACCTGAATACCGGGTTGGGCAGTGAATGGGGGAAGTACTGGTGCTGCAGAAGTGGTGGGCACCCAATCAGGATTGGCAAATTCTACAGGAAGGGCACTATGGGAACGACGGGCCTGTCTTCGTCTTCTTCTTGGTGGCAGCGGGACACTACTTGTGCTTGCCACCTCGCCAGCTTGAACTGCACTTATGGGACTCGCCACGTCCCCACGTGTTACTGCAGTGCTGGATGTACGTCCAGGGTGTACTAGGCCTAAGGTAAAGGATGAGCGGCGCTAGTACTGGCTCTATACTCCATACGAGGGACTTGCAGTTCCTGCACCTCAACAACATCAGAAGATCGGGGTCGGGTACGCCTGACGTTAGCAGGGACCTCTTCTTCGTCGTCAGAGCTATCTGACATGGAGGCGCTGTCCTCTACAGGTTCGTATTCTGAGACTGAATCTGACAGATCAGTGTCTTCCTCTTCACTATCTATCATGCTCAGAAACGTGTAGGCCTCTTCACTAGTGTACCTTCGCTTTGCCATTTTGGGCTCTAAATTTAGGGGTACACTAGTGAGACTCAGGCCGCGTACACACGGGCGGACTGTTCGCCCAACTTTGTTCGTCAAACAGTTTGACAAACAGTCCGTTCAAAATTAGCATGAGCGGACTTGACCACACACGACGAACGAACAGTCCGCTGAAAACTTGCGCGATGACGTGAACGGCACGTACGACGGGACGAGAAATTCGGCGTCCGATACACTGCAATGCAACCTTCGCCGTGTAAATTCTTTCTGAGCATGCGCGAGACTTAGTTTGCCGAACAAGCCTACACACGAGCGGACTGTTCGCTCAAACCAAGTTTCAGCAGACAGTCTTACGGAAATTCCGAAAAACTTTGTTCGTCAGACTGTCCGCTGAAACTGTCCGCTGAAGCCCACACACGAGCGGACTGTCCGCTGAAACACTGTTCAGCGGACAAAGTTGGACGAACAGTCCGCCCGTGTGTACGCGGCCTCACAGGTAAAAAAGCACCTAGCCTGTCAGCGACTGTATAAAACGCTACAAAAAAACTGTTAGCGATCGCAGGGATCAAGCCTGACTCTGCGAACGCTGCAGTTATGTGTGTTGCGTTGTGTTTTGTAAGTGACAGTGATCGATCGATACTGTACTTGGGTGGGCTGGGCTGGGCGGAGGGGCAAAACGCAGGTGCTAGCAGGTATCTGGATTGATCCTGCTAACAATGCGTTTTTTTAGAACCCTAAATTGCTGGGCACGCTAGTATAGATCTGATCAGATCAGATATTGATCTGTTCGGATACTCTACCACTAAGGGAGGTGTATGCTTTGCGCGTGGGTGTTAGCGGTACTGGCACTAACCTAGCACTGCCTGGGGCGACACAGACCCTTTCTGACCCTAAAACCGAATTGATATCACCCGCCGGGTGATCAGGGGGTTAAACCTTTATTAGGTAATAAATGGCGGGTGCCCTGATGCTATAAAAAGCGAACTACCTAACCAGCGTCACCCATAACACTAATACGGTGATCTCTGGTGAAAGGGTTAACTAAGGGCAATCAGGGGGTTAAAACCTTTATTGGGTATTTATATGGGGGTACCTGAAGCTTTATAAAAACCTGACGGGGAACCTAAATAACTAAATAACTAACTGGCTAACCAGCGTCACCAGTGACACTTATACAGCGATCGCTGGTGAAAGGGTTAACTCTAGGGGCAATCAAGGGGTTAAAACCTTTATTAGGTTATATATCGGGGTACCTAACGCTATAAAAACCTGGCGTTGAACCTAAAAAAAAAAACTAGCTTCCTAGCGGGACCAGTGACACTAATGCAGCGATCAGAAAAACGATCGCTTAGTGACACTGGTAAAAGGGGGTGAAAGGGTTAACTGGGAGGGCAATCAAGGGGTTGAACCTTTATTAGGGGGGGGTAGGGGGCTACCCTGGACCTAAAGGGGCCTAACACTAGCTGCCCTGACACTTTTTACAGTCACAACTGACACTAAATGCAGTGATCAGTAAATAAATGAACACTGCAATTAGTGACACTGTGACTGGGGGGGGGGGGGGGGGCGGGGGCCGATCGGGGGGGGTGATCGGGGGGTGACTGGGGTGAAATGTGTGCCTATGTGTACCTATGTGTCAGTGGACTGTTGGTGCACTTACTTGTATGTCTTCACTCCGCGCTGTCCGGTCAAAAAGACCGCCACGAGGAGTGTGACATCACTTCCTCCTTCCTGTGTTTACATTTTCACAGGGGAGGAAGCTTCTCATTGGCCAGGAGCGATCGAGAGGGGATGGCCAGAAACCAACGGCCATCCCCTCATCACGGATCGCTCCTGCAGCGAACCGGACCGCCGTATCCAGCGGGAGGGGGTCCGATCAGACCCCCCACCCGCTGGAAGGCAGGCAAGTACATGTACGTGCTTGTGCCTGCCTGTGCCATTGCGATGACGTACAATGGCAATACGGCGGTCCTTAAGTGGTTAAATTATTCTTAATTCTTTCTAAGAGTCTTTTCTTCTCTTTCTCTTTGATCCTGGTTTAATGTGTTGTAATTGCCGACATTGGTATTGATCGCATAATATCTAGATCATTCCAGTGCTCGTAGACAGAGACATTTGGGGACGTTGTCTAAGGTAAAAAATTACGTCGCCCGCTGTCTGGACAGATAACAAAAAGATTTGAGGTATACCGAACGTCAGAGGTTGATTGCCTGACGCTGTCGGAGGTTGAATGCCCGACTATTTAAGCGCTGTTTAGTTAAGTGATCTAAAGAGATTGTAAGGCTAATTTTCTTCTGTGTGTGTTTACTTTATCTTTGCTCATGTTTAAACTTTTTTGATTCTCTCGATAGTGTGGGGAGTGCTGATATTTTTACTCTTGTATTGTTACCCCACGGTACAACAGTCTTTGTTCGTTTACATGTTTTGTGCTGCGTATTCCTAAGAAGAAGATAAGAAGTCATTCTTCACGTTCTCATGATCTGTGTGTCTGTAAAAAAAAAAAGGAACGCACTGAACTCACTCTCCCCCTTCCCTCATGTGTGCAGTGCTGATTCCTGTCTTAAAGAAGTTGTAAAGGTTAACCCTTGACTAGCTATGACACTACAGAAGGGTTATATTGTAAATATTGAAACTTAGCATAAAAGAAAAAAAAAAAGGTACACTGATGACACCAGGTTGCTTTATTATTTTAGCATGCCATGGTGTTACAGGAAGCAAGTGGCAGAAATTGTTTATAGTTTGGGTAGCTGGGACACGTGAAGGTGGATTGCACTGTGGAGTGAATAGAATGTTGTAGAATTATTATCAGGTGTCTTGATGAATGTGAAAAGAAAAGAAAAAAAAAAAAAAGGCTGAGGATGTTTTCATTACTATGATGGTCAAGAAGCTGTTTCTCGGAAACAAGAAAATGCAGATTGCCTGACAGAGGTCAATTTGTGCATCTGTGAAAATATTAGGACTTTTGGTGGGAAAGAAAGTCTGAATAATAGTCTTAAAGTAAATATTTATATTGGATGAGTTATTTTTAGAATTCACAGACTTTCAACTGTGAAGTGTTAATGATGCAATGCTGTTTATATTTGGGTACATTTATAAAGTCAAAAGGCTAAGTTCTGAATCAGAATACTAAAAATTAATTAAAAAGAAAGAAAGTTATATTTTGGGGCCCTGTGGATAAGCTTAAATTGTTAGGACCCAAAGTTAAAAAAAAAGGTATGAGTTGGAAATGGCGGAGTATTGGCTTCAGCATGCTAGAATTAGAGTAGAAGGAAGGAGAACAAAAGGAAAAATGCCAAGCCCAATTGTCCCTAGTGGACAAAGAGGATGATCTCATCTGCTATACTCAGAGACCACCTCCTTATAATGGTCCTCCCCCTCAGGTGCAAGTAACTGCCCAGAGTAACACCTGCCCTGTGACATCCACCCCTGTCAAAGGAACCGCCTCTGAACAAAACCCCAACTCCACTTCCTCAATCTCTCCAGACAGTAGTTCAGTCCTGGAGATGAACAGATCGATCCTTGAAACATTAACTGACGCCATAAGTCATGCACTAGGTGCCCCAGCAGGAGCCAAGAGACTAAGTAAACCTCCTATTAGGTATGGTGTGGAGGACGTGAGGAATACCCCTTGATAGAGGTCCCAAACCCAAGGGAAGGACAGAATGATGCACTGGGCCAGCCATATCCCTTGACTATGACTGTTTTTCGACCATGGACTGACAGTGATATACAAAAGGCTACAGAACACATAAAACATCCAAAATTAGGTCCAGCTGAATTCACTGAAAACATAGAGGGATTACGGAACAGTTATAAATTGAATGGGGTGGAAGTAGAGAGAGCCCTGAGGAGAGTATTAGGATCAGATTGAGCCTCGGTAAAGGGGGATTGGGACCCCTGCGCCCCAGCAAATGCACAGGGACGGGGGGATCCATTGCCTCCAGAAAGCCCAGACTTAGGAAACAGGTTGACTGCCTTACTGAACAGATGCCAGCTTAGATGGGTACAACGGACTGATTGGCAAAATAAATAAATATGACAGTACAAGAAGACAAGGAAAGTGTCAGTGACTACCTAAATAAATTACGAGGGATTTTTAGAGTGTTCTCCGGGCTCCCCGAAGCTGAGGGTGTGAATAGTGCATATCAACAACAGTTAAAGATTGCTTTTTTAAATGGATTGAAACAGGATCATAAGGATTACTCTTCAAAATTAGACAGTGCAACTAGAGCACTTCCACCCTGTGTACAAGCACTGGTAGCAGCAGCGGTGTAGTGGTTAGCACTCTCACCTAGCAGTAAACAAGGGTCGCTGGTTCGAATCCCAATCATGACCAGGGCTGGACTGGGACAAAAATTTGGCCCTGGACTTCATCCAGACCGGCCCACTCCAATTTTGCAAACACGCACAAAAACAGTATGCTGCGCACTTGCACGAGAGTGACGTCATCACGGCCCGGCTAGACACATAGCAGAAGTATGCAAACTCAGAAGCCGACAGCACACTGCTGGTGATTTTTTATTTTTTCAGCCCCCCCCCACCCCCTGGTGTCCCCCTGTTACCTGCCCGAAGCCTGGCTCTGCATTATATATTTTAAAATAAACAACTAATGCGCACACCTATTTTTGATCAACCGCAGTAATGAGAAGCTGCCAACATCAAACAGGTTAACACAAACATACAGATAAATTGAATATATAGCAAAGGATCTGATGCTAACCAAAATAACATAAAAAAAATCCATTTGGTGCAAATAATGATTCAAATAATACAAAAAATCCAACATAGCTGAAAGTACATCAAACGTGTCAATTAATATTGAAATGTGCATAAAAAAAATTTTCAGCAAAAAATTCATATATAAACCATGCTTATAATTAAAACCATTTTATCCAAACTATGTCCTTGGTATTAAAGTGCAAAAAGAGTGCAAAAAAAAGGGGGGGGGGGTTTTAATTATAAGCATGGTTTATATATGATTTTTTTGCTGAAAATATTTTTATGCACATTTTAATATTAATTGACAGTTTTGGTGAACTTTTAGCAATGTTGGATTTTCCATATTATTTTAACCATTATTTTCACCAAATGGATTTTTTATGTTATTTTATTTAGCACCACATCCTTTGCTCTATATATATATATATATATATATATATATATATACACACACACACACACACACACACAGCCATATTCTATATACAGCTATATACAGTATATATATAGATACACACATACACAGCTATATACAGTATATATATATATATATATATATATATATATATATATATATATATATATATATATACAGCCATATGCTACATACAGTATTCAATGGCTGTGCTGGGCCGGCCGGTTACCTGGATGGGTTCCTGCAGAACTGCCATCCTCCAGCCTCCCTCGTCTGCTCCGGGGACTTCTCTGCCTGTCAGCTGCTCTCACGGCGGCCCCCGGCTCATTTACACTCACAGCGTCCGTTACCGCGGGGGCCGCCGGAGATAGCCGAGTTTTGTTTGCTGAAGCTGAAGAGCTGTCGGAGAGGAGTGGGGCGGGGGAAGCCGAGCGGTGGCAGAAAAGGACGACTGTGGCCGAAGATGTGTGCAATACTAGTGTTATGAGAGCGCCGAGTGAGGGCGGAAAGAGCCGAAGTGCGCCGCGCTGCGCTCGGAAGTACAGCGGTGCTCAAATGAATGGCTGCGCGAGTAGCGCAGCCATTCATTTGGCAAGCTGTCACTGAAACCGCCCCACTGAGCCATCGGCCCACCGGGAATCTCCCGGTAGTCCCGATGGCCAGTACATGCCTGATCATGACACTACCTGCCTGGAGTTTGCATGTACTCCCTGTGCCTGCATGGGTTTCCTCCGGGTGGTCTGGTTTCCTCCCACACTCCAGGGACATGCAGGTGGGTTGATTGGCTTCTTTCCCGGGTTGGCCCTGGTATATGAATAGGGACGTTGGATCCTTGAGGGTAGAGACCAATGTGAGTGTGCAATGTACAGGGGTAGGGGCTAGACACTCACTCAGGCTGAACCGGATGGACTGGTGTCTTTATTCAACTTTACTAACTATGAAAGGTACCACATGCAGTGTCTGTTATCCTGTTACAACAAAAGATATCACATTTGAGCCCAGCACGACACCTTTCCTGTATGACAATACTCTTGACACAACCTCACTTAACAATACAGAGGTGTACTACATTAAACCCATCCACACTACTACCACTTCCTACTGATGGTCATAAAACATGACTGCTCTGCTGCCATCACTGAAAAGGTACTGCCACAAAGTGATCAGAAAGATATACCGTTATCTAACCCTGACATGACACTTTTTGTTGATGGTTCTAGTAAGAAAAATCCAGATGGCACAAATGCAACAGGATATGCAGTAGTGACACAGGATGAGATTTTGGAAGCGGGGCCACTACCAAAACATTATTTAGCACAAGTTGCAGAACTTGTAGCACTGACAAGAGCATGCATACTGTCAGAAGGAAAATCCGTAACCATATACACTGACAGTCAATATGCCTTTTCAACAGTACATGTTTTTGCACAACAATGGAAAAACAGGGGGATGGTCACCTCCAGTGGTAAACCAATTTCACACACGGACTTCATTTTAGAACTCCTAGATGCAATACAGTTACCAAAAAAAAGCTTGCAATCTGCAAATGTCAAGCACACACAATATATACAGACCCCATCTCAAAGGGAAATAAAAGGGCAGATGAAGCTGCCAAAATAGCGGCACAAGAAACACATAAAATAATGACAGAACGAGAAATCCATAGAGATAGATCATACAGTCCTTACTGATATGCAGCAGTATTGACACATGGAGTAACTCATGTGTCAAACAGGGGGATGACTGAGATGTTTATTTAAGGTATGTACAGTCTATGGCTTCACTAACTACTAAAAAAACTTTTTTGCTGTCAATGTCTTATATGTGCAAGACACAATGCTCAGGGAGGTATAAGACCACAGAAAGGGAAGTTCCCTACACCGCAATATCCATTCCAACACATTTGCATGGATTTTATTGAATTAGACGAATGTGAAAGGAAGAAATATTGTTTGGTAACCAGGCACCCTGACCAAATGGGTGGAGATATTCCCGACAGGAAGTGCAGATGCACAGACAATTATAATGGACCTCATTTTGTAATTAAAAATATAGAACATTTGACAGAAGTGATGAGAATTAAAGGGAAATACCATTGTGCCTTTCATCCCCAATCAGCTGGATTGGTAGAAAGACATAATGGCATTCTAAAAAGCAAACTGAGAAAAGCTATGGAAGAAATAGGTAAAAATAATTGAATTTATTGCCTACTAGTAGCTGTGACCAGTATGTATATCACACCCCCAAAAGAAGCTTTAAGCCCATTTGGAATGATAAGGCCATATAAGATACCCTTACAATCAAATGAAACACCTAGTGAGCAGTCTGAGCACACACCAGCAGAATACATGTCTAGGTTTTTAATACAAAGACATACTAATGATTTTGGTTCTGGTCTAGAAGGTCCAATTTAAGAAGATGAAAAGGTGCATGTGGGAGATTGGGTCTCAATAAATAGTAATAAGAAAAAAGCAGTGGTTCTCCCCAAGGTGGGATGGTCCTTTCAAAGTCCTCTTAACTACCCCTACTGCGATAAGGATTGCAGAGAGGTCTACCTGGATTCACCAGTCCCATTACAAAAAGGTTTTACAGGCAGAATAGGGCCAGATGGCTACAAGAGGTCCTGAAAATCCGGCTACAAAGGGAGGTCTCACACAAGGTGGGACTTGTCTCAAACCGGTGAAGTCTCCCTCCCCTTCCAACTCCCCTATCCTATCCGCTGGAACTCTGTAGCTGGTTAGGATGAAAGGGACAGTATTTATCTTTGGGTTACTGGTGACTCTAGGAGAGGCATCCATAAGAGGGGTTATACGTTATGGAAGTGTAGAGGAACCTTTGAATTAGGAAAGAACAGGAAAAGCATTAAATCTAAAACTTTATAGAGGGAATAACTAGCACTATACTGGTAGACTTCTGTCAGATGGCAGATTGTGGGGATACAACTGGGGCTAGAGGACTTCTATGGGCAGATAAATATATCTGCTGGCTCTGGAATAGAGCAGGATGTCAAGCATGGGATCAGGCCCTGTGGACTACAGCGCATCAAGATTGGGGGTATAATCAACCAGGGGCTAAAAAGAGTGGAATAAAGGAGAGACTCATAATCACAAAAGCGGCCAACTCCCCCTGCACACATAGTAAGAACTGTAACCAACTATTAATAACATTAAAGGAGCCGAGGAAGGAAGATCAGCGGTTGTATTCCATGGGAGCATGGGTTTCAGGAACTGACCCCTCAGGAACATTTTTCCTTGAGGTATTACCACCTAATAAAACTAGACAACAGGAAAAGGTAGACTCAGAAGGGAAAGAAGAAGGCCATACTAAAATAGAGGTTCTGAGTAAAACTATAAGATTCACTAACGTAACAATAGAAGATGCCATAGCTTTGGAGACGGGCTACCAAGAAAAAAATGAGTGGTTAGAATGGTTGAGGTTAAAACTCTGAAAAAGGAAAACTGTTTGGTTTGTGCAGGAGCCAGACCACATTTAGCAACAGTTCCTTTTCCTCTAGATCACAATACAGATCCAGAAGGTTTAAAATGTATGTTGCAATTGTATAATAAGAGCTATAAACCTGAAACAACTTCTACTTGTCACTCATTGAGTTTGTTGTTTCCCCCAGTACAGAGACCTCAGATACCTCCAGCAGTTAACGCTTATCCAGGCAACTTTACTTGTTTTGCACTCCCAGGGAACCGTAGCGCGGTGGATCTTGGGTCACTACTTGATGACTACTGTGTGGAGAGGATTAACACGGACAACGGTGACTGGGTTGGACATGACATTCAGAGAGCTGATGTCTGGTGGATGTGTGGGGATAAGAAACTGCGAGCTGGACTATCGGCCAATGCCCAAGGGGATTGCGCTATGGTCCAGCTGGCTATGCCCCTAAGAATCCTGTCAGAATACCCGTGGACTAAGAGTAACCGACAGTATCGGAGGGACACCTCACCCTTGGCGTCATTTGACTCTCAGATCTACATAGATGAGATTGGGGTTCTTCGCGGAGTGCCGGATGAGTTTAAAGCCAGGAATCAGGTGACAGCTGGGTTTGCGTCTCTTCTCTGGTGGGTGACTATAAATAAAAATGTTGACTGGATTAATTATATATATTATAACCAACAACGATTTGTAAACTATACTAGGGATGCTGTGAAGGGCGTAGCAGAATAGTTGGCCCCCACATCTCTAATGGCCTGGCAGAACCCAATGGCTTTAGATATGGTCCTAGCTGAAAGAGGAGGGGTATGAAAAATGTTTGGTAGCATGTGTTGTACCTTTATCCCTAATAATACAGCTCCTGGAGGGACCGTGACCAGAGCCTTGGAAGGACTGACTGCGCTATCGAATGAATTGGTGGAAAACTCAGGTATTATTGATCCATTCACAACCTGGCTTGAAGGATGGTTCGGTAAATGGACTGGATTTAGCACATCATGTTTGATCTCAATCGCTGTGGCCTTGGCTGTTTTGGTCACTTGCGGATGCTGCTGCATTCCCTGTATTCGAGGACTTTCACAAAAACTGATTGAAACTGCAGTCTCAAGAACAATGTATCAAACCCTCTCTACCTCTGAGGATACCTATGTGGACATTGAAGCTCAACTTAATGACATACAGTCCGAAAGTGTATAACACAGGGACTATTATCGAAATGTGTTGAGATAAAATAGTCACACAAAGAGGAGGGAATGTTTATTGTGTGACTATTAGAAAAACAATATTCCTGAGACTGATTTTTAAAGCTTACTTCTGAGCACATTATTGTATTAACTTGTTGTATTGTTTTGTCTTAATTAACTCCATAGTAAGTTGTAGGATGATTAGATTTAACTAAATATGATAGCCTAAGAATGTACGGGGAACATGAATAGCCAAAATAAAAGTACCAGTTCGTACCATGACATGTTATTTATGTTTCCTCAGCCAATAGAAGCATAGAGGTGGTATTCTTGTAGGGTATGAGGAGGGGGGAGACATATTCTTTTGTGAGACTGTTTTTTGCAGCTTGTCCTGTAAGCATGTCTCCCTTTTGTGGGCCACATCAGAAATAAATTGTCTGCTTCTCAATACATCTGGAGTTTTGACTGATCACAAGAGAAGATTCCTAACAGAGGGACTCGGCACTGCTTCACTGGAGGGGGTTTTGTGCGTATCAACAGGACGGAAGGTTACAATGGCGATCTTTGACTATTTATATCGGGTGTTTGCATCATTTCCGTATCCACTGATGAAGTCCCGCCCATAGGGGCGTAACCCATACAAACGGATGTGACGCCACCTGCAGGCATTGTTGAAGTGTACATATACATGCTGTTTACCTCGCACTTGGTTTTAAAGCGCCTGTGGATTCACCATTAGACACCCTGAGTGGGAAGGCATGTTAGACCCTCTGTAATGAAAGGGTCCATGTAGTGAGGTGAGCTGCCATCTTTATCATTGGTGGAGGTCTGTGTTTCCCACAAAGTTACCTGCATGCAACATTGGGTTAATCACTGAAGAATTCACAGATTACATTTATATTCATAATGATTTCATATTTTATATATGGACTTGTTTTTTGTTTTATTTAAGCACTGCTCTTTTTTACGGATGAGAGGAGCAGTAGAGAGAGGGGAGCATTGGAGGCGGATGAGAGGAGCAGCACAGAGAGGAGGGAACTGGAGGTTGATGAGAGGAGCAGTACAGAGAGGGGGGCACTGGAGGCTGATGAGAGGAATGGCACAGAGAGGGGGGCATTTGAGGCGGATGAGAGGTGCGGCACAGAGAGGGGGCACTGGAGGTGGATGGAAGGAGCAGTACAGAGAGGGGGCACTGGAGGCTGATGAGAGGAACGGCACAAAGAGGGGGCCACTGGAGGCGGATGAGAGGAGAGGCACAGAGAGGGGGCACTGGAGACGGATGAGAGGAGCAGTACATAGAGAGGGTGCACTGGAGGTGTGTCAGGGCTGTCTTAGCCCTTCCTTCTCTGGGCTGGCTGCTCAGCTGCCAGCTCTCATCTCTCTCCACAGTTACCAGCTGTTCCTGATCATACTTGTCTGACCTGTCTACTTAAAGCTGTCCAGCTCACTTCACCTCTGCCTTAGCCTTGGTCACATCACAAGAAACCATCTCCTGCGGTTCTGTTTAAAGACTGGCTTGCTGACATCCCTTCTGGCTCCTTATCCTGCTTGCTGTTGCTCTACATGGATTCCTGACTTCTGGCCTGGCTGATTACCCAATCTGGTTATTGAACTCTGGCCTGGCTGACTACTCGATCCGGTTACTGGACTCTGGCTATGCTTTGACTACGCTTTTTCTATTTACCTTTTTATTTTTATTTAATAAACAAGTGTGATTTAATTGTACTTCTGTCTCGGTCTGATTTGTGGTTTCTGACAAGGCGGGTGAGAAGAGAGGCACAGAGAGGGGGCACTGGAGGCGGAAGAGAGGAGCGGCACAGAGAGGGGGCACTGGAGGCGGATGAGAGGAGCGGCACAGAGAGGGGGCACTGGAGGCGAATGAGAGGAGCAGTACAGAGAAGGAGCACTGGAGGCAAAGAGAGGAGCAGTACAGAGGGGTGCACTGGGGGAGGATGAGAGGAGTGGCACAGAGAGGGGCACTGGAGGCTGATGAGAGAAGTGGCACAGAGAGGGGGCCCTGGAGGCGGATGAGAGGAGCAGAACAGAGAGAGGGTGCACTGGAGGTGTATGAGAGGAGCGGCACAGAGAGGGGGCACTGGAGGCGAATGAGAGGAGCGGCACAGAGAGGGGGCACTGGAGGCGAATGAGAGGAGCGGCACAGAGAGGGGGCACTGGAGGCGAATGAGAGGAGCAGTACAGAGAAGGAGCACTGGAGGCAAAGAGAGGAGCAGTACAGAGGGGGGCACTGGAGGAGGATGAGAGGAGTGGCACAGAGAGGGGGCACTGGAGGCGGATGAGAAGAGTGGCACAGAGAGAGGGAACTGGAGGCGGATGAGAGGAGTGGCACAGAGAGGGGGCACTGGAGGCCGATGAGAGGAGTGGCACAGAGAGGGGGGCGCTGGACGCGAATGAGAGGAGCAGTACAGAAAAGTAGCACTGGAGGCGGATGAGAGGAGCAGTACAGAGAGAGACTGCACTGCAGGTGATTGAGAGGAGAGGCACAGAGAGGGGGCACTGGAGGCGGATGAGAGGAGTGGCACAGAGAGGGGGGCACTGGAGGCGAATGAGAGGAGCAGTACAGAGAATGAGCACTGGAGGCAGATGAGAGGAGCAGTACAGTACAGTAAGTCTTTGCCACAGACATTGTTGCAGAACATGTAGGGAAACTAAACTTGAAACACTTGTAGGATATTTGGATCTTTCAGCCTGCTTGATGATATCCACAAGACCAGATTCTCTCGGTTACTTCAGCCCTTCCAGGCTCTTGTTAAGAAAATTAACCCGTACGTGGTGTTCTTCTAAAGCGTCCTCCCCTGGAATGCTCGAAGTACACTGGGTCTCTCCGGAACCGGAGACGGCACCCAACCACCTCAGAATACTCCTTTAGTTTCCTTGCCTTGGGCTAGCCAGCTCCATGACATTAAAGTCAGGTGGATCCGCACCCCAGGCCATAGCCTTCCTGGGGGCTGGTCAGGAGGACCAGGACCATGATGTAATCAGCACATCATACTGGACCGGAACCCCGAACCACGTGACACCTGCATCTTATGTACCCTCTCCCAGAAGCACAGCGAGAGCTCCACTCCCACTGGGTGGGCTCCGAGAGAGAGTAATTTAAGCACCTGACCAGAGCACGGTTCCATGCCTGCCAAAAGAGACAGTGCCCCCTGTGGCCAGTCTGAACATCTCACAGTCCAGTCAGACTGATGCTGAATTATTTAGATAATTACACCCAAACCAAACTGTAGTTTAGGCAACTTTAATTTTAGAAAAACCCATAGTGCGTGCTCTTTAGGAGCCGCCGCTACATATATATATGTAGCGCTGGCTCCTGATGAGCAGGTGCTATGGTTTTTTCTAAAGTTAATTTGCCTGAAACCACAGTTGGGTTTCAAGACTATTTCTCGAAATTTCTGGTTTCAATACCAGTCCAACTGGGTTGCGCCGGATTCTCCTTGACCGCAGGTGTTGCTGTCACCGCCGGCAAGAGTAGAAACGCAGTCTAGCTGGGTGTATTTAATGCCACTAGTTCTCTCGGAACCAGCCCAGTGGGAGTGTTTTCCTGCTGTGCATTCTGGGGGGGTGGTATTTAAGGTACTGATGCTATGTGGCGAGGGAGCTAATATCTCCTGTCTGTTTGATTCTGGTGGTCTTCCTGGCCCTACCCATGGTGCTCCTGGCCTGGGGTGCGGAACCATGCATCCTTAGTCTTGGGGCCGGCTGGCCAGAGGCAACGCAACTGCAGGGACAGGCCTGACTGGATTTCGGGGCCTACTGCTCCAAGGGTGGTCCGGTGCTGTCTCATCTGAAGGGAGAGGCCCAGCAACTGAAGAACCCCCAGGGGAGGACTCTTCAGGAGAAGGCCGTGCGCAAGGCTGGCTTCTCTGAAGGAGCCTGGAGGCTTAGTTGAAGGACGCAACCTGGATCAACACACATATGTTATTGCCGGATCGGCTGAGAGAACCTGGTACCGTATGTTAGCTCTTTAAATTTATCTACGTGCCTCAGTAACACTCAAGTGTATCTCATAAGTCTGTGGCAGAGACTTTGTCAAGCACCGTACCAGCTGCTAGGCCTAGTGAAAGGAGGTCTATCCAGGGGGTTGTCAAATCCAGCTCTGAAACGGTCTTTATCCTCTGGATTTTCTCTAAGGACTTCCATAATTTCTGCAATCTAAGTACCTGAACTCGTTCCTAACCCTCTACCCTTTATTGAAAGACCCTGTTTCTGTTACAAATAAATAACCCAAAAGAAGATTCAGTGTCAGTATCCACATTCTTTGGGCCATCTACCACAGGAACCCCCTAGACAGAAAAGTAAACAAGAAGGTAACGGTAAGCCCAATAAAACCAGCAGCTCCTTCGGGAGCCAATGCTATATATATATATATATTGTTTTTGTTTACTTTACTACAAGTGAGTTAATACGACCTGGAACAAACGTGCAAGTCACTTTTATGTCAATAACAATGCATACTTGTGAAGGACTCACTAAGCAGTACAGCCCTGTATTGTCTCATACAGTGTTTAAATTGTCGCCCGGCAGCAGCAAGGGCAGCAATATGAAAGTGCTCTATCTTTTCTGTTCTATTCCAGTCAGGCAGTGTCGAGGCAGCAATGTGAAAGCGGTGTATTACTTTCTATGGAATTGAGTTAGGCAGAGCGGTGGGACAGCCCTGGTGTCTTTCTCCTGTACCGAGGTCCTGTAGTTCCGCGTTGTCAGATCCGCGGGTGCTCGCACCACGTCACGGGCAGCTGGAGGAGATCTCGGCTCCCGGGACCCCGGCATGTCCACCCCACTAGACTCAGACGACGCCTATGATTTCCTCTTCAAGATCGTGCTGATCGGGGATGCCGGGGTCGGGAAGACATGTGTGGTGCAGAGGTTCAAGAGCGGCGTGTTTGTAGAGCGTCAGGGCAGCACCATCGGGGTGGACTTCACTATGAAGACCCTGGAGATCCAGGGCAAGAGGGTGAAGGTGAGAGCTCCGAGCATTGGACTGTATGTGAGGCTGGGGCACTACAGGAGCCAGCATGCCCTGTCACTCATACAGTGCAGAGTCCTGGCCTATCAGACTCTTAAAGTGTATGTGTCACCACAACTTTTTCAGGTTGGGATAGACTAGGGAAGGGTTAGAACCTTTGGCAGGTTATGATTGGATTTTTGTGCAAAATGGAGTTGATTTATGCAGAAATTACATTCTCCATTCACCCAGTGACAGCGCATGAACCTTCATTCTGTGTGATTGGTCCAAAAAATAAATGCTATTTCCTGTGCTGGTCAAATGTGCTCTATTGATTTTAAATGGAAATACTGCATGTGGCCACTAGATGGAGCTAAGTATCATCATAAGGATTTTTCATTCTCAGCTCCCTCTAGTGGCCAAATGTTGTATTTTTCTATTTAACCACTTTCAGACCGGACCATTTTGCTGGTAAATGACCAGAGGTCTTTTTACACTTTGGCACTGCGCTGCTTTAACTGGTAATTGCGCGGTCATGCAATGTTGTACCCAAACAAAATTTGCGTCCTTTTCTTCCCACAAATAGAGCTTTCTTTTGATGGTATTTGATTGCCTCTGCGATTTTTATTTTTTGCGATATAAACGTAAAAAGACCGCAAATTTTGAAAAAAAATGATATTTTCTACTTTTTGTTATTAGAAAAATCCAATAAACTCAATTTTAGTCATACATTTAGGCCAAAATGTATTCAGCCACATGTCTTTGGTAAAAAAAAAGTCAATAATTGTATATTTATTGGTTTGCGCAAAAGTTGTCACATCTACAAACTAAGGTACGTTTTCTGGAATTTACGCAGCTTTTAGTTTACGACTGCCTATCTCATTTCTTGAGGTGCTAAAATGGCAGGGCAGTACAAAACCCCCCCAAATGACCCCATTTTGGAAAGTAGACCCCCTAAGGAAATTGATAAGAGGCATGTTGAGCCCATTGAATATTTTATTTTTTTGCCTCAAGCGATTGAATAATGACAAAAAAAAATTTTTTTTTTTTTTTTTACACAAAGTTGTCACTAAATGATATATTGCTCACACATGCTATGGGCGTATGTGAAATGACACCCCAAAATAAATTCTGCTGCTTCTCCTGAGTACGGGGATACCACATATGTGGGACTTTTTGGGAGCCTAGCCGCGTACGGGGCCCCGAAAACCAAGCACCGCCTTCAGGCTTTCTAAGGGCGTAAATTTTTGAGTTCACGTCTCACTACCTATTACAGTTTTGAAGGCCATAAAATGCCAAGATGGCACAAAACCCCCACAAATGACCCCATTTTAGAAAGTAGACACCCCAAGCTATTTGCTGAGAGGCATGTTGAGTTCATGGAATATTTTATATTTTGCCACAAGTTGCGGGAAAATTACAAACTTTTTTTTTTTTTTTTTTTTTTTAACAAAGTTGTCACTAAATGATATATTGCTCATGCATGCCATGGGCATATGTGAAATGACACCCCAAAATAAATTCTGCTGCTTCTCCTGAGTACGGGGATACCACATATGTGGGACTTTTTGGGAGCCTAGCCGCGTACGGGGCCCCGAAAACCAAGCACCGCCTTCAGGCTTTCTAAGGGCGTAAATTTTTGAGTTCACTTCTCACTACCTATTACAGTTTTGAAGGCCATAAAATGCCAAGATGGCACAAAACCCCCACAAATGACCCCATTTTAGAAAGTAGACACCCCAAGCTATTTGCTGAGAGGCATGTTGAGTCCATGGAATATTTTATATTTTGCCACAAGTTGCGGGAAAATTACAAACTTTTTTTTTTTTTTTTTTTTTTTTTTTTTTTCACAAAGTTGTCACTAAATGATATATTGCTCACGCATGCCATGGGCATATGTGAAATGACACCCCAAAATAAATTCTGCTGCTTCTCCTGAGTATGGGGATACCACATATGTGGGACTTTTTGGGAGCCTAGCCGCGTACGGGGCCCCGAAAACCAAGCACCGCCTTCAGGCTTTCTAAGGGCGTTACAGTTTTGAAGGCCATAAAATGCCAAGATGGCACAAACCCCCCCCAAATGACCCCATTTTGGAAAGTAGACACCCCTAAATTTAGGGGTACACTAGTGAGACTAGGTAATAAATGGCGGGTTCCCTGAAACTATAAAAAAATAACTAACCAACCAGCGTCACCTGTAACAGTTATATGGTGATCACTGGTGAAAGGGTTAACTAGGGGGCAATTAGGGGGCTTTATGCGGTAGTATATGGGGGTCCCTGGCGCTATAAAAAGCTGCGGCGAACCTAAATACCTACCTGCCTAACTAGCGTCACCTGTGACACTAATACAGCGATCAGAAAAACGATCGCTTATTAGGCTGGGTTCACACTGGAGCGATGCGGGAACGCCACGAATGCGCGGCGGGTTCCCGCATCGCATGCCTCCCGGCGGCAGTTCACACTGCCCTATGCGAACTGCTGGGAGTGTCAGTGAAATGTTACTGACACCCCCAGATCAGTTCGCATATCGCAGTGCGATCTGCAAACTCGGATCGCATGGTGTGAACACCCATGCGATCCGATTCTGCTGCGGGCCAAAAAAAGGGTCCCGTGCGAATTTGCGGCGGGTGCGGCGAATGGCTGAACTCGAATCGCACAGAGATCGGATGTGATTTGCACTGCAGTGCGGTGCGAATCACATCCGTTCTCATAAACCGCTGCAATGTGAACCCAGCCTTAGTGACACTGGCGACGGGGGGTGATCACGGGGTTAAACCTTTATTGGGGGGGTTAGGGGGGTACCTTAGAACTAAAGGGGGCTAACCCTAACTGCCCTAACAGTTATTAGTCACAAATGACACCCGCCGGGTGATCAGGGGGTTAAACCTTTATTAGGTAATAAATGGCGGGTGCCCTGAAACTATAAAAAAATAACTAACCAACCAGCGTCACCTGTAACAGTTATATGGTGATCACTGGTGAAAGGGTTAACTAGGGGGCAATCAGGGGGCTTTATGCGGTAGTATATGGGGGTCCCTGGCGCTATAAAAAGCTGCGGCGAACCTAAATACCTACCTGCCTAACTAGCGTCACCTGTGACACTAATACGGCGATCAGAAAAATGATCGCTTATTAGGCTGGGTTCACACTGGAGCGATGCGGAAACGCCGCGAATCCGCGGCGGGTTCCCGCATCGCATGCCTCCCGGCGGCAGTTCACACTGCCCTATGCGAACTGCTGGGAGTGTCAGTGAAATGTTACTGACACCCCCAGATCAGTTCGCATATCGCAGTGCGATCTGCAAACTCGGATCGCATGGTGTGAACACCCATGCGATCCGATTCTGCTGCGGGCCAAAAAAAGGGTCCCGTGCGAATTTGCGGCGGGTGCGGCGGGTGCGGCGAATGGCTGAACTCGAATCGCACAGAGATCGGATGTGATTTGCACTGCAGTGCGGTGCGAATCACATTCGTTCTCATAAACCGCTGCAATGTGAACCCAGCCTTAGTGACACTGGCGACGGGGGGTGATCACGGGGTTAAATCTTTATTGGGGGGGTTAGGGGGGTACATTAGAACTAAAGGGGGCTAACTCTAACTGCCCTAACAGTTATTACAGTCACAAATGACACCAATGCAAAAAAAAAAAAAAAAAAAATGACATTGGTGTCACTGTGACTGGGGGGCAGGGGTAATTGGGGGGGTGATCGGGGGGTAAAGGGGGGGTGTGAGTGTGCCTGGCATGTTCTACTGTGTGTGTAGAGTGTTGGTGCAACTTACTGATCCGCTCTCCTCCGTGTCGGAACGAAAAATACCGACACGGAGGAGAGAATACATCACTTCCTCTCCTGTGTTTACATTACAGGAGAGGAAGTGATGTCACCGGGGATTTCTATTCGTCGGGAGCGATCGCGAGGGGGTGGCCATGAATGAATGGCCGTCCCCTCGTCCGGGATCGCTCCCGAACGAATACCGACCGCCGCAGGCACCGGGCGGGGGCCCGATCGGGCCCTGACCCGCGGGAGGCAAGGGACGTACATGTATGTCCTTATGCCTGCCCGTGCCATTGCACCGACGTACATCGGCGTGCGGCGGTCGGCAACTGGTTAAACTGATTTACATTTGAATAAAACAGGATAGAGCCTATTCGCTTTTTTTTTTTTTTTCCCCCTAGTAAATTTAAATGCACTGTCACTGAGCATAACTATGATTTCTTTATAAACCAACCCCTATGTTTCCATAATTCATAGATTCGATCTTTCTGGCAGATTCTGTGAAGACTCATTTGATCAGATGGTTATGTGTATGGCCACCCAGTGACAGGTGCTCTAAGACTAACGCCTTGCATTTTACATGACGATTGTGTTTGGGGTTACGAGTCGCTGTCATGTCTTTTTTCTGTAGATGGAGATTCCAGCAGTCCGTGTTCATATGATATATTACATGGAGAGAGCCTTGGGCAGCAGCTGAACTTCTCTTCTGTTTGAACAGCTTTTCCTGTGTCATTGTCACAGACCGGCCCTCACTGTCTTTGTTCTCTAAACAGGTTGAGAAAGTCTTCTTGCAAAATCAGGCAGACACATCCTGTTGTTGTGTTCCTTGTGTAAGTCAGAGTTTAACAGAACACGCAATACAAACCCCTCTGGTTGTATAAATCTCACCTCTGGGCAAAACCATTCTTTAGTTTTAGATGGAGACGAGCTTGATGCTGTGTCAGGTCTATATATTGCTGTGTGTGTCCCCATTGGGGAGCTTTCCCCTTATGTTGTCATCCAACACGGAGGGTTAAAACTTCTATCAGGATTTTTTTTTTTATTTCTGCTGTCTGTGACCTGCTTAGGAGATTCTTTACTTCCTGTCTTAAAGACACAACAGGAAGTGAGAGGAATTATCTTAGGTAATTGTCACCAAAACCTTTTGTCCCCATTGGAATATTTCCCCTCACCTCCTGTTCTCGTGACAACTCTGACATTATTATTGTTATACGGGATTTAGACTGCATTCACACTTAAAGCAGAGTTCCACCCTAAAGTGGAACTTCCGCTCATGGGAACCCTCTCCCCCTCCGGTGCCACAGTTGGCACGTGCAGATACCTGTCTAAGACAGGCATTTGCACCCACTTCCGTGCATAGACTCCTACGGGAGTCTATGCCTCTTCTTGTCCTGCCGCGCCGTCTGCTGGGACACACACGAATCCCAGAGACAGCGCGGAGCATTCTCATTGCGCTGTGTGACTCACGCCTGCGTAGTAGGGAACCGGGAAGTGAAGCTGCAACACTTCACTTCCTGATTCCCTCACTGAGAATGGCGGCCGGAGCCAAGCGATTGATCGGCCTCGGCTCTGCCGCGATTGTCGTGCGGTAAATCATGGCAACTCAGAAGCATGTCACCCAAAAGTAGCTCCTGAACTTCTTTTTTTTGGAGCAACAAGCTTCGTGTGGAATGGTATTGTTTATCGCCCGACAATTGCGCTAGACCCGCCTCACAATTTTAGGTGTCATTGAGACGAATGGATTCTCAAATGCGAGTCCCACGATTTTTCATTCACACGTCAGTGCTTTGAAATCGCAGCAAATCTGCCAAACCCTGAAGTGTGAATGCCGTCTCATTTAGTGCCGATGTTTTACGCAGCGCTTTACAACATAAGGACAGACTGTACAATTACAATACAGTTTTATACAGTGGGAATCAGAGGGCCTTGCTCATTAGAGCTTACATTCTAAAAGGGAGGGTCAAGAGACTAAAAAGGTGATAACTGTGGGGGATGTGCTGATGGAGAAAATACATGTACAGTAGTTAGGTGGGTCTGGATAGGCCTCTCTGAAGAGATGAGTTTTCAGGGATTGTCTGAAAGTGGACAGAGTAGGAGATGCAGAGGATGGGAGAGGCTCGGGAGAAGTCCTGGAGGTGAGCATGGGATGAGGTGACAAGGGAGCTAGAGAGCAGGAGATTCTCCTTACTTTTTGTTTAGCAGGATAAATCCAAGGGTCAATCTCACCAGCAGACACCACAGTAAAAACATGCCAGGGGGTCTTACCCTTTCGCACTCTATCAAATCCGAAAAAATAACATTATGCCTTAGCCGGCACATAAATTCTATTTGGCAGAATTATACAAGAAACAGAATTGACGGGATTTGAAATTGAGCTTTTTGAAGGCTTTGATAAAGTTGGGTAGGGTCAGGTTTTTGTTGTCTGTTGTTGAATTTTTGCTTTTCACTTTCTATTCTGATGACATTTATTTCCAAAACGGAACTGGTTTTGTCTGGGGTACTATTTCAAAGTGAAACATACAGCCAGGATGTAAACATTAATGTTCTTATATAGACATAAACATAAACATTAAGGACAAGCTTTAAAGAGGAAGTAAACCCTGATGAGTTTACTTCCTCTTTCATTCCCTGTAAAGGCAAAGCATAATGGACTACTATACATTGCATAGTAGTCCATTATGTGTCACTTACCTGACACAGGAGCCAGCGAAGTCACCGCTGTCCCCTGTAGTTCTGAGCATCCATCTTCTTGGTGGGTCTCCATGGGTCTCGCTGCTCCGGCGCTGTGATTCGCCGGAGCAGCGATGATGTCACTCCCGCGCACGGGAGCCGAGACTCGCGGCATTGCCATCATCGACGATGCCCCGCTCAGTGCGCCTGCGCGCCGCTGTCTACGGCCATCTTCGGGCAAATATCTCCTAAACCGTATAGGTTTGGGAGATATTTCTTGGACCTACTGGTAAGCCTTAATCTAGGCTTACCTGTAGGTCAAAGTGGTTTGTAAGGGTTTACAACCACTTTAAAACAAGTCTTCACTGACATCTGTAGCTGTGGAGCAATTCATCCTCAAACTTCATAGAAGAGGCACTGAAGTTGTTTTCTGCACAGCTCAGCTTCCCCCTCTAGTGTTGACTTTGCAGCCTTCCAGCCTTCTGATCTCCAAATACAGAGGAAGCCCTGGGAGAGAGAATGATCTGAAGGACTTGAATGCTTTTGTTGTGAACTTTGAGAATGAATTGCTCCAGAGCACCTGCAGCTACAGAGATCAGTGAGAGCTTGTTTTAAATCTATTTTCCTGCTTGTTTGAAGATGTCTAACATATAGGTTTGCTTTAAGACTACTGAGGTGTGCAGCAATGTACAGCTGGTGTTCATACGGGAACTGTGATATGTATTAGTAGCGGTGTTTGGTATTACTCATGGAGGTTTCAGTTGTACTATATTAGGACAGTGAAAGAACAGCTGCAGGTTAAACGAAGCTCTTTCTGTAGAGTCTAATAGTAAAGATATTTCGATTTCTAAATGTAACCGATCAACCATTTTATCTCAGTTTTTGGACCAGGCAAAGATGTTAATATGTACAGTTTCTGATCTAATAAATTAGACACATGGAAATGGGTGCTTCTTTCCACCCCTGCATATGGTTGGCATTGGGAGGGGGGGTGTCCCCTCCCGCTTCTCCGGTATAAAGGCAGAGCGGCTTTAAGCCGCATCGGTTGTTATCGCTGGAAAGCTGATTGCCGGCTCTAAAAAACAGTACCAGGATGATGACTGCAGCTGCGGGCATCATCCCGGTATAACCACCGAAAGCCTAGTACGCACAGCTGCGTACGCTCAGCAGCAAGGGGATATACCAGTCTGGTGACTTCTATCAGTGTCTGGTTAGCTTGTAGGGAGAAGTTTTCATACTGAACTGGCTGATTTATCAGAATGAATGATCCCTGACCCTCTGTCTGGATAGTGCTGATTGGCCCTGTGGTGATCACATGCACCCTCCCAAGAAATAAACTCTCTAGCAATACACACTAAACTGAGCATGTGCAGTTTGACTCCAGTAACTCTGTCTTAGACCCCTTTCACACTGAGGCGGTTTTCAGGCATTTTAGCGGTAAAAATAGCCTCTAAATAGCGTCTGAAAACCGCCTCCCATTCATTTCAGTGTGTCTTTTCACACTGGGGTGGTGCGCTTGCGGATCGCATCTTTGGGGCGGTGTGGGAGCGCTGTATACAGTGCTCCCAAAATGCCCTGCCAATTGAAATGAATGGGCAGCACTTCCGAAGCGCCTGAAAAGCACTTCGGTTGCGCCGCAACACGGACGTTTTTAACACCTCCTTTTGGGGTTAAAAGCTCCCAACTAGTGGCTGAAAAGCGCAGATGAAATGAGCGCCGCGGCCCCAGTGTAAAAGAGGTCTTATCCGGACATGTTTTAGAGTCGGTGGAAGAAGAGGAGAGGAGGAGGATCTGTGCATACAGGATCAAACAGCATTTTTACACAATGCAGAGGATTAACTCCTTAGGGTAGACATGCACCTTCACTCACTCAGGTTGAACTGGATAGATCAGTGTCTTTATTCAACCTTACTAACTATGTAGGTTCCACAGCGAGTATATGAAGCATGCATTAATGCCTATATGGCGAGATTTTACTGTTGTGGGTTTAGTAACACTTTAAGGCTGAGCTGGACAAATCCCAGGATCTGGGTACTCAGTGCTTCTTAGAAAATACAGGAGGAGCCTAACTTTTGAGGGTTTCTCTAGTTATCAATGGAGCTGGTTCCCCATTCACATGGCAGCATAATAATGTAAACTGCACGTGTATTTTCTTGCCTGGTATACACAGCGGCCATGTACAGCCGGTCAGTGTAATGAATGACTGTATGCAGGTTTACACCACTACTTCTTTTTATGTAACGTATGCCTTACCCTGCACACCGCTGAATAAAGACAGCCTGCATTCAAGGTTGTATGCATGGATTTACACAAGTTGTGGCATAAACATACAGCCATTCATTACTAAGGACAGCTGTGAAGGACAGCTGCGTGTTCCAGGCATGGAGATATGCCCACAATTTACAGTATACGACCTCATGCACCCAGTGTGCGTTAGACATTAACCACTTGCTGACTGCCGCACGCCGATATGCGTCAGCACAATGGCAATGGTGGGCAAATGGGCGTACCTGTACGTCCCCTTTAAGAGGCGGGGATAGCAGGCGCCCGCCGCGTACAGCGGGTTTCCCGGCGATCGTGTCACGGGGTCTCAGAACGGGGAAGTGCCTGTGTAAACAAGGCATTTCCCCGTTCGGCCTTGTGTCATGACAGATATCACCCGCTCCCTGTCATTGGGAGCAGTGATCGCTGTCATGTGACTGGAAGACCACCCACCCACAGTTAGAATCACTCCCTAGGACACACTTAACCCCTTCATTGCCCCCTAGTGGTCAACCCCTTCACTGCCAGTGTCATTTACACAGGAATCGGTGCATTTTTATAGCATCGATCGCTGTATAAATGACAATGATCTCAAAATAGCGCCAAGAAATGTCCGATGTGTCCGCCATAATGTCGCAGTCCTGATAAAAAAAATCGCACATCGCCACCATTACTACTAAAAAAGAAATAATAAAAATGCCATAAAACTATTCCCTATTTTGTAGACGCTATAACTTTTGCGCAAACCAATCAATATATACGCTTCTTGTGATATTATTATTATTATTATTATTTTTATTTTTTTTCGTACCAAAAATATGTAGAAGAATACATATCGGCCTAAACTGAGTAAAAAAATGTTGTTGTTTTTTTAAAATATATTTTTGGAGGATATTTATTATAGAAAAAAGTAAAAAATATAGCTTTTTTTTTTTTTCAAATTTGGCGCTCCTTTTTTTGTTTTATAGTGCAACAAATAAAAACTGCAGAGGTGATCAAATACCACCAAAATAAAGCTCTATTTGTGGCACGTCACACGACCATGCAATTGTCAAAGTGATGCAGTGGCGAATATCAAAAAGTGCTCTGGTCAGGAAGGGGTTAAAATCTTCCGGGGCTGAAGCGGTTAAAAAATCAATTAGGCGTGCTCCTGGATTAGACAAACTGGCTCCTGACTTTCATTATACTTGTCCATTAGTGGATTTAAACCTTCCCGTTTATTTAGAACAGGATTCCTTTGTCATTGGGCTCCATGCTGTGTTTTTGAATTGCCTCCTCATTGAATTATAATGGTAGACAGGATGGTTAGGTAAGCCACACCTGTAAATTTAATCTCAAGCTATGGAGAGATTTACCTAATTGTTAAATTACACCTTCTTTTCAATGCAAAGTAGTTCCTGGAGGTTTAAGGCTAGACAGTTTGAATCTTGGCCTGTTCCTGCTGATTCAAACCATGTATGGGCAGGCTGAATGTGCCAGGTTGATCAATCAACTTAAATACAACCAGCCTGACGAATTTTGCATGTGATTATCGCTAGTGGCTGGTCACTAGCAATAATCACTGTCTTCTCCCGGAGGGGACAGCTTATCCCACCAGGAGAAGACAGTGGCTCGGCGGGAGGGATTCCCCTGTCAGGATTGTCCATGTTGATGGGGGAATCGACCCATGGATGCAGGAAATACATTTTCTCAGTGTATGGCCTGCTTAAAGTGGAGGGCCACCCTGAAAAAAAAAAATACATTAAAAATTAGAAAAAAAATCAGAAAAAAAAAATGAAAACATTTTTTTTTTTTTTATTTACCAGAAATGCCTTTTGCTAGGCACATCATCCTAATCTGCCTCTTCCTCCTCTGCGGTGATATTCGGTCTTCTCTCCTCCGTGTGGCGTCTTCTGGGTAATGGGTCGCGCTGTGTTCTGGGATCTGTGTGTCCCAGAACACAGCGCGCCCCATTCACAAAGCGCTGTGCGACTCACGCATGCGCAGTAGGAAATGAGCAGTGAAGCCGCAAGGCTCCACTGCCTGTTTCCCTTAGCCAAAATGGCGGTGCCGGGACCCGAGACCGAGGGACGGGTCAGCCTCGGGCAGCCAACATCGCGGGTGCCCTGGACAGGTAAGTGTGCTTATTAAAAGTCAGCAGCTACAGAGTTTGCAGCTGCTGACTTTAAAAAATTTTTTTTTTTAAACCGCCCCTCCTCTTTAAGGCTCGATTCACATCTATGTATGTTGCTTTTGAGCGTTTTTGCGGTGCTTGTCACGTTTTTGGACACGTGTTTTTACCGCGATTTTTGCCGCGTTTTTTTTTTTTTTTTTTACACTGTGGTTGCTTAGAAACCAACTATTTACAGTGAAAAAAACGTGAAAAAAAAATACGCAAATTGTGGTAAAAACGCGGTACTTGCGTTTTTGATGCGGGTCCATTGACTTCTATTACATGCAAAACGCTGCATTTTGCATGAAAAAAGTCCCCGACTCTTTCCAAAAAGGCAGAAGCACAAAAATGCATTGATGTGAACATGTTCCATGGGAACCCATGTTAAAAAATGTCCCTGCATTTCTGCAAAATGCATCAAAAACCGCGTTAGAGTGAATCAAGCCTCAGAGTATGCCATAAGTGATCTTGAGGAGTGACCCAGGAACCCCATAACATTATACAAATCCTTAGTTCAAATTTTGAACTCCGTTATTGCCGTAAGGTCCCATCTACAAGGATATCAACCTCCGCTGCCCTTCTGAAAGTTGTTCTGAATTGAAATATTGTGTTGCAACCACAAGCCAAGCATTTGACTCACAGTTTAGTGACTTCAATGGACGAGTTTGATGTGCCAATATTAAAATTGTGACCAGGGGACTGTATATGCATCAGAGTGGCCACCCAGGTTCATTTGGTGGGTTGGCAGACGGTAAAAACCTATTCCTGTAGCCTGAGTGAACCCAGGCTAACCCATCCTTGTTTCATTGACCAGTCATGCAGTAATGGCAACAGAAAGGGCAGAACCAATGTGGGGAGAAGCCACCAGCGTCGCTCAGGGGCCCCAGAAGAGGAGGATTGGGCAAAACTAAATGCACAGCGGAGGTAAGTATAAGATGCTTTTTTTTTGTTTGTTTTTTTTAAATAAGGGTTTACAGTCCTTTTATTGGATTGCATTTAGATAAAAAAAAACTTCTGTGTGCAGCAGCCCCCCAATACTTACCCGAGTCCCATCTAGATCCAGCGATTGTTGCACGAGGGACTCTCCCTCCTGATTGGCCATTGGCTCCCGATGCTGTCAATCAAAGTCAGTGAGCCAATGAGAAGAGAGAGAGAGGGGGAACACAGAGCAGCGGCTCGGCTGTCCCGCCCCCACCCCCCCCCCTCTCTCCCCCAGCAAGCTGCTTGCTGTGGGGGCACTCAGGAGGGAGGGGGCAGGAGTGCCAGCGAGGGACCCGATCTGTGCAAAACCACTGCACAGAGCAGGTAAGTATAACGTGTTTGTTATTTTTAAACAAAAAAAGAAAACAAGACTTTAGTATGACTTCAAAGCTTAAATACACAATCAATGCAGATTTGTATTAAGTAATACATCTGTAGATGTAATATTTTGGTGTAAGTACCTGAATTTGGCTTTGTATCTCCCTCTTGCAGTCTCTGAACAGCAGAGCTCAGGCTGGGAGAGGAAGAAACAGTGTCAGGAGCCAATCGGGTGTGGTGCAGGGCAAGGAGCAGAGAGCTGAGCTCATTCTGCAATATACTGTTCAGTCACAGGCTTGGGGGGGGGGGGGGGGGGATAAGATCTCTACCAGTCTTAGACCCCTTTCACACTGGGGCGCCTTGCAGGTGCTACAGCGCTAAAAATAGTACCTGCAGAGCACCCTGAAAGAGCCACTGCTGTCTCTCCAATGTGAAAGCCCCGAGGGCTTTCACACTGGAGCGGTGTGCTGGCAGGACAGTAGAAAAGGTCCTGCTAGCAGCATCTTTGGAGTGGTGAAGGAGAGATATACACCACTCCTGCCCATTGAAATCAACGGGGCAGCGCTGCTATACCGCCGGCAAAGCACTGCTTTTAACCCTTTCTCAGCCGCTAGTAGAGGGGTAAAACGGCCCCACTCGTGGCCGAAAATACCACCACTAAAATGACAGTAAATGGGCGCTAAAAATGACGCCGCTCCTGCCCCAGTGTGAAAGGGGACTTAAGGTGACTTCATGCTGGCCCGCTCTTTGGACACAGCGCAGCTCCTGGGGGTTTCATGCGGGTTAGTCTGTCCTATAAACTGCTATGATGTCCTGGAGTTATCCAGCACACCAAATATGCAGGAGTTTTCTGAAATTGCACTAAAACCGCAGGACCTCAGAGGTCTAGGGGAAAGTAGAGAGAAGGGATACCACCGCTCTAGGCAGGTCCGCAGGAACACAAAAGACCTCTCATACAACTACTGAGAGTAATTGAAAATCTCTGGACAGCCCCCCCCCAAAGAAAATTTCTTATGCCTTTTATTGTAAAAAAAACAGGATCACAGCAATGCAAGCTTACTCATAGCTCATGGAAAAGTGCAGCTAACCCACATGTGGTAAGTGCGCTGTAGCAAAAGCGGGGTTAAGGTGCCCTATGTGCTACTGAGCTTAGCTATGTGCTACTGAGCTAAGGAAAATCGGGTCTCCTGCCCTGCTAGACAGGACTGTGCTGTGGGGCAGAGCTGTGTAAATCACAGGATTGGATGAACAGAAATGCAGCTCTTTTGACAACTCTCATATTTGTACTCTGTGGGTTTATTTGCCTGGAGCTCAGCTTCGAGGGTTGCGTTCTGTAATAATTTTCATGGCAAATACAGCCATATAATAGGAACCCAGGTAGGCAGAAAGTTGCAATGTGGAAAGGCAAAAAAAAGTGATTGTTTCGGCTTCTTTGTAATTTAAAAAAGTAACAATTGTCGCCGTACTTCTGTAGTGATTGTGTGGTCAGGTGTGATGACCCCCAACTGTCATCTGTATGATAGGTAACGAAATGTTCAGAAAGCTGAACCGGTTTATTCCCTGGCCTGTATGAGAAGTTGTGTAACGTTACCTTGTGTCGAAATGACTCCAAAGGGAACAAAATAATAATATTCTCTTCAACTGCCAGAAATGCTTGAAGCTCAAAAGAAGCGCATGTAGTTTTTCGAGTTACAAGGAATACTACATAGAGGTGTGGACAGGGACACCGGAGAGCCATGGCGTTTTTAGATGTTGAATTTTTTCGAGCTACTAAAAACGCTGAAAGTGTGACTAAATGGAGCGTTAGGATAACCTGTACATTCCCACCAGTGTGGAAGAGTATCTGTATTATATGGGGTATAATAATAATAATATATGGGGTATGATACAACTCTTGTTCTGCTGGAAGGTAAACTTGATGGGCAATTTTTTCTAGAGAGTCACCACATTCTGTCAGGGCCAGTTCACACCAGATGCAGTTGCATTTTTTTCTGCACCAATACAGTCAGTTCCGGTCAGTATTTGCACCAGAAACTTACTGCATGGTGTGAACTAGAGCCATTGGAGTACATGAAAAACACTATGCATGCATTTTTAGTGCAGAAAAAAAGCACACGGAACTGCGTCTGGTGTGAACTGGCCCTAAGGCAAGCCATGCACTGGTATGGAAGGAAAGAAAATTGCTCAATTCCCCCATCAACACAGTCAATGTTGATTAGGGAATCTTCTCCTGCAGCGCTATTGTGTTCTGCTGATGGGGGGGCCTTCCTGGTGGGCAGAATGCAATAGCATGTAAAATATCTGACAAGTTGGTTGTACGCAGTCCAGTGGCTGAACCGGCCGGGGATTCGATCCAAATATGGGCGGCTTAACACACTTGTATGCATTGTAACGCACAACCTTACACTGCACTAAAAGCAATGCTGTAGGAGTGATTTAAATGAATGAGCTGCCTAAATGCATTGCGTGTTTACATGTGTGTGTTAAAGCAGTAGCACACTCTTAAACTATATATAGATACACACACACACATTCATTTGTGTGTGTGTGTGTGTATTATATATATATATATATATATATATATATATATATATATATATATATATATATATATATATATATATATTTTTTTTTTATTATTTATTTATTGGTGGCCACACAAAATATTGAGTTTCACTTAGGGGTGTACTCACTTTTGTCAGATACTATCACACACATACATTTTATTTGTTTTTTATTTTATATATATATATATATATATAAAAACAAATAAAATGTATGTGTGTGATAGTATCTGACAAAAGTGAGTACACCCCTGAGTGAAACTGTCAATATTTTGTGTGGCCACCAATAAATATATATTTTTTTTATTTATTTATTGGTGGCCACACAAAATATTGACAGTTTCACTTAGGGGTGTACTCACTTTTGTCAGATACTATCACACACATATATAAAAAAAATTATATATACATTTTTTTTATATATGTGTGTGATAGTATCTGACAAAAGTGAGTACACCCCTAAGTGAAACTGTCAATATTCTGTGTGGCCACCATCATTTTCCAGCACTGCCTTAACCCTCTTGGGCATGATGGAGTTTACCAGAGCTTCACAGGTTGCAACCATGTAACACTAACAAGTCACATGACTCTAGGAGGGAAAATGGCTAATTGGGCCAAATTTGGACATTTTCACTTAGGGGTGTACTCACTTTTGTTGCCAGTGGTTTAGACATTAATGGATGTGTGAGTTATTTTGAGGGGACAGCAAATTTACACTGTTATCCAAGCTGTACACTCACTACTGTACATTGTAGCAAAGTGTAATTTCTTTAGTGTTGTCACATGAAAAGAAGAAAATTTTTTAGAAAATGTGAGGGGTATACTTACTTTTGTGATAGAAAATTATGGCAGATTTACCTTTTGAAACTAATGCTCTGCTTGTGTCATGTAATCACTGCCAGAGCAGAGTGAGAAAGATTTGAGCTGTCTGTGGACAGATCTCATCCTGTACAATAGGTCTGACCTAGTGGGGATTTGCAGCAGTTTTCTGCTTATTCCGCTTATTCCTCTCCTCTCCCCTCCCCCTCCGGGACCACATTTGGCACCTTTCACGGAGGACCTGTTTTTTGACAGATAACCTTACGCCAGGGCTTGACAAATTTGCTTGGAATCTAGGAGCCAGCTAAAAAAGTTAGGAGCCGGGTCCGTAACGGCAATCTGGACCTGTCCCTGGCCTGACATGGAGATGAGTGAGGGGAAGATAGCCCCCCCCCCGCCACCTGTCTCCAAGTCATTGCCCATAGCTCTTAGAGGGACATTTTATTTATTTTTATTTTTTTCAAATGACAATTGTTTTTTTTGTTTTGTCTTTTAAATTGCATTTTAGTGAAAATATGAGATCTGAGGTCTCTCTGACGCCAGATCTCGTATTTAAGAGGACCTGTCATGCTTTTTTCTATTGCAAGGGTTTTTTACATTCCTTGTAATAGGAATAAAAGTGACAATTTTTTTTTTTTTAAAGAACAGTGAAAAAATGGGTGTTCAAACCACACGTGAGGTATTGCTGCGATCGGTAGAGCAAGAGCAATAATTCTAGCCCTAGACCTCCTCTGTAACCCAAAACATGCAACCTGTAGAATTTTTTAAACGTCACCTATGGAGATTTTAAAGGGTAAAAGTTTGTTGCCATTCCATGAGCGGACGCAATTTTGAAGCGTGACATGTTGGGTATCGATTTACTTGGCGTAACATTATTTTTCACAATATAAAAAAAATTGGGCTAACTTTACTGTTTTATTTTTTTTAATTAAATAAATAATTTTTCCCCAAAAAAGTGCGCTTGTAAGTCCGCTGCACAAATACGGTGTGACAGACAGTATTGCAACGACCAACATTTTATTCTCTTGGTTGTTAGAACTCCTAAACATATATATTTTTTATTCTAAGTAAAGGGGAGGAGATGGGCGGGCAGTGAAAGCTCCATTAGCATTGCTGGCTGTCATACCAACAGCCACCACTAGAGGGCGCCAGATTCCAGAAGGAAACATAGGACCGCAGAAGGCCTCAAAGCCGCAGCCTCAATTGCCGGCGGCGGCGCGGGGGTGTGCACGGAGACAGGATACCCCCAGCTGTGCTGCGCCAGGTCGCTAATTCTAGTCACAAATGCGACCTGGCGCCCGGGGTTTGTCGAGCCCTGCCTTACGCACTTCTGGGAGATGGTGCCGCAGTCTGGTCTCTCGGAAGTTTGGCCTCCTTCCTCCCCCACCGGGCCAAGTAGAAAGCGCAGCGTGCTTCGCGCATGTGCAGTAGGGTACCGGCTGTTATGCCAAAAGGCTTCACTGCCAGGTTCCCTTACCAGGAATGGTGGTGGCTGCACCCGACAGCTAATCCGAAGATTGGCTGGGGTGCCGACCTCACCAGATCCTTGGACAGGTAAGTGTCCATATATTGAGTCAGCAACTGCAGTATTTGTAAAATATGTTGTGGGAGGGCAGACCTCCACTTTAATTATGTGCGGACTCTGCGCCAGCTTCTGTTTCACTCTAAAATAGAAACTGGTGCGGGTTGCGCGCAGAGACCTGAAACCGTTCTGTGATGCACGGCACAAACGCCAGTTTTCTGCTCCATTAAAATTCCCGCTGAATTGGATGAGTTTTATTTCACTTGTGTGCTTCAGTATTGCTGATGTAACTACATTGAAATCTTCTCTGCTGAAACCCCTCTCTACACACACAGATGCGATCTGGAGCTCTGTCTTCAGTGCTTTTCTTAAACAGCCCATAGATGGGGCGTTTTTTTGTTTTTCGTTCCACCATCAAGTTGAAAAAAATGACTATTTCTTGCATCCATACATTGGAGTTGGATGGAGGATTCCTCCCACTGTGCCTTTGTATTCTGACGGTGGATAGACGGCACTGCTGGCTGTAGCTGGCGGCACTGATCGATCTGGAAAAAATAGTCAGGGTGGTTGTATAGATGCCAATCGGCAGATCCACTTCTGTACAACCACCCTGCCAACATATGGACTGATATTCGGCCAGTCCCTGCTGAACTGGCTGAACTTGGATCCATGTGTGACCTGCTTTATGAGGAGATCTGACTCAGCAGATGTGATAGAAGGCCACGGTGTGCTACGTGACTGCTGTGTCAGATAACTATTCTAAAACAAGCAAGTCACACCTGAACATTGCTTGGTATTTGTTTTCATCAGTGTTTGTGTTCACAAGATGCCAGTGTCCTTAAAGTAGAACTCCGGGATAAAAAAAAAAAACCCCAGACGCCATAGAGGAAAAGCCTCTATATATATATATATATATATATATATATATATATATATATATATATATATATATATATATATATATATATATATATATATATATATATATATATTTATATATTTATTTTTACTAGTAATGGCGGCGATCAGCGATACATTTTTATTTTTTTATTGTGACTGCGACGTTATGGCAGATACATTGGACACTTTTGGTGCTATTTTGGGACCAGTCACATTTATACAGCGATCAGTACAATTAAATACTGTGTAAATGTGACTGTCAGTGAAGGGGTTAATCAGGAGGCGGTGCTGCAGGGGTTAAGTGTGTCCTAGGAAGTGATTCTAACTGGGGGGGGGGGGGGGCTGTGTGTGACACGACACTGATCACCACTCCCGATTACAGGGAGCTGTGATCAGTGACAGTATCACTAGGCAAAACGGGGGAAATGCTTGTTTACATTTATCATTTCACCGTTCTTCCTCTTCGTGAGATGATTGCAAGTATCCCCATGGACATTGAGTCCGTGGGACCTGCGGTTGGACTCACGGAGCTTGCGACAGGCGCGCACGAGCGCCTGCTATCCAAGCCTCGCGAGATCATGTACAGTAACGGGATTTCACGCAGTGGCAGTAAAACTGCAGCAGCTGATCCGCAAGCGGTTAAAGGATAACTGCACTTTTGTGGGGAAAAAAAGTATATATAATTGCTAAGCAAATCATATTGTATTTTATTGCTAATAAAATTATCTTTCCTTTTCAGTCTACAGCCATTGTAAAATTCAATGGAATATGGCAACCTGGAGCCGTTCTGTACACACATGCTCATGCGTTTTTCTAAGTCTGCTCTAAGATACAAGTGACATTTTAGGCACTCCCTGCAATAGAAATTTCATTTTTGATGATACTCCCCAAAGGTTAACCAGTTACGGATCGCCGCACACCGATATGTCCTAATTTTGAAGAGGGATATCTTTGTTATGGCAGCAGCTATAACCCCAGTATCCTCTTCTTCGACCGGCGGTCTTCTTTCTGATAAGAGTGGTCTCTGCAGCGGATTCACAGTGAGATCACTTTTATCAGCGACGGTAGAGGGGAATGCATGAAGCGTCTGATCAGGTCCTCCTGAAAAACTGACGGGCGGATCTGATCAGAAAGCCCCTGTGAAAGGGACCTTATGAAGATTGAGCTGAACTCTTGTTTTGGTATGGTTTGTTTCAAGATAAATGTCTTTTTTTTATTTTTTACTATTATTAAAATAGTAGATGCACAGTACATAGAAGCTTGGCTACATCCTGTTACTGTCCCACCATAGTACTTATGACACAGCAGTAAAAGAGTTAAGCGGAACTAAACTGTATCTGAGTGCCTCAAACTAAAATGCTTATTAATTCATTTTTAATATTCAAAGCAAATCTACCCATCCTTTCAATGTCTCTCAGGCCCGCCCCAGCACTACTAGCCATGGCCATCTTGAGTAAGGGCAGATGATTTGTGTAGCATTTACTCCCTGGAATCCATCTTCCCTTAGTTCAGGCATGCAAACAGGAGGGACCAGCCAAAAGGAAATGTGCCCATGGGACTTTTATGAGTGGTGCTTAAGAAGGATCCAACAGAGTGTTAAAAGCGTACAAAATGTATTACAAAAGACAGTAGTGTAATTCAATTTAGATAATATCAATATCCACAAATCAGACATGTATATACAACATATCACCCATAATTGCAGGAACATGTGATTTTTCAATTCATGAAGGCTTAAAGCTCGCTACGCGTTTCATGGGGTAACACTTACTTCTTCAGGAGGAGCATTTGTGTGCATCTGTGGAAAACAGGTGGGTGTGTTTTAGCTGAGAGAGACCCTCCTCCAGATGAGACTCTTAGGATATTTGACGTCATTGTGGCCTAGGCCAGAGACCAGGAAGCAACCAAAGAAACAAAAATAAAAAAAAGCAAGTATAGTATAACTTCCAATCTACCATTCTATTTACTAATGCAAGAAATATAAGGATTAAAAACAGGTAATGTTGATTGACAGAGTTTAGTTCTGTTTTGAAAGCTTCACCTAATATGATAGTGGGGAGTCAATGCCATGGCAGAAGGTATTTCTCGGCTACAAGTGCCTATTCTAACCATAGTAGTAAGTCTGTGCGTTTTCACATGTGATGTCATACATGTAATATAGGATGGTGATCGTCACGGGATCTAGTAGAAAAGGTAATATTTGGCCTTGGAAAGCCCTTGTCAAGTTTCAGGTAAAACACAATGAAGCTAGATTGTTCTTGAAGGGAAGTCAATATATCTGAGTCATTCTTCCCTGAGTACACCACACCTACCCAGGAACATATTCATATGTAAATCCTCCACAAGATGCTGGAGCTTTTGTTCTTTGGTATGATGTGACGTAACTACTAAGAGAAGTTTTGCAACAGTGTGATAATCAACTCATTCCAACAGCTTGGCATTTGTAGCCATCCAGGTAATATGCTGGTTATATATTACATATGGGGGCCGTTTTTATTGAACATTTTGGATTTATGATATGATCAGCACTTTATCATAGAAGCAGCTACCTGTGAACTTTAACTTTGTCTTTGCCCTGGAAAGTGTAATGCCGCATACACACGGTCGGATTTTCCGACAACAAATATTGGATGTGAGCTTGTTGTTGGAAAGTCCGACAGTGTGTATGCTACATAGGACATTTTTTGGCGGATTTTCCGCCAACAAATGTTTGCTAGCAGGTTCTCAGATTTTCCGCCAACAAAATCTTGTTGTTGGAAAGTCCGACCGTGTTTACACAAGTCCAACGCACAAAAGTTCACGCATGCTTGGAATCAAGCAGAAGGAGCCGCACTGGCTATTGAACTTCCTTTTTCTCAGCTCGTCGTACGTGTTGTACGTCACCACGTTCCCACTTTTGGAATTGTTGGGCAACATTTGTGTGACCGTGTGTATGCAAGACACGTTTGAGCCAACAACCTTCGAAACAGTTTTGTTGGCGATCGTGAAATCCAATCCTGTGTACGGGGCATTCGAGTATTCCCTGAACACGTGGCCATTTCATTATTAATGAATTCCATTTTTCACAATTAAATTTTTGTGGCGCATTAAAGCGAGCGCATTAACACATGTTGCATTGACACAGCCCATTCTTTTGAACTGGCTGTTAACACACTAAAAAGGAGCATTTGTACTATTGTTATCCGCATATCGCACCACAACTTGCTATGTTTTGTTACCGTACATTGTGGTGTGCTGCAGCACGTGTTGGCATGCTCATTATAGCAATCCTACATAGTCAATGGACCCCAATAACTTCAGAATCATATCCATCTCCTGTTTCTGATTAGGCTGCTTTTACACCGAGGAGTCTCGGTAAAGCAGCGCTATTTTTAGTGGGGCTCTACTGTTGTTTTTTCACAGGTTTTCAGGCCCCTAGCAGGGAGCTTTTAGCCCTCTGCTAGTGACTGTAAAAGGGTTAAAAAGACCCATGCGCTTTGCCGGCGATTCGGCGGCGCTGCCCATTTCAATGGGCAGGGGTGGTTTAGAAGAGGTGAATACACCTTGCAGTAGTTTTTAACGTCCTGCCAGCGCATCGCCTCAGTGTGAAAGCACTCGGGCTTTCACACTGAGACTGCAGGGGAGACATTTTTCAGGTGCTATTTTTAGCGCCTGAAAAACACCTCAGTGTAAAAGGGGTCTTAGGGTAAGGTATGTTAACAATTTACTTTTTCTTTACCAAGCTGGCAGCACCAAATCAATTATTTGCCCGGCTTTCAGAGTTTAGAGCCTGGCGTCCCTCCTTCTAAGTTCAACTGGTCCATTGCTGTAATAGACAGTGTTTAAAGCAAATGATCCCTGTAGCTGCAGCCACTGTGGAGCAATCAAATCTTGGATTTACAGCAGAAGCACCCAGGTCTTTATTGCTCAGCAGCTCAGGTGACTGTGTTCACTTACTCCCCAATCTGTGCCTTTGCAGCCTTCCAGCACAATCTCGGAGTGTGTGCTTAATGAGGTGGAAACATGGAGAGCTGAGCTGCAGTAAGAATGACATTCAGTTCCTCTTCTGCTATGAATTTGGGGATTTGTTGTTCACAATGCCTGCAGCTACTGAGGTAAGCAAGGGCTTGTTCAAAGGAGAAGTTTGAGGTTGTTAAACAAAACATACATACTCTCTTCCATGCTGCAGTGTTGGTGTGATGTTTCATCTGTCTGTCCCTGCTGGCTCTAAGCCAGAGAACTGAGTAATCAATGGTCTCTGATCGCTCATTTCTCGGTCTGAGCAGAGAGCAGTGACTAGACCTCTGTGTTGGAGAGGGGGAGGGGGGTCTTCGACTCTCAGCTAAGCATTGAGAGCTGGAGCCAGCTGTCACTCAGGCATCTGGGTGGATCCTGACAATATGGTCAGGGTCTTTCCTGTGCCAGTAGTTGCTGCATGACATCAGCCGACATTGGGCTTTTGCCATGTCATGGCCCCTCAATAAAATTAGAAGAAAAGAGGTTTAACCTTTAACTACGTAGAGGGTTCTTTACTGTAAGAGCAGCAAGGATTTGGAATTCCCTTCCACAGGCGGTGGTCCCAGCGGGGGGCATTGATAGTTTCAAGAAACTATTAGATAAGCATCTGAACGACCACAACATACAGGGATATACAATGTAATACCGACATATAATCACACACATAGGTTGGACTTGTGTCTTTTTTCCGACCTCACCTACTATGTAACTATGATTAAGTGGTAGCAGTGCGAAAAGCATTTGGCTGCGTTTTCTTGCTCCCACGGTGTTTGCTGTTGCTATATGTGGCGTTTTTAAAGATTATCAGTGAAGTGGATTCAGTTTTCAAGTGTGGAGCCCTTTGGATCACATTGTATTTGTTTTACATAGCCGGATGAGCAGTGCTTGCACCTGAATACACCGGAGGTGAAAGAGACGGTGTGGCAAACCCACCTGGAGCAGCAGTATACACATTGGAGCTTTACCTGCTGCCAGCTGATTTTGGGTCATGGGAGAGCACTCACACACGTGCATTGAAGGGTGGTCTTTTTGTCCAACCCCCAGGCTCCTGCCAGGGGCTAGGTTTCCTCTCTGCTCTTGGTCAGCCGGAGCCAATGAATGAGTACTAGGTCAAGGGGCTCTCTTGAAGATAGACCCCCAGCCCCCCCCCCCCAGCTCAGGGGAGGAAGGAACCTGATGGTCACAAATCCTTCCTCTAGACTTCAGGATAGGACCCACACCCTCCATCCAGTGAAAGAAAAAAAAAACACATAAAAGTGAAAAGGTGACAACTGTGAAGGATAAAATCGTGGCCGTGCAATGTGCCCCGGCTGAGCCCTGAGGCCCGGTATTAAGGGTTGCCCTGGACTTAGCCAAAAGGCCTAGCCTATGGGGGCGCAGTCAGTGCAGAATGTTTTTAATGAAGTGGGGTCCCACACCCAAGTGTTACTAAGAGCATTCTGGGGTGACCACTCCTAGGGGGCACAGACACTGCAGACTCTCTGCCTTCCCAACCCTTGGCCACACAAGGTAGACCCATTCAAGTCAGAGGAACTGGCCCATCTAGTTTTCCCGGGGGAATAACTCCTCTCCCCCAACGGCCTGTGGGTGCTCCAGTTTCTCTTCCAGCCGGTACTAGCCTTCAGAGCCCCCATCATACTATCAGGGATAATGTATAGACAGTTATTTCCAGAAAAAGGCCAGAATGATGGTCGAGCTCCCCTACTGGACACTGATCAGAACATATACTAAACTTGATCTTCGCCAAAAGACAGAGAACTAAGCACACTCGTGTGACCCAGAATTTTTTTTTTTTTTAAGTCTGGGATGGAGTGGCGATGGATTAGAACATCTGCTAGGTTTTTATGGCTGTTGATCCACCCTCTTTATTTGTCCTGTTTACCATTATCATCAAAAGTGAAAGTAAAAGACTCCCATGCTTCGGGTTGTCCCCAGTACAGTAAAAGAGATAGTAGATTTTCCAATGGGGACACTAGATGTGATGACAACCAGGCATTCCCTCAATTTAAATGGATTTCCTCCTACTTCCTGTTTAGGTTATTGGACAGGAAGTGAAATTTTTCCAATGGGACACAGATTGCAAAAACAAACCTGGCAGAGGTCCTCTATCCAAAGTGAAAAGTTTAATTGTATTGCTTGTTAAGGATATATTTGAATGTCCATAGTCTGGCTGCACATTCACAATAAGAGGCTGGAGGGGGTAGGTGATGTGGATGAGTAGTGAAAGCTACAGGTCACATAAATGAGTTTCACTTCGTTTTTGCCCTTTAAATCTGCATATTCTAGGTTAACCAATGCACTCCATACAATCGTCAGGCACCATTTTTAAAATGGAATTTTCTGCAATCGGGGATGTCCACTGACAAAGCATTCTAGCAGTTGCAAGCTGCAGGGTGGAACTATGCAAAAATAAATTATATTCTTGCTTGAAAATGTAATAAGCTGTCAAGTTTGGGTCATTCTTGCTTTAAGGGGGCTCTCTTACTGTACTACCTTTTATGATGTATTTTACATTTAACAGTTGCAGATTTGGGACACTGCTGGACAGGAACGTTTCCGCACAATAACCCAGAGCTACTACAGGAGCGCCAATGGAGCCATCATCGCCTATGACATCAGCAAGAAAAAGTCATTTGAGTCTGTTCCTCGCTGGATAGAGGACGTTAAGAAATATGCCGGCTCCAACATCGTACAGCTGCTGATTGGTGAGTTAAATCGTCTCACACTTTCCCTTATGAGTGTCTTGTATGACATTAGTGTTGTAAGACTTGCAGGAAATAACGCAAATTATAATTCACGTATCCACAGCTTAAATGGGTGGAAAGTTTTATATACCTGGGGATTAAGGTCAGTGGTAGAGTTTAGAACTATCTGGAGGACAATATACAGCCACTCATGACACAATTAGGGGCTAGGTGCACGGCATGGCGATCTCTCCCTTTATCCCCAGTGGGCAGAGTCAATTTGTTAAAAATTATCTATCTCCCCAAGTACCTGTACTTCTTTCGTAATACCCCCATCCACATCCCCAGGACTTTTTTCCAGAGACTGGAGAGTCTGTTGATATCCTTTGTCTGGGCTGGGAGACCCCCCAGGGTAGCTAAGCAGATACTATATCTCCCACTATCGGGTGGGGGCCTGGCGCTCCCAAACTTTCAGATCTACTACTGGGCGGCCGTTTTGGTCACAATTCGGTGGTGGTACTCCCAGCCCACACAAAACCCGGCCGTCACCATGGAGGCAGCCATCCTTGGCTCCTATGCAGCTCTGAGTAACCTACCATTTCGGGGGCTAAGGGCGAGCTCCTCCATGACGGGCTTGATGCGTACCACGGTGAGGGTCTGGCGGGAGGCAAGGAGGAGCTATGGAAAACCCAACCACATCTCCCCACATATGCCCCTATGGGGCAACCCCATGCTCCCTTGCCTGAATAGTATCCCAGACCCTTCTCTGTGGGCGAAAAGAGGAATCGTCACTTTATGACCAAATCCCGGGAGAAGTGGAGTTCGGACATTCCGTCCCTAGGGGAGGAGGAATGGGAGGAGTGCCTGACTTCTTACATTCCCACAATGATAGCCGCGAAAGACAGGTTTATACAATTTAAATTCCTGCATAGGGCCTACTTCACCCCGCAGAGGCTGGCGCGTATTTACCCCCAAAGGGACCCTAATTGTCAAAGGTGTAAACAGGAGGTGGGCACTTTCTGGCACATGGTCTGGTCATGTCCCAAAATCCAGCCCTACTGGGGGGGAAGTGGTTTCTACGCTAAATGCTGTGACCGGGTCGAACCTTCAGGTCGACCCTCAAACACTACTATTGAGCCATTTGGCAGACGTTGAGGGGGACAGGTACTGCAAACTGTGCCTTACCTTCGCATTGTATTATGCCAGATGCCAGATTCTATTGAGATGGAAACTGGAAGACCCCCCTACCCCTGCCTCATGAAGGAGATCAGTGAACCTTGTGCTCCCCCTGTATAAGTTGACCTATGAAAGTAGAATTTAAGAATGATTACTGGATGAAGGTGGTTTTTTTCCTTTCTACAACTGTGTAATATCGGATTTACTGTACTTTGCAATGTAATGCTGATTTGTTTAATAACATTTTCTGTTAAAAAAAAAAAATTATAATTCACGTGCCCCTGAACTTTGTTTTTTTCTATTGTGCCCTCATATGCCCTGGACGTTTTCTAAATTGTGTTAAATTCCTAAAGCCTAACTCTTGGAAAGTTAGTTAAAAATGATCCCTTGCAGTGGAGCGGAGCCATAGAAAAGAAGATCTATTTACCTGATTCTCTACGATGCTAGACCGGTCGTCCCCCACCCCCCCCCCATGCTCCCACAGTACAAAGTCCTAATGTCATCAGGACCATTTTAGAGTCCCCAGTCCTGCACTGGACATGAGGAAACCAAGGGATAGCCTGTTCATCATTGAAGCGGAGTTCCAGGCTTTTTTTTGTTTATTAAAAGTCAGCAGCTACAAAAAGAGTAGCTGCTGACTTTTAATAAACAGACACTTACCTGTTCCACGGTCCAACAATGCGGCTGCACAGAGCCCTGCACCCAGCCGTGACAGCTTGCGGCTTCACGACTGGGAAAACCCTGCAAGTCACGCTGCGCTCTCCCAGTGGATAGGCAATCTTCTGGGACCTGCCACATGTCCCAGAAGATTGCCGAGAGGGGGGGGCCGACTAGGGGGAGAGGAGTCACCGCCTAGGCAGAACCAGGAAGTCCCTCTTCAAAACTAAACACCCCCCCCAAAAAAAATTACATGTGGCACATAAGGGGACGAGGAGTGCTTAAAGCGGAAGTTCCACTTTTGGGTGGAGCTCCGCTTTAAGCCTGGGTTCTCAGTATAGCGAACACAAACATCGCATTTGATTTGCACCCGCACTGCAGTGCCGATCACATACGATGTCTGTGCAATGCAAATTCACCGAAAAAACCTGCAGGGACTCCACCCCCGCACTGGAATCGGATCGCATGGGTGTTCTCACCATGCGATCCGATTCCTGTCCGGATCCACCGTTCGCACTGCAATCTGTGAACTAATCTGGGGGTGTCATTACTATTGTATCCGTGGGCTATTCTATTGTATTGACAACCGCAGCGTTCGCATAGGGCATTGTGAACTTCCTGAGGGAGAGATACGATGTGGGAACTGCCGCCTGAATTGCGCTGGTACCTGCATCGCTATGGTGTGAACCTAGGCTTAAGAAAAAATAAACCT